>NC_077229.1:275177527-276377527 GCF_027887165.1 Monodelphis domestica | reverse complement strand
AGTTACTCTTCCAAACAGGAAATAAATTACAATGGCTCATTCTATGAAAGAGCTATGCATTACCTGTTTCAAACAGCTTCCAGCTTTAGGATGTTTTTTTTTTCATGAGTGCACTAATCCTTTCACTTATCTTGCCTAAGATTCAGGGGAGAAAACTCATCTCCCTACAACCTTTTGTCATTTGGGCTTGCCCAGCCTCTAAGATTCATCCAATTTCGGATTCCTCTTCACCATGTTCAGTGAGAAATTCTCCCTCACTGTGGGAAAGCCAAAAAAATCTGACAAAAGAAATCTGGACAGATAAAGAAAGGAACTTTGAAGGGACTGGAGGTGAAAATTTTAAACCTTTTTAGACTACGTTGTTTTATGAAAGTCACTGTATTTTATTGTATTTTGCTGATTGTCTGCTTTAAGATTTAATTTTGTTGTTTTAAGTTCATATATTAATGTATTCAATGCTATTCTGTTACACTGAATCAGTTTAATCTACTGTGTTTTAACTACTGATATATTCTGTTACCTTTCCCCTATAACTATACTGAACAAATATTATTGAATACACAAATATTGAATAAACAAATAAACAAATATTATTGAAAAAATTATTGAAAAAAAATAAATCAGCTTTTTCTTCCATTCTGACTTTGTAAATTGTCACACAGATGATGGATGCAATCCATCAACCTGGTTAACAACCTTTGGTAAATTTAATGAGCTAAATATCTCAAATTGATTTTAAGGGGTATTTAGACATGATTTAAAAAAATTTTTTCAACAACTCTGGCTGATCATTTTGCCAACCTCTGAGTTATTTGTAACAAGAGGTAAACAGTCCATTTTAGTAGCTGAAGTGAAGTACAATTATAATCCCCACCTCTCACATTTTAAAAATGTGAATGGATGGGACATAACAGGTTCATACCAAAGGAGCTGGGAAGTTGATCCCAGGGCATGGTACCTCTGGATGGCCTCCAAGAGGGAGCATCTCTCATTTGTAACTCCAGTTTAATTTACTTCCACCAGAACAATCTATATTTCTTAGTAATGTTCTAGATTCAAATAAGTTTTACTTTGTTTAAAAATATCTCAACCAAGGTTGAAAGATTTACTATACCTGAAAAACCTGTGACAAGTATCCATTAGCTTTAAATGTCATACAGCAGAGTCATGTAAAATAATGATGGTGGGCTTGTTTGCTATTGTCATTAAATGGACTATTTTGGAGGGGTTTTGATTCTTTTTGGATGTGCATTGTTGTACCACTGTACTTTATAAAAACTGTTAGTGGATCATGGCCAAGTTTGAAAAGGAAATGAATCTCCTTTTTGGTGAG
Organism: Monodelphis domestica; assembly: GCF_027887165.1. Classification (NCBI taxonomy): domain Eukaryota; kingdom Metazoa; phylum Chordata; class Mammalia; order Didelphimorphia; family Didelphidae; genus Monodelphis; species Monodelphis domestica. The sequence continues at coordinate 276,376,194 of NC_077229.1, read as the reverse complement.
AAACCTTTGTATTCTACCTTTCTTAGCTGACACAGTGCATCAATGATTGTAAGTTATATATTTTGGATTTTTAAAACTTTTTATTACTGTTTTTACTTGCATTTGCAATATGCTATTTCCATTTTATTTTTCTCTCCTTTTTGTATTTAAAGCACATGTCACCAGTATTAAGAAGATTTTCTTTAACTTTTTTGATTTTGCAGTAATATAAGTTTAAAAATGTATTTGCTATAATGTTAATACATACCCAAAAAGTTTTAGACTATAAAAATGATGCCATTGATTGTTTAAAAAATTATGGAACTTTGCTAAATGATTCTGTCTGATTCCAGGAGAAGGGAATATAAAAAGAGTCACTGCACAATGCCAGAGAAGCACAAAGCTACTTGCATAGTGCCAATAGAGCACAAGGTTAGAGACCAAACCAATCCTACATGAACTGATGAAATTCTGTGCAAAGAGCACAAGGACTTAATCATTTGTGAGACACGAGGTTGTGGCTGTTTAACATGTGTTAAATGCAGGTCTTCCTTGAACCACACACTTATATAAAATACATGACATCGATTATTGTGGCTCCATCCTGGCTTCCATTTGCTCCTATAATCTAGCCCCTTTTTTCTCTTATAGTATGGCAACTTCCTGTAGTCCTGGTTGCAAATGGGTAAGTGAAATATCACTGCATTTTGCCTACAGACTTGTGGGATAGAAATCACTTTAATTGGGTCCTGATTCAAGGACCTGTTATAGGTTTATTTTCCTTTACTTAAATATTTTTACACATAAGACTCTGATAGTCTATATTTCATACACAAGTTATTTTTTCTCTTTTATTTGGATTTTTTTGATTTTTTTTTATTTCTCTTGCCAATTGATTCATATACCTCATAACTTAACCATGCATCCCTAAGTGATCCCTATTTTTTTTTCAGCACCTCTTCAGGGTGGTATTATTCTAAAATGGAAAGTTTAAATTCTTTTGAGAGTAATTTTAGGTTAAGAAACATGCTACCTCTCCAAATCCAGAAATTGAACTGTTATGAAGATGCCTCCATAGACCACACTGCACCAGAAGATCCAAAGTGAACTTTGGGATGTGGTGATTTGAACTGTGTGGGATTGAATGCATTTGTTTTGTATGCATACTCTTATGGCAAAGGGGATTTCCCCCTAACTGGCTTTTTGTCAATGCATCTAACAACCATTGGTTTTGTTCTCTTTTCCTCTTATCCTCAAATTATTGTTATTTCAAAGTTGGTTGTGTTCACAAGATCCATTGGAGAGACTAGTCTTCCATGGATCTCGGGGGTGGGGGGTATATAATTGAAAATCTTTTACCCTAAAAAAGAACTACTTTGCCCAAGAGCCCACTGACTTTCTGTCATTACATACTTCCTGTAGACAGAGGATATTAGCGAGTGGGAGGTCCTCTTGGCTCTCTTTCTTGGGCTTACAGCCTAAGGGAGTTTAAATAGGCTGATCAGTCATGAGCACATGGTCTTTATTTTGTATCCTCTTTATTCCTTGATTTCTAATGATCATTAATAAATCTCTTAAATATAATATTTTTAATATTTGAGATTTCATTTTAACTTTTAGAGCAGCCTCCCCCTCTGGCACACGTGCCATTCATTTGCCAGCATGGACCTAGTTCACTACCACAAAGAAAATTACTCAGTCTCTCAAATACCTTCATTTTCTTTTTTTTCAAATGTCTTCTCTTCTTCCTTTTTTTTTAACATATTAGGTAAGCAATAAATAACTACCCAGTAAGCATAGTTCCTTGGAAAAGGGAGATTGCACTGAGCAGGAGCTCCCCTACACCAAGTAAGTCACAGGAAATACACTTTGAGTTAATGCTATGAAAAGAGGTGTATGAATTTTAGATTTACTCCATCCTGCTTAGTCTAGCAATCAGGAATGTATACACCCCTACTTAAGAATTAAGTGTTGAGAAAGATGGCCTGTGACAGACATGTGTTAGCAAAATGACAAATAAGAAACAACTTACAGACCCCTTGGGCTGTCCTAAGTCAAGCTTAAGCTACCATTGGTACATGTAAGACAAAGGAAGTGATATAAAAAAGTGGTCTATATATATTTTGCATCACTTCCTCTCTGTGAGCTCTTTTCGCAGAGAGGTGACTCTCTTTTTGGCAGTGAAGGAATTGAGCTCTGGATCTCTCTCTCAGAGACACTGGGTTCAACTAGCAGTTTGGCTCATAGCAGCATTTTGGCGTCTTGGCATCTTGGCGTGGGTCAGGTGAGGCGTCTTCCCTGAGCTCTTTTGGAGTTTAGGCTGATTCCTTTTCTTCCTTTACCTTTCCTAAATGCTATCCTTCTAGGAGGCCTCTCATCTCAGAGGAGGCCTTGTGGCTGGGGTCTCTGAACTTCCCTTAGCTTATGCAAGGCCAGAAAATTATTTTACCTCTTTCTCTCTCTTCTTCTTCTTAATTCCTTCCCTCCATATTAATTAAACCACCATAAAATTCCCAAACTGACTTGAGTATTTTTATTGGGATTTGAATTAATCCCTCGTGACCAACTAAATTTATATTCAGTTAAAAACCCCTTATACATGTTATAGGAAAATATATCCATACAAATATTGTTTATTAAGTGACTGATTTGGTTACCACCCTCCATTTTCATAAGAAGAGCCTTTATTTCTTCTGTCCTAACTAATAATCCACTTTTCCAAGAGACTTTTCCCAGAAGTCAGGAAGAGGGTTTAGAAAGAAATATTATTGGAGGGCAGAGATAAGATGGTGGAGAAGGTACATAGAATCATATAATCTCTATCAAATTATCCTTCAAAAAACTATGAGAAAGATGAGAAAGTGTCTCAAAACAAATTCTGGAGCAGCAAAACCCACAAAAAGACAAGGTGAAGTAATTTTTTAATGCAAAGTAAGTTAGAAGGCTGACACAAGGGATCTAGTGTACCAGTGAAGGTGGATCACAGAGCACCAGGGCAGGCTCTACTATGGCAACAGGCCTTCAGTATAGCTGAAGCAGCAACAAAGGCTTCTGGAGCTCTCAGCCACAGATGGTAAGAGGGATTGGATAACTGCTCAGAAAAAAAGATTATATGCATCCCTTTGATGCTCTGGGTGCAAGATTCTTTGCTCATTGACCATATGCAGAACCAGGTTGCAGTTCAGGTGCTCAGTCTTAAAGTGGAGTACTAACAGGTACCAGCACTTGCTGCCACAGAAGAACGAGAACCCTAGTTCCAAAGTTCCAAGGCAGAAACAAGTGTTTGTGGTGTCTAACATAAAAAAAACTGTAAAAATAATAAGCAGTGAATTAATTATTGATTATAAACTGATTAGATACTCTGCTTATTGTGCTTACAAAGTATATCAGTTTATATCAGTAAAGTGAAGCTCATAAGTGAACTTCTCTTCAGGGCCAGGTGCAAGAATGCTAAGGAGGCTCTTGTTATATAAAAATAAACTATTTATTGAGAATATAAGGATAAAAAAAAAGATTTCTAACTCTAAGGGATTCTAACTCCACCCAAATAAAACTCTCTAGTTCCTCAAGGAACCACTTCTCTTGTTTCCACAGGCTATACTGTTCCTTCCTGATCTGATTAACCCAAATTTTCACTAATCTACAATAAACTACACACTATTATCCTTATACGAAGTATATAATTCTTAACTTTGTCTCCAAGTTTTAAAAATAACAAAGGCTAGCTGGCTGAGCCTCAGCAAGAACCAAGTTAAGACTCTCAGCATTAGCAGACTCAGAGTCTAAACCAAACACCAGGTCTTTCTTTAGTCTTCTCAGATATAAAAATAATTTATGAAAAAGCAATAGACAGTCACTAGTGTTTCCCAAGTTGGAAAAGGAAATTACTTAGCTCCTTCGGGTTTTTCCCTTCTTTCCTTCTACCTCAGACAGTGAGGAGAAAGAGAAAAGATGTCACCTGCTCCCAGGACCCTGAGAGAGAGAGAGTAACTGCCAACTCCCTCAGAGTAACAGACACACCCAGAGAATAGATGCCACAGAAAAACTGTTACCCTTCCCACACACATTGTCAATATTTGAAACTGACTGTCTCAAATCTGTTTCAAGCTCCAATTCTTTCTCAAGCCAGCTTCTCTATTCTTTTTTCTAAGCTAATATAAGACTTAATTTCTAATATCATCCTTATAGTTGTTACCCTCTGGACCAGAGCACAGATCTGGAGAGTATTAAACAAATCTTTCCCTACATCATACCACTTTGGAAGAACTGGAAGCAGATAGATAACAGAGCCAGGTCCAAAGGCAACTGCATGAAGAACATAAAGCATGGAACAGTGCTCCATTCACCACAGATACAGAGCCCAACTTCAATGACTTTTTAAATTAAAAGAAAAGAAAAAAGCAGGAAAATGAGCAAACAACAAAAAAAAGAAACTCATCATAGAAAGTTATTTTTGGTAACAGAGAAAACAAAAATGCAAACTCAGAAAAAAATAACAAAGTTAATACTGCTACATCCAAAGTCTCCAAGAAAATTATTAATTGTTCTCAAGCTCAAAAATATTTAATGGAGGAGCTCAAAAATGATTTTAAAAATCAAATATGAGAGATAGAAGAAAAAGTGGGAAAAGAAATGAAAGTGATATAGGAAAATCATGAAAAAAGAGTCAACAGCTTGTGAAGGAGACACAAAAAAAATTACTGAAGAAATACATACCTTAAAAAAAATAACAGGCCAAATGGTAAAAAAAGGCACAAAAATCCAATGATGAGAGCTCATTGTAAAAGCAGAATTGGCCAAATGGGAAAAAAATACAAAAAAATGCACAAAGAGAAGAATTGGCTCTATGGGGGGAAAAATAAAAGCAAAATTCACTAAGGATATTTTTACAAATCTTTAGAAAGTAAAATTGGCTGAGTTAGAAAATAGAGGTAGAAAAGTGAAAAAGGAGGTAGAAAAGCTTGCTCAAGAAAATCATGCCTTAAAAATTAGAATTGAGCTAGAGAAAGCTAACAAGTAAATTTAAGAAAGATAATCTAAAAATTATTGAACTCCCTGAAAACCATGATTTAAAAAAAAGAATTTAGACATTATCTTTCAAGAAATTATCAAGGAAAACTGTCCTGATATTCTAGAACCAGAAGGCAAAATAGACATTGAAAGATTCTACCAATCACCTCCTGAAAGAGCTCTCAAAGGGATAACTCCCAGGAATATTTTTCCTGGGAGTTATTATAGCCAAATTCCAGAACTCCTAGGTCAAAGAGAAAATATTGCAAGCAGACAAAAAGAAATAATTAAAATATCATGGAGCTACAGTCAGGATAGCACACTATTTAGCAGCTTCTACATTAAATGATCAAAGGACCTGGAATTCCAGAGGACAAAGGAACAAAAACTCCAAACAATAATCGGTTATCCAATAAAACTGAGCATAATCCTTTTGAGGAAAAAGGGTATTCAATGAAATAGAGGACTTTCAAACATTCCTAATGGAAAAAAAAACAGTTTAATGGAAGATTTGGCTCTCAAATACAAATCAAGAGAATCATAAAAAGATAAACAGGAAAGAGAAATCAAAAGACATTCCATAAGGTTAAACTGTATGCATCCACGCATGTGTAGATGATTTTTGTAACACCAAAGAACTTCATCATTATTGGGGCAGTTAGAAGGAGTATACATAAAGAGAGATTGAGGGTATGCAATGAATATGATGGGGTGATACGAAAGATAAAATAAAATTAAGACATGAGAAAGAGGAATATATTGGGAAGAGGAGGGAGGGAAAAAAGAATGAGATAAATTATTGCACACAAAAGAAACATGAAAAAATGTTCACAGTGGAGAAGATGGAGAGGTGGGGAGGAGAGCATGTGAACCTTACTCTCATCAGAACTGACTCATTGAGGGAAGGACATACACAATCAATTGGATATAAAGAAAGCTATCTTACCCTACAGGAAAATAGGAGGAGAAGGGGATAAGAGAAGGAGGGTGGGGCTTATAGAAAACAGAGTAAATTGAGGGAAGTAGAGGACAGAATCTAAACAGAGGTAAATAAGATGGAAAGTAATACACAATAATCATAATGTGCATACATTTTTACAAGTCTCTCTAAAAATGGCCTCATTTTGTAAATATGATGAATATATAAGAATACAAATCATTCCCCAATTGATAAATGTTGAAAGGATATGGACAGAAAATTCTCAGTAATTAAAGCTCTCGATATACATGAAAAATGCTCTTAATCACTATTAATTAAATGCAAATTAAAACAAATCTGAAGTACCACCAAATACCTATTAGACTGACTGTTTGGACACAAAAGGAAAATCACAGAACTTGGAGGGCACGTGGGAAAGTTGAGACACAAATGCACTGTTGGGAGAATTGTGAACTGATTCAATCACTCTAGAGACCATACCCTTCGACCAGGCAAATAGATTTGTATCCCAAAAAGATAAAAAGGTGTGGGGGGGAGCCTATATATACAAAAATATTGAAAACAGCTCTGGGGGAGCAAAAAATTGGAAAGTGAGAGCATACTCATCAATTGGGGAATGACTGAGTAAGTTATAGTATATGATTATAATTGAATACTATAGTGCTATAAGAAATAACAAGCAGGAGGAGCTCAGAAAATCCTGGAAAGACTTCCATAACCTGAAGCAGAATGAAATAATCAGAACCAGAACATTGTACATAGATACAAGAATATGTTGAACAACTGTGAATAATAGCTATTCTTGACAATATAATGACCCAAAACTATCCCAGAGGATTCATGATAAAAAATGCCATCTGCTTCCAGAGAAAAAGAACTGATGTGTCTGAATCCAGATCAAAGCAAACTTTTTTCACTTTCTGAATTTTTTTTTCTATTTGAGTTTGCTTCCACAAAAGAATTAATATGGAAAAATGTTTCATGTGACTGCACATGTAAAATCTATATGAGATTGCTTACCAAAGCAACAGGATGGAGGGATGGGAAGGGGAGGATGGAAAGGATAGAATTTGAGATTCAATATTCTTTGAAAAATGATGGAAACTGTTTTTACATGTAATTGGGAGAAAATAAAATAAAATTTAATTTTAAAACAGAAAAAGAAATATTATTTTTAATATTTCTAGAAAATTTTAAAAGGATAATTTTATGCTTCCAAAAAATTTTGGCTTAATTCCTTTTTCTTATTGTTTTTATCTAAATAACTGTCAAATCAAATAAAGCATTAAGAATTCATTTGCTCCTTCTTCCTAATCTTAGGGAATTTAGTTCAATTTGAAAAACATTTATTAATTTTCTCTCATCAATCAACAAACATACATTCAATGTGCCAGATAGTCAACTCTCCATTAAGGAGAGAGAAAAAACAAAACTGAACAAAGAAAACACACAATTCCTGTTTTCAAGGAGATTATATCTTATCAAATGCTGAGCAATATTATGGCCCTTGGGGAGAGGTATACAGGGCAGTGACTGAGGAACAAACTCTAGATAAAAAATTATCCCTGTCCCAGCAGATCTTACAGTCTAATATTGGCACATTCCATATACAAATAACTATAATATATGATAATTGCATCTAAATATGGCAGCAAAGGACCAAAGGTAACTATTACCTGGGGGTGATCAAGGAAAAATTATTGAAGGGGGGTTTTGGAATTGAGCTTTAGAGAATGGACAAGAACTTAACACATAAAATGAAGAATGGAGGGGATTAGAGAAGGGTGCAAGAGAAATTATTCCTGTTCATAAAAATCTCTAAACACTCTTGTATGTCCTCTTTTAACCAGACTATCTCACAGACCTTAGAATGTTTTCTTCTTTCGCACTCACATCCCGCTTCCCTCAGCTTAAATTCATTCCCTCTTTATTCCCCTCCCAGAGCTATCCCCCTCACACAGCTAGACCAGACCACATTTCTTGCCACCCCTAAGAAAGATAATACATTCAACAAGTCACTTAGTGTTGTAAATAGGGACTTGTAATCTTATTAAATATGATACCATAAAAATACTTATAGCTTCCATCTAGAATAAAAGAAGTTCTGGAATATTCCAGAAACATTCATTGCATTATGGAAAGAATACTGGCTTTGTAATCAATGATCTGGACTTGAATCCTGGACCTGTCATTTATTAGCTCTATCAACTTTGGGCAAGACTTAACATGTTTGTGCCTCAATTTCTTCTGTTGTAAAATAAGAGCAGTGGTATCTGTGCTACTTACCTCACATGATTACAAAGAAAGCTCTTTTAAATGCGAATTATTTTTCCCACTTGTCCATAGACATAGATTGCCTGCCTAAAATGATTTGCCCACAGTAAAACACATTTTTTTTCCAGTAAATTACAGCAAAGCAAGCATTATAAAGTACGAATGAATATTACATGCTCCAGTAAAGAATGGCTTCAAAGTTCAGTAAGCTTGACAGTGTATTGAGTAATGTTCTTTGAACACAGCATTAATGTCATGTAAGGAAGGAAAAGAGATAAAACATTTAATGACATCTTAATATGCCCAGTTCTTGCAAAAGCCAAGAACTGGTCACAGTTTATCAGAAGCTGCACATTTTAATCTCATTAGACAGCACTTTTTCTTCCAATCGTTTTAATACAGTTACCAAAACCACAGGGTAGTAGAAGGAAAGAGAGCAAAAACAGATTGTAAACTGCTTGGAAAAAACCTGTCTTTTCCAATTGACATTTAATCTGACTATGGAAACTGGGTTAGACAATCAATTGGCTCACTTAGTTAATAATTTGTCCAGAGCAGCCATAAATATTGGGGACATTTCTACAAAATAATATGTGACTAACCATGCTAAGTAGAAGTGCTCAGAAAGCCCCACTTACCCCTGAGGATGAATGAAGGAAGGAAATTGAAAGTCATTTATTAAGTACTTAGTATGAGCCAGGTAGTACTATGCTAAGTACAAATATAAAAAGATAGTCCCAACCCTCAGGGAGCTTACATTCTAACAGGAGAACAATACATAAAAAGAAATTGGAATGAGGGAAGAGAGTTTTGGTGTACTAAGGAATCCTAGGAATGGTGAGTTCACATATGTCAATCAATCGAGACATCCTTTCCCAAAACAAAAGTATTGATTTGATCCCTGTTCCCAGAGAAGGAAGTTAAATAGAGGGGGAGGGGCTGCAGATGGGAGGAAGCCTATGTGTGTCAGAAGAAAATAAAAGAGTGGTTTAGATATATAACTATATGGAGCTGTCTACTTCAAGCAGGTGAAGACTCCCACCAGAAGAATGCAAGGATGAGAATAACTTGCTCCGATGGTCATGAAGGTGACTGAAGCAGGTGCTATGGAGTGTTTAGAGCTGGGTCCAACATCAAAGATGCCAAGATCATCCACTGCATCCCAGGCCATCACTAGTCATCTTTTGTCTTGCCACAGGACTTGGATGACTGAAAAAGAGAGTCAGCCTGATAATTTTGTGCAGTTCTGCTCACTTGAATCCTGTTAACAAGCAAGTCAAGACATCACCCCATGATGTCACTGATCCTCTAAAAATGAAGGATGAGCAACAATATGGAATGAGAAAGTGAAGTATGACCTGGGGTTTAGAGCTAGCTAGAAATGGGCTGATTTGTACTAATTCAATAATAATAATAATAATAATATCCACAGCAATATAATTAAAATTGCATTTATATGTTTAAAGTCTGCAAACAGTTTATATATCTATTCTCATTTGATCATCAACAACCCTGTGAAGTAGGTTCAATTATTGTCACCATTTTACAGATGAGAAATCTGAGGCTGAGAAAGTTTATTAACTTCTCCCAGGAAAGAGGATATGTATTTTGGACATCTTGGGCTTGGGGGAGGGGGGGAAATTGTCAATCAATAAACTTTTATTAAGCACCTACTATATGCCCAGCACTGTACTAAGTGATTGGGATAAAAAGACAGTCCCTGTTCTTCAGGAGCTGAGTCTAATAAAATTAGGATATAGAATTTTTTGTAAAGATATTTTATTTTACCAAGGGATATAGAATTTTTTAATAAGTGTGTGATTTTTTTTTCTCCACACTCTTCCACTGGTACTTTTACAAACTGGATTAATGGAGATTCAACACTACAAAATTTAACAGGCAAATGAATGCTTTATGGTCAGGATAGAAAGATAAAAGAATAGAAAACTAAACTAATAGGAAGGAGGACAAGAACATAAATAGAATTAGCAAGTAGACAAGAAGTAGCATTAAAAGCTGTGTGGTCAGAGTAAAGGTCAAAGATAATAAAATATTGTTGTTGTTTTTCAATAGTTTCTATTCATCATGACCCCTTCTGGGATTTTCTTGCAAAGATACTAGAGTGGTTTGCCATTTCATTGACTAGTTCATTTTTATAGATGAGGAAACTGAGGCAAATAGGGTTAAGTGGCTTGCTCAGGGTCCCGGAGCTAGTAAGTGTCTGAGACCAGACTTGTACTCAATTTTCCATCTCTAGGCCTTGTGCTCTATCCACTGTGCCACCTCGCTGATGGTTAATAAAAATATAATACAATAAAAAAGATGTCTAGCACTAAGAGCTCAGCTCTCAAGAATACTAAAAAGCTCCCAAAGGAAAAAGCAGCACAGGAAAAGAATTTCTGGAGTGCAGAAACAGGTTCAGTTTTTCACCATCTATTTTGTCAACAAGCCTTCATCAAGTCCTCACTATGTAAAGTAAATAAGCACTTATTAAATGCCTACTATGTGCCCAAAAGGTCCCTACCTTTAATAAGCTTACATTCTAATTGAGGAAGACAGTACACAAAAATTATAGATATATGATATATACATAATAAATGGAAGTTAATATAAGAGGAAAGATCTCCGTAGATGGGATGTGAGTTGAATCTTGAAGGAAGACAGGGAAGCCTAGAGGAAGCAGTGAAGAGGGAGATCCTCATTACAGGTATGAGGGACAGGATTTGGGGGGTCTTCTTCAAGGAAAAACATTCAGATCAGAGTTGCTGGCTGGTCAAGTAGGTAGAGAGGAATAAAATGGATACTGAAAAGATAGGAAGGCGTCCATTTGTGAAGTCTTAAATGCCAGAGGCAAACTCACAAGAAGCAAAAAGTAATTTAAGTTTCCATTTGGAACCGATAAGACCATAACCTAGGTGTTCTAACCTTCCAAAACCAATACTTGGCATCAATATAGAAGATAAAGGTTTGGGGAAGGGGGAAAAATAATTTTAGCATTAGATTTGGAGTCCTAGGGGTTTGAACCTCAACTCTCCTGATTTTCTGAATGACCTTTGGCATTATACCTCATTTTGCTTCAGTTTTTTCATATATAAAATTGAGTTATAATGTCCAATATCATTAATATTAGATAATACCTATAGATCTATTATGAAGTTCCTATGAGATAATTTGTGTAAAGTGTTTTGCACCTAGGTGGCCCCATAAAGTGCTGAACTTAGAGTCAGGAAGAGCTGTGTTCAAATCCCAACTTACTTACTAGCTATGTGACCTAGGATAATTCATTTAATCTGTTGGCTGGGTTTCCTCAATAATAAAATTTTAAATGATAATAAGGTTGATATGAGGATCAAATGAGATAATTTTTCATTTTAATGCTTATTAAATATCTATTACATACCAAGAATTTTGCAAAATGCTCAAGATACAAAAAAAAGACAATTCCTGCCTCAATGAGTCATTTACATCTAATAAAAGAAGACAGCACACAAAATAAAGCTGAAAGGGCAAGAGTTGGGAGCAGGAGTAGCAATTACTAGTAAGTATCCTGGGTGGATTCAAAACTAAGCAGAGCTCCTTATGGAAAATGGAATGTTACTTGGAAAGTTCAGATTCCAACTCTATATAAATGGAGGTTTTAGATGGAGGTCAGGGCTACATCCTTCCTGGAAATTCTCTAGCTCATAGTAGGAGCTATATAAATGCTACTTATTATCATCATTGTTATTTTCTTTCTTATATGTGGATCTGGACTGGACAACAAGAGCTCAATCCTGGCAGCCCACCTGGGACTCACTTAGATGTTGGTGAGCCTGCTTCTCTCTAAGTATGTAGATTACAGAATCAGCAGCCCCCCCCCCCCACCCTCTCTCTCTCTCTCTCTCTCTCTCTCTCTCTCTCTCTCTCTCTCTCTCTCTCTCTGAGAATGCACAGGTTGTTCTGTGACAATTTCCTGTTCTATTTACTACAAGTGAAGAAAAGCCTTTTAATTGCCTGCTGAGACAGAACTGAGCACATATACACAAAGCACAAACTCTTCAAATCACTTTATGTCTGTTAGCAGTTTGAATAAAGAGGAAGAAATGTTGTATGTTTCCAAGTCAGGGATCCTCACCCCACCTGACTAAAGAGTGACTTTGGAGGTTGGAGTTATCACCATACACCCAATGATGGGAATCCATGGCAGAGACATGTGTAGCTGCTGAAACAAGCTATGTGAAGTGCCTTCCCAGCCTAAGGAACTACCTGTAGGATCTATCCCAGCTGTGAATTAATTGACCTGCAGCTGAGGATTCTTGTGTGCCAGACAAGAGAGTGACTCCATTCATTAGTAATGCCCTGTTCAGAAGTAAATTTGACGGGGCAAATGTTTTGTAGAAACCACTTTAAATTTGAGCAACTCTCTCCAAAGACCAAGGTATAGAGAGGAAAGAGTGTTCATAGGGATGGAATTTGTACTTCTGAAATTCTTCACTCTTTTCTTTTTCAGCAAATAACCTTTTGGAAAAGCTAATTGGTGTTAACCAATAATCAACTTAGGTTAACTAGTAATTGATGTTAATTAGTGATTGAGGAGAAAGTGAATGGTCAAGTTGATATTGGGGTATCTGTCTTCCAAGGTTGTTGTGAGGATAAAATGAATTATTCCGATTTCAATAAATATTTATTTTCCTTAATATTGAGCAGGAACTTTGCTAAGTGCTAAAGTTACAGTGTACTGATTTTAATGAGACTGAGGAGATGGATATTAACTGGTACAGAGTGATTTATAATGTGGGGAGTGCACAACAGAATAGAAACTCAAATTGATAACATTAGAAAAATCCCTCTCTCCCAAAAATCTGTCAGATTGAGTGACGTGACAGAAAAGGAAAATGGCAAATGTTGCAAAGGATTGGAAAATAGGGAAGCTAATGCACTGCTGGTAAAATTATTAACTGGTCCAACTATTCTGGAGAACAATTTGTAACTATTCCCAAAATGATTATAAAATTTTGCATACCCTTCAACCCAGCAGTACTACTAGTCTATATCCCAAAGAAATCAGAAAAGGGGAAAGGACCTATGTGTACAAAAATATTTAGAGTAGTTCTTTTTGTGATGGTAAAGAACTGGAAAAGGAGGAGATGCCCATCAATTGGGGAATGACTGAATAAATTGTGGTATACAATTGTCATGAAATACTATTGTGCTATTAAAAAATGATGAGAGGGATGATTTCAAAAAAACTTGAAGATGTTATATGAATTCAAATAAAATGAAGTGAACAGAACCAGGAAAATATTGTACACGACATCAGCAATATTGTAATGATGATCAACTGTGAAAGACTTGGTTACTTGTGATCAAAGACAATTCTAAAAGACTCATGATGAAAAATGCTATCCACCTCCAGAGAGAACCAATGGTCTCTATGCAGATTGAAACACTTTTTTTTTACTACCTTTATTTTTTCTGTCTTTTTTTAACAACATAGCTAATATGGAAATATGTTTTGCATGACATCATGTATAATGAGTATTATTGATGTCTTCTTGATGGGTTGGAGGACTGGAGACAGGGAAATAGTTTGGTATTCGAAAAATTTTTATATAAATCTTTATTTATTTTTTTGTTCAGCCCCTCCCTCTCCTCTCCACACCATAGAAGGCATCATCCAGCAAAGTATATAGATTGTCTTTCATGATTCCACTTCTCAGTTCATTCTCTAGAGATGAACATTCACAAGTTATTCTTTGAATATTAAATCTGTAGCTGTATAGAATGATCTCTTGGTTGTGCTAGTTTTACTCTTCATTATCGCATGTACTTCTTTTCAAGGTTTTAAAAAAATAATCTGCTTATAGTTTCTTACAGAGCAGTAATATTCCATCACAATCATATACCACAATTTGTTTAGCCATTCCCCAGATAATAGACATCCCCTCAATTTCTAGTTCTTTGCCACCATAAATAGACCTTCTAGAAATATTTTGGAACATATAGATTCTTTTCCTTTTTCCCTGATATTCTTGTGAAATAGACCCAGAAAGGTTTAAGGATATACACAGTATTATAGTTCTCTGATTATAATTCTAAATTGCTCTCCAAGATTGTTGGATTGGTGAATCAGTTCATAGTTCCACCACAATGTATTAGTGTCCCCACCTTTCCACCTCCCCTACATTTGTCATTTTGCCCTTTTGTCATTTTAGCCTATCTGTTGGGTATGAACTGATATCTCAGAAATGTTTTGGTTTACCTAATCCTAATTATAAATAAATAATATAATAATAATAATAAATATAAATATAAATAAATAAATAAATAAATAAAAAGGTTTACCTAATTTTCCTGATCCATTGTGATTTAGAGCATTCTTTCATGTATCTATATATGGCTTTGATTTTTTCATCTGAAAATTGTCTGGTCTTATTTTTTGCCCAATTTTATACTTTCCTTCTCATCTTGGCAACATTTATTTCATTTGCACAAAAACTTTTCAATTTAATGTTCTTGAAATATCTACTTTGCATCTCACAATGCTCTCCATCTCTTGTATACTCATAAATTATTCCCCATCCATAAATTTGATAGGTAATATGTTTCTTGTTCTTCTGTTTTGCTTATGATATATCCTTTTATGTCTAGATCGTGTATCCATTTGGATCTTATCTTAGTGAATAGTGTATTTATGTTGGTTTATACCTAGTTTCTGCCAAACTACTTTCCAGTTGTCCCAACAATTGTTACCAAATAGTGATTTCTTATCCCAATACCTTGGATCTATATTTTTGTCAAATACAAGGTTACTATAATCTTTTACTTCTGTTTTTTGTATGTATATTCTGTTATATTGATCAACCTTTCTTTTTCTTAGCTAGTACCAGAGAGTTTTGATATTTACAACTTTATAATACACTTAAAACTTTGATACTCCTAGACTTCATTCATTTACATTTTTCATTAGTTATTTTGCTATTCTTAATTTTTTATTCTTCCAAATGAGTTTTGTTATTATTTTTCTAGTTCAATAAGGTTTTTTAGTGATTTGATTTGGAGCAAGTTAATATTTAGTTTATGTAGGATTATAATTTTAATTGTATTGGCTCTGCCCATTCATGCACAACTAATATTTATTTTGCTCTGATTTTATTTGTGTAAAAAGTGTTTTATAGTTATGTTTATTAGTTCCTGGGTCTGTTTTGTCAGATATACACATATTTTATTATCTGTAGTCATTTAAAAATGGAATTTCTTTTTCTATCTCTTTTTGCTAGGCTCTGTTAGCAATATGTAAAAATGCTGATGATTTACATGAGTTTATTTTATATCCTGCTAATTTTAAATTATTGAAAGTTTCAACTAACTTTTTGTGGAATCTCTAGGATTTTCCAAATATACCATCATATCACATGCAAAAAAAAAGGTCATTTTATTACTTCTTTACCCATTCTTATTTCTTGGATTTTTTTTTCTTCTCATTGCTATTGCTAGCATTTCTAATACTATGTTAAATAGTATTGGTGATACTGGGCATTCTTGTTTCACTCCTGATCTTATTGGAAAGGCTTCTAGTTTATCCTCATTACAAATAATATTTGCTGATTGTTTTAGATAGATGTTATAGGGGAAACTCCATTTGAACCTATGTTTTTCAATAAGAATTAAAATATATACATTTTTTTAAAATCTTTGTTGATGGACAAAATGAAAAAAAAAAGATTAAAAAATAAAAGGAAAAGTCCACATACCTCCTCAGAGCTAACCCTGGAGCCCTGAATGGAGTGGGTTATGACAGCCAGTTGTGCTCTATGTAATATCGGCTAATAAGGGAGGTTACATCCTTTGAGTTCTCTCAGCTCTGGTTCCCTTTGGAATTCTGGGTCCCTTCCTTTCTGCCCTCCCCCCATGTGGACTGCATCTTGCTTTATTGGATCAGATTTCCTTCCTTTGCATCTTCCTCTTGCAAATTTTCTCTTACATCTGCCTTAGGAAGATGAGAACTTTGTCACTAACATTTTATGGAGTTTTACTTTTATATTTTCTAATTCTATTATCATCCATTTTACTATTCCAAATGTATATTTATTTATTATTAATATTATTGTTTTCATATTTCTCACCTTATTATAGTAAGTGGAGTTCAGATAAAAATGATCTTAGGACAAATTGCTTTCTTATTATTGACCTTTTATGGTTAGTGTTTGGTGGATTATTCCAGGGTAGATAAAATGATTAATTTTTGCAATTAAATAACAATAACTAACATTCATATTACACTTTACGTTTTACAAAGCATTTTCCTTATGTCATCTCATTCGATCCTCACAATAATTGAGAAAGGTAGATGCTAGTCTTATTCCAGTTCTACAGATGAATAAACTGAGGTTTAGAGAGGTCAAATGGCTTATCCAAGATCACACAGCTAAGGAAGGATTTGAATTCAAGTTTTCCTGACTTCACATCCAACACTCTATCCACTACACCGCCTAGATGCTTCAATAAAAGCATTAATAACACTAATACATTAAAACACTTTTCACAGAACTGTTAGCTGATCCAATCATTTTGCAGATATGGAATTATACCCAAAGAGTTATATATAAGTTGTTATTATTAAACTGTATACATTCCTTTTGACCCAGCAGTACCACGATTAGGTTTATGTTCTAAAGTAATCAGAAAAAAAGGAAAAGAACCTATATGTTCTAAAGTATTTATAGCAGCTCTCTTTGTGGTGGCAAGGAACTGGGAATTGAG
This sequence comes from Monodelphis domestica, assembly GCF_027887165.1. Lineage (NCBI taxonomy): Eukaryota > Metazoa > Chordata > Mammalia > Didelphimorphia > Didelphidae > Monodelphis > Monodelphis domestica. Next base: position 276,359,249 of record NC_077229.1, on the reverse strand, counting down.
GGGATGCCCATCAATTGGGGAATGGTTGAACAAATTGTGGCATGGGATTGTGATATACTATTACTGCACTATAAGAAATGATAAGCAAATTAATTTTTTAAATCAAGGGAGAACCTACATGAAATTATAAAGAGTGAAATGAGCAGAACCAAGAGAACAGTATGTATGGCAACAGAAATATTATTTGAAGGATGACCGTGTATCTCTACCTCCAGAGAAATAACTGATAAATAGAAATAAGCAAGGCATAGTTTTATATATACATATATCTTTTTGCCAGATGATGTCTTCTCTAGGCTGGGATGGGAAAAGATGGAGGGAATACCTGGGGATTTTAATGTAACAAAAAAGAAATATTTTTAAACAAAAGTATTAATATCTGATTATTTCTTGTTATAGCTTCAGTGAAAGCATCTCTCCAATAGTGAGAAGGACAATGGGTATGGAATATACCTCATCCTATTCTCACATGATTTTATTTATTTTGTAAAGTATATTTGGAAAGATTTTTGCTCTGTGTAAAATGGAGGTTATGAGCTTTTGGTATTGCTATATCCATTTAAAATGTTCTTAAATTTTTATGGGCCAGTATTATATCTGGTCAATTATGAGCAATAGTTTTATCTATGGTGATATACCAGTTCCAACAGAGCTAATGAATTAAAGTCTCATTTTGGACTTGAATTTCTGGCATTAGCATTTGTCATGTATAAGTTCATCATTATATTATAAATGCATATTAATCATTTGTTCTGACATAGACATTTATATTTATAGTGTGTTATGTATATATATATACTTGTATATATATATATATATATATATATTCATTTAAAGTAATAGAATTATAAATTTAGAACTAGAAAGGACCTTAAAAATAAACTAGATCAACCCTCATTTACTGATGGGGAAACTGAGCATCAGGGAGACTGAATGAGTTGCCCAAAATCATATAGTAAAAAACAGTCAAAAATTGGAATCCATGTCACTCAGCTCCAAACCTAACATTCTTTCCTCTGTACCACAAATCCTCCCCAAAACCCAGTGATATAGATAGTATAAGAATATTATGCCCCTTTCACCTAGACGGACATTAAAGTTCTGAGAGGTCAGTCAAAATGAGTAGCCCAAATTTACAGAGCTAGTCCATATGCAGCTAGGTTGTACACACTATAAAACATTCATTTTGGAATCCAGAAGACCTGAGTTCAAATCCTACTTCTGATATCTATGTATGATCCTGGGCAAGTCACTTAACTTCTGTATCTATGCCTTAGTATCCTTATCTCTAATTGGTGATAATAGGATCTAGAAAAAGAATAGGATCTATCTCAAAGTGCTATTCTGAAGACTGAGATATATATTATATATACATAGATACACACAAACATATATCATATATGTATGCATATGTAGTGCTATAGAAATGTTAAATATTCACTGGGGTATACTTGTAAATGATTAACAATCAATTCTCTGGGGGGAAATTGTATGCCTGACAAGCTTTTATTTTTAATCTACATAATGAACATTTTCTCTTTTATTCTCTTAAGCCTATACAATCATCAAAACAATAAATCTATCCCTGATTTGCAGCGCTTACCAAGTTCAGAAGTGTAGACCCTCACATTAAGATTTTAACTATTAATTCTCCAGAGTCCTTCTAAGTCAGCTCTGGCATACCACTGGATAGTAGAAATAAACCACAAATGTGACTCAAAACCAGCTGTTCTACTATGTCAAAAAGTCACTTTCTACTTTTCTTTGTCTTCAACTAGAACAGTGATGACGAACCTACGGTATGTGTGGCCCCCCCCCAAAAGCATGTAATGCCCTCTCTATAGGCATACCACCTGCCAGAGTTCCTTAAAAGAAAGCCAGAGGGATTCTGGGTGGAGTTGTTACCCTCCTCTCCATGCACCTGAGGACATTCCTCACTTACCCCTCCCCTCTGCCCAGCAGCCAATGGGAGCACTTCCTCCCTCCCCTGTCTGGGGCAACGGGGGAGTAGAGAGGGGGTATGGCATTCTGTCTGGGGTAAGGAAGAGTGAGCCCAGCACTCAGTCTCTAAAAGGTTTACCATCATTGATCCAGAGCATGTGGTAAAGTCTCCATATTAGTAAATGGAAAGACTTCCAATTTCCTGTGGTATTCAGTTGCATAGACATGGTCATTATCTGTATGTACCATTTAGATTTACCACCCTTCTCAAAGTACCTTGTTTATTTGTTTGTTTGTTTGTTTGTTTGATGAGAATCACACATCATTAATTCAAAGATCCCTGATTTCACCAGCTAATCCCACCAGTCTTTAGGAGTTACTATAGCTGAAAAAAATCATCACTTACTGGCCACACCTTATTAGGACGTCAAACAATAGCATCCAGCCTGTCCCTGAGGCCATATTGAAAGTCTTAGCAGTTTGATCAAGCCTTCCTGAGTATATATTTCACTGGTATAACCTTTAAGAACCCAGTTTCACCTCTGTGCCATGCTACAGCACTAGAGCAAGACCTTTGTATTAGAATTCTGCATTTTAAATGGCACATTCAGCCCGAGTTTATTCATGGCCCAGTAACCCAGTTCTCCCCACCCCCCTTCAAACTCATTTGGGATTTCTTATTTGCATTTGAGATGGAAAGAATTTTCTGCTTTTGCTGTAATCTTAGCATGAAACCTGAGCTGACTCTCCACTGGAAAGCCAAAGAAATTTAGCAACCAGAGATCCAATTCTCTTAAGTCTATCACTTAGGAAACATGATACTGTGTAAGCCTTGTCATCTTTCTCTCTTAAACATCCTCCAGTCTCTGCTGAATTTTTTCTCTGAACAAAGCAGACCAAGCCTCTCCTTTTTCCTTCCTCTGGAAGATTTCATCATTCTTTCTTAAACATTATCCTTGCAGTTTATTCCAGGGAGAATTGTATGAATTACAATAACATTATGGATTAATTCAGAACTCCAAAAACAGATTATACTCATTGTTACAGACTACCTTATGGCCACTCTCTCATAGAGACCAAAGATTGCATAAACAGAAAAACTAGCTGACTTTAGTAAGTAGATACCACTCACAAATTATGGGGATTTAGCTAGAGTGAGTATGTAATGTAATGTAGTATTGAATGGAGCTTTTGAGGTCCCTGCTAACACTCTCTAAATATCCTTTATTAAATTTCTAGTAATTACATGTTATGCATAAAAAGATCCTTGGGGTTATTATACACAAATGTCAGGTAAACCCAACACCAGAGCTACTACTACCAATTTTCCAAAAGAAAAATATTAAGTAATCCCGAGATCATACCACAGTCAGTTTGAGCAGTTCACAGCACCATCAGAAAATAACAGATTCTCCCTACAAGCCCTTTGATGACAGCATATGGGCTTAGGAAAATACATTCCAAACCTGGAAAAAATAATACTCACAGCTTAGATACAACTATTGCTGAGGTGGCCCTTGCCACGCTATGAAGTCCTTTGGCCAGAGAAGAAATACAAGACCAGTTTGTGAGTTTTGAGTCACCCCTAACTACTCAGGCCACCACAAGGAAAAAACACTGATAGGGAGTCAGAAAAACCTGGAATCCAAACCTAACTTTGCAATTTATTACCTGTGAGAGTTGGAGCAAGTGACAACTTCCCTGGACATCACTTTTCCTCATCTGTAAAATTAGGAGAGTGAAATAGAGGACATCTAAGGTACCTTTAAACTTAAATCTATGATTCTAATTCAAGCTGTTCCTAATTCAATAATAAGATGTTAGCGAGAAATTTAAGACTTCCTCTATCTCCATTATTCCAACTAAATCCCCATAATTTGTAAAAAGTAACTTCTTGGGGGCAGCTGGGTGGCTCAGTGGATTGATAGCCAGGTCCAAAGATGGGAGGTCCTGGTTCAAGTCAGACCTCAGATACTTCCTAGCTGTGTGACTCGGGGCAAGTCACTTAACCCCTATTGCCTAGCCCTTATCACTTATCTGCCTTGGAACCAATATTGATACAAATAAAGAAGGTAAAGGTTTATAAAAAGGTTTTAAAGAAGAAGAAACAAAGAAAAAGAAAGAAACAAAGAAACAAAGAAAAAGAAACAAAGAAAAAGAAACAAAGAAACAAAGAAACAAAGAAAAAGAAAGAAAGAAACAAAGAAAGAAAAGGAGAAAGAAACAAAGAAAGAAACAAAGAAAAAGAAACAAAGAAAGAGATAGTGGACAGAGTCAGGCTGGAGTTGGGAGAACCTGGGTTCAAATATGACCTCAGATAACTCCTAGCTATGTAACCCTGGGCAAGTCACTTAACTCCATTTGCCTTGCTCTTGCCCTTCTGTCTTAGAGTCGTTACTGAGGCAGAAAGTAAGGGTTAAAAAAAATGAAAGAAAGAAAAGTTAGGTAGTTTCTTAGTTTATTAAAAGGTAAAATTACTGATGCAGCTTTGGTCCCCATGAGAAAGTGGGGAAATCCTTTTCTCTCTTTAAGTAGAAATAGTACCCAGGTAGCTTTTGCAAAGCTTTGCAGAACTGGAAAGCCTTATATTTGCAGGAGAGAGGCAAATGTCTTATCTAGAGATCCTTGTTAACAATAGGTAATGGAATCGAAGGTTCTACAAAGATCACTGGAATAAGGAAGGAAAAAGTGTCTAAGGGAGACCCAATTATTTTGCGGAAAATATCCCATTCTCATACATTGCACTTCTGACTTTCTTTACCAAACAGAGCATACACACACAAAAACATGCACGAGATAACTGAGAAAATATTCATTTGTCTGGACTTCCCATCTGTCCACTCTCTTGTTTTATGATAGCAGTGTGAAAAGAAGACTAGGCTTGGAGTCAGGAAAAACATTGGTTTGCCTCCTAGCTCCATCACTTAATAGCCGCATGACTCTGAGCAGCTGGCTGAGCTTTCTGGACCTCAGTTGCCTCCTCTGTAAAATGGGGATAATAGTGCTTCATGATCTGCATCACAAGGTTATTGTGGGGAAAGCCCATTGCAACTCCCAAAGTGCAAATAAACATGAGTTCTTATTTCTCCCACTGGGTGAGATTAGTTCCATTCTTTTACTTTAAAATCACCATGTTGACTTCCGGTCAAGATGGCGGCTTAGAGAATGCTAAAGTTCAGATCTCCGGAAACCCTTCCCTACCAAACTCAAACTATATGCTCCTAGGGCACCAAAATTCAAAACGAACCACAACATAGACCCCAGGAATCCTTCTCCTGGACCTGGATCAAAAGGTACTCCCCCCCACAAAAGCCAGAACCCGAGATCACTTGGACCTAAGGGGTAGCCAGAAGGAAGGACCCAGGACCCATCCCCCCCAACCCAGAGCACCGAGTCCAAGGCAGCAGAGGGAACCTCAGAGCCTCAGGGCCAGCTATTCTGAAAGCCGCTTCCTGAAAACAACCTGACTCAGACGAGGGGGCACCCAACACAGAAATCAGGGAAACAGAGAGAGACAGGGGGAGCCTGTAACCCCCTGGCTGGATCCTTCCATCCAAGTCTCACTGAAGGTCCCAGCCTCAGGGCATACTTAGTTCAACCCAGGGAAAGCTAATCCTATCAGGAGCCCTAGGAGCTCCAGGAATCCGCAGCCCCTCCCCCTCAGAGTGCTGGCTCTCCTGGCCGGCTAAGGCACATTAACAAACACCGCATGGAAAGGGCCAAGCCAGGCTCAGAGTGTGGAAGTAAGGCAACAGAGAAGTATCGGGAGGGAACTGAGGAGGGCAGTAACATGGAAACACCAGTAATTCCTGGCTTCCCCGGGAAGACAGAAGAACAACTGCATAGAACGGACAATCTGCCAAGGGCTAAAACCTCTGAACACCAGACAGAGATAAGAAAAGCTAGTCCTCCCCACTCAGATAGAGATGGCAAACTCCACAGAAGCACAAAAGCCCCCAAATTCCAAGAAAAACAAGAAGAAGGGGGAGATTTTAGACACATTTTATGGAGCAAAAATACAAAATACAGAGGAGATAGAAGAGGAAACACAAGAAAATGCTCCAAAACCTTCCAAAGGAAATGGAAACTCTCCACAAACCCATGAAGAATTTGAATCAGAAAGGATCAAAAAGATGGAAGCTCTCTGGGAGGAAAAGTGGGAAATAATGCGAAAGAAATTCACGCATCTAAAAAACCAGTTTGACCAAAGTGAAAAGGAAAACCAGACTTTAAAAGTCAGAATCAGGCAACTCGAAGACAAAGAGCAAGAATTAATAAAGCAAAGCCAAAAGACCAAGAAATTAGAAGAGAACATAAAATATCTCACTGACAAGGTGACAGACTTGGAAAATAGAGGAAGAAGAGATAATTTAAGAATAATTGGACTTCCAGAAAAGCCAGAAATAAACAGCAAACTCGACATCATAATACAAGATATAATCAAATAAAATTACCCAGAGATTCTAGAACAAGGGGGTAATACAGCCACTGACAGAGCTCACAGAACACCCTCTACACTAAATCCCCAAAAGACAACTCCCAGGAATGTAATTGCCAAATTCCAAAGCTTTCAAGCAAAAGAAAAAATCCTACAAGAAGCCAGAAAAAGACAATTTAGATATAAAGGAATGCCAATCAGGGTCACACAAGACCTTGCAAGTTCCACTCTGAATGATCTTAAGGCATGGAACATGATTTTCAGAAAGGCAAGAGCTGGGTCTTCAACCAAGAATCAGCTATCCAGCAAAACTGACTATATACTTCCAAGCGAAAGTATGGGCATTCAACAAAATAGAAGATTTCCAATTTTTTGCAAAGAAAAGACCAGAGCTCTGTGGAAAGTTCGATATCAAAAAACAAAGAGCATGGAATACTTGAAAAGGTAAATATGAAGGAAAGGGAAAAGGAAAAAAATGTTATCTTTTTCTTTTACTCAAACTCTCTTCTATAAGGACTACATTTATATCAATCTATGTATACTAAAATGTGGGGAAAATGTAATGTGCAAATAGGGGGAAGAGAAAGACCAAATAGAATAATCTTTCTCACACAAAGATTCACATGGGAAGGGGAGGGGAAGAAAACTCCTATAAGAAGGAGAGGAAAAGAGTTTTTACTTAAACCTTACTCTCAGGGAAATCAACTCTGAGAGGGAAGAACATCCAGATCCATTGGGATCTTGAATTCTATCTTACCCAACAAGGGAAGGGAGAAGGGAAAACCAAGGGGGGTAGTGGGGAGGGAACACAAAAAAGGGAGGGAAGAAGAGGGGGGAGGAAGAGGGAACAAAAAGGGAGGAACTAGAAAGGGAAACATATCAAGGGAGGGGACAAGAGGGACTGGTTTAAAGTAAATCACTGAACTAAAAGGTAGAGATGAAGAAGAAAGGATAGAATTAGGGAAGGATATCAAAATGCCAGGGAGTCCACAAGTGACAGTCATAACTTTGAACGTGAATGGGATGAACTCACCCATAAAACGTAGATGAATAGCAGAATGGATTAGAATCCAAAACCCTACCATATGTTATCTTCAAGAAACACACATGAGGCGGGTAGACACCCACAAGGTCAGAATTAAAGGATGGAGTAAGACCTTCTGGGCCTCAACTGACAGAAAGAAGGCAGGAGTGGCAATCATGATATCTGATAAAGCCAAAGCAAAAATAGACCTGATCAAAAGGGATAGGGAAGGTAATTATATTTTGTTAAAGGGTACTTTAGATAATGAGGAAATATCACTAATCAACATGTATGCACCAAATACTATAGCACCCAAATTTCTAATGGAGAAACTAGGAGAATTGAAGGAAGAAATAGACAGTAAAACCATATTAGTGGGAGACTTGAACCAACCATTATCCAATTTAGATAAATCAAATAAAAAAATAAATAAGAAAGAGGTAAAAGAAGTGAATGAAATCTTAGAAAAATTAGAATTAATAGACATATGGAGAAAAATAAATAGGGATAAAAAGGAATACACCTTCTTCTCAGCACCACATGGCACATTCACAAAGATTGACCATACATTAGGTCACAGAAACATGGCACACAAATGCAGAAAAGCAGAAATAATAAATGCAGCCTTTTCAGATCACAAGGCAATAAAAATAATGATCAGTAAGGGTACATGGAAAACCAAATCAAAAACTAATTGGAAATTAAACAATATGATACTCCAAAATCGTTTAGTTAGAGAAGAAATCATAGAAACAATTAATAATTTCATCGAGGAAAATGACAATGGCGAGACGTCCTTTCAAACCTTTTGGGATGCAGCCAAAGTGGTAATCGGAGGTAAATTCATATCCCTGAGTGCATATATTAACAAACTAGGGAGAGCAGAGATCAATAAATTGGAAATGCAAATAAAAAAACTCGAAAGCAATCAAATTAAAAAACCCCAGCAGAAAACCAAACTAGGAATCCTAAAAATTAAGGGAGAAATTAATAAAATCGAAAGTAATAGAACTATTGATTTAATAAATAAGACAAGAAGCTGGTACTTTGAAAAAACAAACAAAATAGACAAAGTACTGGTCAATCTAATTTAAAAAAGGAAGGAAGAAAAGCAAATTAACAGCATCAAAGATGAAAAAGGGGGATATCACCTCCGATGAAGAGGAAATTAAGGTAATCATTAAAAATTACTTTGCCCAATTATATGGCAATAAATACACCAATTTAGGGGATATGGATGAATATATACAAAAATACAAACTGCCTAGAGTAACAGAAGAAGAAATAGAATTCTTAAATAAGCCCATATCAGAAAATGAAATCCAACAAGCCATCAAAGAACTTCCTAAGAAAAAATCCCCAGGGCCTGATGGATTCACCAGTGAATTCTATCAAACATTCAGAGAACAGTTAATCCCAATACTATACAAACTATTTGACATAATAAGCAAAAAGGGAGTTCTACCAAACTCCTTTTATGACACAAACATGGTACTGATTCCAAAACCAGGCAGGTCAAAAACAGAGAAAGAAAATTATAGACCAATCTCCCTAATGAATATAGATGCAAAAATCTTAAATAGGATACTAGCAAAAAGACTCCAGCAAGTGATCAGAAGGGTCATCCATCATGATCAAGTAGGATTTATACCAGGGATGCAGGGCTGGTTCAATATTAGGAAAACCATCCACATAATTGACCACATCAACAAGCAAACCAACAAGAACCACATGATTATCTCAATAGACACAGAAAAACCTTTGATAAAATACAACACCCATTCCTATTTAAAACACTAGAAAGCATAGGAATAGAAGGGTCATTCCTAAAAATAATAAACAGTATATATCTAAAACCATCAACTAATATCATCTGCAATGGGGATAAACTAGATGCATTCCCATTAAGATCAGGAGTGAAACAAGGATGCCCATTATCACCTCTACTATTTGACATTGTACTAGAAACACTAGCAGTAGCAATTAGAGAAGAAAAAGAAATTGAAGGCATCAAAATAGGCAAGGAGGAGACCAAGTTATCACTCTTTGCAGATGACATGATGGTCTACTTAAAGAATCCTAGAGATTCAACCAAAAAGCTAATTGAAATAATCAACAACTTTAGCAAAGTTTCAGGATACAAAATAAACCCACATAAGTCATCAGCATTTCTATATATCTCCAACACAGCTCAGCAGCAAAAACTAGAAAGAGAAATCCCATTCAAAATCACCTTAGACAAAATAAAATACCTAGGAATCTATCTCCCAAGACAAACACGGGAACTATATGAACACAACTACAAAACACTCTCCACACAACTAAAACTAGACTTGAGCAATTGGAAAAACATTAACTGCTCATGGATAGGACGAGCCAATATAATTAAAATAACCATTCTACCCAAACTTATTTATCTATTTAGTGCCATACCCATTGAACTCCCAAAAAATTTCTTTACTGATTTAGAAAAAAACCATAACAAAGTTCATTTGGAATAACAAAAGATCAAGGATATCCAGGGAAATAATGAAAAAAAAAACCACAAATGATGGGAGCCTTGCAGTCCCAGACCTCAAACTATATTACAAAGCAGCAGTCATCAAAACAATTTGGTACTGGCTAAGAGACAGAAAGGAGGATCAGTGGAATAGACTGGGGGCAAGTGACCTCAGCAAGACAGTATACGATAAACCCAAAGATCCCAGCTTTTGGGACAAAAATCCACTATTCAATAAAAACTGCTGGGAAAATTGGAAGACAGTGTGGGAGAGATTAGGAATAGATCAACACCTCACACCCTACATCAAGATAAATTCAAAATGGGTGAATGACTTAAACATAAAGAAGGAAACCATAAGTAAATTGGGTAAACACAGAATAGTATACATGTCAGACCTTTGGGAGGGGAAAGACTTTAAAACCAAGCAAGACATAGAAAGAATCACAAAATGTAAAATAAATAATTTTGACTACATCAAATTAAAAAGCTTTTGTGCAAACAAAACCAATGTAACTAAAATCAGAAGGGAAACAACAAATTGGGAAAAAATCTTCATAGAAACCTCTGACAAAGGTTTAATTACTCATATTTATAAAGAGCTAAATCAATTGTACAAAAAAACAAGCCTTTCTCCAATAGATAAATGGGCAAGGGACATGAACAGGCAGTTCTCAGCCAAAGAAATCAAAACTATTAATAAGCACATGAAAAAGTGCTCTCCATCTCTTATAATCAGAGAGATGCAAATCAAAACAACTCTGAGGTATCACCTCACACCTAGCAAATTGGCTAACATGACAGCAAAGGAAAGTAATGAATGCTGGAGGGGATGTGGCCAAGTAGGGAGATTAATTCATTGCTGGTGGAGTTGTGAACTGATCCAACCATTCTGGAGGGCAATTTGGAACTATGCCCAAAGGACGACAAAAGACTGTCTACCCTTTGATCCAGCCATAGCACTGCTGGGTCTGTACCCCAAAGAGATAATGGACAAAAAGACTTGTACAAGAATATTCATAGCTGCGCTCTTTGTGGTGGCCAAAAATTGGAAAATGAGGGGATATCCATCAATTGGGGAATTGCTGAACAAATTGTGGTATATGTTGGTGATGGAATACTATTGTGCAAAAAGGAATAACAAAGTGGAGGAATTCCATGGAGACTGGAATGACCTCCAGGAAGTGATGCAGAGCGAGAGGAGCAGAATCAGGAGAACATTGTACACAGAAACTAATACACTGTGGTACAATCGAACGTAATGGACTTCTCCATTAGTGGCGGTGTAATGTCCCTGAACAATCTGCAGGGATCTAGGAGAAAAAACACTATTCATAAGCAGAGGACAAACTGTGGGAGTAGAAACACCGAGGAAAAGCAACTGCCTGACTACAGCAGTTGAGGGGACATGACAGAGGAGAGACTCTAAAGGAACACTCTAATGCAAATATTAACAACATGGCAATGGGTTCGAATCAAGAACACATGTGATACCCATTGGAATCACGCGTCAGCTATGGGGGGTGGGGGGAGGAGGAAAAGAAAATGATCTTTGTCTTTAATGAATAATGCTTGGAAATGATCAAATAAAATATTATAAAATTTAAAAAAAAAAAGAGCTGCAAAAAAAAAATCACCATGTTAAAGTTAGGTTCAGTTTTCATTTCTTTTGTCTCATGTTTCAAGTATAGCTGTGCAAAGCTATTTAGCCTGCTCAGTTTTGCCAAGTCTACTTTCCTATTCACCTAGGCAAGCCTTGGGGATAGAAAGAAAATCTGGATGACAACAAAAAGAGAAAATTAATATGTTAGAACTTCGTATTTCAACTTTGAGCTGACATTGTGGCGAGGTTTTTTTCCAGCTGCTTTGTATGGTCATGTCAAAAAATGACCATGATTTATTGGGCCACCTACATAATTTCAATGCTCTTGATCTCCCTCCGGAAACTGTGACAAGTAAGGTTAAGTGCTGCGTTAAGAGACAGTATGAGTAATGCCTCTCATGCTGTACTCTGCTGGCTCTGATAAAGAGTAAGAGGTGGGGAAAATAGGGATGTTAGACATGGCTTAAATCCATTCCAAAGGAGAAAACTAGCTTCCATTGGGAAAGTGAGTATATATATATGCAAAGAAATACCACATATCATTTTATCATTTTAGCTTTAGCGTCCTCGTCCTTCTGCCTTCGTGTACATAGCCATCCGTGAAGTTTGTGGTACCAGCCCATTGCTGTTCGTTTAATTTTCAATTGTTCCCTGTTGCCTACAAAATAAAGTATCAGTTCCTAGCCTTGGCATTCAAGGACTTCCAGAAGCTGGTTTCAACCTACTTAGACATCCTTATTGCCCCCTACTTCCTTTCAGTTAATCTCTTTTCCAGTTAAATTGGCCATTCTCCTTCTTACCAACTTCCTGTCCTGATCTCTTCCAGCTCTGAATTATTGTGTATTCTGTCACCTGGACCTGGAATAAGTTTCCCTCCTTCATCCCCATCCCATCTGGTAACATCCTTCACCTCCTCTAAGGTCAGACTCATATACCATCTCCACCATGAAGGGCCAAAAGTGTTCCCTTATACTCATTTTACTCTCCCTCCTAACTTGGGCATTTGCAGTCTTGTCCTGACTGCTATAAAACTGTAAACTCCTTGAGAATAAGACCCCATAAATACCTGTATACTTTCATATAGTTTGTATTTATTTCTATGTTCATAGAGATACAGAAATATGACAAATATATCATATATAATATATGTAGCAAATATATTATATGTAATTATCTATGATATATAATTATCTATAACATATTGAATTTTATTATTATATAATATAATTTACATCATTATATTATATAATTATATATAATTATTCTATATAATAAATATTTTATATAATAAATATATAATTATTCCATATAATAAATATATAGTGAGTATATTATATAATAAATATATAACATATGATTATTATATAATAAGCATATTATTATTCTATAACATGGTTATAGATAATAAATCTATTACCTTATATAATTATTATATATAACAAATATATTATATTATATAATTATTATATATGGCACATATATGATGATATATAATAAGTATGTTGAATTGCATAATTATTGCATTTAATACTTTTTATATAATACATTTATTACATAATTATTGTATATAATTATATATAGTATGTTATTCTATAATATAGTATTATAATTATTACATAATTAATTATATTATTAATTTTATATAAATTAATATATTAAAAATATATTGTCTATGAGAAAATATACTTATGTATAATAAATATATGTATATCTAGCACAGTGCTATGTTTATTAGACATCTTTTGAATTCAGTTATTGAAATCCACTCACCTTATTATGTGTGGTATATGTATTTTATCATATGTGTAAATCAAGTGAGGAAAGAATAGATCATAGCACTTTAAGTTTGCAAAGCATTATGCTTGTCACAATCCTGTGAGAGACAGTGAAAATACTGTTATCCCCATTTTATGGATGAAGAAACTGAGGTTCTGAAAGGTTAGCTAGTTTGCTCATGATTACAAAGCTATTAAGTATCTGAGGCAGAATTTTAAACCTGATATACCAATTCCAAATTCAATGTTCTTTCCATTACATCATAATGCACTCTAAATCACTGTAACAGACTATAATAATCCAAAAGAACTAAAGTAGATAGGGCTCCCAATAGAATGGAAGCTTCATGAGGGCAGAGATTATTTCTTTTTTTTTTAATCCACAGTGCCTAGCAAAATGCCTGACGTTGTTGTTCTGTCATTTTTCAGTCATATCTGACTTTTTGTGACCTCACTTGGGGTTTTCTTGGCAAACTTTGGAGTGGTTTACCATTTCCTTCTCCATCTCATTTGAGAGAGGACAAAACAGAGGCTCAGGTTCACACAGTTGTTAAATGTCTGAGCATAGATTTGAACTCAGGAAGATGAGCCTTCCTGTCTCCAAACCCAGTGCTCTATCCACTGGGTCACCTAGTTACTCACATATCATGTAGTAAATATTAATAAATGTTTGCTGGATTGCATTAAGAGCTCTCTGACAGCAAGCTGCTTCTGCTTTGGATTCTAAATATATTCCCTCCTTCTTCCCATTGTCCCCAGGATGCCATTTTTCATAAATTTCCATAGTCAACGATTACATTCCTATATGATTCACCAACCAGTACTTTGCCATGGTACGGAGTGCTCTCACCAGTGCCTGGACCTATGTAACAGTCAGGACCCTGACCAGGTGACTATCACTCATTTACTCTATTTGCCAGGAGTTCTCAGATATTCACCAAACTCCCTGAACCTCTTGCAGCATCCAAGAACTATTCACCTCATGATTCTTCCCCTTTGTGGGAGATCTTAGGGGTTATAACTACAACATTCAATTAAATATAATGACTTGGACTCTCTATCCTAGTCAGGAAAAAACCTGACTTCCTTCCTGTTGCCACTGGGTTTCTCTAAAAGCACTGAGGCATACTATATCAAACTTTTTAACCAGGGTGTCAACAATAAGTTAAACCACTTACTAGTTAATGAGACTGTTGGCAAGCCACTTAATCTTGTTTGCCTTGGTTTCCTCATCTGTAAAATAAGGATGGAGAAGGACACAGAAAATCATTCCAGTATCTTTGCCAAGAAAACCCCAAATGGGCTCACAAAGAGTTGGACACAAATGAAAAATGACTGACCAGCAAAATATTACTGTTTGTAATAATAGTATCAATCAACCCAGAATATTTCTTCCTAGCCCTGGAGTCAGCTAGGTTCCACTTCAACTCACCAATGGGAGAAAACTCCAAGAATTTCAGAGCATTTGTGATAACTATGTGGCTAAGTGTTTGAACTCAGGATTCTTTACTCATAAAACTAATGATGGAACAGCTTATAGGTATAAGAGAGACCTGGAGAAGCTGCTGATCTCTCCCAAAGCTAACACAAGCTACATACAAAACAACATCTAGCACTGACCTCACTCCTAGAAGGGATAGTTTCCTATCATGTTCAAAACTGATGAATTGACTAAGTTATTTATGGAGTTTCTCTCCTGGCCATGCCATACTCAGTTTAGGACCTGGACCAACCTTGGATGGGTTCAGCCTAATTAATTATTCAATTTGGTTCACTCAAAGAGGTAGCATGGAGGCAGCACAAGATGATTTGCACAATGAACAGCTCAAGGCATCAGTTTAATATTTGATTCTTTAAGGGTCTTCAATAAGCTGCAAGTGGGAAGCCCTGAGTAAAAGATCAACCTTGTATTTATGATGACATAATTAGGCTCCTCAGTAGAAAACTGTCTTTGAGAAGTATCTATCTCAGTGAATAGAAAGCCTCTCTAACCCCACAAACTCTAGGAGGAAGTGGTTGCTTTCCCCAGAATTCTCAGCATTTTTTTTTCCTATTAGTGCAAATCATATCCAGAAAAGAGTTTCTCCTTGCTGGTTCCTCCACCTTTTGAAAGATTAAATCATTAAGATAAGTCAAGAAGGTATTAGATGCTCTCCTTTTGTCTAAAATATTATGTAGGGCATTCTCCAGTCTGCAGTTCAAAAACCAGCCCAGGGTAATTTTTACCTACCATGGGAAAAGGAGGAGCCTTTAAAAGGGGGGGGGAGCCTCACTGCTCAGAATGGATGGAACTAGATGAGAGGTCCTGGGTTCAAATCTAATTTCAGACACTTCCTAGCTATGTAATCCTGGGCAAATTACTTAATCCCCTTTACCTACTAGTCCTTAGCACTCTTCTGCTTTGGAACCAATTCACGATATTGATTCTAAGACAGAACGGAAGGGTTTAAAAAAAAGAATGGATGGAATGATGATAACCAGAAATAGAAAGAATATAAAATTAATTATTATTTTGCTTTTATCATCTTTGCTAAGAAATGTGATCTTGAACTAGGAAGAACAAAATAAAAATATCAATTAAGGAAGCAAAACCCAACATTTAAACAAGGAAATAGTATGAGTATATAACTGACATCCAAGAATTCAAGTCACCAGGAAAAGAAACAATATACCAAGGTACTAAAAGAACTGGCCTATGAGATTATTGAGCTATTGTACTTAATTTTTCAAATAACTTGGTGAGTTATAGAGTTATATAGACAAGATTAGAGAAATAATGGTATACTTTACTTCCTTCCCCCATCTTGACCCCTTAGTGAAGTAGTTCAACTCTCTTCTCTTCATTCCCTTACCTTATCCTTTTACCCATTTTGCCCCCAAGAAACCTAGATCGTGGATCAGTTTCACCATCTACTCCCTTTACTCCTGCTCACATAATGCTGAATGAAGCTGGAAAACAAAACTATGTTAATTCAGCATGCTAAAAATTTATATTTCATAATCTTAACAGGGCTCTCACTGCTGTAGGGCAAAACTTTTATACTTCCCTAATAACTCACTATCCCATTTCCTATAGCAGCCCTCTTAAACCTTTTCATTGCCCCTCAAGCCTCCCATAGCTACCCCACTCCACTACATTCTCAGCTGAGAAAACTGCCTCATTTCACCGAAAAAAGTTGAAGCCATTCACTTAGAGTTTTCTTTTCTCCTCACTTCCTCAACTCACATCGCCCAGAAACCTTCTGTCACTCTTTGCCTTTACCCCTCTCACATGAGTTGAACTTTCTCTTCACCAAGGCAAACTCTTTTTCATACTCAAGGGATCACATTCCATTCTCTAGCAAAGTTCTCCTATCATTCCCACACTAACTTATCGCCATTCTTTCCATATCTACTGGCTATATTCCTAATATCTACAAATATGTGCATGAATTTGTATTGTCTCAAAACTCTTACTTGATCCATCCATCCTCACTATATATTATTCCATATCTTCCCTTGATTCTATGACTAAACTCCTTGAGAAGGCCATTTGCAAGACATGCTACTTCTTTTGATCTTACTCTCTTCTTAACTCTCTTCAATCTGGCTTCTAAATCCATCATTCAATCAAAATTTCTCTCTCCAAAGTTACCAGCAATCTTTTCATTGACACATCTAATAGCCCTTTCTCAGTAATTTTTTCTTCTTGACCTCTCTCTAGCCTTTGACACAGTCAATCATCCTCTTCTCTTTGATACTTACCCCTCTTTAGGTTTTCATAATACTATTTTCTCTTAGTTTTCCTCTTACCTATCTGACTGAACCTTTTCTCAGTCTTTTTTTTTGCTGGACCTAGTAACTATAGCACCCCACAGAACTCTACCTGGGACCCTCTTCCCTTTTCAAAAGCTATTTCTTTTGGCATCTCATTAGTACCTATGATTTTAATTATTATCTCTACAGTAATGATTTTGAAATTTACTTATCCAGTCCTAACTCCTCTGATAACCTCTAGTCTCTCATCTTCAAATATCTATTATATATCTCAAACCAGATGTCCAATAGACATCTTAAATTCCACATGTCCACAATTGCATTCATCTTTCCCACGAAACCACTTCCTTTTCCTAACTTCTCTATTACTGTTGAGATACCTCCCACTTACCAACATACACAATAGATGTCCTCAACTCTTCAATCTCACTCCATATTCAATCTGCTCCCAAAACCTCTTGATTGTACCTTTATAACATATCTTTTAAATGTCCTCTTTTCTCCTCTGACATTATCACCACGCTAGTGAAGGCCTTTATCTGATCATGTTTGGACTATCACAATAGCCTGATGGCTGGTCACCACACCTCAAGTCTAGGAAGATCCCTCTGAAATCTGAAAAGAGGATGGCCACGAGGGCTTAGGTCTGATCATGTCTACTCAATCACCTCCACTGGCTCCTTGTCACCTCTAGGAACAAATATAAAATCCTCTCTTTGGTGCTCCAAGTCACCTTTCCAGTCTTCTTATATCTTCGATCCAATAACGTACTCTGTAGTCCAATAACTGACCACCTTGCTAGTTGCCGAACAAGACACTCTATCTCCCATTTTCAGACATCTTCACCATTTTATTCACCCCATTCCTGAAATGCTCTCCCTTCTGGTTTATGCCTCCTGACTTCCTTCAAGTCCTAGCTAAAAATCTCACCTTATACAGAAAGCAGTCCCCAATCTTCCCTAATTCTTCTGCCATCTCTTTAACTGGAAACTCCAGTGCAGCTTCTCTCTGGGGATGATCCCCAGTTTATTTTGTGTATAGTTTTTTCGCATATAGTCATTTACACGTCATCACCTATAGAAAACCCCTCATAACTCCAAGCAAGGACCATTTTTGCCCCATCAGCACTTATTGCCTGACACAGAATGGGCAATAAATTTTTATTCACTTACTGCCCAAGAAGAACAGGTTTAAATGTTTGTTTTGTTTTGTTTTTCAAAAAAGAAAAGTCAGGGCAGCTAAGTAGCACAGTGCCAACCCTGGAGTCAGGAAGATGTGGGTTCAAATCTAGTCTCAGACACTTCCTAGCTACTTTTTTTTAGCAAAGAATTGGAAGAAAAATTTCATCAATTGAAGAATGACCAAATAAATTGTGGTGTATATATAAGGGAACGTTATTGTGCCATAGAAATGATAAATAAGAATTTGGACTTGGACTTATATGAATTGTTGCAAAGCAAAGTAAGTCAAGCCAACAGGACAATCTATAAGAAGAACACAATAATATAAAGGAATGTTTTCCATGATTCTGAGCTAATCCCTGGTATATACACACATACACACACACACTAACAACTTTCTACTTTTAATATGAACATTTTTTTTCAGGAAATTCTCTAAGAGTTTAAGGCATAGAAGAGCTGCCAATCTTCATTGACCAAGGGAGTTTCTTCATCAGGAATTCAATGAATCCATAGTTAGACAAAAAAATATTTTTTCAGTAATACTACATAGCAAAGAATCACAATTTGGAACGACAAAAAGAACAATAGAAAGGAACTCAGAGTGTGGATAATTGAACACCAGAAAATTACCAAGAAGGAGCAACTAGGTGGTACAGTGATGTTCAACATGGGAGTCAAGAAGACTCATCTTCTTGAGTTCAAATCTGTCTTTAAATACTTGCTAGCTATATGACCCTGGGTAAGTCACAACACAGTTTGCCTCAGTTTCCTCTTTAAAATGAACTGGAGAAGGAAATGACAAACCATTCCAATATTTCTGCCAAGGAAACCCCAAATAGAATCATGAAAAGTTGCATGTGACTAAAAATGACTAAACAATAACAAAAAAATAATTATTATTTGTATTCATGTAATGATTGTTATGTGCCAGTTAGTGGGCTGAGTGCTTTATAAATATTATCTCATTTAAACCTCATAATAATCTTTGGAGGTAGGTGCTATTATTATCCTTATTTTGCAAATAAGGAAATGAAATAAATAGGATTAAGTGGTTTGCCCAGGGTCACATAGCTAGCAAAACATCGGAAGCCCCATTTGAACTCAGGTTTCCTTACTCCAGACCAACATTCTATCCACTGCTCCACATACCTGCTCCTCAGGGTTTTTGTAAACTTTAAAGCATTTTATCAAGATTATTGTTATAATGTTGTTATTAAGTTCCTCAAAGACAGAGTACCCAGTTATCCAATGAATGTGGAAGCAGAGAAGATGGGAATTAAGAAGTGTCAGAGTTGGACTTCAGATCTCACAGGATTTTCAATTCCAGGTTGCCTGGGCAGTTATTTTATTATGTTCCTTGGAGTCTGTCCTTTAAAAAAAAGACACCAAAATTCCTTTTTTTCCCCAACAAATATCTTGTATTTATATTTGATCTCCTGCCTTCCAAAGTCTCTGTGAAAGCATGGTCACTATTGTTCAGCTCTTGAGGCCATTCATAGATCAGAGACTGAATTCTGGGAAGAAATGGCAGTTAGGACTGTTCCCCTTTCTGTGTAACAAACATCTTCTTAAGCTCATCCTAACTTTTCTTTCCTCTTCACCAATGAGTTCTTAAAAGCTGGTGTAAATCTCCCTTCAATTTCTTTTTCTGCTTGGGGAGGGGGGGGGGGGGGAGACCAAAAAAAAATTTTTTTCTCTAATGGAAGTACTGTGCTGTGACTGGATTTCTGATTGCAGCATGTCAAAATGCCAAAAAAAAAAACGTTCAAAAATAATATTTTAAAAAACTCAGGAGAGATGTGCTGTAATCCTAAACAAGCATCTTTATTTCTCAATGCTGAAATTTGTTAGTTTCCTTCTCCAGGGTCTTAATAAACCTCAAAGAAGCACACAATACTTAATGAACACAATTTAAGGGTCGATTCACCCCTTGGTACTCCAGCATAACTCTCATTACTGTCAAAACATCTCTCACTTGCATTTGTGAGTTCCCTTCTTTCAAGTCAGTTTCTGTTCAATTTCTTCTCTAACTGCTGCCTTTTTTTCTCAGCTTCACTGACCTGACTCTTCCAAGTATACACATGTTGCTATGAGACTAATCAGCTAAGGGGAACTAATTTCTATTCCTTTTCTTTGTCAGTTTTGAGAAAAACATCGACAAATTTTTAAAATAGTTTGAGAGTAATTCTGTGAACCCCCCACCAGTATCATGTGACAGAGAAGAGGCTGCATAATAATCGGCTATTTCCAAATGTAGGGTTGTAAATCAGAGAATTCTACTTTCTCCCTAGAATCAAAACTCCAGATGTTACAAAAGGCAAAGGAGAGATTCATAGCAGAGGTAAGAAGGCCATACATAGCACAGCACAATTAAGGATTTGCCAAAAGGAGGTACTATAAAAGATATCACCTTCACCTCTTAGAATGCCTACCTCCTATCATGGTTTATTTCTCATGTCACCTCCTGCAAGAGACTCTCCATGATTTTCTGATATCCTCCATAATCAATATCCAACCCTTTGGAGTAACAAAGAAAAAGTGAAGCAAAAGTAACCAACAAAATGATCACATTTGACATAAGAATACATTCTTGACAAATTGACAATAAAAAACATTCTTCAATAACTGCACACTCCTATGCATATGTGTGAGGATACAAATATACACACACATGCACATATATATGTGTGTGTATATATATTTATATATATACACACATACATACATACACCTGTTTTCACCTAAGACCCAAAAGGAGGCAAGTGTGTTTCATCAATTTTTTTCTCTAGAATCAAGACTGATCATTACAACCCATTGGTGTCTGGCTGCCTTTTCTCTTCTTCCTTTTATTTCATGGCATAATATTATCTATAATTAATTTGCTTACCCTAAGGAGTCTCTGGTCTGTTTTCACCCTGTCTATGAAACACCTCAATGAAGGTTTATATCAAAGAGATTGAGAAGTAAATCTACCATTTCTACAACCCAATCTGTTCAGTATTGTTGGTTCTTTAATTCCTTACATAGCTCTCTTTCCTTACTACGAATGATGAAGGAGAAATGAAAGACTGTGACATACAATAATAAGGTTATCATATTTAATTCTATCCATGTAAGAGGGACAATCTGTGACCATCAGAAGATGAAGCTCATCTTGCCCTGCTTTGTTATTTTGAATCCTCATTTATCGCTGGTCATTCATAATCTTGAAGTCCTAACACTCTTTCAACTGAGACTTGACAAAGAAACCACATTGTCATTTAAGCATCTTATTATTCAATTCCACATTCCTAAATCTCATTTTTCCAGCTTCCCTGAGTTAGACATTATATTTTATTTCAGCTAAATCACCCCTGTAATGGGCTGGATCTCAGTCTGCTAGAGATTTTGATGACTTCTCCATTGATGGAACATAAAACAGTGTCTAACATATATACATTTTTACAGTTTAATTCTGGGCTCCCAAAAGATAAATTGTGAACCAAATGGGGAAAGAGACATGAATAAATAATACCAGCAGAACAGAATAAAATATGTAGAAAAAGTTAAGCCCCTCTCAGTAAATGTCAAGTATGAAATTGTTTTATATAATTTTATTCATTGGACCTAACTTACTCCCATAAGATTTTATTTGATTTTCATAGATTGATACCATTTTAGTCTGCATTCCAAGTAGGAGATCAAAACATTATCAGCACTATATAGCAGTTCCTTGTGGTTTGCTATAGAACTAGACCTAATGCTAGTATATTCTCTAACAAATTCAAATTCAGACAGTTTGTGCATTAGATTTTGCCCATTGTGTGAATGTGTGGTCAAATAGGTAGGGGGAATAGAAAATCAGTCTCCATTTGTAAATATAAAACTCCAGTGCTCCAGTGGGTCTATTATCTCATCAATGAGAATATCCCTTCCAATGATACAGATTATAACCACTGCATACCTGCTCATAATATATAACTCATCTAATTTCCCCTTTACATTTTCCTCATAAAATCTGCCCAATATTCACATTTCTTTTCATCTGTAAAATGAACTATAGAAGGAAGTGGCAAACCACTCTTGTGTCTTTGTCAAGAAAACCCAAATGATATCACAAAGAGTAGGATGTGATTGGAAATGACTAAATAACAACATAGTATGAACTTAAACTTTCTGCATCTTCATGCAGAGGTCTACTATGAAAACTTACCCACTAATTCTAATACTGTTATCAAGAATACACTTGATACATGTTTAGATTAGTCTATTATTCTTATAAAATTTTATGCATATGAGGAAGTTGGCATATGAGTTAGATTGAGTATGGTTTCAGTTGCCTTTTTGGGAAAAAAAATCATGTCAAGGGGAGCTAAGGTAGCTCAATTGATGGAGAGCCAGACCCAGAGATAGGAGGTCCTGGGCTCAAATCTGGCCTCAGATACTTCCTCAGTGTGTAACCCTGGCACATCACTTAATCTCTTTTGCCTAGCCCTTACCACTCTTCTGTCTTGGAACCAATACATAGTATAATTCTAAGATGCAACATAAGGGTTTATTTAAAAATAAAAATCATTTCTAGAATATTTTCTAAAATTTTAGTGTCAACCCTCTACTCCATTTCATATACATTGAGATTTTATTTCTTACTGTCCTTAAGTTTGTCTTTCCTCTAGCACAGACTTAATCCATATGTTCTTGATCTGGTCCAGATGCTTTTCCTATCTTTGTTTTCTTTAGCACCATTTCTACACCCTTTAGAAGCACATTTGGAACTATGATAGTAGAATCTAAATGTGATGGTTCTGTTAACCCAAAGAGTTTGTTCTAAAAATATTTACAGACACCTTCACTTTTTTCATTTGTTGGTTGTCCTTTCAGCTTTATTTTTTAATCCTCTCAGGTGGACTTTGAAGAGTCTTGAGTCTCTTGCCAAACTTTCTTTAAACTTTTTCCCATGCTGACTCTTACAATTTAATGAGGCAATACTGCTCATGATCATCCATTGTCGTTCTAAGATTTGACCTGTGAATTAATATTTAAATCAGCATTGCTCTTAAATCAAAATCTCTCTCCTTTGTCAGGGAGATAAGGTGACTATTTTTGATGAGTTTCTTCATTATGACAGTTGATTTATATCTGTTAAACTTCTATATATGGTTCTTTAAATTGGTGTTGATATCCATTCTTCCATCCATTTCCTGTTTTGGAAACATCTTAAGTAGGTCGTGTTGGAATTGCTTTAATTGTATGGTATCTCTCTGATTTTTATTTAAGTAATCTGACTTTACACAAACAAATGATTCAGGAATGACTCTGAAATCAGTAATGAGCCATTTCCTGTCCATTAAAACACAACCAAATTGATTTTTGTGATGCTATTTGAATATGTGTATGCCCTTTGCTACCAGATCCTTTTCTCAGAGAAAGTACTCTTGATTTAAAGGCATATTGTAAAGATAATTTTAGTGTTTTGACTTTAAAATCTTATAATAATTGGTCGCCAGGGATAATTCCCAAATAATAAAATATGCAAGTCAGCTGGGAATCATGGAGATTTTAATTAATATAGAGAGAAGAAATTAAGGAAGAGAGAGAAAGAGAAAGAGAGAGAGAGAGAAAGTAAAAGAGAGAGAAAGAAAGAGAGAATATTAGAGAGAGAGAGAGAGAGAATTAATTTAAACTGCTCTGGCTCAGGCTGAGCCAGGCAGTAGTTAAAGGCCTTGGCCAAAGTGGCCTCCCTGAGCCTAAAGGAAAGGGAGTCAGTCTAATCACTCACCACAAAACTGTCTCCAAGCTGGGTTCCAGTCCTCCACTGAACTCAATCTCCTGAACTGAGTTCAGAATAATCCTGAACTGACTTTTAGCCTCCTTTTAAAGAGAATTTTCTCTTATGTCACCTCCCCTAAATTTTACACCTACCAATCACAGTAGATGCTTTTTTTCCAGGACTACTTAGTTCTCACCACTCTTTAGTTCTCACCTTCTCTGGTTAGATTATATCTTCTGAGTACTTCACACTTCTTTGTTAAGCTTGCCTTTTGTGAGTTACTTGACCTTTTTGTGAATAATTTAACCTTTATAGGTACTTAACACCTTTTTGTATTGGATCTAAAAATAGGCTTAGTTTAAGTTCTAGCTTCACTATAAGGTATGAGTTAAGTACCTTCATTGTTCAATCAGGAGTTTACAACTTTATCTTCCCCTAAAGTATGTCTAAGTATGGGTGGAGTAATGTAAAGTTCCCAAGGCATTCCTAATTCTGTTAGACCAAGTATCTCCATTGTTACAATAAGGAAATAGCCAAATCAAATCTTCTAAAGTACAGTCTGAGTAGTTTTTAAGATTCACAATATTAGAGAACTTGGGCCTCTTTCACTCCTCATTCCTGAACCATATTTTTCAAATATTTTTTGTCATCTATGTGTACCTATGGCCTAAGAATACCAAGAACCAAAGTATATGCTAGTAGGGAGATCAGTGAGGTTTTTGTTTTGTTTGGAATTAAATATGGCACAAAAGTCAGGAATTTTGTTGCACACATATAGCCATCTCTCAAATTTGTGGGTTTCAAACTCATGGAATGGTCATCTGTAATTAAATGGAATTTTTGGAGATTTGCAGGTTTCTATGGAAAATCTCAGAAGGCATGCATATGCAAGGAAAATATTAAAATTCATAAATATGAATGCATAAGTACTGTATATTACTTATCTTTTTATCCCTTACTATCTTCTGTATATATACACAAATTTATTATAAATGGTTAGATTTTGTTAGAACTTTCAGTGCTCTAAAGAACTCTTTGGGAATACCACATCTTTGCCTCTCTACCATCCATATTGTCACATCATTTTCTCCCCCAATGATTCTTGTATGTTGGACTTTTCATAGGATAATGAAATCTGTGGAGATTTTGCTCCAGCTATACCCATGACTATGAAAACCTTGCATACCATTCAGGACACTAATCTCTCTCATGTAGAAATTGCAACTTTTATCTTGTTTTCCTTGTTAAAAAAAAAAGATTAGACTTACTGAAAACACAAGTTTCAGGTGGAGCCTGGAGATATTTGTGATTTTTCACATTCACAGGGGTGCTGTGCCCATGACCCTTGAGAATGTCAAAGGCAACTGTACATATACACCCATACACATAATAAAGACAAGAAAATGTGGTTCACCTCTTCCTTACTTAGTTGGACTGGTGCTTGGGAAGCAGGCACTATCTGTTTCTAGGATTATAATAAAAGACTTTTGAGCATGATAAATCAGACAGAGATTTAAAAATCTACTGCTATCACTTTTGAAAACACAGGGATACCTTCACACCAAAAATGAGACCTCAGAATAGGAGTTTGTGAAAACAAATCATAAGGGAGATCTTAACATTTTAAAATTATTACATAGATTTATAAATATCTGTTTTACATTCATTTCCACTAAAGGCCTTAAGAAGGACGACTTCAGGATAAGGGAGCTTTTTATTGGCATTGGAAAAAAACAAGAAACAATTTTATTCATACTGTTCATTGCCCAAGCTAAGACTAAAGGTAGACTGGGACCACTACCAAAGTTAGTCCTATCCATTGGTGGAGTTGGTGGTTGCCTACGGGTATGATTCAAGGGTGATAGGGAAGGCCACCTTCCCCAAAATATCTCACTGTTTGAATCTTGCATTTTGTTATACTGAAACTACAAATTACAGATACACTTAGCCTAGCAAACTGTTCTCTTTTAAATGCAAATATCCTTAAGAAGATTTCAAGAAGTAGTCATCATAAGTTATATGTGACTATAGCCTGGTAAGAATTCCTTTAATCAAATTATTTTATTTCCAAAACATAATGGAGATCAACTCAATAGAGTTGAGGAAATAGAAACTTTGAAAAAGATAAGAGACAAAAGCAGAGAATTTACCCTGATAAGGATGGCAAGATATTAGAAGGATCTTGATCAGCAAGAGGGCCAAAAGAAGGCCCCAGGGGAAAGAGGAAGGAAGGAAGAACAAAGAAATGGCCCATAAAGGAGATAAATGGTATACTGAAGGCAAGTCACAACTCTAGACCTCACTCTCCTGATTTGTTAAGTGAAAGGACTAGACAAGATAATCCTAAATATTCCCTTCCAGAATTCGAATCCTATCAATCAATCAATTAATCAACAAGTTTTCATTAAGTACCTAATATGTGCCACCACTGTGCTAGGAACTAAGGATGAAAAGACAAGAATGAAATAGTCCCTTCTCTGAAGGAGCTTATATTCTACAGTATAAACTCATTTAATTATATATATATATATATATATATATATATATATATATATATATATATAGAGAGAGAGAGAGAGAGAGAGAGAGAGAGAGAGAGAGAGAGATACATGTAACATTCAGTACCCAGAGTCTTACTGCCTTGAAGACCAGCTATGTCTCATTTCATCCGTCTTCCATTTTGGGGGGCCTGAGGGAGGTAGGGTAAGTGGAGGCTCACTGCCAATGGATCCAGCCTCCATTTATAGAATACTCTCAATTGCAGAGGGTGAATCCAAATATTTGTGTCAAAAATATACATATTTACTCTCCAAAACATCGGGTTTAATTCCTGCCTGCCACATCCCCTCCTGACCCCCAATCCCAGATTACCTCAATCTCTGAGGAGGGGGGATTAGAGGCATAGTTTCACTCAGTTTTTATAAAGCATAGACCCAAATTCCAATTCCAAAATCTCCCTAGGATTTAAGTCCCAGGCACCCTGGCATCTCTAAAGTTCCCTGGAGGCTGCTTGACTGCAATAATCCATCTAGAATCCTGGCTCTAAGCCACCATGGTTCAAACTCCTGGGTTTGGTGGAAATTACTCTGCTCCTAAAATAGGACCAATGAAAATGAACAGAAACAGAAACAGCACAGACCCGTTTCTTAGAGCCATAGGGTAAAAGAGAGAAGGGGGCAAGAATGGAAATAAAGAAAGTTATTCCATTTTTCCTGGTTCAGTTCATCATTCCAGAACTGTGGGTGAACTGTGGGTGGTCTCCACCTTCTGGACCCAGCAAGAGGAAAGCCTGAAAAATATGGGCAGGAAAGAGAGTGAGACTGTCCCAGTCTGGCATTTTCGAAGATCATATCCTGGTCCAACTCTACAAGCAAATGAAGGAGGCTACTCTCACCCTTGGGTAAGGGAATGTAGAAAATCAGAATGCTTCCTTTTTAGAAGATCCAGGTATATTCCGCGGTCCATCACACATGCAATTAAATGCAAAAGATAAATAAAATAAATGCAAGGGAATTGAAAGGGAAGAGCTAACAGTTGGAATTAATGCAAAGGGCTCTGGGTGATAACAGACCTCAACAGGAAGATATTAAGCCAAAATTGGAGATGGGATTCCTTAAGTGAGTCAAGGGATTTTCAAAACAGAAGTGGGGAGTCAGTCTCTAGAAATAAAGTTCTTGAATACAGAAAAGGAATGACCAAAACTTTCTCTGAGCAATTTCCAAAGCAGAATCTATGAGTTTCAACTACCACCTCATATAGGTCTCCCAGACATCAGCATTGTCTTCCTCCTTCTTTTATTGACACTTTGCACCATGTTTCATACTCCCAGAAAACATAAGCTCTTTGAGGGCAAAAACCATTTCATTTTTTACTTTGTGTCCTCAATACATAGCACAGTACATGGCATAAAGTAGGTACTTAACAAATACTTGCTGAATTAAGCCTTCTCAGCCCACTATAGGCAGCTTCCAGGTTGGATGGAGCCTGCTAGAAAGCCAAGGCAACAAGGAAAACTGGCTTGTATGTCATTCAAATACGTTCCAATAACTTGGAAATCTTAGTAAAAAGTAGACCGTATTCAAATCTGGCCTCAAATATTGCCTAGCTGTGTGACCCTGGGAAAGTCATTTAACTCCAATTACCTAGCCCTTACCTCATTTCTGCCTTGGAATCAATACTTAGTATGGATTCGAAGACAAAAGGTAAGGGTTTAAAAAAAAAAAAGGATATCTTAAAGCAGTGTTGTCATTTCAAAAAGAAATATCTCTGTGAGGCCATAGATTGACTTAGAAAAACTATAAATTGACATTATCTGTGTTGTATTGTACTTTTATTTATTTTGTTAACTATTTCTCAGTTGCAATTTCATCTGGTTTAGGTGTTCTCCAAAGTTTTGCAGGCCTTAAATTTGATGCTTCTGCCTTAGAGCAATGGGAAATCTTCAGGACCTAGACAACATTAAAAGATTATTAGAGACTTGCTTAAAAACAAGCAAAGGAAAACAAGGGATATTTTTTTTCCTTCTTCACATAGTCCCCATCCCAGTACCAAAGGAAGAGCTCTTTGAGGTCCAGAGGGCCTTATGATAAAGATCCTGTTTCCTTCTGCTCTGGACATACAGTATGCTCCTCAGAGCTAGGTCATTGGCACCTTAAGGAACCAGCTGAATTTGGTTGCCTATAATTCTTAATTACAATTACATTACAGGCTTTATGTGCATCTCTGCTCATTTAAGCTCAATGCTGACTGACAAATTGTGCTCTTTCTGCCTGTTCAACAGTAATTTAGTCCGGCAACCTGCAGCTTGCACCAGATTGATTAGCAGCTGTTGGAGCTGTTTGGGGAGTGAATTGCTGGTTTTCCCTATTCGTGCAGCTATGTGCTATTGCTGAATGACTGTGTTGGGTTCTCTCCTGGGATGTCTATGGACACCCTAGACAACTACTCCTGTGTCTCCAGCATCAGGGTCTTGTGGATTTTTTTTAATAAATAATCTATTATCACAAACATATCAACTTCATCTCTTCCTACATCCAAAAACAGATAAATTCGGAAGACCTGAGTCAACCAAAGCTCCCCTTACACATTTCTGTTCTTCCATAGCAGCAGAAATCAAGATGAGGGGGGCAGCTGGGTCCAGTGGATTAAGAAACAAGCATAAAGAAGAGAGAACGTGAGTTCAAATCTGGCCTCAGATACTTCCCAGCTGTGTGATCCTGGGCAAGTCATTTAACCCCCATTGCCTAGCCCTTATTGTTCTTCTGCCTTGGAACCAATACACAGTATTGATTCTAAAATGGAAGGTAAGGGCTTAAAAAAAAGAAATCAAGATGAAATCCCAAAATGTATCTATGTTTAAAAAAATATTTTTGGAAGAATAATAAACTCAAATCAATCCTTGATAGGGCATGACTTGATAAAGTACTGATTCAGGAGTGAGAAGAGCTGGATTCAAATATTGCCCATAATGTTTACTACCTGTGTATTCTTGGGCAAGTCACCTATGTTCCATAGGTCTTGGTTTTCTCACCTGTAAAAAGCTTCTGTCAAAGTTGTCTCATCTGATAAAGTTGCATTAGACCACTTCTAGGTCTATCCAACTCCAGGATCCATGATCCCTGCCCATGATCACTCATCTAAATTTGTGATGTTCTCCAAAGACTTTTTTCTCAGTAGTCCTACCCATAACTCTCACTGAGCTTGATAATTGCCTCCCTTTTGAAAAAAAGAATAGAATTTAGTAAGCCTCTAATATTTTCATGTCACTGTGGTAAATGCTAGGGCTACAGAAAGAAAAATGAAATCATACCTGCCTTCAAGGGGCTTACAATATATTTATGACACTGACACACATGAATAAATGTAGTATAATCTGAGGAAGTGAGATTTGGGGTGAGGAAAGGGCCAAATTGAACCTTGAAGGAAGCGAAGGATGTTTCAGATCTGAGGAAGGAAAAATAGATTTACAGAGGCTATCATCTTCTAATCAATCAATCTCTGTTCTTCCAAAGGTTTTCAGTAATCAGTACCCTACTTCTTCCCAGCCTCAGGAAACAACAAAAGCCCAGACACTGACATCACTGAGTATCTGCAGACATCAGAAATTAATTTCAAGAAAAATGATTTGTGCATGTAAACAATAGATTAAAGAAAAATAGAATCTAATCAGGAAAAATAATAATATTAAGCATAGCAATGTAATTTGTTTTAATTCCTATCTAATACTCCAGGACAAGGAGAGGGCTAGCTGCAATGCCCTCTAGGATTTTGTAGTTCTTTCTAGTTGGGGAAGTATGGAGAGAAGCAAAGAGAAATGTGAATAATTACAACAATTTTGAGTCTATCAACACAAGTCAGAGACCAAGATCTCTTCAGTTCTCCTTTCCTTAGAACCTAAAGAGATAACATTTCATAAACAAGGAGAGTTTGACTTGGAGAGGAAAAGGGAGTGGTATAAATTTACCTCATAGACACAAGTCAAGGTCATACTTAGATACCATCTTTTATCCAAGAATTAGAGCCATTTCTAAGTTATCTCAGAGTTTCTTTTTAGTTCTCCCTACATGTCTTTGAGATAAGCAGAGATCTTGGAGTTAAAGACAGAAACATCACTAAAGTTATTGTCAGAATGAGCCAGCAATATGTTATGCATCCTTATTTCTAGCTTGTTTCTATAGAAGAAATAACATTTTAAAAATAGTTTCATAGAATAACTAACTTCTTTTAGAATTCAGCTCATCTACCACCTTCTGTTGTTATTCAGTCATTCCAGACTCCTAATGGCTCCTCCTTGGGGTTTTCATGGCAGATACTGGAAATGTTTGCCATTTCCTTCTCCAGATCATTTTACATATGAGGAAACTGAGGCAACTAGGGAGGAATGACTAACCCAAGGTCATATAATCAGTACTTGTCACAAGTTGTATTTGAATTCAGGAAGATGAGTCTTCCTGACTCTAGGCCCTTCACTCTATCCACTGCATCACCTAGCTTCCCCAGCACCTTTTGTTTTTCTTAAACCCTTATGTTACATTCTGTCTTAACTCAATTCAAAGACAGAAGAGTATCAAAAACTAGACAATTGGGGTTAAGTGACTTGCCTAGGATCACACAGCTTAGAAATGATTTATTTCCTAGGTCCTTCCAACTCCAAGCCCATCTCTCTATCCACTGTGCTACCCAGTCACCTCCTCCTACAAGAAGCCTTTTCTGATCTCCTCACCTGATAATATCCCCACTCCTTAATTACATTATATTTAACTATATTTTGCATTGTATATATATGTGTGTGTGTGTGTGTGTGTGTGTGTGTGTATACATTCTCTATGTGTGTGTATATATGGTTTATATGTGTACGTGTGTATGTGTATGGTTTTCCCCAATAAAACATAAACTTCTGAGAGTAGGGATAGTTTCTTATTTTTTTAATCTTTGTCAACAGCAATTAATCTCCAGCACTAACATCTAATAGGTGCTTAATTGGTTCTATCTGATTGATTAATTGAATTTGAATTGGCATTGATGCTAAGACCTTTATTTCTCCATGTGTTGGGTTTGTTTATTTGTGTATACATTTGTTTTCTTTATAATCATTCATCAACAAGCCTCATTATCCCTGTGGCCCATTCTTTATACTTCAACTAGTTTTCAAATTCTCCTAAGTTTTCAAATTTCTTTTGTCCAAAACACTTCAGCTATCCGGTTACCCAGTTCAGAGGAGCTTAGATCTAGAGCAAAAAGAACGTGGAGGTTATCTAGTTCATTATCCTTCCAGCTATTGAATGTTTTTCTGCTCTCTGAGTTGGTGATCGCTCTCACCTCTAATAACCTCGAATATATTCATATGTTTACATGTTATATCCCCACTCACCGCATCAGAAGGTAAGCCTCTGGAGGGCAGGGGCTACTTCTTTTTTGTCTTTACATATCCAACATCTAATTCAGTGCCCTTTGTGTAGAAAGTGCTTAATGAATGCTTGTTGGATTGGATTATAAAGAGTCATTCCTTAAACCTTTGCTGAAGTGGTTTTCCTCCATCAAATAGTATCTTTCTATACTAGTTGTGTAACCCATGGCAAGTCACTTAACCTTGTTTGCTTCGGTGTCCTCAACTGTAAAATGAGCTGGAGAAGGAAATGGCAAATCACTCCACTATCTCTTCCAAGAAAACCCCAAATGGGGTCATGAAGACTCAGTCATGACTGAAACGACTGAACAGCAGTTCCCTAATCTGGCTTCATTTTCTCTGATCCGCCCACAAAATGCACTGTTATAATTATCACCATACATCAGTTGTGTTCTGTATACCTACCTCAGTTTTCTGGCATAAATTCTCTTTAACTATTACCAATTCCATCACCATATGTACCTAAAACTGCTGTGAACATATATAATTGTTGAAGAGAAATTGGCCAATGCCAAAAATGGAAATTTCTGAGTCTGGGAGCCAGAGACAAAGCTTCAATTGTGAACCCAAGACAAGAGGGTTATAAATGGATATACAGCTGAGGGAGGAGTAAAGGGCAGGAAGACAATAATAATAGTGAACATTTATGTAATCGCTTAAGATTCCAAAAATACTTTAGAGACATTATAACATTTGCTCCTTACAAGAATGCTGTAATGTAGGGACTACAGAAATTATCAGCATTTTAGAGATTAGGAAACTGAGGTTCATATGATTTGTCAGCTAGTGTCAAAAGCAAGATCTGAACCCAGGTCTTCTTGACTTTTTGATCAGCACTTTATGCCATCCTCTTCCTCAGTAGCATAGGAGATGATGATAGTGTTGAGAGGAGAACTTATGGGTGGTTAGAGAGGGATTCAAACAGTGGTTTACAGAACTCACTTCCTGGCTCCATTTCATTGCCCTACTGGCAATTTACCAGCACCACAAGAAAGGTCTGTGATTTCTGACTCCCCATTTTTCATTCAACTCCTCAAGCACTGCAAAATCTGCTTATTTTGTAGTTGCATCTGTGCTAGAAATCCTAGTTGTAGAATGGTTCAATTTGCATGCCGTTAAATGATTTTTAGTACTGATCCAACCAGGAGCTCCCCTGACTGCATTCCATCACTCCCTCCATTTCCACGACCTAACATGCCATGCAGTTCAAGAGAGACAAACGGGATCGTTGTGCTGGAGAAGATAAGCAGATGGCTACCTAATGACTTTCTAGTTCTGTTTATCTAAATCCTGCGTCATCTCCGTTACATAATTCTTACAGGAAACCCATTCCTTTAATTGTGCACAACAGAGCAGGAGGACAGACTGTTCACTTTTCTGACATCTTTTGCTTTAGTACTTTCTCTGCTGTGAGTTTAGGGATGCTAATTATGTCCAGGTGGTGTACAGGTGCTGGTATGTGTGCTAACTCCAGCGGGCCTGCTTATTTACAGAATGGCTTGGTTGGGAATGTTCTAGCTCTGAAAATTTGCTCTCTTGGCCCTTTTTAATAACCGTTCATTTCTCTCTAAATATTCCCCTCGTCCCCATGCTGACTAATGACTAATCGAAGTATGGAAGAAATGGAACCAGCTCCGAGAGCTAAGAATATATTCTCTGACTATCACACAGCATTCCCAGGCTTCACTAATCTTTAAAAACACTCTGGGAACCCATTTTTTACATCACGCAGGCTTGTTCTTCTTGCATCTAATTATTCTCATTACGTATATTACTGAGATAATTTAGCTTCACCTTAGAGTTTAGAAGGGCAAATTAAACTTAGTTAAGAAGTTATGTTTACAGCCATCAAAACCAACTGGTACTATTTCTCATTTCCTGAGAGGATGTCATCAGGGATTTTGAGTGATATGTCTGAATTAGACCAGTAGCTCATTTAGCAGCCCCCAAAGTCGGTTGTTTATCCCCACTGTCTCACCAGTCAGAGCAAATAGTTTAGGAGGAGCATGAAGAGCACAAAGTATCCCAAGTTATTCTAAACTGTTGCAAGAGCCTTCTGCTCTTCTCATGCCCTGCTCTGACACCTTTCTCTTGACATGAAGGTGAGGACTATTCTAGTGAAGCGTAAAGACCAGTGGCAGGTCCTGGCTAGTTCAAATATGGCTCAAGGCTGTGTGACCCATTGATATATCCCCTGATGGCCAGGCTAGGTACATTGAGAGAGGTTCATTACCAAAAGGCTGTCCACCAGGGTTTGGTTTTTGTTTTTGTTTTTTCTGGACACAGCAACCCACACAGCTCTTCTGTGAAGGTGGGGTAGGTATTTGTTGTTAATAGACAAAGTCTATAGATTGAAGAAATCATAGATCTTTCAAGTGTGGGGAGCCAAACCAATCATTTGGAATCAAGTTCTCTTTCTCCCCTGCTCTTTCTGGGTTCTCCAAATCACATTCCTGATGAAATCAAAGAATGTACTTTACATACATTATAGCATTTACTCCTCCCAACAAACCTGTGTAAGCTTCTTTATGTCAAAAGATATTATTTTATTTTTATCGTAGATTAGGGAAATGATGATGCATAGTGTCATATGTGGATCTAAAGCCAGAAGGGGTCTTACAGGTCATCCGATTCAGGTCCCTTATTTTATACATGAGGAAACTGAAGTCTAGTGATTTACTATGACCCAAATAGTGAGTAGCAGAAACAGGATTAGAACCCAAATCCTCTCCCTCCAAATCCAGAGCTCTTTCCACTTTGGGTATGTACAAAATACTTAAAAAGAAGCCTCTTTCAGCTCAACCTGTGAGTCAACTAAACTAAAGTTGTTGAACTTTAGTCAACAACAACTCTAAAGTTTTTATTAAATGTTTAATCCAGAAACTTCAGTTTTTAGATTTATATTTATAAACATATTTTATATATTTATACTTTCTTCCAGCTCTTGTAGTCAATAATGCCCCTCA
This sequence comes from Monodelphis domestica, assembly GCF_027887165.1. Taxonomy (NCBI): domain Eukaryota; kingdom Metazoa; phylum Chordata; class Mammalia; order Didelphimorphia; family Didelphidae; genus Monodelphis; species Monodelphis domestica. The sequence continues at coordinate 276,324,407 of NC_077229.1, read as the reverse complement.
TTCCAAGTGCATAGAATTTCAAGCTTACATATCTATTCAAAATATGTACTGCTATATTGTGTATAATATATATATATATATGCATATGTATGTGTATGTGTGCACAGGAAGCAGCAATATTGCCAAGTGGGTAGAAAGAGATGGCCTGAAAACCAGGCACTCAGGAAGGCCTGAATTCAAATCCCAACTCTGGCAAGTCATCCCAAGTTCTCAGTGTTCTAGAAAATCCTCCAAGACTTTAAGTTACATTGAAGGTGCCTGTATTGGTCAAAGAGCATACCTTATCAATAACTTACAGTTATATAATATCTTGTGCAAACATATACACATGTATAGTTCAATATAATATTTCAATATTTTAAGAATCTTTAGTCTCATTTCAGCAATATTGATGCTCCTTGAGGAACTATCCCTGATATCTCATCTTGGACAATTCTGTATAAATCCATTCCATATACACAAATGTTCACCAACAGTAATAAATAAATATTAATAAAATGTCATGCTAATTCATTTCATATTGTTTGAACCTTCAAACTTAAGGAGTATGCTCAGATTGAAATAAATCCAATAAGTGATGGCAGACCGTACTGTGAAGTAAAAGATTACAACTGAGCTTTAGCAGCTATTCTAAAAACTCAGTCAAAAAAAGAGGGGGGGGCCTTTTTCTAGGGGCTCGGAATTTGGAATTAGGATAAATATTAATGCATTTGGGATTGGATTGCATTTTATAGAGCATTTCATGGAGGGAGAGGGATAATGATTGGATTATGGAAAGAATTAAAAAACTCACACTTTGATAATAATCATAATTGTTATAGTAATAACAAGCGTTTGTTTTACTTTGGGGTTTGTAAAATGCTTTATTTATGTTACCTAATTTGATGAAGCAACAATCTGATTGATTCCTGTGATAGAGGTAGGGGGCAGGAGTGGTTCCTCAAAGAGGATTAGCTACTGAGTGGAAAGAGCTGCCCATTTGGTAGAATTTAAAAGAGACAGCCTCTGCTATAGTTCTCTCTATTCATATCTACTCATCAGACACTTTGAGCTCCTCCCCTTTGGATGTCCAGTGAAGAAAAGAACTCTCAGCCAGTAATGTTGATCAATGCTCATACAAGACAGGAAAAGCTCACATGGTGGCCTAGATGAACTTGAAACTAGATCTCAATTCTCTGGCTGCCTTTTCTACTTTGTGTTTCTTTCCCTGAGCATAAGCGACTGAATAGTAATCCTGAGATTGGCATTCCTGGACTTGGCTGAAATCTCATTTACAGAACTATTTTGAAGCTCCTAGGTATAGATTCTGTATGTCCTGGGTACAGCTGTTCATAAAGTTCTATATTCTTAAAAGAGGAAGTAATTGTTGATAGGAAATTAATCATCCATGCCTACCTTCCTATAGGATATGGATCAGTATTTCAGGCAATGCAATGCTGAGGGAAAATATGTTTAAAAGTTCTACAAAATATTTGATATTTTGATGTTTTACATATTAACATCCCAAAGAATATATTGGGAGTTACAAATAACTATTTCCTAATTATATAATTATAATCTTTGGTGTTGTAAGTATTTATTTTGTGATGGAAAAAAAAACAAATAGCTGTCCTATACCTGATCTACCTTGTATATTAAAAATCTCTCTGAAAGGGAATTTGTTAGTTCTTTCCAGGAGACCCTAGATATATTCCATAGCTAAGTTTTAAGAAATTTTTCCTTAGGATTAAGGAGTAAGAAACATAATAAACAAAAGCGTGAAAGAAGAATATGATTGTTCTCACTATGACCAGGATGCCCCAAAATAATGAACATTAGTCCAGACTTGGGGGCCCTTGGTGGAAGAGACTGTGTCATGAGTTTTTGTATTATTATGATTCAGGAATATATAAATAAAGGAGGAGGTAAAGGGAGTGTCTGTGTTTATTTGTGTGTTGGAGTGGACAGAGAGAATATAAAGAGGAGGAAAGAAAAGGGAGAAGTAAGAGATAGAGGAGAAAACAGGAAGAAGAGGAGACAGATAGACAGAGGGAGAGTGAGAGAGACAGAGAGAGAGAGAGAGACAGAGACAGAGACAGAGACAGAGAGACAGAGACAGAGACAGAGACAGAGACAGAGACAGACAGAGAGAAACAATCCTCAAGTTCTGCAAAAGATATAGAACTGCCAGATGATTGTCTTGGTTGTCAAGAACCATGACACTAGTGGTTTATTGCTAAACTGAGAATAGTTCATATCTGCCCACCATATTGGAGGGGGCATGGGGAGCTAGAATGAATATCTAGCATTATCAATACAAATCTGTGAAGGGAGAAAAGAAATTCTTTGACAATTTTGCTTCATAATCCACTTATAAGGAATCCTTTTCACAAAATAAGGAAAACCTATCTATATTTGATTTATTTTTACATTTGAGGAATCTGAGACACAAAGAAAAGAGGTACCTTGTATAGCCCTCCCTCCTCTCCCATTGGTTACCACCTACTAAAAGTAGAAGAATGAAATCACAGAATTTGGATTCCTAGTTCAGTCTTCTATTTCATGCATGTCAGCTTTACATATACATACAAGGCTAAATGGAATATTCTTTTCCCTCTTAAAAAATCATTTTCTTCCTACAAAATTGCCCACAGTTCTCAGCAACACAAGTATGATTTTTTTAAATATACACAATAGAGTACCATGAAGGTACTCCCAGGCTTTACTTCTGAATTCAGCCGCTGCCTATATTCCCCATAGAACCTGGGGCATCTCTACTTCAGATCTTTTCTTCCCTTTCCCTCTTACCCCTCCTCATCCTCTCTCAGGTTAAGCAGCCCCTTTCAAAATCACTTCATGACCACTTGCCAATGTTCAGATTTCACCTTTCTAATGCAAAAGCCAAATTGAAAGCTAAATGGCCCTGCCTGCCCACAAAGCCCCCATGATTTCTGCTGCCAAGCTGGAGGGGGACGTTTTAAAATGCAGCACTTCAGCTAGAGGTTAGCTTACCCAGCTGTAGCCCTCATCAGAGCTTCTCAGGTGGCTGGGCCTCTTTGAAGATTTACTTTCAATTAAAAAAATAAGAAAAAAGCCAAATCAGCAGCTGTCATGGATGCAGAGAAGATTTATTCTGGGTGGTCAAAGGGGACAGTGGCCAGGAGTAAAGGCCTGAAGGTAGACAGGAAGGAGATGCAAGCTAGAGAGAAAAAATTCCTCCTGGCAAGGTCAGCCAGACGCTAGGCTAATCCCTCTGGATGGTGGTTGCAGCTTTTGTTACTAGACTTAGTCAAGAGGGAAAACTGGATTTCATTTCAAGGCACTTGGAGGGTGGGACTAAGGGACGAGAAGCCTCAGGGGCAGCATCCTGGTAGGTCCTTTCCAGGCTAAAACAGCCTATTCATCAGGGGGAAAAAAACAGACCAATAGGATGAAAACATGGCTGATTCTTAAACTCCTTCCTGATCTGAAAGCTAGTGTCGCCCAACTGAAATCTTGAGGAGGGGTGAAGAGGTCAGGTCTTTGGGGAGCTCTTGACACACAGAGCTCCCTTGAAATCAACAGGTGTGGAGAGGAGACACAGTCTTGAGGAGAGAGAGATCGTTGGGTTTTTATCGCCTTTCATTTCCTGACCATGTTCTTACAGGATTTTGGACATTTGGCATGATTCTTTGAACACTGTGTCTTATAAGAGTGACCCCAGCCCTGGATGAGTCCAAAGCGGTACCCAATTTCACTTATAAATAACTTGCTCTGAACCAGGAGACCATTGTACACAGTAACATTATTGTACAATGATTAACTGCAAATGATTTAACTAATTCTCTACAAGATAATGATCCAAGACAATTCCACAGCACTCATGATGAAAAATGCTTTACACATGCAGAGAAAGAACTGATGGAGTCTGAATGCAGATTAAAACATGTTTTTTTTTAATTTTCTCTATTTGGGGAGTTTTTTATCTATGTTTTCTTTCCCAATATGGCTAATATGAAAATATGTTTTGCGTGACTACATGTGGGAGCTATATCAAATTGTTTGCCTCTTCAAGAAGAGTGGAAGGAAGGAAGGAATGAAGGAATGAAGGGAGATAATTTGAAGCTCAAATTTTTTAGTAAATGTTTTAAATTGTTATTATGTGTAATTAGAAATATATATATATTTTTTTTTTAAATAACCTGCTCTCTCCCTGCCACAACCCCACTCCCATTATCCTACCTTCCTTTCACTTTGACCATAGTTGGGTAGTGGGATAAAATCTTTGGGAACTTCCCCTCCACTTTATTCATTATATTCTGTATCCCTTCTATGACAATCTTCAAAGCTATTTTTATACTCTAATGTAAAACCTAAAAATAGAAACTGTTAATCTGTTATGAAGCATTTATTAAGTACCTACTACATAGCAGTGACTTTCTTGTGCAAAGTGCAAGAGAAACTAAGACAAAAATGGAACAATCTCTAACCATTGAGGAATTTCCATTCTATCCAGAGAAAAAGCAAATAGAAAGATAAATGTATGTATATATTGATATGTGCATCTACTCTATACACACATGAGAATTTTTATTTTTTAATTTGGCACTTTTTATTTAATTAACTAATTTAGAATATTTTCCATGGTTACATGATTCATGTTCTTTCCCTCTCCTCCCCCAAGCTCCCTCCCAGAGCCAAAACACAGTTCCACTGGTTTTACATGTGTCATTGATCAAGACCAATTTCCATATTATTAATATTTGCACTTGGGTGATTATTTAGAGTCTATATCCCCAATCATAATCCCATCGACCCCTGTGATCAAGCAATTGTTTTTCTTCTGTGGTTCTACTCCCACAGTTCTTTCTCTGGATGTGGATGGTGTTCTTGCTCATAAGTTCACATGGGAATTTTTTTAAAAGATACATTACCATCCACCAGTATAAAGAGGGACTTCATTTGGAAGGTGAAGCTATAGCATTTTGAAGGAATAAAAGGATTCCAAGATATTCTAGGTACTGGGGAACAGACAATGCCAAGGACCTAGTGTGAGGAAGAGTAAGAAGGTCAATACAACTGTACCAAAGATTACATGAAAGGGGATAAAAGAACATTTAAAAGGTAAGATAAATTGCAGTCCAGTTGTAAAGATTTTTAAATTCCAAACTGAGGAATTTGTCTATGACCCAATGTAAAGGGAAGCCACTGTAGTTTATTAATTAAAAGAAGTTTAAGAAGATGACTTTGGCATCTGTGTGGAAGATGAGTTAGATAATAGACTGGAGTCAGTGAGATCTCATAGGAGACTATTACAATAATCAAGGTAAGTGATGATAAGGTTTTAAACAAGGATCATTGCCATATAAGGAGAGAGAAGAGGACAGATGTGAAAGATACTGCAGAAGTAAAACTGATAAAACCTGGCAACTTATTGGATATGTGGGGTGAGAAATAGTGAGGAATAACATTGACTGGCAACTGAGTAGAGCAGGGAATAGGGTGCTGGACATGAGTTAAAATCCATCCTCAGACATTGTCTAGCTATGTGACCCTTAGGAAATCACTTCACATGTCTGCCTCAGTTTCCTCTTCTATAAAGTAGGATAATAATAGCACCTAAGTCTCAGACTCATTGCAAGAATTAAAAGAAGTAGTATTTGTAAAGCACTTAGCATAGTGCCTTGTACAGAGTAGACATTTAATAGATATTTATTTCCTTCCTACTAGAAGTATGTCTCAACAGTAACAGAAAAATTTAGAAAAGGGGTAGATTTGGGAGGAAACATTATGAGTTCTATTTTAAACATTTTGAATTTGAGAAGCCCAGAGGATATCCACTTCAAAGTGGGCAATAGGCTATTGGTGATACAGCACTGTAGCTTAAAACAGAGCCAATGACTACTGAATTTTAAAGATTTGTTAGCTACGTAACAAGTATTTTCTGACATTCCAAGAATCAAGCCAGCTTTATCTCTTCCTCAGGTTGCTGGGGGCACTCTGAGACATTTGAGGTGTCTTTCTCTAGTTCTATCAGTTTAAGCCACTCACTGGTTGTGTTCACCATACTGTTAGATACCAGTAACTATCACTCCAGTTCTATATAGCTAATTAAAATCAAACAGATTTTGCAAAGAAATATTTACTTTGAAGATAAAAACAAGAAAAAGAACAAAATTTTTCCAAAAAACTTCAGGAAGTATACTTTCCCCTATTTCACCTCAGCCTTAGAAGAAAGTGCTCAAACTTAATTCAGTTTCTATACAACATTGGTTCTACCAACTTCATAAACTTCATAACTGGATGTGGCAGAACTGCCTAAAGAGTCATTATCTCTACTCCCTCTGGACTGCATCCCAAAGGACACTCCTTGTCTCTTGTGGTATCAGATCCAGATGATCTGCTTGGATGATGGAATGGAAGAACACCAGGATGCTGGGATGCTAAGATACTCTCCTGACAATTCCAAACTTACAAGGTTGGAATCTCTAATACCTTAACTTACTAGAGAAAAAGAATATATGCAGAGGCTGAGGACAAAGACTCATTTCATAGGATTAGATGTTGGATTCAGTTGGGAGGATTCAAAGGCACTCCCTTTACATACTGTCTTTCTGCAGATGACATCAGAGAAGGAATCAAAACAGAAGGGGAGTAGCAAGAAGAAAATGGTCAAGGAATTGGTTGTTATTACATTCTAAATTACTCCACAGCCATTTAGTTTTTTTTTTATTTAATTAGTCAATTTAGAACATTATTCCTTGGTTACAAGAATCATATTCTTTCCCACCCTTCCCCCCATCCCCTCCCATAGCCAACACGCAATTCCATTGGGTTTTAGATGTGTCCTTGATCAGAACCTATTTCCATGTTTTTTCATGTTGCTCTAGGGTGATCATTTAGCATCTACATTCCCAATCATATCCCCATAGACCCATGTGATCAAGCAGTTGTTTTTCTTCTGTGTTTCTACTCCCACAGTTTTTTCCTCTGAATGTGGATCGTGTTCTTTCTCATAACTCCCTCTGAGTTGTTCAGGATCACTGCATTGCCACTAATGGAGAAGTCCATTATTTTCGATTATACCACAGTGCATCAGTCTCTGTGTACAATGTTCTCCTGGTTATGCTCCTCTCACTCTGCATCAATTCCTGGAAGTCATTCCAGTTCACATGGAATTCCTCCAGTTTATTATTCCTTTGAGCACAATAGTATTCCATCACCAATATATACTACAATTTGTTCAGCCATTCCCCAACTGGAGGGAATCCCTTCATTTTCCAATTTTTTGCCACCACAAAGAGTGTAGCTGTGAATATTCTCATACGTGTCTTTTTCCTTGTTATCTCTCTGGGGTACAAACCCAGCAGTGCTATGGCTGGATCAAAGGGCAGACAGTCTTTAATTCCCCTTGGGCATAGTTTCAAATTGCCCTCCAAAACGGTTGGATCAATTCACAACTCCACCAGCAATGCATTAATGTCCCAACTTTGCTACATCCCCTTCAACTTTCATTACTTTCCTTTGCTGTCATGTTAGCCAATCTGCTAGGTGTGAGGTGGTACCTCAGAGTTGTCTTGATTTGCATGTCTCTGATTATAAGAGATTTAGAACACTTTTTCATTCCACAGCCATTTAAAGAGCTTCCTATTCTGGTTTGCCAACCAGAACCAGCTTCAGAATGTCCAGGATCCAATATATCTTTCCAATCTGCTTCCATTTTATATCATCAGTGCTCTTCCATAAACAAGTTCCCTAAACTTTCTCACATGGAGAATTCACATGAATTGAGTACATTGATTCATTCAATGTAGGTGCCCACCCAGGTTTACAGAATCATTAACCACAAGAGAGCTGATCAGATCACTGAAAGAATATAAGGGAAAGGGTACAGGAGAGAATGATGGGATTATATCTAGTATAATCATGAGATGGAATATAGATGATAACCTAGGAAAGGAAATTGAGAAAGATCAACCACAAAAACCCAGAGTAAAGAAAAAGCATTTAGGAGGTTCTTCTAGAAAGTGTCCAGTTGTGTTAAATGCAGAGAAGTCAAGAAGAATTAGTATTGAGAAAAGACCATGAGATTTGGCAACTAAAAGATCACCAATAAATTTGGTGGGAGCCTTTTCAGTCAAATAACATAGTCAGAAGCCAAACTGCAATGGGATGAAAAGTAGTTGAGAGGAAAGGAAGCAGAGACAGTGAGAGTAGACAGTTTTTCCAGTCTATCACTGTACCTAGGTAGGCAGTGATCAAATGAAGCCAGAGACTGGAGACCATCACCATTCCCTACCCTTTCCCCGCCCTCAGGGTTTTCTCTGTGTTTATCTCATAGGGTTTCCTGTCTTCTTAATAGGGAAGCTGGGTTCCCCAGTGTTTCATCCATCACTACCTCAGGTTCTTAAGAAACAAATCCACTTTTTTTCTCTAATCTCTGTCATTTTCCCTCTCCCCAAGGCATAAGTAAAAGAAGTCTCTGATATAAAATGTCAGTTATGAAACAAGTAAAAACTGAGAAAAGTGGAATTATTTGTTTAACAGCAATAAAGAATCATAGGACGATTAGAACAGAATCCTGAAACTCATCACATTACTAGACAATCACTTAAGAGTCTAGTATCAGAGATTTATTGTGACTTTTTTTCCCAACATTTGAGGACCTCCTGACTCCAGACTTTGCCTCTAGAACTTTGCCTTTTGCTTTCTTTTTAGCTGAGCAATAATTGCCACATCTAATGAAACTAGGCTGTGATACCCTGCTTTGTCAAAATGTGTCACCACCTAACATGGTTTGTTCCAACTTGAATATTCCTAAAAATCCCAGGGTTCAGATTGCATAGTAATTATTTGTTGCCTTACTGCATCATTTCTCTAACTTCAAAATTCTGAAAGATCAGTTTACTTAAAATATAAAATACTTGTAGTCTAATAACTTGCTGAGACCTCTGAAGTTGATATATGGATCTTGCTTTGATAATTTGCAGTGATTAGGAGGAAATTCAGGAAAGGAAACACTCAGGAAGGGTAGAGTTAAATACAAGGTATATTTAGGGTTCTTGGATAAGAATAGAGGAGCTGGAGATAGTCAGATAGCACAGTGAATAGAATACCAGACCTCTTGAGTCCATAAGACCTGAGTTCTGAGGCACTTCTTAGCTGTGTCTTGGCAAGTCACTTACCCCAATTGCCTACTCCTTGCCACTTCTCTGTCTTAGAATTGATACTAAGACAGAAAGTAAGGATTTTTTTAGATAGAGTTTAGATAAACTCTGAAGTGATGTGAAAAAAAGAATATAGAAATGACCTACTTTTTATATTATAATTAGTGTTAAGAAATTGTAGTCCAAAATTGAATTAGCCCTTAGATCATATTAACAGGAAAATGTTTAGAATAAGAAAAAAGACAGAAGAGTTTGACTATATGCTCACCTAGTAAGACCATATTTGTATTATGCTGCCTAAATCTGGCCATCAGACAAGATTAGTCAATACATAGTTAGAGACATTGACAAACTGGTAATTGTCCATCAGAGAAAATGAGAGTAGCAAGGTAACTAGAGTCATGAATGGATTAGTGGAACTAGATGGCTATGTTTATCTCAGAGAAAAAAAATTTTAGGAAGGAATCTTTTGGATGTCTCGAAATATTTTAGGATCATAAAATTTCAGGTTGAAAAGAATCTAGGATATCATTTGGTTCAACATTGTTTAAGAAATAGGATTTATTGATCCAAAGATAAGAAAACTAAAGAAAGGCTAATTGGCATGCCCAAGGTCACTGAGGCAATAAGCCTGTCCCCCAGTCCTGACCCCAAATGCAAAGCTCTTTCCACTATATCATCAGAGGAAAAACTTCATAATAATTAGATTTGAATAGGAGCTGTTATTTCACTGGGTGAGAGAACTCTAGGATAAGGAAATTCCCTTTATCCACATAGATTTTTAATTATATATAGTTGCCAAGTGCTAAGAAATTAAGTGATTTGTCCAAAGTCATGAAACCAGTGTGTGTTGGAAGCAAAACTTGAACCTAGACCTTCTTGGCTCTAAGGTCAACTCCTGCCTTCCATGACAACTGTCCCAAAATGGAATGGGTTTTTTTGTTTGTTTGTTTTTTGGAGATAAGTCTCTGGATGTCTTAAAGCAGAGTCTCAATAACAAGGGAGGATGATAAAGAGAATTTGTGACTCTCAAAGCTAAGATTGTATGATTCTGTGAATAAAGATACTAATGTATATAACAACTTTCTTGTATTGCTTTTGTTCTTAATAGTTTTTTTATACTAGGTCATTTCACAAATGATAGCAATGAAAACTTCAAGGCCATTTTTTATTTGCTTTGTTTTCATTTCTAGTTTTCTTTGTTGACAGACTTACATCTACAGAGGTTAAAAATTTCTCTACAGAAACTTTGCTAACTAGTAGTACTTGTGGTTTTCAAGATATGCATATATGTACTCACAGGCAAGGAGAAGAATTGCTGAATGGTTTTTAAGTGTACTTTATTTGATCCCCATCTTTGTATTGAATTCATTTTCCCAAATTGAATCAACAGAAAGGGGGAAAAAAAAAACAAAATGAGAAGTATATTGTTTTCTTTTCTCTTTTTTTAAAATTAAACAAAAAGTACTATGTGAAATAAAACTAAACTGAAGACAATGGAGATACAAGCAGATTTGGAATGGAAAATGGGGTAAAAAAATCTAAATTTTATTTATTTGATGTTATTTTGTTTAAAATGTACATAATAAAATTTTAGGAAGTTTTGCATCCTTATATGATTAAGATGTAAATGTTTCACATGTGGGGACTTTGTTTAGAAGTTTTTCCCTTTCTTGATTTAATCCTGGTTTAATTGGTGTATGTTGTAAATGTTTCATTTCATAGTAATACTATCTTTTAAATGATTTGATACACTCATTTGTTGGCTTGAACAAGCAAAATGTAGAGGGAAAAAGCATGTGGCTTTTCTGACATCTACTGGAGAGTCTGGGAAACGCTGGTAAAAGAAAAAATTTCTAGAGTTGAATTTCTCCTTTTAAAAATGTCATATCTCATTGAGTCGGTTGCCTCTCCCCTGTGGAAACGAAATGGGTTCATATGTCATAAGTTCTGAGGCAGAAGGTGAATATGCATAATCAAGGATCTCAGCATTAAATAATTTGAAAGCTGGAAGGAATTCTGAGCAGCCTTCTTCCCAAGGTCTCAAGAAGGACATTGTGGTACCCAGAACTGAATGCAATATTCCAGATGAAGCCTGATGAGGGAATGGTATTGTGAGATAAGAATATCACCTACTGGGAGTTGTGCCTCTCCTAATGCAAGTCAAGCATCAGCATTCTTCCCTTCCAAGACACACTATGAGCTTATATTTGGCTTGTTTCATTAAAATTCCCAAATCTTTTTTTTTTCCAAAACAATTACCATCCAACCACACCTTCTTCATCTTGTATTTGTGAAGTTGACTTTGTGTGTATCTAAGTAAAAAATATTCCATTTCTCCCTGCTGAATTTCATTTTATTAGATTCAGACCAGCAGAGTACACTGGTTGCTCCCCCTGTCATTCTCTGACCTTTGGAGCATGACCAGCTCATCTTTACTTCCAGTCATTCAATTTCTGGATAATTCCATTTTGTCCTGCTCTTTGAAGTCTTTTATTAGTTATGCATTGTGGTCTGCCCTCACCCACCTTGTATCTCTTTCTGAGAGATGCTTATCTTTAGTTTTTTTTGTTTGTTTTTTGTTTGTTTTTTGGAGGCTCTTGTATCCTGTCTCATCAACATATGGAAACACTGGTAAAATTTTACTATTGAAAAGATAGATCTTTCCTTTCATGGTAAGCTTGAATCCATAAAAGAGCTATGTGATGTCCCAAAAGCAACATAGCTTACCTTCTCTCTCCTTTCCAATTCTGGGCCCATCATAGTGTCCATCTGCACTGTTGGTGTCAGATACACACACTGTTGGACAAACTCAGTAGGGTGTCCAATCCAAATGAATGTTGAAATCTGAGCAATAAGCATTCAGACCAAGTGAACAATGAATGCTTCTTGATCACTGCCCAGAGACATAAGGCAGTCAGCATAATGTCACATCTGTAAACAGGAGCATTGAACTACCTCTTCCTAGATAGGGACTCTCTCCTTGACCTGAATTTTTCCCTGGATCTCCTCCAACTCAGTGGTGAACATTTGTGGTGAACATGCATCTCTCAGTTTTATGACTCAACTGATATTTGTCATCTGAAGATCATTGAATAAGGCTTTTTGTTTTGTTATATCTTCCAAGGAATCCTGAATGATCTTGGTGCATTACAGCTAGAAGACATTACTTGATTCAATAGTAAGATGTAACAAGATATAGATTTCTTATCATGGATCTCCTTCATCACTCCTACAACTTTGAGGATCATAGAGATGATCCTCTTTTTTTCTTCAAGAGGGAAAACCGGGGGGGGGGGCAGCTGGGTAGCTCAGTGGATTGAGAGCCAAGCCTAGAGATGGGAGGTCCTAGGTTCAAATCTGGCCTCAGACACTTTCCAGCTGTGTGACCCTGGGCAAGTCACTTGACCCCCATTGCCTAGCCCTTACCACTCTTCTGCCTTGGAGCCAATACACTGTATTGACTCCAAGACGGAAGGTAAGGGTTTAAAAAAAAAAAGAGGGAAAACTGTTCAGAAACTATGTAGAAGATCCTTCTGGTTCTCTAACAGGTTTTATGCCTGAATTCTATACATTAAGCAGTTCTTGTGTCTGTAGTCATCTACTAGGCTATCTCCAAGAAATTTCCTAGAAGATTATGTAAACTACATGGCTATAGTCTGGGATCTCATTGCCTAGGAATTCAAAATCTCCTATTCGCTACATAAGAGGCTCAAAGTCAGGAACGCTGTCCATGAATAGCTCTCTCGGGTCGCAAAGGAGAGAATATGTATGTTTCTGTGTCATGTGCTTTTCTGCAGAAATTCTATCATATTTATGGCCTTGCAACCTCAGTGAGTTGGGAGAATCCATTTCCAGACCCTCTCTTCTTCAGCTAAATGCTCTCATACATGCAATCTCCATGTGCTTCTGCTCCAAGAATCAGTTACCAGTACCTGGCAGTAGACACAGTATTCAGGTATAAGCTTCCTTCTTCAAAAAACCAGATCCACTCTGCTATCTCCTGATCTAACTTCCGAAGGGATACTCCAAAAAGAGCCAAACTAGTCTGTCAGCTCACTTTTATAGAGCATGGAAGTAGGTAGATCCTCATAGAAGAGTCTCAGTCAGTTATCTTAGAGGCAAACTCAGTCCCCACATCCAAATGGAAATAACCCATGACCTTTAAACAAAGCATCAATGTCCCTAGTCATACTCTCCATGAGGAGGCATGACAAAGGTTCATACCTGCTAACTTCATCAAGTTGAATAAGGAGTTTATCAAACCTGTGACCTTCCACAAACAAAAATTAATTTTGGCAAAATGTTTCCTCAGAATTATTTTGATGATATAAGTTAATTTTACTTTCATGATTAATTTTTCTACCATTTATTCTTATAAATATAACAGAAAATATTATGTAATATAATAATACATATGGTTTTTATAAATATGTGATAAATTTTAATATATATGCATATCCAAGAAAAACAAATTCTCACATTAGCTATGTCCAAAATTCTGTTTCATTCTTTTTTCTCCCTTCCTTTCCACCCTCCCCTAGAAGCCAGGTAATATGATATAGGTTGTACACATATTATCATATAATACATATTTCCCTATTTATCTATTCATGGACAAAATAAAATGAAGAATGTATGTTTCAATCTGCATTCAGACTCCAATAATGGATGTTCTTCTCTGACAGAAGATGTCGTGTTTCACCATAGATCCTTTGGAATTGTCCTGTATCCTCACCTTGTTGATAATAATTTTCATTCACAGTTGACCATCACACATTATTATTATTACTGTGGACACTGTTCTCCTAGTTCTGCTCACTTCACTTTGTATCACTTCATATTAGTCTTTTCAGGGTTTTTTTTTCAATCATCTTATTTCTCATTTCTTTCTTAATTCTTTTTTTCTTAAAAAAAAAAAAAACCCTCACCATCAGTATAGTGTATTGGTTCCTAGGCAGAAGAGCAGTAAAGGCTAGGTAATGGGGGTTAAGTCACTTGCCCAGGGTCACACAGCTAGGAAGTGTCTGAGGCTATATTTGAAGCCAGGACCTCCTATTCTAGATCTATTGAGTCACCTAGCTTCCCATTCTTAATTCTTTCTTAATGATTGTGTTAAAGAAGTGACTAGGATAGGCACAAATAATCTGAAGACCTCATTCTAACCAGAAGTTTCAACCTCCTCTTTCAATTCAACCTACATTTATTGAGTATCTACTATGTGCCAGTACCATAGGTACAAAGACAAAAATTAATATCCTGTCCAGAGAGGAAACTAGAGTGGGTTGTAGAGTGGAGTAAGAAAGGGTTTACAACACATATATAAATAAGCAGAGTGAAAAACCTTAAGGAAGGAGAGAATTCTAACAACTTGACGATGAAGAATTGCTTCATGGTACCTGAGCTGAGATAGGAAGGAAGATGAGGATTGTGAAAGAGAGAGAGGACAAAGGAATACATTGCAGGTGTGTGTGGTAGGGGTTGGTATGGGAGAGAAACAGCTTGGGTGACTGCACAGAGACAAAAAAAAGAGAGTATAGTTCTGAGAACAGAGGTACAACTTGATTAGAACATCAAGTTGCTAAAAGCGGAAATTTTGAAATAAATGAATAAAGGTAAGTTAAATCTAGATTATGACATACTTTAAATGCCAAACTGAGGAGTTTGCATTTAAATCTAGAAGCAATGAGGAGCCCCAGAAGACTGCTGAACATGATAATGACATTATCAGACTTATGTTTTAGGAAGATTGTTTTTGGCAGAGATGTGGAGGGTGGAATAGAGAGGGAAGGGTCTGGAATCAAGAAAACTATGAAATCTTTGTTTCAAACTACAAGCCAGATCCCACTGGCTTCATTGCCCTGCTTCTTTTTCCTTGATGATACTCTAGTGAAGGTTTAAATGACTAAATCACAAAGAGAGACAGACAGACAGGGAAAGATAGAGAGACAGAGACAGATTTCAAATTCTTTGGAACTTTAACATGGAAAAGAGGCTTGGGGAGGAGAGCTATATTTATATATGTAGCCCTGGGGACAGAACTAAGAATTGGGGGTGGAAGCTTTAAAAGAAATAAATTTAAACTTGATGTAATCATTAGAGCTATGGAATGGGTTATGGTTCTCCCTCATTGTGGGAAAAGCTAGATGTTCACCATTGGGGCAGTGGTAGAGAGGATTCTCATTCAAGAATTAGACTAGATGGCCTTTGAGGTTTCTTCTAACTCCAATTCTGTGACTCTTTGAGGAATTTTAAAGCTAAGAAACTATGTAAATGTAAGGTATGTAATCATTACCTAAGGCTGGTAGCAAAAGCAAGTAGCTAAGAAAAGGGTCTGGCTAATACACCAAGCAGCTAATCAGCCCCTGGGTAATTAGAGTTGGCTGTATCTGATTTAAGATGGTGCCTTAAAGGGGTTCAACTGAGCAATTAAGGAAGATAGATGCACATAACTGGGCACTGCTTGCTTTTCTGTGAGGCCCATTACCTTTTTTCTGCTGTTGCTGGGGCGCATGCTCACCTCTGTACTTTTATAATTATATTGTACATTTGTTTATATTGTAGAAGAGATCATGCCTGCTGCTGCTTAACCGTTTTGTGAAGACAATGCTCCTACTCCCTAAAGAAATCTCCATGATCTTAAAAAAAAAAAAGCTGTCGTGTTGTTTGAAAGTATAGTTATGAGTATGCATCTGTTGTTAAGTAACAATTGCATTTCAATAAATAATGTAGACCTATTTCTCATTTATCTATGCTCATCTTCTTGTGATTTGTTTTTTATGGTATTTGGCATATATGTGTACGTGTGTGTAGTCATATGTGTGTATATATATTCATATATATATATTCAATCCTTGACATTCATGTGTTTAACTTATGAGATTTCAAAAATTTAGGCGATTTTGTTAGTAATCACATTTTTACTTTTGCATTGCCAACTTTGTACATACATGCAAGTTTATGGAGGCACTTCACTGGTTTCCTTTGACCTACCATTTTCAAGAACTCCTCATGCATTTGATGCATATTTTCATTGTTTGCCTTTAGAATTCAAGTTTTATGTTGCAATTATGTCCAAAAAAAGTAGTGCAAATCCTTTAGGCTCTAAATCCAAGTGTACAAAGTCGGAGATGCAGCTTAGTAAGAAAATAAGTTGTTAGATAAACTTTCCTGCAGTCATTGTGAGTCTCAAGTTTGGCTCTAATGAATCCATGATTTCTTTGGTTTTTTTTTTAATTAAACTTTTTAGTCAATTTAGAACATTATTCCTTGGTTACAATAATCACATTATGTCCTTCCCTCCCCTCCACCCCTGCTTCCCACAGCCAACACGCAATTTCATTGGGTATTACTTGTGTCCTTGATCAGAACCCATTTCCATGTTGTTGGTGTTCGCACTAGGATGTTCATTTAGGGTCTACATCCTCAATTATATTCCCTTCGATCCATGTAATCAAGCAGTTGTTTTTCTTCTGTGTTTCTACTCCCACAGTTTTTCCTCTGAATGTGGATAATGTTTTTTCTCATAGTGAATCCATGATTTATTATATAGCACAGAAGGTAATAATCAAGTTAAAATGTTCTAGTTTTAAGAATTTTATTTGCTATGTGGTATTTATGACACTGCATTTTTCATGTGTCATGGAAAATGAATATGGTCTAAAATAGACTTTTTTTTTTACTTAAACAGCACAAAAGTTCAAAGAATTCTAGGAAATTACTAGAGAGAAAAATATTTTGTGTGTTTCTAGTTTTTCTTAATATTGCATTTTCTGAGATATTTCATTGTGACAATTAGGAAGGTGCATATTATCAGAATTAATATTCTATTATAAATAATTATATGAAGAAAAGATTATTTTCAGCCATCTCTAATGAAAGATTACAATTTTAATGGTCTTGTGAACCTACATCCCTATTTCACATGTGTTTAATGTATCAACTTTTTTTTTACCTTCATGCTATTTTCTAGGAATGTTACACCCATGAAAGTTGAAGGTTGGCTGTACATATATATATAGATATATATATATAGATATATACAGCCAACTTTCAACTTTCATGGGTGTATATATATATATATATATATATATATGATGGGGTTCACTTTTAAAATGTTCTTTTTGAAAAAAAAAAAAGCTTTTACCTTTACCTGCTAGGAGGATCACGATGTAAAAAGTAGGAATTTCAGGACTCAAGCCAAACCAAAATCAAAAAACTTAAAAATAAATATTTTGGGTTTATTACATTTCTTTATAGTCTCTATAATATCTCATTCACTCATTTAACAAACTTTTATTGAAGGGAATAAGCATTTTTATCACACCTACTATGTTCCAGGCACTGTGCTAGGTACTCTTTTGTTTTTAATCATTTGGTCCTCACAACAACCCTATGAGGTAGGTGTTATTTTTATCCCTATTTTATAGCTGAATAAACTAAGGTAAAAAAGAAGTCACTTAGCTAGTTAATATCTAAGGCAAGATTAGACCCAGATCTTTCTGACAGGAAAAATGCTCTATCCATAGCAACACCTAACTGCCTAAACTATCCTTGGACTTATCTTTTCTTGAGGTTATTCCTACACCAGCAAAGTGAAGCAAAATTCAATAGTCAGTGTTACCTGAGTCCTTCATAGTTGTGCCTAACTTTAAGAAAATCTAATATGTATTCCAATCCAAATTGATCTAAATAAAATAGATCAATTCAACAAGTGAATATTGTGTTACAAAAAGAATTAACTTCTTTAAATAGGAATTCTTATTGATCCCTTTAGAAATATTTGCATTCCATCCATCTCCAGAGAAAGAACTGATGGAGTCTGAATGCAGATGGAAGCATACTTTTTTTACTTTATTATTCTTGAGGTTTTCAGGTCTGTTTTCTATTGCAATCTGGCTAATGTAGGAATGTTTTACACAACTGCACATGTATAACCTATATCAAACTGCTTGCCTTCTCAAGGACAAGTGAAGGAAGATAATTTGGAACTCAAAATTTTTTAAATGAATGTTAAATTTTTTTGTTTGTTTATAATTGAAAAAATGTTTTTAAAATATTATGTACTTTTTAAAAAAAGAAATATTTGCATTTCAAATATTATATTTACCTAACCTTGTAGATCCTAAAGGATCCACAGGAGCTCGAGGTCTGTCCATTACCTGCTCTCTAGTTAGGCACATGGGTTCAGTATTGGGGAAAGGAGAGAGAGGATTCCTGTATTCATGATCTCATAAAACACCCATCCCAGCACCATCATTAGAACATAAAGTAGTTTGCAGTATTGCTAATTAGGTATTTTACATTTCACCTTGACTCTTCCCTGTCCAGGCAATTCCCAGGACACCTCTACTGGCATTTCTTGAGCCCAACCTTCCAGTCAGTGACAGTCATCTCAAAGAACAATGGAGTAGTTGGTAGGGACTCTTCCCTTGCTATTCCTCCCGTAACTCAGTGGGACCTGTGGACCTCTCAATTCATAATACATCTCCAAGCCAGTATCTCTCCATTTCATGATAAATATTTATTCATCTCCAATCAGGAAAGAACAAACATAACAGACAGAGTCCAGGATATATCATATGGCCTTGTTTCATCATTTTACACGTGAGAACCTCAGACCAAAGAAGGTGTAACCTTGCCGAGATCTCATCCTGGGATTTCAACTCCTTCCACAATACCCCTTATTTATTTAAAATGATGCCTACCCCTGTGGATATTACAAAAGCAATAGGTAACAGATCTTCTGTCCTTCAGGTACAGATAATCTTATTGTGAAAAACTGTTTTTTAGGTACCTCTATAATCAAAAAAGCAGTATTTCTTCTTCAGAGTGATCATGTTGCAGAATATTATCTCTGTTCCAACCATTTCAGGCCTCTCTAAACATGCTTTCTTAGTCTTGGTGACCCTCCTACTCCTCTCTTTAATCTGTACCTTTCTCCCTGGTAGAACAAAATACTAATCAGGTATAATTAGGAAGAGAAGAGGGAAATTAGGAATGAAGCAGGTCAGGTTTTTAATCCATTTTTCCATCCTTTCTCATGATTGATTTCTGCTCCTGGGGTTACTAAGTCCTCATTAAGATGATTCTGATTAGGCTCTTGAAGAATTTAGACCACCCCTTCCACTGAATGTTTTTCTTCACAAACAAGAATCGAAGGCCAATATGATCCTTATTTTTCTAGGAAGACCTGGGTTCAAGGTCCACCTCTCATTTATACTAACTGTGGGGCAAATTACTTACCTTTTCAATCCTCTAGGCATCCGTTTAGTATTGTAACTTGAAGAGAAGGAACTGACTGACCTGCATTAGTAGGAGTTTCCTTGCCTGAGAAATCCCTATACCCATGAAATAATAAGTCTAGTCCCTATCTCTTTCTTAGCTAGTGATGGATCAAGATAAAAAAGAATTCCCATAGAAAGAATAAAATGGAAGTCTGTACAGAAATCAGAAAAACTTTGCCCTGCAAAATTTAGGTAATGTCACAACCCAGAGAGACAACTAAAATAAATGAGGTACAATTGTGGTTACATATTTTTAAAGATATAATAACTGATCCACAAGGCAGTCGATAGTAGAAATGCCAATAAATTGGCCATCTGAGGATGCATTTCCATGACATATCTTTGCCACTTTTGGACATATCTGGGCCTCAAGCTCCTAATTTGTAAAATAAGAGAGTTGGATTATATAGCTTCTAAGATCGTTTCTATCTTTAAATTGTTGATATAATACATTTTAATTTGTCAAAAACATTTGGGTTCAGAACTTTAAAAGGAACATGAGGCTTCATATATTGCAATCCTTTTATTTTACATAAGGAACCCAGGACCCCATCTCCAAAAAAAAAACCCAGACTGCAAAACAAATTAGCAGCAGAACAAGGACTAAAACCTAGACCTCCTGACTAATATGCCTTAATATCTCTCAAGTTTCCCTTATTTCCAGAAATATTCCAGATAATTATCCAACTGTCCAGATTTATTTAGAAGTAATGAGGATTCCCCCCTCACCCACGTAAGGAAGAGGGAGAGAAAGCAGAGGGAGCACCACAATGAAAGGGGTAAGATGTGAGCTCAAATAAGCTCACATAC
Organism: Monodelphis domestica; assembly: GCF_027887165.1. Taxonomy (NCBI): domain Eukaryota; kingdom Metazoa; phylum Chordata; class Mammalia; order Didelphimorphia; family Didelphidae; genus Monodelphis; species Monodelphis domestica. The sequence goes on along the minus strand of NC_077229.1, from coordinate 276,304,186 downwards.
AAGTTGTGAAATTTAAATTTTCCTACATTGTCCTTGAGTAAAAAGTGATACTTGTGTTGAAGCTGTATGCTTTTTTTTACAAAAGATTTTCATGAAAGCAATCCGGAACCTTTTGTGACACAAAGGATACAGAAAAGGGTTGAGGAAGGAATTAAACCATTGAAGCCAAAATGTAAAAGTATACCAGGAATTGTCTCTCCTTTGATTACAAGCAAAACGAATAATTGTGAATAAAATATAGGGAGCCCAGCAAAAGACAAAAGCCCCCAAAATAATAGCAAGTGACTTGGCTATTTTCCTGTCTCTGAGCAATTCATGCTGAGCTCTCAAGACAATGGGCACAGAATTCGAGTGGGATAAAGAAGTCAATTCAGCAGAAGCTGTTTCCTCCTCCTCTCGGGTTCTAAAAGAAGCAAAGAGGCTTTTCTTTCTTATCTTTTTCACGGAAGAGGAAGGAACTTCTTCATCTGGTTTAGGGAGACGCACCATTGGAAAGAATGCACATGTCATTGAGTTGCCTTGGACTGAAGAAGAAATGTTAGGGGTGGAAACAAGGCTGCCTCTGACTCTGCTGCGACTATGGAGGCTCCAATAAATACAATAGTTAAAATAGGTCACCAAGATGGTTGGGATCAAGAACTCCAAGATGGAAGTGGTGATGATGTAATAGTCAGTAAAAAGAAGTTGATTTCTGCATTCTGTTTTCTCAGTCTGATCTTTGCTCCCACTTAGAATTGCTGGACCATGTACCATGAATGCCAGCACCCACACGGCTACCATAAAAGTAGCTGTCCTTGAAATCGATGATGGCTTATTTCGATAAGATATCTAAAAGAAATCAAACACATTACTGTCAGGAGATAAAGATCTGTCATTCAGCTCTACTTGTAAAGAAGGGATGTACTCTCTGAGAAAATGTGTAATTCCTATAAATGCAGTCACAGATCACAAAATTCAATAAGTGTCACATCAACCATGAAGTCTTGACCTACTTCCTAAGGATATCATCTTTTCAAAATCTGAAGGCTCTCCGTACCAAAAGCCTTTATTGGTAGGGGATAACATCTCATTAGAAGCAGATTCATCTCTCAGAAAGGAGAACAATATGGGCAAAAACAGCGAAGATGATTGATGAGTCCATTAAATGTAACCCCTGGAACAAAGAAACTCTCACAATCCCTGGTCTTATCCTTCCATGGTGGCTTGTGACTGGTGTATTCAAAGGTGGTTAGGGCCTGCTTACCCTAAATTGGTACATTTGTAAAGATCTGCAGCTCTTTTGGTCTACCACTGTATAAAACCCAGATAGAATCCAACCCCTCCCTATCCCATTCCATCCCATCCCCTCAGGCCATCAATAAACAGATTGTAAATGTAGTTCTGGACAAAGTTGACTGGATATAAGAGATGAAAGGGAAGTAAAAAGGAACAAGCACCTACTATGTGCCAGACAGTATGTGAAATTCTTTACAAATATTAAATTCATTCAAAAAAATTCATTAACCTTGAGGTAGGTGCTATTCTTATCCCCATTTTTCAATGTAGGAAACTAAGTCAGACAGTTAAATGGTTTACCCCAGGTCACATAGCTAGTAAATGTCAAAGGGATTTAAATTCAGGTCTTCCTGACTCAAGGCCCAGGATTGTGCAGCCTACCTAGCTTCCCTTATTTGGGCAGCTTACATGGAACACCTGAATGCCCTGCATTTTGTCTCTCTGAGCCAGATACACTATCAAGAAGTCAGTTGGCAGGGGCAGTTGGGGCAAGGGCATCCTCAATATCTTTTATTCATTCCATCAGTTTATGTACTATTAAAAAGCCTCAGAGGTAGATCATCAGAGTGAGGATCTATCTCTCTACCTTGAAATTCAGTCTTGTTTTAAGGCACAAATATCCTTTACAAACTAAAGAAGCTTTTAGTATTTTTTCACTCCTAAGGGAAAAAGACAATCTAGGCATAAAATCTCATGCATCTATATTGCTGTCAAGGGCACTACCATCCTTGAGATACCAATGTTCACATCTTTGGAGCTACCTGCATTTCCTTACTTTCCCTCATTCCTCACCCATTTCTAATCAGCCACCAAGTCCTGATCATTCTACCTTTACAAAATGTTGTATATTTGTCCTCTTCTCTCTACTCACCTGGCTACCTCCTTAGTCAAGCATTCATCATTTCTCAGATGGACTATTATAATAGCCTCTTACTGGATTCCCTGTTTCTATTCTTTCTCCTTTCTACCTGCACACCTCCCAGTCCTCACACCTGCCAATGATATTCCAGGAAATACAGGTTTGATCGTGTTAATCTCTTGCTCAAGAAGCTTCAGGGACTCCCAATTGCCTTTAGGATAAAATATAGTTTGGCATTTAAAACCTTTCACAATATGGCACCAACCTCTGTATCCAAACTGATCCTAGATTATTCCCCCTTATGTACTCTGTGATCCAGTCAAAATAACCAATTTACTGTCCTCCCTGAATAATATTCCTCTTCCTACATCTATGTCTAGGCGCAAGTTATTGTTTCCTGCCAACTTCTGTCTCAGAGAATCCTTAGCTTCCTTCAAAGCATAGTTCAAGCTTCATCTACCTCCTACAGGGAGCCTTTTCTGATCCCCCAAATCCTCCCAAATGTCGGTGCTTTCCTCCTGTTCCTGAAATTACTTTGATTTACTCTGTACATAAATATAGGTGTGATGGGTATTGTACTAACTTAAGTATGTGCAAGTTGTTTCCTCCCAGCAGAACAAAAGCTTCTTGAGAGCAGGGACTACTATATCCTAACACTATCAAAGTGCCAGGTTCAGAGTAGGTACTCAACAAATGCTTGTTGAACTGAATTGAATTGAGGAACTGTACATCATCATTTCTTCCATAATGAGAATGGCTCACTTGGTGAAAGGAAGAAAGTGAAAGCTGTCGTCTAAATAAAATTTTCAGAGAAGTAACTTTTGGGGAAACTATTGGTAATTCTAAGACTCAGCTAAAATGTATATGGTGCTGACCACAAGTTCCTATTTACAGTTTGCTTTTTTTTTTTTGCCTTCTGCTTCCTGCACCACTAATTAATATATCTCTTGAATTAAATCTAACGATTATGAAGATGGTAACAATACCCAGATGGTCACACTAAACTGTGTTTAGTTTTTTAATTGCTCTGCTCAGCCCTTGTAATGATATGATGCAATATGCTGGAAAGTGATCTCCTTTCCATTATGTATAAGGTCAAATGGGATAATGGAGAACTAAGGGAATTGAGAGAAGAATGCTTATCTCTTCATCTCGAGGCAGCACTTTTGACTGATGGACAGATCACTGAATCAAGTTCCTATTTCTGTCTAAGGAACACTTTAGCTCTCAGTTCTCTTGTAGCACAGTACAGACCAGACACACACAATCTAAACTCTCGTCCTGTCCGCACCCACTACTTCCCTTGGTTTCTTTTTGAACTTGTTACTACCCCAAACCTTCTCAGAAAGTGGTCTGCCCAATAGCACCTTACTATATCATTTGTAACATAAAGTTTCAAAACACACAGATAAATATAACAGATATAATTCTTACCAAAGAAAAATAGAAATTTTGTCATAGACCACAAAAGGAAAGAGCTTTTCTCTGATTGTTGTTGTTTAGTCATTTTATTCATAACTGTAACCATCTGGGTTTGTTTGGGGCGGGGTTTTGGGCAAAGATACTGGAGTGGTTTGCCATTTCCTTCTTCATCCCATTGTACAGAAGAGGAAACTGAAGTAAAGAGAATTAACTGACTTGCTTAGGATGACACAACTAGTAAGTGTCTGAGGCCAGATGAGTCTTCCTGACTGAAGGCTCAACACTCTATCTACTGTGCCACCTAACCATCCTATAATTTATCTATATTCCAGTTAAATAAAAGTTAGGATTCTTTACTAGGGTTTTGTTGTTTGGGAGTTTTGAATTTAAATTACATTATAAATTAAATAGGGGGAAAATAGTCAAATGCACACATTCTACTTACAGCATTGCAGACTGATTGGTACCGGTCATAACTGATAAGGACAATGTTATACACAGATGTCGTACACAAAAGATAATCAATAACTAGCCAGAATACACAGAGCTTGTTTCCAGCATCCCATCTTCCCTGTGTTTCATAAGGGATATATAAAGGAATACAGATTGCACCTGTGAAAAGGAAGACAAAAATAACATATAATTGAATTAATCCAAAAAGGGTAAAATTTAGTTTTGAACCCACAGCATCAGGATATTTATGGTAACAATAAAAATGACATGATTTGTCAATCAATAAGCATTTATTAAGGAAAGAAAGCAAGTATTTATTAAATGCATACTATGTGCCAGGCACTGTTGTTGTTCAGTCATTTCATTTGGAGTGGTTTACCATTTCCTTCTCCAGCTTATCTTCCAGATGAGGAACTGAGGCAAACAGAGTTAGGTGACTTGCCCTACAGCTAGTAAGCACCTAAGGCTGGATTTGAACATAGGTCTTCCTGAGTTCTAGGACAAGTGTTCTATCCATGGTACCCTCTAGCTGCTCAGGTACTGTGTTAAGCACTTTACAAATAACATTTCATTTGATCTTCACAAAAATCCTGAGAGGTAGATGCTTTCATGATTCCTATTTTACAATTGAAGAAACTGAGGCAGAGAGAGCTTAAGTAATTACTCTAGGTTATACAGCTGGTTATGTGTCTGAGGCTCTACCACCTAACTGCCTATCATGAGCCAGGCACCATAGTAGGATACAAAGAACTAAAAGCAGTCCTTGCCCTAAAAGGGCTTATAATCTACTAGTAGAAAACATGAGCTCATATAATTACACATAAAATAGATAAAAGGTGATTTGGGGGTGAAGATTCTAAAAGCTAGGGGAATCAGGAAAGGTATCATATAGGAACTGGCACTTGAGCCTCAGGAAGTCACTTAACTGAATCTCATTTTCCTCATCTGTGAAATGAGGGAATTGGACTCTGGTCTCTATTGTTACATTGAAATAAAGAAAAAGAGAAGCATCCAGACAACCAATTTAGCAGCGCTTTCTGGGGCAAAATAAACCAGGATCAAAGCTCTCTGCAGCCAAGTACCCAGATCTTTGGTCTTTACTCAGTTAGCATACAGTTTGGAAGGAGTAAAAAATCAGGAAAAACCAGATGAAAGGGTTCTGATCCCAGATTTCTTATTGGCGGAGCAGCTCAGAACCACCAAGCTGAAGCTGAAGGCTTCCCAGTAGCAGAGGGGTCAGGAATGGGCCACCTTGACCAGTGAGTCCTTTTGGATCTCGTGGAAAAGAGTTATCTTGTTTCTCTTGATAGCCATAAGCAGCTGCTATCCATCAACAATGTAGATACAATATTGCAAAAATGAATAAAATGGAAATGGATATCAAGTGATAACATTTGTAAACCCAGTAGAAATGCTTGTATGCTCTGGGAAAGGGGAAGGAAGGAAAATGAATCATGGAAAAATGGAAAAATATGTTTAATAAATACATAAATAAAGCAATATAGGTAGAGATGTGTGTGCATATATATATACATATATACATACATATTTACCTGTGTGTTTATATGTATAAATGCATTGATACAAATATGCATACTTTATATATGCATATGTGCCAATATACATACTATGCCAATGAGCTTCCCTCTTAAATATTCCTGACATATGCCAACACACATATATGCTTGAATACATACATTAGGAATAATTAAGAGGGAGATAGCTTGACATCATGGATAGACTAGCCTTGAAGCCAAGAAGACCTCCTGGTTCTGATACTGTCCAAATCACATAGTTGTGAACTTGGAAATTAGTCTACCCTAATTAGACATACTTTAGGGGAAGATAAAGTTGTAAACTCCTGATTGAACAATGAAGGTACTTAATTCATACCTTATAGTGAAGCTAAAATGTAAGCTAAGTCTATTTTTAGATCTAATACAAAAGAGTGTTAAGTACCTATAAAGGTTAAATTAATCACAAAAAGGTAAAGTAACTCACAAAAGGTGAACTTAACAAAGAAGTGTGAAGTACCTCAGAAGATATTATCTAACCAGAGAAGGTGAGAACTAAAGAGTGGACAGTCCTGGAGAAAATCTAATCAAAGAAGGTGAGAACTAAAGAATAGGCAGTCCTGGAAAAAGCATCTACTATGATTGGTAGATGTGAAAATTTAGGGGAGGTGGCATAAGAGTGGCATTTCTTTAAAAGAAGACTAAGAATGTCAATTGAGGGAATTCAGTTCGGAGTGCAATTAGATTCAGAGTTCAGTTCAGTGAGGACTGGAACTCAGCCTGGAGGATCCCCTCAGACAGCTTCCTTGGAGACGTTCTCATGGTGAGTGATAAGACTGACAGCCTTTCTCTTAGGCTCAAGGAGGCCACTTTGGCCAAGGCCTTTAACTACTGCTTGGCTCAGCCTGAGCCAGGGCAATTTAAATTAATTCTTCTCTCTCTCTCTTTTCCTTAATTCCTTCTCTCTATATTAATTAAAATCACCATAATACCCAGCTGGCTCAGGTATTTTATTATTTGGGAATTTTCCCTGGCAACCAATTATTTAGATTTCAAGTCACAAAGCTAAAATCATCTTTACATTGTGTGACCTTGGTCAAGTCACCGAAGTCTCCTGGATCTCTAAGAATTCTCTAAAATGTAGGTCAAGTGGAGATGAAGACAAGTACTTGTAAAGAGAATTTCCTCTGCCAATGAAATCACAATTCCAGTCCCTACCGCTGATTACATCATCACGTTCATGAGATACAATGGAGAGCAACCCCTTACATGAATATAAAGAAAAGAAGCAGATCAAATAATAGAAAATTTCTACCTTATGTACATGTACATGTGATTGAATTAGAATAATTGGCTCTGTAATCCATCCTCCTAACAACAAGAATTCTATTAACTGATAATTGCACACATCCACAATTCAGGAGGCAGCAAGGTGACAGTAGAAACAGCATCTGATGAAGAGTCAGGAAGACAAATTCTGCCTCAGATGCTTACTAGCTGTGAGACCCTGGGCAAATCACCTATCTTTTTTTAGCCTCATTTTTCTCCTCTGCAAAATGGGATTAATCATAGCACCTACCTCTGAGGGCTGCTGTGCTGATCAAATGAGTTAACATAAAGAATGCAAATGTTATTATGTCAAATAGTTTGTATAATATTGGGATTCATTGTTCTTTGAATGTTTGATAGAATTCACTTGTGAATCCATCAGGCCCTGGGAATTTTTCTTAGGGAGTTCTTTGATGGCCTGTTCAATTTCTTTTTCTGAAATGGGATTATTTGAGTATTCTATTTCTTCTTCTGTTAATCGAGGCAATTTATATTTTTGTAAATATAGAATGCAAATTTTAAAGTGCTAAATAAATGCTAGTTACTATTGTTATAAAAGGCAGCTTGATGGTTTACTAGATATAGATCGTGGGTCTGGAGTCCAAAAGACCTGAGTTCAAATATAGTCTCAGACACTTACTATCTGTGTGACCCTTAACAAGTCATTTTACTTCTGCTTACCTTAATTCACCGTAGAAGGAAATGGCAATCCACTCCAGTATCTCTGCCAAGAAAACACTGTAGGCAGTAGGAGCCACAAGGTCCCAAAAAGAAGGAACATGACTGAACAACAATTACTGTTATAACCAACATGACAAAAATATTATAACATTCATAAAGATCCAAAGGTACTTCAATCAATCGACTGATCAACAACTGTTTATGCTGAGTCCCCTTTGTACTACCACTGCGCTCGATGCTGAGGATACAAAGACAGAAATAAAACAAAGTCCTTCAAAGGACTTGATGCTTTCCAGAAAACTAACATATCTACAAAGAAATATGAGCAAAATGCATACAATACAAATATTCCTGGTTATTTTGGTGGATTAGAAATGTCCTCGTGGAAGAAGTGGTATTTGAAGGAGTTGAATTTTGAAGGAAAGACACAGAATTGAAAAGGGAATGTATTCCAAACTTGGATAAGAACCTGTTCAAAGGCAGAGATGGGAAATGGAATATTGTGGATGAGGAAAAGCAGAATGGGCAGGCAGTTTGGCTAGATCACAGAATACACAGAGAAGTGTAGAGTACCAGAAGTTGGAAAATGCAGGTTGAAGCCAGGTTATGAAGGGTTAGGCAGAGAAGTACACATTTAATTCTTTAGGTAAAAGGAAAATGGAGAATGGATTATCTCTAAGATTACTTCCAGTACTAAATCACATAGAAACCTATGAAGTCAAATGCCTTCAAAGCTCTTGTTACTTGCTCTATACAAAGAAAAACTTAATAAATACTTTTTAATTAATATGTTGCAAATTTAGTCATTTTAAGTAGATGTTGATCCCTGTCTAATAGGTATGTGATTTTTATTATCTTCATTTTTACATTAGGAAAAGATACTGAAATTCCTTTCTAAATCATCAAAGCAAGATTAACAAGCTGTGTGACTTTTACCAAATCAAAAAATCAGCTCCTCAACTATAAACAAGACATGATCGCCAAGATTTGCCTTTAGCTATGATGAAGACAAAAATGAGGGTGATGATGACAATGACAAGGATAACAGTTCACATTTTTATATTTCCTAACAGGTCTGTAAAGTGTTATCCTCACGATAACTCTGAGGCAAGTACACAAGTGATATTAGCTCCATTTTTACAGATGAAGAAACTGAGTCATTGAGACATTTAATGATGTTCCCATAGTCATACAGTTAAATAAGTATCTGAGGTGAGGTGAGCCAGATCAAAGCCAGATCTCTTGACCCCAAAGCCAGCACTCTTTCCATTATGCTTCAAAGCTTTTGAAGATTCCAAGTTTAAATTATGGTGAAGTTAACTTTAGTACTTAGTAACTAGATTCCATTTAATTCAACAGACACTTATCAAGCACACACACTATGTACGAAGCTTCAAGGATACAAATATGAAAAATAGTCCTTACCATCAAGGACCTTTTGAACTACTAAAGTGAATACAGTGCCTGAACCAGTATTGGGAGGTAGCATGTGATAGGAGCCAAAGAGAAGTCTAGAAAGTGCCCTATGAAAATTGAAGGAGGAAGAGAATATACTTTACCTGGAGGAATTATAAAAGACTTTACAGAGCAGACAGTACTTTGTTGTTTAGTCATTTTTTAATTGTGTCTGACTCTTCATGACCCCATTTGGGGTTTTCTTAGCAAAGATATTGGAGTGGTTTGCTATTTCCTTCTACAACTTATTTTGCAGATGAGGAAACTGAGGCAAGAAGGGTTAAGTGACTTGCCCAGGGTCACACAGCTAGTAAGTGTCTGAGGTCAACTTTGAACTCAGGGTTTTCTGACTCCAAGACCAGGACTCTATTCACCATATCCCCTTTCTCCCCAAGGAGGCAACTTGAACTGAGCCTTAAAGTAAGAAGACATTTAATGCTTTAATTTTGAATACACATACATATACATGTGTGTATATATATATATAAATATACAATATGCAGAGAGAAAGTTATCTATTAACCAAATAATCCAACACATTGATTATTTCTGGTTAGCTTTAACTCTCTATTAATGTTATTTTATGAAGATAAGATAAAAAATTCAATTTTCAAAAGAGGAATGCTGATTAATCTAAATATGGGAGGAAAAACTCCAAGAACATATAACTACTAGGTTAAAATTATCTAAAAAACATTCAACAAGTTATTTTTATTCTATAAAAGCAAAATAAAATCTTCTCTTACAAAAAAAAAAATTATTCTCCCTTTATGTTATTTTCAAGCAGCATTATCTTTCCCAGAGTTCTACTTAGCATTTCTTAAACTTTAACACACTCTAAAAACTCCTCATTTTAATCCTTACCTATTCATTAAAATAACATGATATATCTTCAAGAAATCGTTCATCTGATCAGGTAAAGACATAGAACAACTTACCCACAAAAAAGTCAGAAATAGCCAGATTAAGGAAAAAAAAATTACTCCGAAGCCTAAGGTTTTTGTCCACCACAAATGCTATAATAACCAAGCCATTTCCTAGCACTATAGAAAAGGCTAGAAAAGCCATCAGAATTGACAAGATTACCAGAGTTCCTTGGTTGAATGGCATGATATTGTCAGACAGAGCTGCTACTCAGATAATATGAAATAATGAAGAAATCCAATGCATTCAATTACTCCATTAAGTCAATTCTGTTCCATTTAATTTTCCTACAGGACACTTAAAAATACAGTCCCTGAAACTAGGTGGGGTTCTTTAAAAAAAATAGTACTAATTTCACAATGTTTCCTCATTCTTGGTATATACAGTCAACTTGTGGTAACAATTTCCTTTCATATGAATTTGAAAAAGCGCTGTTTAGAGACAGACAGCCAGATGTTTTCATCTGAGTGGCCCACTGTTTCCCTTGTAGCTATCCCTAATGTGATATGTTGTTCATCGACAGCAATACAATTTTGGCTTTAGACTTGGCCTTCTTCCCATAAAGATTTTGATTGATTATCTGGTTTTTGTGAAGCCAGACTGGCCTTAGCGCTTTGCTGTTCCTGCCACACAACATTATCTCCATTCTCTCTGTCTATGCATAGGGCATAGGCTATCCTTCTGGAATGCAGTCTCTCTTCACCATCCAACTTACCATTTGACTTGTATCTCAGGATATATATTTTATAAATACTTACATTTGTACAGGTTGCCAGCTATGATGGAATGGAAGCTCTTTAAAGGCAGAGACTTTTCAAAGTAGGTGCATATGCTTGCTCACTAATTACCCACCAATTATATATAAATTATATTATTTCAAACTAACTCAATTTTAGTGAAGGGGGGAGCATATTTTTCCAGTGTAACCAATGCACTTGTGCAAGAGGCTACTCTTTGCATGATTTGATTAGCACGCTAGTACTTCTAGGGAATGATTTAAGAGTCAGTTAAGGTAGCCTAGTAACTTGGGCATTGGGTTCCAATCCATGGGGACAGAATAAATCATTTTTTTCCTTGGTTGCCAAATAAAAGAGGAAAGGGTGTGGGAGAATATAGAAATGTATCTCTCATTAGGAAAAAAATATGATGTTGTCCCATGGTACCTTCTGTGTCCTAAGTATAGTGATGAAATAACTATCATGGACATGATCAAGTAATATCAGAAATAAAATAAAGCAAAAAGGATGTGGTTCCAGAAGCCTGTATATCCCAGGAACGACATACAAGCATTTCTCTTAAAGAAATGCTATACTGGAGACTCTGGGAAATATTTCTCTTGGGATCTTCTGGACATAGAGTTACTATGAATTATTTGTGAATTTTTCCACTTTTCTAAATAAAACTTTCCTTCAATGTAGTGATTTGGGGGAAATGTTAGAAAGTAGGGAGTTGTTAGTTAAATGAAATTTAAATAATGCCTGTGGGTATCAGTGAAAGGCTCATGAAGATCCATTTGCCTCTCAGCAAAGATGGGTATGCCACAATCATCAGCGCATACACCCCAACACTAAACAGCACAGAGGAGACCATCAAGCAGTTCTACTCTGACCTGAGCGCCGTCCTGCACTCAGTGCCCACAAATGAGAAGCTGATACTACTGGGAGACTTCAACACCCGCGTTGGACAGGACCATGAAAGATGGAAAGGAGTGCTTGGCAAACACGGCGTGGACAAAATGAACAACAACGGCCTACTGCTACTCAGCAAATGCTCAGAGTTCGAACTCACCATCACAAACACTGTGTTCAGACTGGCGAACAAATATAAAACAACGTGGATGCACCCACGATCAAAACAGTGGCATCTCATTGACTACATCATTGTACGCCAGCGAGACATCCAGGATGTAAAGATCACCAGAGCCATGAGAGGAGCTGAATGCTGGACAGACCACCGATTGGTTAGAGCGACTCTTCAAATGCGCATTGCGCCTCGCCATCCAAAATGTGCCCAGACAGTTCACGCATTTTACAATGTGAGTCATCTTAGATCCATCTTATTTGCAAACATTCCAGTCCTGCCTGGACAACAAGCTGTCTGCCAAGGGACCACTCACTGGAAGCTCAACCGAGAAATGGAACCAGTTCAGAGATGCAGTGAAGGAAACATCAAAGGCAGTCCTAAGCCCCAAACAACGCAACCACCAGGACTGGTTCCACGAGAACAACACTGCTATTGAAGACCTATTGAGCAAAAAGAACAAAGCCTTTATGGAGTGGCAAAATAACCCAAACTCTGCTCCTAAAAAGGACAGATTCAAGTCTCTCCAAGCCACGACACAGTGTGAGATCAGGAAGATGCAAGACCGATGGTGGGAAAAAAAGGCAGAAGAAATCCAGCACTTTGCTGATACAAAAAACTACAAACAATTTTTCAGTGCCCTCAAGACTGTCTATGGGCCATTAAAACCCACCACCACTCCCTTGCTATCCTCTGACGGTGACACTCTCATAAAAGATAAAACAAGGCATCAGCAACAGGTGGAAAGAACACTTCAGTCAGCTTCTCAACCGACCCTCTTCAGTTGACCAAAGAGCCCTTGACCAGATCCCCCAAAACCACATCATTGAACAACTTGACGTCCCTCCTTCAATAGAAGTCCAAAAAGCCATTAAACAAATGAGTGCAGGCAAAGCATCCTGTAAAGATGGGATCCCAACCGAGGTGTACAAGGCCTTAAATGGAAAGGCGCTCCAGGCATTCCACATAGTGCTGACCAGCATATGGGAAGAGGAAGACATGCCCCCAGAACTCAGAGATGCCTCCATCATAGCCCTATACAAGAACAAAGGTGCACGAGCAGCCTGTGACAACTACAGAGGCATCTCACTACTCTCCACTGCTGGAAAGATCCTCATCCGTGTTATACTCAACAGACTCCTATCATCTGTTTCAGAGCAGAACCTGCCTGAATCACAATGTGGCTTCCGACCAGATCGCAGCACCATCAACATGGTCTTCACAGTGAGGCAAATGCAGGAAAAATGCCTTGAACAGAACCTCTACATTGTCTTCACAGACCTGACAAAGGCGTTCAACACAGTGAACAGGGATGTATTGTGGGTGATCCTCAGCAAGCTCGGTTGCCCAGCAAAATTTGTCAAACTGATCGATCTCTTTCATGTCGACATGACAGGGGAAGTCCTATCTGGTGGAGAGACTTCCGATCGCTTCAACATCTCCAATGACGTGAAACAAGGCTGTGTCCTCGCTCCGGTACTATTCAACCTATCCTTCACCCAAATATTACGACATGCTGTGATGGATCTAGACCTGGGCGTCTACATCAAATACCGACTGGATGGCTCACTATTCGACCTTCGCCGCCTGACTGCAAAAACAAAGACAACAGAGACTCGTCCTGGAAGCTCTCTTCGCAGATGACTGTGCTCTCATGGCCCACCAAGAAAATCATCTCCAAACCATTGTGGACAGGTTCTCCACCACAACAAAACTGTTTGGCCTGACTATCAGCCTCAGCAAAACAGAGGTGCTGTTCCAACCTACACCAGGGAGGCCAACTAACCAGCCGTGCATTACAATCGACGGCGCGCAGCTTTCTAATGTCAACACTTTCAAGTACCTGGGCAGCACCATCGCCAACGACGGGTCCCTAGACCACAAGATTAATGCCAGGATCCAAAAGGCCAGCCAGGCACTCGGGCGGCTGCGCTGCAAAGTCCTCCAACACAGAGGTGTAAGCACTGCGACGAAGCTCAAAGTGTATAACGCAGTGGTCCTCCGCTCGCTCCTGTACGGTGTGAGACATGGACACTGTACCGGAAGCACATGAAACAGCTGGAGCAATTCCACCAACGCTCCCTCCGGTCAATCATGAGGATCCGATGGCAGGACCGAATCACCAACCAGGAAGTCCTCGACAGAGCCAACTCCACCAGCATCGAAGTCCTGGTCCTCAGAACCCAGCTACAATGGTCTGGACACGCCATCTGCATGGACCCACAGTGAATACCAAGACAGGTATTCTTTGGTGAGCTATCAGCTGGACTCAGGAAACAAGACCGACCAAAGAAAAGATTCAAGGATCAGCTAAAGTCAAACTTGAAGTGGGCTGGCATGACACCAAAGCAACTAGAACTCGCTGCCTCTGTCAGAAGCAGCTGGCGAACCCACATTCACCATGCCGCAGCCACCTTTGAAGATGAGCAACGTCGACGTCTCGCTGCTACGCGTGAACGGCGACACCAGCCACAGCCGCACCTCCCGTAAGGCGTCCCATGCCCCATGTGCCACAAACTGTGCGCCTCAGCCTTTGGACTCCAAAGCCACATGAGGGTACATCAATAGATGATAATGCACAAAGACAATTGTCATTCTCAGTCACTGAGAGACTACCACTGTATATAAATGGTGGACACTCTTCCAGGCTATTCAATGGAGAGATTTTCCCTTGGGGACTAAAACAAAGAGTGAAATCCCCAAAATGTAATTGTTAACTTAGAAATAACACAGAACCACCAAAGTAGTCAGAAAAATCTAAGTCTTTAATCAGAAATAGGGATAGGGTCCAACATTGGCCACCACACAGAGCCCAGCACCATATGCCACACAGGGCCTGCACCCTGGGGGTTCTGGGAACCATATCCCTGGGAGAAGGCACCACACTAAATGCCAGCTCCAATGCCAACTCCACTCTGGGAGAAAACACCCTGCTAATTGCCAACTCCCAAGAGAGACAGAACTTGGAGGGTCTCTTATACCCTCTGGAGAAATTGCTATGGCAAGCCTGCAGAGACAAACCATAAACAGGTTGCAAAACTCTTTGCAGCCAGCCTCAGGGATATCACCTAGGGGTCAGCTATGTCATATCAAAGGCAAGGGTCAAACTCTGGAGCTGGGCTCCTGAGAGGAGACTTAGCACAATAAGGGAAGCCTCCAAAACAAATAAAAGGCACTTAACATTGGCTATGTCCACAAATCCCACCTACACTAAGAGTTCCCAAACAGCTCTATAATTCAATCCCAAAATAGGGTGCCTGGGGTTTCTCAAAGGGCAGAGGTAAACTGAGTCATCCAAAGTTCTCATCGACATAATCAAATCCTTTTCTGCTTTAGATAGCCTGGAATTAATAATAATTATTACTATGTAGCTAATATTTATATAGCATCTACTATGTGCCAGACACTATGATAAACGCTTTACAAATATTATCTCATTTGATCATTGGATTTAGATAGCTAAGAGTTCTAGGAAGCTTGGAGAACCATTTTAAGCCCAGGAGCACAGACAACACAAATGGTGTGGGCAGAAACAAGAAGATTATAAAATAAGTTTCCTTAGCAAATGGAGATACAGGTTTTGAATACAGATCAGGGAACCATCTTGGTAGTTCTGGAACTGGTTCAGTTCTGACTTAGTTGAGTATCAAGCAATTTCCTTGAATAATTTCAATCAGCATAAATATAATTTCAATATGTCCCCATGGAATCACTGATTATATGGCTAGTACTATCAGGTCTGAGGAGGCACCAGCTTTTAAAATTGGGCAGTAACCCTGGCAACAGAACAAAGCCTTCCATTACACTTGAAACAAAAAAACAAAAAATCTTTATGCCCTAATCACCTATCTGAGACAGGGGCTACCACTACTCCAGCACCCCTAACTCCCAGGGACTTGTAACCAACCCTATCTACTCTACAGGATAGAGACTTGCCCTTTGAACTTCAACCCCTTCTGTTACCGAAGAACTTCTCAGGTGCTCTTTCAGACATTTTTTCTTCCGTGCAATATTTACAGGAAAAGTCATAACCTACCACACAAAGGTTAAACCCTTTCTCTATAATTTCAGAAAAATAAAAGAAGGAACATTCTTTTTTTCTTTTTTTTTGGGGGGGGGGGAGTGGGCGGGACAACGCAGCATCTGACAAAAGCATAATTATCGGAAACCACAACTATGACCACATCATGCTTTTAATAAAGTCCTGTGATTCTCTGACCCCCAAGATCAAATACAAATTCTTCTGTCTATTACAAAACCCTTTACAACCTGTCCCCTTCCCATTCTCCAGGCTCATTATTTTCTTTCATTAACTCTGCAATCCAGCTCTACTGGCCTATTTGCTTTTCCTTACATATGAGCCATTGCCTGTCTCCTGGCCTTTATACTAGCTATCCCTCACACCTGGAATTCTCTTTCTCCTCATCTCCACTCTTTGACTTTTTGACTTCCTTAAAGACTCAACTGAGGCATTATCTTTTGACCCTCCCTGGTCCCCTCACCTGCCAATGCCTTTCCATCTACCAAATTTATTTGTATATTGGAGAGAGACAGAGACAGAGACAGAGATAGAGATAGAGAGATAGAGAGAGACAGAGAGAGAGAGAGAGGGACAGAGACGGAGAGAGACAGAGACAGAGAGAAAAAGACAGAGAGAGAAACACAGAGAGAGAAACAGAGAAGGAAGGAAGGAAGGAAGGAAGGAAGGAAGGAAGGAAGGAAGGAAGGAAGGAAGGAAGGAAGGAAGGAAGGAAGGAAGGAAGGAAGGAAGGAAGGAAGGAAGGAAGGAAGGAAGGAAGGAAGAAAGGAAGAAAGGAAGAAAGGAAGAAAGGAAGAAAGGAAGAAAGGAAGAAAGGAAGAAAGGAAGAAAGAAAGAAAGAAAGAAAGAAAGAAAGAAAGAAAGGGAGGAAGGGAGGAAGGGAGGAAGGGAGGAAGGGAGGAAGGGAGGAAGGGAGGAAGGAAGGAAGGAAGGAAGGAAGGAAGGAAGGAAGGAAGGAAGGAAGGAAGAAGGAAGAAAGAAAGAAAGAAAGAAAGAAAGAAAGAAAGAAAGAAAGAAAGAAAGAAAGAAAGAAAGAAAGAAAGAAAGAAAGAAAGAAAGAAAGAAAGAAAGAAAGAAAGAAAGAAAGAAAGAAAGAAAGAAAGAAAGAAAGAAAGAAAGAAAGAAAGAAAGAGGGAGGGAGGGAGGGAGGGAGGGAGGGAGGGAGGGAGAGGAAGAAGGAGAGGGAGAGGGGGAGAGAGAGAGAAGTTTACTAGGCTAGAAGTATATGTTCCTAAAATTATATATTCAAAAACCTTGGCTCTCCAGAACAGAGCATATTTATAATTTATAATGGAACAGAGCAAACAGAGCAAACACATGAATTGTTTTTAAAAGACATCTGAATATCAAGGACTGGACCAATGGTTCCCCTGAGATATTTGTGACAAGGAAATCACTTTAAAAGATTTAAAAGATTGATATATATTAATTTAAGGTCACCAAGGAATTCAGCTATGTAATTCCTTAATGAAAATTCAAGTCAGCAGTCAACCTTTTATGGAGTTTAATTACAAACAGGAGGAAGAAAGGTATGAGAGAAAGAGAGAGAGAGAGAGAGAGAGAGAGAGAGAGAGAGAGAGAGAGAGAGAGAGAGAGAGAGAGAGAGAGAGAGAGAGAGAGAGAGAACTTTTATATTCCTGACTTCAGTCTCTTAGACTCTTATAGGTTAGCCCTCATAAAGCCAAAAGAGGGTACAATTTTCCAGAGAACTAAATCAAACCAGAATGTGTGGCTTACCCACAGCCTTAAGGAGTCTTGAGTTGATGTAGAAATAGCTTCCAACAATAAGAAACCAGGGTAGGTATAAATGGTTCTGACACTGGCTTTTTAACAAAGAACTAAATCCTCTAGTCTAACAGAACTGAGCTGCCACCAAATCCATTTATTTTCAGATTGTGGTGTGAGCAAGTAGCTTCCCCTACAATTATTACCTCTGTCCACTGAGGCACCTGACTTTGCACATGGGCTCACCAAAAAGCTATGTAAAGGAAGAGCTAGATGGTGGAGTGGACTGAGAGCCAAGCTTAATGACAGGAGGCATTGGGTTCAAATTTGACCTCAAACACTTCCTAGCAATGTAACCCTGGGAAAATCGCTTAACCCCCTTCCCACACCCATTGCTAAATCCTGACTGCTCTTCTGCCTTGGAACCAAAATACTGTATTAATTCTAAGACAGTAGGCAAGAGGTTTTTTTAAGACATTCTGAGTCACCATCTTCTAAAATCCTAGCTCATAACCTCCACCAAAGGGTATACTTTGATTAATCAGTAAGAGAATGCAATGACTTCAAAGAGAAGACATTTAGTATGAAATAGTTTAGTAAGAAAAGGAATAGAACATTTCCCCCATAAAAGAAGGTCTTTTTTCTAATTTTTTTTCTAACCTTAGAATGTTATTTCATATCTTTAGAGAGTTTAATGTTTGCAAAACTTTCCTCAAAGCTCAGAACTTATAGGCAGTGCAAGCATTTACACCCATATTGGAGATGGGGAAACAGAGGCTTGGAGAACTTGAGCAATTTGCTCAAATTTAACATAGCTAACAAACGTGTCACACTCAACTCTTGGAGATATGTTGCCTCTCTCTTAATCCTCTTTTCATCTCCATCATTTGAAATTCTCTGTTATGTTTTGTTTTGTTTTGTTTTGTTTTCTTTTGAAGACCTAAGTCAAATACATCTCCCACAAAGCTTCATAAAGAACCTTTCAGAGGGCAATTTGAAACTATGCCCAAAGAGCTATAAAATTTTGCATACCCTTTGATCTGGTAATGCCACTACTGGGTCTGTACCCTAAAGAGATAATAAAAAAAAGAGGAAAGAACCTACTTGTTCAAAAATATTTAAAGCTGCTCTTTTTGTAGTGGCAAAGCATTGGAATTTGAGGGGATGTCCATCCACTAAAGAATGGCTGAACAAATTGTGTTACATGTTGGTGATGGAATATTATTGTGCTATCAGAAATGAGAAGCAAGATGATTTCAGAAAAAGCTGGAAAGATCTGCAGGAACTTATGCAGAGTGAAATAAACAGAACTGGGAGAACATTGTACACAATAGCAGCAACATTGGACAATGATCAACTGTGAAATTTTGGCTACTCTCAGCAGTGCAATGACCTGGAACAATCCTGAAAGACTTATGACTGGGAATGTTCTCCATCTCCAAAGAAAGAACTGTTGGAGTCATCTTCCGCACATCAGTGAATTTATGGTTTTATTTGGGGAGTGGCTATAGGTAACTTTGCTCCTACAAGAGTGACCAATATTGAAGAGTGTTTTTCATAATAATTAAAAATGGAAAAAAGAAACATTAAAATTTGCTATTTGAAATTTTTTAAAAAGAACCTATCAATCATCAACCACTGCCTCAAATTTATTTTGAGAAAGATCTGGCCATAAAGGGGGAATTGGGAAGTGGGTTCTTAACTACAATGGCCCCTGGTGTAAACCTTAAAAATTCTTAGACTTGTGAATGTTGGAAATTTCACCATTGGAAAGTTTCATACTTGGAAAAAATTTTCTACTGATAGTAAGAACTCTATTGGAATGTGAACCCCCTTGGCATGGGGGGATCCTTCTCCTCCCTACTTGGGACTGCTTTAGGACAGAAACCTTTTGCTGAACAATGGAAAGGGCTTTGACCTATGCTTAAGCATAGAACAGGAAGTTCTTTGAGTCATGATTGATTTTAGAATTGATACAATAGAGACACTTGGAATGACAGAACCAGGTCTTGGAACTTACAATCTCCACCCTACTCAGTCCTAACAGGATTTAGGAAGGGCTGCAGCATAGATCAAAATGTAATTATTTGAGAATATGACCTTCAACAGACATGTGCAAAGGGGCAGACCTCTGGGCGGTCCTGGGTTAAGCTAGAGCCACCATTGGCACAGGGAAGACATGGACAGTGATTGGTAGATGTGAGAACTGAGGGGAGGGAACTTAGATGGTTTCCTTAAAGATAGCGGGGTCTGAGGACTGAAGGGGGCAGGGGGAGAGGTTTTGCTCTGAGAGGTTGTGCTCTGAGAAGGCTTGCTCTGAAGGAAGCTGGAGGTGGAGGCCCCTGAGACTGTTTCTCCATTTTGGTCACGTGGGTGATAGGGACTGATCTCTTTTCTTTGCCTCAGCTATCTAAGGGCTTGGGCCTTTTGGCCCAGCCTAAACAGAGGGAGTATTTAAGCCCTATTCCTCTTCTCTCTCTCTCTCTCTCTCTCTCTCTCTCTCTCTCTCTCTCTCTCTCTCTCTCTCTCTCTCTCTCTCTCTCTCTCTCTCTCTCTCTCTCTCTCTCATACCTTTCTTCCTCCTGTTTGTAATTAAACTCCATAAAAGGTTGGCTGCTGACTTGAATCTTCATTAAGGAATTACATAGCTGAATTCCTTGGCGACCTTAAATTAATATATATCATCAGTCTTTTAAAGTGATTTCCTTATCACATTGTGGCTGACCACACGGGAGTCTAAAGAATTCTCTCAATAAACTTCTGAAATTCCTTGCCTTTTTACTCTACCATCTCACCATTTAGTCCCTTTTAACAGCAAACTTGGCTTAAAGACACAGCTGCTAGAACACATGAGTATAAAAAACTTTTTCTCTCTTCTCTTTTCTCCTTAAGTTAAATTGGAATCAGCAGTTTTTCTTTTTTTCCCCTTTAATCTTAAGGGACAGCTGGGTAGCTCAGTGGATTGAGAGCCAGGCCTAGAGTTAGAAGGTCCTGCCTTCAAATCGGACCTCGGATACTTCCCAGCTGTGTGACTCTGATAGTTAGATAGAAAACAGCTGTTTTAAATCTCAGCAACAGGACCCTAAAGTCCTAGAAGAGCTGTTTCTAAATATCCTTTCCCTTAAGGAACAACTTCCTAGATTAGGAAAAAAAAACCCTGTGGAAAGTTTGTTGCTTTGCCCTGCTCCCCACATGTTTTGTGAAATTACAAAATATATATATGAGTACTACATTCTTTGACATTTATATGGTAGCTGAAGAATTAGGGGCATTGAGGAGTGCAGGATACCTCCAAATTTTTATATTAATAGGTACTGTCATTTTTGTACTCCTCAATACTATATTTAGAGATGCTAAAATAAAGAAAATTGAGGATAAAATGCAAGCCCAATTAGAAGATCTAAAATGTTTCTTACAGGACCAATTGGCAAACACCCACTCTACCAGAAACAGACCTGTTTCTGAACCTTTGAATGAGGAAATTTCCTTCCCTGAAATAGAGATGGAAAACACCTTCCCTATAGCCCAGTTAACAGACTGCTTCTCTCGTGCAGTGCAAATCTTGACTGAATTTAATCCCTAAAACCCTTCCCCTGCAATCCTGGTTTCTCATGTTCCCTCTCCTACAGAAAACCAAATTCCAACGCAAAGAAGATCTTGTCCTCCTAGAGAAACCTGTCCTTGTCAAACTGACCCACAGGTACAAAATTCAACTAGAGGCCTGTTTCCTCTAAGAGAAGTACCTGAAATAGGACAGAATGGGAATGTGGTGACTTTAAGACATAGGATACCGTTTACTCCCCAAGAAATAAATGAATTTACATGAAATATCCCCACATATGAACAAGATCCTTTCTAGTAACAAAAAAGATGGGAGACATATTTTTTTCAGTATAATCCGTCTTACAAGGACGTTGAGAACTTACTACAGGCTTTTTTAAGTGAACGTGAAAAAAATAAAATAATTGCTCATGTCAACAAAACCCGGGGGCGTAATGCAGCACATTGGCCATCTCAGGATCCCGAATGGGACTATAACAATCCTGAGGATTATCTACAACTATACCATTGTAGAGAGGCCATCCTCACGGCAATGAAGGAATGTGCAGACAGTACAGATAAGTGGATGGAACTTGAAAAAATTAAGCAAAAGGAAGAAGAAACACCCTCCAGATTTATGGATAGAATAATCGAGTTTGGGGACAGATACTTAGATTGGGTCCTAACTAAAGAGAGTAGTTTAAGACAAGTTAGAAGGATCTTTGTAAATAACTCTTGCAAAGCAATTAAGAATTATTTTAGAACACAATGCCCAAGATGGTCAGATATGGATCTTGAAGAATTGCGAAAAACAGCTATATATGTTTTAAAGGGAAACAAAGAAAAGGAGGAAGAAAATAATGATGACATGGAGGAAATGAAGAAAAAATAAGATATTTAATAGATAGGATAACTAAATTAGAAAGTGGGCATGATAATGAACCAACGACAATTGCCCCTCTCCAGAAATCCAATTATCAATCCATTACTTGCCACTTCTGTGAGAAGAAGGGCCACAAAATGATGGAATGTAGAACCTTTCTTAAGATGATTGGAAGGAATACACAGTTTAATAATAGCTTTAGAAATAATAACTATAGAAATGGTGTTAATGGTTATAGAAACCAGAATTCTAGAAATTATAATAATGACTATGGAAATAACTATAATGAATATAGAAATAAGAACTTTAGAAACCAGAATTATAGAAATAGGAATTGGGAAAATAATGACAATGCTCCAAATGAAGAAAATGATAATACTAAACAACAATATATGAGAAATGGAGCTCGTCCAAAACATGCTTGAGGTGCTAATGAACCTCAGAGAGGTGCCCTTCAGGAGAATGCCCAAGGAACTTCCCAATATAATGAAGTTGATTCTTCTTAGATTGTATTGATTTTGTTGATATTAATTAACCATTTTCAGTTTTTTTTTCTCCTCTCCAAATAGTAGGAAAGAATGAATAAAGAACTTAAGACTATGATTGGCAAATTATGCACTGAGACCCATTTAAAATGACCTGAAATTCTCCCTCTGGCCCTATTTTATCTTAGAAGCAGGCCTAGAGGAGACTTACATATTTCACCATTTGAGATGCTTTTTGGACATCCGCCTATACAGTCTAAGCCTTTCTCCCGGGCTTATACATCGCTATTAGGGGGAGATATTACTATTGCTTCCTATATACAGGAGTTACAGCACAAACTATGTGAACTTCATGAATCCGGAGCTGCAGTACAAGCTGGACCATTAGACTTTTCTCTGCATGACCTGAACACAGGAGATAAAGTTTATATCAAGAATTTCAAGCAAACTGGAGCAACTCAACCTTCATGGGAAGGACCATTCCAAATATTATTAACTACTCCAACATCTATAAAGATTGGAGAAAGGGACTCTTGGATTCACTGCTCACATGTGAAGAAAGCATCTTCTGCTGAGACTGATTGACTCTATCCTATCATATGAATTGTGACTATATCTTATCATATGAATTGGAGATAATAATCCATAGACAAATGGATGCTGTTTTTTCAAGAACACAATGAATTACTGATTTTTTTTCTTATTTTTCTTATTTCTTTTCTTTTATTTTTTGATCAGAACATTTGATTTTTTTCTCATTTTTTGTACTGAAGGTACACATAATTAATATTAATGTTATTTTTTTCCTGCAGTAATACAAGTTAATATATATATACTCTTGCTATAATATCAATATATGCCTAAAAGCTTTAAACTATGGGAACCTGCCATTTATTGATAAAATATTATAGGACTGTGATTAATGTTTGTATCTGATTCCAGGAAAAGGGATAAAAACAAGGAGCACAGACTAAACCTGAATAGTGCCAATAGAGCACACAAGAAATATTAAAGTGAGACTCAAGGTTGCGACGCTTAACTTATGTTTAAGTCATAGGACTTCCTTGTATCTACACTCTTTACGAAGTACTCAAACAAGTACAAAGCTTGACTATCATGCTGGCTCCCTATATCCCTGAAAAAAAAATCATACGAGGGAATGACATTTCCCCATCAAAATAGAATTCTAATTCTTTTCTTCTTATATTATGGCAACTTCCTGTAGTCTTGGCTACAATTGGCTAAGTGAAATATTACTGCATTCTGTCCTACATACTTGTAGGATAGAAATTACTTTAAACTGGACCTATACAAGGCCTATTTTGAATTTTTCTTATGTTTTTGATTATTTTTCTATTTTTTTGATAATTGACACATACACCCCCATAACTGAAAATTGCATTCTGAGTTAAACTTTATTTTTTTAATACTTACTTCAGGGGGGATTGTATTTTATTTTAAATTCTAAGAATTTTTGAATTTTTTTTAAGATTGGATTTTTACAAAAATCCAAGAATTTTGAATTTTGTTTAAGATTTTACTGTTATAAAAAAAAATCAAAGATTTTGATACTGTTCGAGAAAAGATCTTCAAGAAAGAAGCTGGAAATTTTTATATCCAGAGAATGAATTGTTGCAGAAAGATGCCGAAAACCTACACTTCATCAAGAAGATCAAGAATGAACTTTGGATATGATTGATTGGACTGAACTTTTGATTGAACATTTATTGTAATTGTACACATTTATGCCAAAAGGGACTGCACCTAATTTGGCTTTCTGTCAATGTGCCTAGCAAAACATTGGTTTTGCTTTCTTTTCTTTTCTATTTCCTCTCTCACTATTCTAATTTCTCTTAGAAAATTGAATATTGTGTATATCTATAGTTAGAAGTGCATTTAGAACTACAAAATGATTATGTTAAATGATCAATGGGGAGACTAGTCTCCCAATGATCATCAGGGGGGATTGTAAACCTTAAAATTTCTTAGACTTATGAATGTTGGAAATTTCACCATTGGACAGAACCAGGTCTTGAAACTACAATCTCCACCCTACTCAGAGTAAAAGGATTTAGGAAGGGCTGCAGCAAGGACCAAGATTTAATTATTTGAGAATATGACCTTCAACAGACATGTGCAAAGGGGCAGACCTCTGGGCTCAGACACTATGTTAGCCCCATTTATGTTAGCCTTTATGAATATTATTTTTGTAAGATGATGTTCCCTTCAGATGGACAGTTTCATTAGCTGAAAATCATCAGAAACAAAGAGGCTATTGTGAAACCTGAAAAATCAGCCTCTCAGAAAAAAGAAACTTACTCATACAAGAAATAAATTCTTTCATATGTTGCAAGCTCATATATTCTTTTAGGCTATAAAACATTTTTTTTTAACCCTTACCTTCTGCCTTGGAACCGATATCGGTTCCAAGGCAGAAGAGTGGGAAGGGCAAGGCAATGGGGGTTAAGTGACTTGCCCAGGGTCACGCAGCTAGGAAGTGTCTGAGACCAGATATAAAACTTTTTAAAGAAAGGCAGGTTCATAATCCTATGCTTCTTTGAATGCCATAAAAGTTTTAAAAATTTAGCTAAACAGAATCATTATCTAATACATCCCCTAAGGAAAGACAGAGGACTCTATAGGTAAACTAAGTCTAGGTTACAGTTTAAATTACATTTAGAGAGTTCACAATGAACTTATTAAGAAGGGAAATTTATATGTCTACAGAGTAATTTTCAATAGAATCCTTTTCTCAAATAAGTTAAGTCAAATTACTTTGAAAAGTTTTGGCTTCTCATTGTACGTTGAACGCAGCTGATAATGAGCTTATTCCAATCCCAGAACTACAAATTGGTTGAAGATAATCACTATTGTGTAAAACAATTTAACCCTTTGGTCCCCTACTCCTCCCTGTTGCTGCCCTTCTCCAGCCTCCTTTATGTAATGTAAAACAACTTATATAACATCTTCTAAAGGCTATGCCTTCCATGAGACTTCCCTCCTTGTTGAAATATATTTAAATTCTTTAAGTCCCCTTCTTCCCCTCATGAGCACTCCTCTAGCCCAGCATGGCCTGGTGAGTTCCAATTGTAATCCTCTTGCCTTGATTAAAGATCCTTTATTATTGCTACTTTGGTAGTCTTCTTTAATTCAGGTTGACACTGAAAAATGTTTGAGACATTAAGAAAATTTTCACATCCCATGGGATAGGTTTCATTCAGCTCAAATAACCTCCTAACTAGAAGAAATAACCCTGATGCCCCCCATAACAAAAATCAATATAAGGAAATTAAAAATCAAAAATTCTCATAATCATGTATTACCATGAAATAGAGGTGAATCATCTCACTGAAGAGAGCCACCTTTGGGCCATTGGCACAGCTGAGCGTGGAGAAGAGCTCAGGGCTGAAATGTGATCTCAAGAGATGTCATCTATTAGATCTGGAAAGGAATTTCAAAGTTTTTCTTTTAACCTGATGCTTAGAACTGAAGGAAGAATTTGCCTTTGCTGTTTAGAATAGCCAATAGGAAAAAGAAAGGTTTTACTTTACTTTTCCCTGTACTCCAATCTACTACCTGAGAGGAGGAAACCCCTCAGAATTCTTCCAAGAAAGAAGAGCTAGAAAAGCTCTGCATATGCTAGATTCAAGGATCCTACTTTTGCTAAAAGAACACAACACTACCTCAGTAGCCCAGAGGAAGAGCAGCCTTGGGGGACACCCAGCACAACACCTCTACCCCACAAAAGAACAGAGAGGCCCAGAAAAGGAGCGCCCTCAGTGGAACAGCTATTGGAGAATCCACTTGGGCAAGCTGCTTCTGAGGATAATAAAGGACATCCCAGCCTTCATGTTAGACTTGTAAGTTGACCTGGATGTGAATATTCCCTATAGATGTGGCCACCTAATTCACTCATCAGTAAGTTGGGAGTGGGGGTATCTACCCCAGATATGTGAAGGGTTCCCCACATGTACAGGGAATGATGAGAACACTATGTCCCAATGGCCACATGGAACACTGAGAACTTGGTCAAATATCAAAGATGCCTTCAGCCACTGTATCCCAAACTATCACCAGTCATCTTGTTTGTCATGCCTCTGGACTTCAGTGACTCTGGAAGAGAGAGTGAAGCCAACAACTTTGTGAGTCTCTGACCCCCTTAAGTCCAATTTATGCACAAGTTAAAGGATATCACCAATGATGACATTTTAGACCTCTTAAAATAGGAAAGATGAGAACCAAGCAACTAACTGGTCCATCTGCTAGAGCTTTGTAAGTTTAGGACCACGTTGCCCTAGGAACACAGTGTACATTGGTGGGAGAATATGTCCCAGTTAATGGGTAGAATATTATGTTATTATTATGTGCACTTGGAATTTGTTTAGCAAATGTTTCTCATCAAGAGTTAATAAGGAAAAAAAGAAGTAATGGAAATAGCACGTCTTGAGACAGGAAAGAGGTAGAAACCAAGTAGATGTCCATCAAATGGGGAATAGCTAAAGAAAGAGTGATTCATGAATGTAATGGAATATTACTATGCTATAAGAAATTATAAATGTGATAAATGCAGAGACATGGAAACTTATGTGAATTGATGCAAAGTGAAGCAAGGAAACAATACATACAAGTGACTACAATGATGTAAGAAAAAAGAAAAGCCACCACATGACCATCAAAAAATATTATTTTGACCTTACAAATAACAAGGTTGGCTCTAAAGAAAGAGACATGAGAAGATACCTTTCCCTATTGCTTTACAGAGATGAGAGGTCCATCAATAAGGAACATAGTGTTTATTTTCTGATTTTTAAAAACATATTGATCAGTTTTGTTTATTATTTTCCTCTTATGCATTTTTCTTTTTCTCTTGTAAAAATATTCCTTATCATATAAGATGGCTTTTTTGGGTTTGAGAGGGCAACAAATACATGGGAACTTTAGGCAATGAAATAACCAAAAATATTAATAAAAATTGGTTTTTTTAAAAAGTAAATGGGGTTTATCTTGGTTGATTTGTTAAATGGGATACACACTGCTAGGGTCTCCAATGCATTAAGTAGTAGGCACATATAATTCCTACCGGGGTTATCTCTTATGTCTCTTCAGGTTGCTTCTGGTCTTTTCCACATTCAACCACAAGATGAATCTGGTTATAAAAACAAAGTCTTTCTTAAACCAAATCATCAAATTGTGATTCCTGTCTGCTGGCTTTAAATGCCTCCTACTTTTTAACATGACTCTCTGATTGTACAGCATTTACAGATGATCTCCATTTCCTTCAAGTCCACACACAGTAACTTAGATTCATACCCTCTCCTAGACATTGAGTAGGCCAGAGGTATCTGGGCACAAAACCCCCAAGTGCTGCTGGAATCAGATCAAAATATAATAGGGAAATGTTTAATTAAAAAATACAATAAAACATAGTGTTAATTTTTAGTTTTCTAAGATATTATGTGAACATAAGGGACAGTTTATTTTCGAGTTTGACACCACTAGTCTAGAGGTGTTCTCCGATCAAAGCAGAGGACAAACTGAGGGAATAAAAACACTGAGGAAAAGCAACTGCTTGACTAGAGAGGTTGAGGGGACATGATAGAGGAGAGATGCTAAATGAGCGCCCTAATGCAAATACGAACAACAAGGAAATGGGTTCAGAGCAAGGACACATGTGATACCCAGACGAATCGCGCATTGGCTAGGGAAGGGGTAGGGGGGTGTTGGGGGGGAGGAAAAGAAAATGATCTGTTTCCAATGAACAATGTATGAAAATGACCAAATAAAATAATGTTAAAAAAAAAGAAAATATAGAATACAAGTCTTTCTCACCAAAAATGAGATCTATTTCCTCTTCATATCCTATGAGTACAAGCAAATGAATTTTACAAGGTAACAGGTTTTTTTATAAAGAACAGTAGTACAAATATGTAGGTATCAATATCCCCAAAATTCTCAATAGTCTAGTTAATTACAATAGCAAACAGACCCACTATCATATTTTGCATAAGTTACTGTATGGCATTTTTAAAAGCCTATGAACTGATGGATATTTGTCACAATTTTTACAGATGTAGCAAATCTTTCAACCTTGGTAAACATATTTTTAAACAAAGTAAAACTCGTTTTGGGTTTAGAACATCAAGAAATCTAGATATCATTACAAAATTGTGGTAGAGGAGTCTAGGTAAAACTCAAACCTCTGTAAAGTGAGCTGAAGAGTATAAATGAGAGATGCTCCCTTTTTTGGGGGGGAGGCTTCTAGGGGTACAATGTCCTGGGATTAACCTCCCAGCTTCCATTCACATTTTTATAAATGTGGGAGTTGGGATTATAATTGTATTTCACTTCAGCTACTAAAATGGGCCTTACCTCCTGTTAGGGGCAGGCAAAATGGCCAGAGATTGTTTAAAAAAATTCTAAAAATCATGTCTAAAGAAACCTTAAAATCAATTTGAGATATTTAGCTCATTAAATTTTTCAAAGGTTGTTATACAATCATAGCAATTTTGGTAATGGAGTCCATCTATCCTCTATGTGACAATTTACAAAGTCAAAAATAGAAAAGCTATTTTTATATGGGCCTACTCAATAATGTTTGTTCAGTATGGTTATAGGGGGAAAGCAACAGAATATAGCAGTAGTTAAAACCCAGTACATTAAAATGATTCAGTGTAACAGAATAGTACTTAATGCAGTAATATATGAACTTAAAATCACAAAGTTAAATCTTAAACAAAACAATCAGTAAAATGCAATAGAATACAGAGATTTTTATAAAACATTGGAGTCTGAAATGCCTTAAAAATATAACCTCCAGTCTCTTTAAAGTTCCTTGGGTTTTTATCCATTTAGATACCTATTGTCAGAAGGCAGAAAATTGGTAAGAGGTAGTCAATGGGGGTTAAGCGACCTGCCCAGGGCCACACAGCCAGGAAGTGTCTGAGGTCAGATTTCAACCAAGGACCTCTGGTCTCTAGGCCTGGCTCTCAATTCACTGAGCCACTGAGTTGCTTCCTCATAGTGAGGGAGGGTTTTAGGAATCTCAATTTGCACCAAAGAATTGCAGGGAATTGAAATTCTCTCCTGACTCCCAGGTGAGATAAATGAAAGAATCAATGCAGTCAAAAGATATCCTTTTAAATACCCCATGCTTCTAAGTTCCTTTTTGGAAAAGTCTCTTCCTTCTTTCCCTCTTTCTCCCTCACTATGATCTCCTGCCCTGAGTCCACGTGGAGGCTAATTGTAACCTAAAGAAAAAATCACCCCCATTTTTACTAGCCTGTGGAAGTGAGTCCTGGGCCTGGGGCGATGAGTGATCTGTTCTGAGGCCAGAGTTGCAGGTGGGTCAGGATCAGCTGGGCCAGGTGAGCAAAAGAGAGACCAGGAGCAGGAGCTTTGAGCCAGGACCAGGGTGGGCAGGGCTGGAATCAGGTGAGAACGATCTGTGTCCGGATTGTAGGCAGGAGTGAGATGAGTCAAGAGGCTTGCTATTGGAGAAATGTGGCTTAGAAATCATTATCTAGGCTATCTTTTTTTTTTTGAGTTTTATCCCTTCATGGTCACCAAAACTGTAACATTTAAATTAGTTTCTCTGCTAAAAGTATTATATTTTATGAGGTTTATTAAAGATTAAGAAATAAAAAATACAAAATAAGAAAGCACGTGCCTAGGCACAGAGCCCATTCACAACCACTTACTCTACATCTTGCCTGCTAGGTAGAGAGCTACGTGTGCTTAGAAGTGGAAGCAGAGAGCGAGTAGGTGGTACAGTCAGTTTAAATACCCATTTTGTTCTCTGCCCAGGTGGGTATCTCTGGTGAGATTTTAGGGAATTCTGGGAACTACCAAGGACTTCTGGGAATTGAAGTCCGGGGTTCAAATCTCCATTTTTACATAACTTGAAAATTCTTGAGACATCTACCAAATCTAAAAAACCCTGACTCTGCAAGAGTGAGCCTTTTTATGTCCTACATGATGAGGAAGCCATATCCAGAGGCTATCAAGAAGCTGAGTCAAGAGAGGTTCAACTCAAGCTTTAGCCCCTGGGGCCAATCAAGTCCCAGCAAGAGCTCAGTCATTTTTCAAGGGAAAATTAATCTAACATATGTTGTGAGAAAAGAAGGGAATCCTGGTAGAGAATGATTCTTTCACAGAGATGCAGAATGTAAAAAGATACATAAATAAAAGTAAATATGACTGGAAAATAAAGAATATAAAATGAAATAATGTAAAATATGTCTGGAAAAGTAATATGGAGATGGATTATGAAATGTTTTACTTTATCCTAGCAGCAACAAGAAGTCACTTAAGGTTTCTGAGTAGTTGTGGTAGTTCTGAGTAGCCAGACTTAGATTTTAATACTATTTTGGGAACTTTGTGAACAATAGATTGGAAAGAGGAGAAAATGGATGTCAGAAGGTCAATTAGAACACTATTCAAACAAGAGGTAATGAGAACCTAAAATAACTGCATCATGGAGAGAATGTAAACTATCTTGTGTAACAATACAAATATAATAGCTAGTATTATTATATTGCTTTAATTTTTTCTAAGCTTTTTACATATTATCTCGCTTGATCCTCATAAACACCTTATAATGCAATTACTATTATTATTCTCATTTTTCAGAAAAGGAAACTCAATGTCCAATCAACAAACTTTGATAAATGTTTGGATATGGCCAAGTGAAAGAAAGGGAAATGTTAAAGATGACTCCAATTTTATGAACCTGAAAAACTAGATAAATGTTAGTGTATCTGGAGAAAGCAATTTGGAGGAAAAGCGAACTTAAGAAAGATGGTGGTTTCTATTTGGTATATACCGCTGAGTTTGACATAACACTGGTATTTTTGGCAGAGAGTCAGCACACATTCAGTGATGTAGGACTAGAGTTTATGAGTGAGATGAGAGCTAGACTTTGGAAAGGCCTGCAAAGAGAAAATAACAAAATTTAAGGGATAATAAGGTTATGATGGGAGGCAATGTAGAGAACTGTTAGAGATCAGAACAGTACACATACAAAGATGATGGAAGATGGATGATGAATGCATAAAAGAAACTTAAAGGAGTGGTCAGATTAGTTAGAAATAGAAGTATAACAGGTGTCAAGAAAAAGGGGTATCTAAAAGAAAGAATTAATCAGCAGTGTCAAGAGCTACCAATAAAATCAATAAGAACAGAGGCTAAAAAAATTAGTAACCTGGGAGCCAAAATGGCAGAATAATCCTCAGCAGCTCTGTGCCACCATGAGAATCATCTCCCCCAAAAAATTAAAATATAGCCACAAAATGAAGACAGCATTAAAAGAACCAACAAAGAGACAGAGTGAAACAACTTTCAAGAAAAAATCTATAAGGTAGGCAATGAACATCTGGGGCACTGGGGTGAGAGGAGAGCAGATCCATCAAGAATTTGTAGCAAGGAGGGAAGAGCAAGCCAAGAGAGCCACACATATTCCCACCCTACATCTGCTGTCTGAGTTTTGGAAACCTATGTCCAAGCCAACATCCATATGCTGAGACCCTGCCTGAGCAAATAGAGGTAAAAGTGAACACATACCCCCTTGAAATTTCAAACCTGTGAAATCTGGAACCCTAGCTCAGGGAATTCTAGTCTGGGCTTGGGATAAGGACTTAATTCACACCTTGGGGTGGATGATATTACTAAGTTCTAAGCATTGATCTTTTTGCCTAAAGCTCAGGGCAGAGCTCTAAGACAAGACAATTAAGGGGATGCCTGATTGGATCAAATGCAAGTGAGACCAAAAACTTGAGACTAAGCCTGAGGCTAAAATTTGATCAGTCCCTGACCTGATCAAGATCAGAGTGAGATCAAAAGCTTACACCTAAGCCTGAGGCAAGTCTTTAGGCTATCAGCATCACAAGGACCAATTGAATCAGCAGGGAGAGAGGGCTCTCAGCCCTGAGACCATCACATCCTCCCCTCAAACCTACCTATAACTTGACAGGAAAAATGAGAAAACAAAAAAAATCTAACTTTAAAGAATTTTTATAGAGACAAAGACCAAGGTATAGACACAGAAGGAGATAGTGAAAGCAAAGGAAAGGCACCCAAAGTCCAAAAGAAAAATATGCATTGGACACAGATTCTGGAAGAACTCAAAAAAGACATCAAAAAACAATTAAGAGAGGCAGAGGAAAAGTGAGAAAGCAAAATGAAAGTGATGCAAGGATAAAGGAAAGTAATTCAAGAAGAAATGGGCCAATTGAAAAAGGAGAACCAAAAACTGACAGAGAAAAATTAGGCCTTAAAAATCAGAATTGACCATCTAGACACTAATGATTTCATGAGAAATCAATAAACAATTAAGCAAAATTAAAGGAATTAAAAAATAGAGAATGACATGAAATATCTTTTTGAAAAAACAACAGACCTAGAAAATAGATTTAAGAGAGACAATCTGAGAATTATTGGACTACCTGAAAGCCATGATCAAAAAAAAAAAGAAACTTTGGATATCATATTACATGAAATTATTAAACATAACTGCCCAAGATCCTTGAACAAGAAAATAAAATTGAAAGAGGAAGACTTCACAAATCACTTCCAGAAAGAAATCCTCAAATGACAACTTCCAGGAATATAATAGCTAAATTCAAGAGCCATAAAGCCAAGTTAAAAATACTTTAAACAGTCATAAAGAAACTATTCAAATACCATGGAGCTACAATCAGTATCCCACAGGACCACATAGATTCTACATTAAAGGATAAAAAGGCATGGAATATGATATTCAGGAAGGCAAAAGATTTTGGTTTACAACCCAGAGTCAACTATCCAACACAACTGAGTATATTCTTCCAGAGGGCGAGAAGATGGAAATTCAATAAGATAGAAGATTTCCAAGAATTCCTAAGAAATAAGATAGACCTAAACAAAAAATTTGAAGTTCATACATGAGATACAAGAGAAACCAAAAAGGTAAAAAAGAAAGAGGAAATGTAAGGGAATCCTTGAGGTCAAAATGTTTATATGTATACATGGAAAGAGTATTTCTGTAATTCTCAAAAATTACCCTTAGTAATAGAGAAGATAGAAGGAACTTACTCAGAAAGAGGGTGGAGAAGTAAGCTGATTATGATGATATGATGTATATGTAAATGTGATGATATGGAACAATACATATGTATGATATGATTTATTTAAAAAGTCAATCAAGGGCTAAAAGAGTTTTGCTGAGAGAAAAGTGAAGGGAGAGATAGAATGGGGTAAATCATATAACATGAAAGAGGCATGAAAAATCATTATAGAAAGAAGAAGATGAGGGTGGTGATGGGCAATGCTTAAACTTTACTCTCATTGTAAAGGGATCATAGAGGGTAAAAGAAGTATACTCAGTAGGGTAGAGAAATCTATCTTACCCTATTCAGTGGGATATAGAATTCTATCTTATCCCACAGAGAAGTAGAAGGGGAATAAGACAAGGGAAAAGGGAGGTAATTGGAGGGAGGAGCAAGTGGAGGGGGAGAGACAAAAAGCAAAACACTGGTGAAGAGGAACAGAGAAAAAGGCAATAGAACAGGATTTAAAGGGGATTATAGAATGAAGGTGTATAATTGAAAACCTGTTACCCTAAAAAAGAACTACATTTCCCAGGAACTCATTGACTTCCTGTCATTATATTCTTCCCGTAGACAGGGGATAAATTCAGTGGGTGGTCCTGCTCAGCCTCTTTGGCTTCCTGGCAAGGATTGTGGTGGTAAGCATGGGGTTTTGAACAGGCTGATTAGTCATGGGCACATGGTTTTTATTTTGTATCCCTTTTATTCCTTTATTTCTAATGATCATTAATAAATCTCCCAAAATATAATATTTTTATTATTTGAGACTAATTTTAAATTTTACAATTTGGCAACCAGAAGTTGGAGAAAAGAATTCTCAATTTTTTAAGATAGCCTAGATAAAATTTTAAGTCACATTTCTCCTGCCACAGCTTTTCATCTCCCTCCCCACCCCCCAAACTCTCTTCAGAGCTGCTACCTTACTTCTGTAGTCCCTACTTTTTGCTGGTCTCCCATTCTATCAGCCTGGCTGTTTTAGTTTGAGGGACTTGGTAGAGAAGAGATGAGATGGTTTTCTCTCACCCATTTGCTTGAGTAGCATTCCTCACTGCTACTTCTGGTGTTACTGCTGCCAATCCAGTCTCCTGGGGTATTCCAGCTATCTGCTCCTGGTCTTCCTGATCCTGCTTGCTTATGATCCTGCTCACACCTGCTGCTAATCCAAGCAGCCTGCTTCTGTTCCTGATACTGCTTACTCTGGCCCCAACCCTGGCCCCAACTGCTGTTGCTGACCTTACTGAGTTGCTGGTAGCTGCCACTGTGTCTTTGGAACTCACAAACTGGGAGTCCCTGGAATCACTCTCCTGGGAACCAGTAAAAACTGGCGTGTTTTTTTTTCTTAGGCAACAATTAGTCTCCAAAATCCCTGTTCACATGTCAGGGGAACCAAACTGCTCCCTAGTGTTTTACCTCTAGGTGAAGGGGAAGGAAAGTTACTCTTCAGAAAAGGAAGTAAAATTGCAAGCATGGGACACTCTATGAAAGAGCAGTGTATCACCTATTTCAAACAGCTTCCAGTTTTAGGATATTTTTTCTTCCTACCATTCCTGGGTGCACTGGTCCTTTCAATTATCTTGCCTGAAATTCAGGGGAGAAATTCATCTCCCTACAACTTCTTGCCATTTGGGCCTGTCCAGTTTCTAAGATACATCCAATTTGGGATTCCTCCAAACAATGATCAGAGAGGAATTCTGCCTCACTATAGGAGATACCAGGGAAGGAACTTTAAAGAGACTGGAGGTGAAATGTGTAAGCCTTTTCAGACTCCATTGTTTTATAAATGTCTCTGTATCTTATTGTATTTTGCTGATTGTCTGATTTAAGATTTAATTTTTTTGTTTTAAGTTCATATATTAATGTGATCAATACTATCCTGTCACATTGAATCATTTTAATCTACTGTGTTTTAACTATTAGGTATATTCTGTTACCTTTCCCCAATGACTACTGAATAAAATATTGTAAAATATTGTAAAAGCCCATAAGCACCCTTTTTTTTCCATTATGTATTTGTTAATTGTCACATAGATGATGGATGGACCCTGTCAACCTGGCTAACAACTTTTGGAAAATTTAATGAGCTAAATATCTCAAATTGATTTTAAGAGGTCTTTAGACATGATTTTTTAGATTTTTTTCAATACCTCTGCCTGATCATCTTGCCTGCCTCTGAGTTATTTGTAACAAGAGGTAAAGAGTCCATTTTAGTAGCTGAGGTGAAGTGCAATTATATCCCTACCTCTGCATTTGTAAAATGTAATGGGTGAGCCATAACAATCTCATACCAGAAGAACTGGGAAGTTGTTCTTAGGGTGTGGTACCCCTGAATGGCTCCCAAGAGGGATCATCTCTCATTTGTAACTCTTCAGCTTACTCTACCCTTCCACCAGAATGATCTAGATTCTTGGTGACATTTTTTTAGACCCAACATCAACAGTACAGTTATTTGGTTTTTTCCTAGACTCCTCTGCCCCATTTTGTAATGATGGCAATAATTGTTTTTTTTTTTAATATCTCAGTCAAGGTTGAAAGATTGATACATCTGAAAAAAAATTGTGCCAAGTATTCATTAGCTTCTAGGTTTGTTTGTTTTTTAAATGTCACACAGCAACTCATGTAAAATATGATAGTGGGTTTGTTTGCTATTGTCATTAAATAGGCTATTATAACTTTGGGGATTTTGTTATTTCTTGAATGTGCATTACCTGTTGTATTGCTGTTCTTTATAAAAAAAAACTGTTACTTTGTGAAAATCATTTGCACTCACACAGTGGATCATGGCCAAGTTCAAAAAGGAAATGGATCTCATTTTGGGGTGAAAAACCTTTGTATTCTACCTTTTCATAGCAGACACAGTGTGTCAATGATTGTAAGCTAAATGTTTTTATTTTTTAAACTTTTTTATTATTGTTTTTGCTTGCTTGTGCAATATACTGTTTCAATTTTATTTTTTCTCTCCTTTTTGTATTTCAAGCACATGTCACCAGTTTTGAGAAGATTTTCTTTAACTTTTTTGACTTTTCAGTAATATAAGTGTAAAATATATTTGTCCTAATGTAAATGCATACCCAAAAGCTTTAGACTATAAAAATGATGCCATTCATTGTTTTTAAAAATTATGGGACTTTGCTTAATGATTCTGTCTGATTCCAGGAAAAGGAAATACTAAAAGAGCCATTGCACAGTGCCAAAGAAGCACAAAGCTAAACTGCATAATGCCTATCAAGCATGAAGTCAAAGAGACTAATCCTGGTGGGGTTGATGTAATTTTGAGCCAAGACAAGAGGACTTGAACTTGTTTGGGGTTTGAGGTTGCATCTGTTTTAATGTATGTCAAAGGCAGGTCTTCCTTGTCCCACATTCTTCCAAGTATCTCTATTCGGGCTCTATAATGGCTCCCATTTGCTGCTAAAATCTAGTCCCTTTTCTATCTTTCATGGTGTGGCAAACTTTCTGTAGTCCTGGCTACTTATTGGGTAAGTATATAATTACATAAATCATTTTTATTGGACCCTGATTCAAGGACCTGTTATGTGTTTATTTTTCCTTTACTTAAAATTTTTATACATGAGACTTTGATAATTTATATTTAATACAGAAGTTATCTTCTCTCTTTTATTTGGATTTTTTATGTTTTTGATTTATCTTGTCAATTGATTCATATACCTCATAACTCAGCCACGCATCCCTAAGTGATCCCTGTGTTTTTCAACTCCTCTTCAAGGGGGGAATATATTATTATTCTAAAATGCAAAGTTCAAATTCTTTTGAGAGAAATTTTAGGATAAGAAATATGCTACTTCTCCCAATCCAGAGAGCAAACTGTTTGGAGAAGGCACCATGAAGATGTCTGCACAGATCACACGCTGCACCAGAAGATCCAAAGTGAACTTTGGAATGTGGTAATTTGAACTGTGTGGGGTTGAATGCATTTATTTTTGTACATATACTCTTATACTGAAGGGGATTGTACCCTAACTGGCTTTTTGTCAATGTACCTAGCAATTATTGCTTTTGTTCTCTTTTCCTTTTATCCCCAAATTATTGTAATTTAAAAGTTATGTTAAATGATCAATTGGGGAGATGAGTCTTCCAAAGATCATTAAGGGGAATTGAAAATCTGTTGCCCTAAAAAAGAAATACATTTTCCAGGAGCCCACTGACTTCCTGCCATTATGTACTTCCTATAGACAGGGGATAAATTCTCTTTGTGGTGACAAAAAAATTGGAAAATGAGGGGGTAGTCCATCAATTGGGGAATGGCTGAACACATTGTGGTATCTGATAGTAATGGAATGTTATTGTGCTGAAGGCAATAATGAAGTAGAGGAATTCTATGTGAACTGGAAAGACATCCAGGAATTGATGCAGAGCAAAAGGAGAAGAACCAGGAGAACATTGTACACAAAGACTGATACTGTGGCACAATCAAATGTAACAGACTTTTCTACTAGCAGCAATGCAATGATCCAGGACAATTCAGAGGAACTTATGAGAAAGAAAGCTGTCCACATCCAGAGAAAGATCTGTGGGAACAGAAACGTAGAAGAAAAACATGATTGATCATGTGTTTCAATGGGGATGTGATTGGGGTTTTGATGTTAAAAGATCACTCTACTGCAAATATGAATAACATGGAAATAGGTTTTGAATAATGATACATATATAACCCAGTAGAATTGCTTATCAGCTCTGGGATGGGGGAAGGAAAAGGGGTAGGAAAAATCATGAATCATGTAACCATAGAAAAATATTCTAAGTTTTAAAAAAATAAAGAAAAAATTTAGTAGACCTAGAGAGAGAAGTTTCATTAGAATGTTGGAGTTGAAAGCCAGCTCAACTCAACAAATCTGTATTCATTGTGTCCCATTCTAAGAAGCCCAACAACTTCCAGTCACAACTTAAGGTTCCCTATAAGACTACTGTAGGTTCAAGGTATTCTGTGACTCTATGCTCATAAAACCCATCCATGAGCCCACATACACAAGGACATATACAATTTTTTTACCTCTTAATTTCTATTTTAGTAACAACTCCAAGAAAAAATGGGGAAAGGACTAGACAAATAGGATTAAGTGACTTGCCCAGGGTTGCACAGATTTGAAACTAGGTTTTCCCAACTCCCAGATTTTCAGAAGGGAATATAATCTGGAAGCCAGCAGATTATAGTGATCAGTGGGAGAATGTCAAAAGAGGAGAGTTTGCAGAATTTTAACAACTAAAGGAGGGTCTGGAAAAAAGTGGGAAGAAGAAAGCAGGTAGATTTCTGCTGGTCTAGTGAGTTGGGGAGCAGGAGAGAAGCAATCTCAGTGGAGAAATCTACTGGAAAAGACTGGCGATAGAATCAAAGGTGAATGTAGAGGAATTTGCCTCGGCAAAAAAGAAGGAAGAGATAATGGGGGACGGTGTCTGAGAGATGTGAAAAGTGGATTATGAAGCAAGGACATAAGCTAAAGGAGGGGGTACAACAACAGGCTTCAGTAGTTATTTTCATGCTAAATATACCAATCATGTCCATTAGTCTCTTAAATGTGATTAACTGATAAATCACGTTAAGTGGTTTTCTGTAGCACGAGTCTATGAATATTGGCTTATGACAAAATCACTGAAATCAAACTAAGCTATTTCTAGGAAAAACACTCTATATGGAATCCTAGGCTGATTTTAAATAAATAAGCCTCTGAAAACAATATGAAATTTCATCTGAACTCCCCTTGGAACAACATAAAAGAATGGAAAGCATAATATGCCTCCATAATGAATATGTACTGCTACTTGACAAACATTTTGTTCTCACATGAAATTCCTTGCAAATGGGTCCAAGTCAGTTATCCAAAAAGTAAGTCCTCAAACTAAGGATCTGCCTAAAGCTAAGAGGGGAACTCAGAACTCTAGTCCAACACCCTAATTTTACAGAGGAGGAAAATTAATACTGGACATGTTAAGAGGCTTTTACCACATTCACAGAGATAGTTTCACAAATAGTATTCAAATCTAAGACCTTTAACTTAAGAATCATCAGTTTTCCCACTCTATCACATTGCTTCCCATGAATGAAAGTTATTGCTGAAGTCCTTTGGATACTTCAAACTATAACTTATTTAAGTAAAGGTATCCCTTCCACATCGGGGTGTGGAATACAATCTGGAAAATCCACATAAAATTTTTCGGCCCTCCCTTTGTACCAGAGAATAAGTCTGAATTTTCTTTTTTTTTTTATGGGATGGTTACAGTACCTTATTGTAAAATTTGGGTTATGTTATATCTAGTTTTTGTGTATTATCTGCTATCTTTCATATTCTTTTTACAAACTTTAACTTTGTATTTATTTTGTTTTAAATGGTATTAAAAAGTAAAATATATTGATATTATGTATAATAGGCATATATTTTGTGCATTTCTGAGTTTCCAAACTTTTTCTGTCTGTAGCTTCCACAAAATTCCTCCCCCCAAAATTCCCACTTAATTTCTTATGCTGACCTGCAAAAAATCAAAACCACTATGGGGATATATTTATGATGCATGTGTAACAACTGAATTAATATTTCTTCCCAGATATATATTTTATAAAGTTTATTAGTAAGGGTAGACAATCATAGTTTTAAATCTCATCATTCTCCTAAGTAACCTGACCACAAGGTGCCTAGACAGCAAGTCTCTTCCACTTTTTTTCTTATTTGCCTCTCTTCCCTCTTCCCTTCCTCGTTCTCTTCTCTCGCCAAAAAGCAAAAGCCTTGACTTTTATTGACATATCACATGTACATGGATGTAAAACCTTGTGCAACTCTGCTATGTGAGAAATGTTGACATACAGGTCAATCCACTCAGGAGGGGGAGGGAATGAACTTCCTTGACACAATTACCCACTGTTATCCTTTGGGAGACCCTTCTCCCCAATAGATAATTTAAATATAACTATCTTATAATTCTAAATGCCTTCTAGCTAAAAGTGCATACAATATTGTATTTTTCTAAGAGAAAGATACAATAGTCAGGGATGAGAGTAAAATACAAAAGCTGATTGATAGACACATTGACAAAATGCCAATTAGGGGGCAGTCCCCTTTGCCATAAGAATTTACATTCAGAATAAGTATGTTCAACCCCCTTCAATTCAGTTCATTATATCCCAACGTTCATTCTGGATCTTTTGATGCAGTGTGTTGCTTTTTCAGGTATCTTTTCAGCACCTTCTACAAAAGGATTCACTTTCTTCTTGCCAACACTTGGGGTGTTGGCAAGTTTCTTTTCCTGAAATTTCTCCAAAAAATTTTAAACCTTGCATTTTAGGATAATTACACAACCCCCCCCCCCCAGGAGGGTGTTGGCAAACACCAGAATCACTCCAGGATACAGGACTGAGTTATGAGGTATAAGAAACAAT
This sequence comes from Monodelphis domestica, assembly GCF_027887165.1. Classification (NCBI taxonomy): domain Eukaryota; kingdom Metazoa; phylum Chordata; class Mammalia; order Didelphimorphia; family Didelphidae; genus Monodelphis; species Monodelphis domestica. Next base: position 276,263,337 of record NC_077229.1, on the reverse strand, counting down.
TGTCAAAAGAAAAACAAAAACAAATCACCAAAAAAATCCCAAAATAAAAAACAGAACTTAAATTCTTTTTTTTTTAAAACCCTTACCTTCCATCTTGGAGTCAATACTGTGTATTGGCTAAGAGGCAGAAGAGTGGTAAGGGCTAGGAAATGGGGGTCAAGTGACTTGCCCAGGGTCACACAGCTGGGAAATGTCTGAGGCCAGATTTGAACCTAGGACTTCCCATCTCTAGGCCTGGCTCTCAATACATTGAGCTACCCAGTTGCCCCCCAAAACTTAAATTCTATATAAAAATAATAGGTACAGAAATGATAAAAATAAAATAAAAATCTTAGGTTTTTAAAATTCTGAGTAAAAAATAAACTTGTAACAGGTTCTTGAATCACTGTCAGAGATAGGGGGAGCCAGGATGATAGCCAACCTGAGGTACTTGACTCAGAATATTGCACATGGAGTGTGGTACAAGGAGTCCTGCATCTTAACATATGCCAAGCACCACAACCTCGATTTTCACACTAGGTTCAATTCTTTTGTATTGGCATAGAAGTTCAACAATCCTCCCGGGATTGGGTTGGGTCAGTATGAAGAGAAACATCACAGGTCAGGTGGGATGATAGAGTGTGTTTATTGATAGATTTCACTGAAGGAGTTAAGCTAGAATGGTTTGGTTCCAAAGAAAGAATGGTTTCCTCACTGGAGGGAATGGTCAATTTATCAACATGATATGCCCACAAGAACCAGCATTTATAATCTTTGGAATCTTTGTTTTTAATGGTTAATTTCAAATCTTTTAAGATCTGAAAACCAAAAGAGACATATTTTGGCCAGGTAAAATATATGTCTGTACATGCCTTAAAAAGCTTTCTAGCTTCTTTCTTTGTCATCCAATTCTCCTTAGGAAAATTAGGATCACTCCAAGAATTTAAAAAGTGTATGCAGGGGTGAATCAGGAGGAATATATCCTGATTTCCCTTGATTTGTTGCAGTATTTCCCATATTGTCAAGTCTGTCTGTCTTAATCTGCCTATTTAAGCTAGTCTGAGTATTGCTAGTCATCTTAAACAATGAAAATTTCCTAAAACATAAAAAAATGAAGATACAAAGTTCTTCAATGTTATTGTGGAAGGCAATAAGAGGTTTAAAACAAAAAGCTAATGCAAGGAAATAGTAATTGTTGCACAGCAATAGTATCAATAATGAATGTGTATTTAGTATAATAATTATTGCTATTAATAGTTAATAACCATGAATTTATTATAATTATTGCTATTAATAATATAGGCAATTATTATAATTATTGATGTTATTAATAATCAATAACAATAAACAACCATAAACCACAAGTATCAATCATCAATAACAACTATTGGTAATTAATAATAAGTGGTAGTGACTAATAATAGTTATTGAAAATTAATAATTATTATTTATAGTATTATTAATACTATTATGTTCTAAAATTATTCCTTAACATTGCATATAATTAATTTGATTTATTGTTAGCTTTGTTCAATTTTAGACATTTGGTTTTCATCTAAATTCAATATTATTAATATTTAACTATTAATAATCCTTTTATTTGAATTTATTCATTTTAATATCATTATCTTAGATCGCTAGTAGCAGTAGCAAAGGAACTCTTTTTATTTTACTGCAGTTTTAAATCTCGACAGTAGGCAGCGATATAAATATGTGTAGAGTGGAAGACACTTGTGGGTAGGCCTTTATCTAAAAGCAGTCAGATAAAGGAAGAGAAAGAAAAAAATTGTGACTTTTGATATCCTAAATGAAGTAGACAGTCTGCAAGGAAAGTTTGAAGGTGGGGGAGGGGGAGAAAAAAATTCGAAAGGGGACTTCCTTGTAAAAGTGTAGTTCATTTCACCTCCCCCAGAGGTTAGTCAGTGGCCACGTGTTTTCAAAGTTGGGGGGCAAAGAGCTCCTACGTCTATTCCACAGCCTGGAAGGACCCCCCAGGATTAATTTCAGGGGTTTCCCCCGACCCTGCAATGCACTGAGCAAAGGGGCACTAGGACCTTTCGAGCTGTGGAAAGTAAAAGAACAGGAGTTCCTATTGAGTCCTAAAACTCACCTGTTTACAAAAAGCCTGGTCTGGTTTGGAATGGGGTGGGGGGTGGGAGTCTTACTCCCATGTGCTATGCTGTGCTGAGCTGAGCAAAGGCAGCAGGCATCCAGGAGCCTGTGTCAGTTTCCTGCCTGGGGAGAGTGCATAGGGTGGTAAGAAACAGGAGTCTGTGTTTTCATGCCTGGGGAAACTCAGACCGTCAGGAGGCTCCTAAGACCCTGCCTTCACAAAAGGCTTCATGCCCATCTTCTACTGCCCCACTGTTGTCTAAAATGCATAGGGCTAACAATGTGAGGAGAGTCCTTAACTGGGGGGTGGGGGTGGGGGGTAGAAATAGCCACTCCTCTACCTGGGTCCTAAAAAAACCCAGTTCTATTTGGGAAAAAAAAGTCAGGACTTCTGTCTCTACTATCCCACCAGTATCTATGCTAAAAGAATGGAGGGACTGGGGGGTCTCACCAATCAGATCCAGGATAGCACTCTAGAGGGCTGTGCTTCTGTTCTCCCAACCAAGATGCATTTCATATATGCAGGCAGGTGACCAAACTGAAGCTGCTTCTATACACCTATGCTTAACTAAGCACTTACTCAAAACTTCCCTCAGAAGAAAATTAAAGGTACAAAAAAGTCCCTTCATGGTTGCCATCTGTAATAATTGAATTAATATTTCTATCCAGATATATATTTTATAAAGTTTATTAGAAAGGGTAGACAATCATAGTTTTAAATCTCATCATTCCCACGAGGTGCCTAGCCTGCAAGTCTCTCTTTTTTTCTTACTTGCCTCCTTTCTCCCCTTGTTCCTTCTTTATTCTCTTCTCTCGCCAAAAGCCCAAAGCCTTGACTTTTATTGTTGTACAGCACGTACATGGATGCAAAGCCTGGCACAAATGTGTTATGTGAGGAATGTTGATGGACAGGTCAGGCCACTCAGGAAGGGGAGGGAATGAACATCTTTGACATACATGTAAATATGTAGGCCTGTTTATGTACATGTATGCATGTGTGTATACACATGTGAGTATATACTTAAATATATATACCAAATTATGTTGGATTAAATGGTTTTTTAATTACTTTATATGTAAAACAAGTCATTAAGCAAGCTTATTGATGGCTCTTTTCATGTTAGAATAATTTAACTTGAAAGACAAAATGAGGAGGCAGCTAGGTGGCTCAGTGGATTGAGAGTCAGACCTAAAGATATGAGGTCCTGGGTTCATCTCTAGTAAGCCTCAGACAATTCCTGGCTATGTGAACCTGGTAAACTCCCATAACTCCCAATGCCTCACCCTTACCAATATTCTGCCTTGGTACTGATATTTAATACCAATTTTAAGACAGAAGATAAGGGTTTGAAAAAACAAATGGTTTAAATAATTCTTAAAATTCAAATCCACTATATTCATAAAACAAAGCTAATCACCAAAGGACACCATTTATAAAACATTTTAGGTCAACTAATATTTTAATCATAAAACAGTAGACAGAACATCTACAATAGCAGCTCTGCTTTTGGTAAAAGAGGAATCCCACTGATTTAGACCTTTGATGGATAGAAGTTACTTCCAAGAAATCAATTTAGGTGAAAAATATTTATGATATAGCCTGGTAGCCTAGCAATTTGGATTAATCTTCTTAGAGAGTAGAATCACAGAATTTCAGATGCAGCAGGTACCTCAGAAGACATTTAGTTTAATATGTAAATAACAGCAATTACCTTTACTATTTCTCCAGTAAGTATTCAAATACTCTTCTTGAAAATCTCTAACACCAAATATCTGCTATGTGCCCCACACTCTCTGTTTTATAAATTATCTCATTTGATCCTCACACCTCTGGGAGATAGCTATTATCCCAATTTTACAGTTGAGGAAACTGAGATAGAGCTTAAGTGAGTGGTTCAGTCACCGAGCTAACATGTCAGAAGCTGGATTTGAACCCAGCCACACTATTAACTGATGTTGATCCTCATTGTCTACCAAAACTCCCAGATCTTTTACAAATTGCTGACTATATATATATATAGTCAATTACGTACTATTAGGTTTGACTCAATAGCTGAGTTTGCTGAGATATTTTTGGATCCAGAGTATATTGTCCAACATGTTAGCTAATTCTCTCAATATCATGTCATTCTTCAATTTAATGAGTATAAAGCATTTATTAAGTACTTATTATATGTTAGTGTATAATTGAAACTCTGTTACACTAAAAAAAGAACTACATATCCCGAGAGCCCACTGACTTCCTGTCATTACATACTTCCTATAGACAGAGGATAAAAGGAGTGGGCATTGAGGCACTTCCTCCTTTTTGGCATGATGTAGGAATCAGTGGGGATGGTGATATGGTGGGGATTTTAAAATGGCTAATCAGCCATGGGCATGTGGTTTTTATTTCGTATCCTCTTCATTCCTTAATTTCTAATGATCATTTAATAAACCTCATAAAATGTATTTTTATTATTAGATATAATTTTAAATTTTACATTAGGCAGGGTATAGGGAGCATTCTGGGAGAACTAGTACATCTAGTATGAGGGCTTGCCAAGCCCTTTTCAGGGCCGCTCATCCATCTTCATGGTTTATCTGTTCCCCAACTCTCATTTGTTGCTCCAAGAAGCTGTAGAATTCAGTAAAACCATCTCAGCAGTCGATTAAATGAGATTGAAGGGTAACCAAGAGGCCTTAAACCCACTGGTGACAAAGGGGGATGTGTACCCCAAGTATGTAAAGATTTCCCTGGGTGGAATGTGTAGATGAGGACAATTTGTTTCAATGGCCATAAAAGCAGCTGAAAAGGTGCTATGGAACCGAGTTAGATGTCAAAATGCCAAGGACATTCACCACAGACCAGATGATCCCATTTGCTCAACTTTTGTCTTGACAGTGGACCCAAATGACTCTGGAAGAGTAAGGCTGACAACTCTGTGCAACTATCCTTCACTTAAATCCAATTCACATGCAAGCAAAGATATACACACAATACTGTGTATTGGTTCCAAGGCAGAAGAGTGGTAAGGGCTAGGCAATGGGAGTCAAGTGACTTTTGGCCCTCTTTTAAATGAAGGACAAACAACATGTTTTAGGCAGTGTACTAAGCACTGAGGATATAAAGACCAAAAGAGACTCTTCCTTTAAAAAGCTCACAATATAATGTGGAGACAAGATAAAAGCAACAAGCAAGCATACAGAACAGGCATTCTGGGAGCTAAAATGGCAGAGTAAAGGGCACTTCACTCCCAAACTTTCTACATACACAAAAAAAAGAAAATAAATCACCTGAAAATAAAGAAAAGCAGGAGGAACATGTGTCACAGGGGTAAGAAGAAAGAGTAGCTCAGAGAGCACAGGATCTGTGGGAGCCAGCAGAATAAAGACCAGCCGGGATCAACATGATGCTATGGGGCCAGTGGCAATGATGCAGCATAATGGGAAGGAGCCCAGCCTGCACTAGTGAAGGCAGAATGAAAAGGAGATAAATATGCTTTAACATAGCCTGGGGCAGTGAAGCAGCAGAGTTGGGGACACACCTAGCCTAAACCACTCAGCAGAGGCAGTGAAGGCAGAGCATGCAAGAGACCAATGCACACCCATGTGGCAGCAAAGCAGCAGAGCAGGACTAGCCCAGACAAAACTATTTGGAAGTGTAGAGAAGTAGCAGAAAGGAGATTAGCCAAACCTGTGAGACAACAGGGGAATTGACAACACAGGGGGAAGAATCTAGCTGGGCAAAACAGCTATAAGTCTGCCCAGAGCAAGCCAGCAAGGGCCACTTTCTCAACAGACACACTGCATGGGAAAAAAGACACCTGGGCCTACCCGAAGTACCTCAGAAAAGTACTTTATAAGCTTAGAACAGTGCTCCCTCTATCCCAGGAGCAAAGAACTTCAACAGAAGAATGGGAAAGAAAATGTGCAAAAGACAAATAAAATATCATGGAGGTGCAGTTGGGGATTACACCAGACCTAGTAGCTTTTACATTAGAACAAGACAGAATGGAATATGATATTCTGAAATGCAAAGGATCTAGGACTACAATCAAGAATTACATACCAAATAAAACTAAGCATAATCATCTAGGGGACAAAATTAACATTCAACAAAACAGGATTTCCAGACATTCTTGATGGGGGGGGGGGGGTGTAAAAAGAGCTAAAAAGAAATTTCAAAGAACAAAGGGCATAAAAAGATAAAATGAAAACTTAAGGATTTCAATAAGGTTGAATTGAGTACATTCATACATGGTAAAGTGATAATTGAGAAGCTAAAGATATCTATGATACTTGAGATATTCAAGATACCTAAAGTGTCTTAATCACCTCTAGGACAATGAGAAGTATAGGCAAGCTGTTAATCATGTTTCTTTGTTTTTTTTTTTTAGAGGTGGATATTCAGAAGTTATTCTTCAAATATTATTCCTATATCTGGATATAATGTTCTCTTGGTTCTACCCATTTAACTTTTCATAATTTCATATAGGTCTTTCCACATTTAAAAAAATTATCTGCTCTCCATTTTTTACAACCAGCATAGTAGTATTCCATCACAATCATTCACCAAATAATTATCAACAACTACAAATTGTAGGGCAGGTACCAAACTTGAGAGATTTTTATCAGGATTTTCCCAAAGCAATGAAATCACAAATCCAAACCAAATTAATAGTTAAAAAAACAAAAATGTTTTAAAGATGTTTTTATTTGTAGAAGAAAATGCTTCATTAGAAACAAGCTAAGTAGTTAGATTAAACCTTGAATTAAACACTCCTTTGTTGTGAATTTCTATTCCTAACTACCATTTTTCCTAAATGGACTTTTATCAAAGGTTTTATACTTCCCCTCATTTCTATGCTAACCAATCCTTACAGCCTGACTCTACCTCTCTTAGAAATACTTTACTATTTTTCTATAATTCCAAGCTACCTAAATTATTCTCAATGTAGAAATGGATGGTAAAGTGATGATGACTTCCTCTTTTTCTAAATCCTTCTTTGATATTCCTTCCAGGATTTTTAATAACCTAACAGTGGCATAAGGTAGCCAGTATTTTCCTCATCTATCTAGAATAACATATGATATATATGATATACATTATATAAAATACATATATACATGTGTAAATATATTTTTTCTTTTTACATATATAACTGTCTCCATATTGAATTTTATATAATCTCATCAGTGTTTACTGATAAAAGAGAAGGTACTAAAGTGAACCTCTCCAAAAACAGGGAAGAAGCTGCCAGAATTTACTTCTTCCATCTCCCGGAGTTTCTTCAAAGTTGCTTTCTCAATCTCTCTTCTCTGCCTCATTTGCTGCTTCTGTTTCAAGGAGTATTTGAGGTAGATTTTCTACTATCCCTGGCAATGCTTTTTCCCACTAGCCTAAGTGATTAATAGTTATTTACTTACCATATCTCAATGTCCTTGAGTTAAAAATTATAAATAGCCTATAAACTAGGGAAGAAATTTTAAAGTTTAATGATAATACTGAGATTGGTATTTATTCTTTTTATTCTAGTAAAAAAATAAATGAAGCCATCATACCCTCAGATGAATGGGCAACTGATTATGCATTTCTTCAATAAGCACTGGAGACAGACAGATAGCTGGATCCAAAAGTGAAAAGGAGGAAGAAAGTGGACTGGACTTGAGGAGATTCAAAGTGCTTTCAATGAAAACCAGATGTTCTCTACCACAAAAAAAATATCTCTATTCAACATTAGTATTTTCCCAATTTTCTGTTATGTCTCTGAATAAAAAACTGTGAGTAGCTTAAAGGAAAAAGTACAGAATTTCTCCTTTGGTTATGGTGTTACAAAAAATGACTTACATTGAGGAAATGGAATAAAAAGGCATCATCAAGCACATCCCTCGAGTAGAAAGGGAGGTCATCATAGCAAGAGGAAGAGATAATCCAGAGTCTAAATGTTGTACTAGCACCCATAAAATATTAAAACATCAGGAGTAAGGTTTCTTAACATTTTTTGTGTCATGGAACTATTTGGAAGCCTGGTGAAGCATATAGACTTTCTACTCAGGATAATATTTTTAAATATAGGATTACAAAGGAAACTATATTGAAATGAAAATGTAACTTTTTTCCCTTCCAAATTAATGGAACCTCTCTCCCTACCAAGAAATCTAAGAACCTCTTTTCTAGGGGTAATGTGTTCAGTGTATTAGCCTAGGCATTTACTGACTGAAATAAATAAGAGTGGTACAGATGAGGAAGGTTGTCATCTATCCCTGTTGAAAGAATACCTATATTTATGTGTTCGCAAATCCAACATGACAGCTCCATGACATCTCCAATCCCAAAGATTCACACTTTTCCTACCCAAGAATTTGTCTAACCAGTGTATGGAAACTTCATAAATTCTCAACTGAACATGGCATTTTAAAGTATCCAAGCAGAGAAGAGGGCAGTACACTGAAAACCACTGAGGATAACTATAGATTACTTATGGGTATCACATCCACATCTCCACTGTATGTATCTTCAGATCATTCCTTATCATCTTCCTTCACTAGGGGCTATCATCTGGAATATTCCAAATTCCACAATAAAAACAATTTTCAAAACATATTTTTAGATTTTAAAAAGAAACAGAATGCTGTACTTTCATGTCCCATTATGAAAAAAAAGGCCTGCTGAGCCTGCATTTTTATTGCTTTACATTACTAGTAAAAAAACCAAGGTGTAGATCTGAAAATCTCTTCAGTGAATTTCAATATCACATATTCTTTATAAACCAAGTTTCAGGGATGACATGTACATAATTCATTTTAAGTTAAACAAATGATTATCTCTAGTACTTTTTTCTACTGATAGGTATTTGTTGGATTTTCTCTGAATCAATACTTCAGAAATGCAAACTTGAACTAAAGTGAGAAGCTTTCTGAACTACAATCAAAAGAAGCAGCTCTTCAGGAGCTCATTCAAACTTTCTGTAAAGTAATGTAAAATACAATATTCATGTAAGTTAACAAGAATCCAGGTGACAAGACCTTGAGTATTTAAAACCCTCTAGAGATAGTTTCCGCCACATAAGAAAGGCACTTGACATGTAATTCAAAAGGACAGGTAATTCACTTGCTACTTAGAGAAACTGTTACTTTCCCAAAATTAGAAGCAGTAATGATTAGGTTTGATTAATTCTTCTGAATCAGTCTCAGATACATAGGAGTATTTCATAAATTCTCCATTTTTAAGCAATTGAGACAATCAAGAAACAAGTGAAAATCCTGGCTGGCATCCATGTCATGTTTCCTTGAACTCTTTGAGCTGAGTAGTCACAAAGTATGTCTTTCAAATATCCTCTCTACAGACAGTTTTCTTTGATGGTTAATTACATAATCAGAAAAAAAAAGTATTTGAAAGTTAAATTTTCAAGTACAATGCTCATTCTTCTTCTTGTCTTTTCTTACTTTTTTGTTCTTTCCCAACTGCTTGGATGAATCCTCCTAAAAAAGACAAAAATCAAAATAGTTTTCTTTAATGAAAAAGATGAAGGGCAGGGTATTTTGTTAGTATATAAAGGGCAGTATATATTTTGTTGGAGTACGAATGTGCTTCATTTTTTTAAACCCTTACCTTCAGTCTTAGTATCAATTCTAAGACAAAAGAGTGTCAAGGGCTAGATAATTATGATTAAGTTGATTGCCTAGGGTCACAGGGAAGTATCTTTGACCAGATTTGAACCCAGGTCCTCCCAACTCCAGGCCTGGCACTCTATCCACTTTGCTTTCTTGCTGCCCCTATGTTTCATTTTCTTCTACAATAAATGTAAGATTCACAGGGAAAATACAAAGGGAAAAAAATGTAACTGACTTAAGCTTTTTTTTCCATGACTAATACTAGAAAGAGTAAATGAAATAACCAAATTTCCTCCAGAAGACATGGTTTTACAAAAACCATAATATTAAAGTATCATATAGGTAATAATGGTTAGGTTATAACCAAAAAATTTTAAAGAAAATCAATTCTTAAGATGGTGGTGATGGTGACACTAGTGATAAAAATATAAAGGGAAGGTTTAGGAAGTAGTGAAAGATGAAAGCCCTAGAGGTAGAGCCCAAATGCCCCACACCTCCTTTTAAAGTGAAATACCCATAAAAAGAATTAGTACTGATTATTTACCACTAATCCACAAGGAATAAAATCACACTTTTGTGCTCTTTAAAAATTTTCAAATCACTTATTCATAACTCTGAAAAGATTCTTTTATCTAACATATTTTCCAAATAAATTCCAAATAATTTCCAAATAAATTTGAAAATGTCTTCTGTTGATTAACCTACTATACAGCAAACTTTAGTAGAAATGGTTAGATTTTTAGAACTGCAAGAAGAAATCTAATAATGATAAATGATTAGTAAACTTGGTCAAAATATATGCATTATGTTGTAAAATGGCATAGCTTCTATAAAAAAAGTTATATTGGTACATTAAGATTAATAAATCATTACCAGGAGACATAATTTCTATAATAAAGTAGGTCGTAGTTGTGTATTGTCAGAAGGGTGTTGTATTCTATTTTGAGAATAATAGGATAAACTTTAATTGTGAGTTATGGTTGTTACTATTCCCCCCATGCTCTCCATTCAGGAAAAAGGGAGGAAAGATAACTGGACAAGTGCCTTATTTAATGACTGTGGCATCAAAAGTTTCTCACCAATCAGGGGGATTTCTATTTGGCTGAGAGTCAGCTTCAGGTTGTAGAAAGGACCAATAAGCTTGGGCTAGAGAAACCATTATGCCCATCCCAGTTCAGCAGAGAATACTCTAGGATCAAAGATTTTACAACTGTACAGGAAACATAAGCAAGTTGGATCTTCCCAACCTAAAGATGACAATGAAGGCAAAGCTAGTGACTAAAGAATTTTATAGGTCAGAAACAACTCCAACACTGTGTTGTGTAGAGATGAGTGGATTTCTTTTACTTCTAAGAGTAATTTTATGTACCTTTAATTATCTTATCCTGTTGAATTATTTCTGAATCTATACATTTTTTTGTACACAATCTTAGAAAAAAGGTACTCTGGTGGTTTGGAATGTGTTGTAACAGGAAAGAGGCAGCCAGGAGGGAGTATATCCAGTTATATATAGTTACAGCAGCAGAAAAGGGGGCCTAAGGATCAGGTAGAGCAGCTCTATGAACCTAGGGATCAGAAAGGTTCTAGAGGTTGTCTTGTTGGCCTTGAGATAGGAGTCAGTGATCTGTGAAGGTTTAGAAAGTAGTGAAAGATGAAAGCCCTAGAGATAGAGCCCTAAAGGAAAAGGTCTTCTGGACCAATTTAAGGGTAAAAAACAGAGCTCTATCAGAAATTGGCTGAAATCATCAAAGCCTGAGAACTAGGGCTCCATCTTTTTATATGAGACAGAATCCTAACTGCTAGATCAGTATGATCAGAAGAGAGGTGGACTTATGAAAGCAGACATGGATTTTCTGTAGGCAGACACCTAAGAAGCAGTGTGGGTAGATATAGTTATCATGCCCCACCACAATAAAAGGCCAGTTGCTATAGGAAAAACAAAAATCTTATTCCAGAAAAAAGGTATTTATTCCATGTGGTATTGTCAAATCCAGATTCTGAAGTTAAAAGGGAATTTAACTACTACATGGTACAATCCCTCACTGATCAATTCGAGAAAATTGAGATCCAAAGGAGGGGTGAATGGCTCAAGATCACTCTTCTAGTTAATGATAAGGTATATTAGTAAGCTTCATTCCTAATCAGGGGTATTTTCCACTATACCACATCATCTTTGATTCTACAACTCAAAGAATTTATAACCACTGAGGGCCTATCTGAGAACCATACAAAATGTGAAATATGTAGTTTAAAAGTTTAGGTTTTCCTGTTAAAAATTATCACTTACTGGTGAGTTTGTGTAGTTCTGTTCCACTAGTATGTTTCTGGCACAGTTGTTGATGTGTTTAAAGCGATCTGGTCCTAGTAAAATACCACCATACCAGCGTGATACCACCACCAAAACATTTCGTACATTCAAAATCTGTATTTTTAAAAATATATAATTATTTAGTGTTAGTATGGATCTGTGATTTCATCGTGTAGGGCACTCATCTATGCTGACATAGAAACTACCTTTGACATGCCAACTGGCAACTTTTTAAATCTTGTTTGAAGGTTGTTGTTGTTTTTTTTTAATTTTTTCCAATTATATGGAAAAACAATTTTTAACATTTGTTTTTTAAATTTTGAATTCCAAATTCTCTCCCTCCCTTCTCTCCCAACTCATTGAAAAAGCAAGCAATTTGATTTAGGCTATACATTCACATTCATGAAAAACATATTTCCATATTAATCATGTTGAACAAGAAAACAGACAAAAAAAAAACAGGAAAAAATAAAGTTAAAAAGAGCATGTTTCAGTCTGCATCCAGACTCCATTAATTCTTTCTCTGCAGGTAGACAACATTTTTCATCATGAGTCCTCTGGAATTGTCTTGGATCTTTGTTTTTACTGAGAACAGTTGTCATTCAGTTGTTCATCATACAATATTGCTGTTGCCATGTACAATGTTCTCCTGGTTCTGCTTACTTCACTTTGTATCAATTCATAAGTCTTTCTAGGTCAATCTATAGTTTCAGAAGAGTTGCTTAAAGTCCTTCATTTGGTAAATGACTTGCCTAGGATTATACTGCTAGCATATATCAAAATATACCTTAAATTCTTTTTTTTTATTCTGAATTTTCTAGCACACTACCTCTCAATACATAAGTATATATTTACATATATATAAATACAGTCTTTAAAGGAGAAAAGAGAAACAACTGTTTGTATAAAATATAGTATGACGCTTTTTAGGAATTGTTAACTTTTGCAGGTATGTTGTATTGAGACTATACGAAAGTGGAAAGGGGATTAGATTAGTAATCAAAGAGATCTGCTGTCAAGATATAGAATAGTGGAATTTTTCAGCTAGAAGAAATATTAATAGAGTGTCTGGCCCAACTGCTTCATTTTACAGGCAAGTAAAATGAAGCCAAGAAATATTAATTCAATTCAGTTAAAAAAAAAACCAAATATTTATTAAATTATTAAATTTAAAAATTCTGTTCTATAAAGCTATGTAAAAGGAAATTAAAAGGACAAAAAGTAGTTACATAAAATGCTTTTAAAATCTCAAGTTTACCTTTCTTTATAGAATATTTTGAAAATATGCTAAAATTAACCATCTTTTTTCTTTTACCCTATCGATTTTGATGAAACATAAAAACTTTTATTTTGCCCAAGTGAATTATGAGTCATACTTTCAAATAGTTATAAAATGCCAAGTTTTCAGTTCATGTAAGGTTTTAAACATAGCGAGTTCTCTTTCTTTTACATTTGAAACTGAGGAAATGAAAAACTAGGTTTTAAAGAGGAGAAGTAGTAGCAATAGAGTTGATAAATTGCCAAAGAGCACTGGATCCAGTTGTATGAATGGATTTCAAAGCAATTCTGGAATTAACTTTTTGTTTTCTGCCCCTATTTGACTGGTAATCTAGTCTTCTTCTTTATATCTAGTTATAGGAAACAACATATAACTCAATCCACGTTTAAAAAAAAAGAACAAAACTCACTCTAAAGTTAAACTAGAGATGAGGTAAACTGATTTGCTTATACCTAGTATTTTTTTTTCTAGTATTGAGAAGAATGAACATATAGTGCTTAGAAAAGTTTTCTCTTATTTCTACCTGCATAAGGTGAAGGAGACGTCCACCTGCTGCTGTTTCTCCATCATCTTCACAGTCCTGCAAGAAAGTCTGCCTATCTTCACAATATATTCTGCAAACATACATACTACTGTTAAATTCTAAAGCCCCCAAATATCATTTTCAATAAGATTAAATAGTTACTCTGTAATACTGGCTGATGTTTCCAAGATTTCCAAATTAGTATATTTGAAAATAATTCTAGTCCATATGTTGGACTGTTTACTCCACACTGTTCCTTATTAGTAATCTATTTAGCACGTTTTTAGGGGCAACCCCTCTGCTAAAGTACTACCATGATGCCTCACAATGGCATGGAGAAATCCTTAGATTTTCAACAGTTATGCCAATGGAAAATAAACTATCTGGTCCCACTAAAATGGAATGTTTTGAGTACAAGTTCATCCAAGGTCCAGATCCAATCAAGGTCCAATTCAGAAAGGATCATCACGTAAAAGTTGGTTTCAAGGTATAAGTATTCTTGGACAGACAATTCCTGAAAACCATCTGCTACAGCATCAAAGGGCTAGGATATGTAGAGAGGGAATACCCACTATTATGAAAAATCAGGAGAAGGCAGAAACTAAAAGGTATCTCTTAAGGCTAATGAAGCTATTGTTACCTTCAGAAACATCAAATACCAGCCCTTCACTAGCTTCTCTCAACCATATGTGACTTTAGAAAAGTCTGCTGAGAAAAGTTGATTAGAAGAAGAAACAAATTAAAAGGAGTCAGGTGTATTGACAGTAACAAGACATGAGAGTTGATAGTTATACAATAAGTAAAAAAGCAGACAAAAAAAACAACAGAAAATTACAGCAGTGAAGACCCATTTGGAGATAGTCTATCACTGTGACATATTAACTAATTTTTGAAGTAGTATAGTACAGTGCACAGAATGCTGGACATGAAGTCAGTTTATAACTGACAATTATAATAAAGATATTAAATCACTGAAAAGAATTACAGTGTAGCATACAGATTTTTAACCAGTAAAGAATATCAGATCATTTCCCAGAGAATAACGTTATTTATTAATGGGGATATGCAATTCCACTAACAAAAAATTGATCTTTTGCTAGCCCCCTTCCACGAACAGATCTCTTCTGAGTTCTACCTCTTTCTTATGGCCTGATAGTTCAGTGTTTGGACCTCCCCAATCCTCATTACTACAAAAGACCTCATTACTTCACCACAAGGGAGGTAGATCTTTGCCTAACCAGCATCTCAAAATATGGGCCAGCCTAATACTTTCAAATAGGTCAGAGTTCACCATAGCAAATCAGCCTTGAATTCACCATGGTTTCACAGTCTTTAGGGGATTAACAATGCATGATATGCAATGTAAAGTAATGTAGGAAGTTTTCTTTTTCCCACTTTCTAAGCTGTTGAACATGGGTAACACTGGAGGAATGTCTTGAGATATATTAAGGAAAGATTCAACTGAGCCAAAAATAACACTAATACTAACAATAATGATGATGATGATGATGATGATAATGAAAGAGCACACAGTCTTAAGAAAGCTATTTATGAATAATCATGTTTACCTCACTGGTGTAATTAAGATGGACTTTCATTCATGGGAGAACATCTGACATGCACAGTTTGCAACATTTTGTGGATTGATGCAAAATGTTCCAGGAGTTCTTTCTCATTAAAGCCTTTAATCCTTTTAAAATTTTATCAAAAGACAAAAGTTCCCAATCCAGTTTGATAACCTGGGGGACTAGGAGTAACCTTAGCTACTAGTCAGGCAGTTTCAGCCTCACCTTGGAAGTCTAAGGGGAAAATGATATCACACAGAAATATTACTAAATAATGCAATTCAATATTAATTTTCCTCAACAGTAGGGTCCTGTATCCACATGAGACAGGTTCCAAGAACTACTGTGGATGGCTTATAGAATATATAACAAGATGTTCTTGTACATAATTATGTATAATAAAGTTTAATTGAGAAGTTAAACAAAGTAATATATTACCAACATTAAATACAGTAATAATTAAGTATGTTAGATATTATTATACAAAACTGTGCTAAAGTATTATCTCAGGAGATACAGTACAAGACCCTCCAGTGGATGCCTGAAGTCTTGGATAATATTCAATCCTATAGATATGGTTCTCCCTCCAAAGTTAATACCTGTATTAATTTTACTGTATAGTACTGTGCTTTGGGGGACCTTCTTCCCACCTCCTTCCTCTCTCATACATACACACATACACACACAAAAACTAACTTTAAAAAATACCCTTTCAAGTTAAAGCAGAATGGTCAAGCCTGCTCTCCAGCACAGCAGACTGACTGTGGATCTCTACAGGTGGACCTCCATGCAGAAAGAGGAAACCACTCTATCTACTAGGACATGAGCAACTAAAACTGCAGAAAGCAAAACCACAGGATGGGAGGGAGAGGGAGAAGGATAAACGATATTTGATAATTTCTGCTGAAAAAAGACAAGGCAATATGCAATATATTTAGAAAGATTTAAACAAAAATTGCGTAAAGCAAATTCTAGTTTTCATACAAATTTCAAATCTGAGTTTATTGTTTAAGCAAATCAGATGGATGATCGTAAACTCTCAACAATATGGAAAACAAGTCTTCTAAATACCTTGTTCCTTGAGAGCTATAAATAGCTAAGATTTTATTGTAGTGGAGTTTTTTTTCAGGCTTTGACAATTAAAATTCTGATTTGTTTGCAATTTCATTTTGCTTTAGACACATGATTCTTCTTCAGGTCTGTGGTAGTTTGCATAGGTTGGAAAAAACACATGCCCTTATGGTCTAACCCCCTTTCACTAATTATATGCACTATATTCTGATCATGACTCACCTGTAAGCATAAATATTGTGGGTGGCATTGGCTATTTTCTTATTCTCATATAATTTGGCAAGAACCATTTTTACCTTGAAAATAAAAACAATTATTTTTTCCTTGTACAAAAATAGCTATAAATGCTATGTAAAAAAAATGAGGAAACAAAAGGCATCTTAAAGCATTTTAATATAATCTATCATGCTAATAAAATTATTCAAAGAGCCTCCAGAACTCATGTTAATTTTTAGAATGTCTTTCATCATAGAATGGCATATTTCTGCAAATTAAGATACTTGAGATTTCAACCAGATAGTATTTCATAGGACTTTTATTTTTTTCTCATAAGACTTTAGATTTAAATATTTTCCATTCTGATCTTGGAATGGAAAGATTATTCTGATGTTTGGAATGGGAAAGGTGGGGTTAACACCTTTTATTCCATCTCTGAAGTCAAATTAAATCAATATATTGGAATACCTATAAGCAGAAGACACCACAGAGTAAAAAATTTTACTTATAATAATAATATTATAACATTAAAAAGCATTTATACAACACCTTTGAGAGGTAGGTGTTATTATTATTATTAACATCATTCCTTACTTTACATATGAGGAAACCAAGACAAAAAGAAGTTAAAGGACTTGCCCAGGGTTATTTAAGTATCTATGGCTAGTTTTAAATTTAGGTATTCTTGGATAAGGCACTGTAGCCTGTTCAACTAAGTCTTTTTTTTTTTAACCCTTAACTTCCGTCTTGGAATCAGTACTGTATATTGGTTCCAAGGCAGAAGAGTGGTAAGGGCTAGGCAATGGGGGTGAAGTGACTTGCCCAAGGTCACACAGCTGGGAAGTGTCTGAGGCCAGATTTGAACCTAGGACTTCCTATCTCTAGGCCTGGCTTTCAATTCACTGAGCCACCCAGCTGACCCCTTTGACCAAGTTTTGAAGAGACTGTGATTTGCCCAAGTAGGAAGAAAGAGCCAAAGATGAAAACACAGATTGCTTTTAAATATTAAACTCCACAGCCTACTATGCTATGAGGTTTTTTCACAATGGAAATAAAGTGTTTTTCAGAGTAAATGACATTTAACAGCAACATTTGGATCAAGAGCCAAAGATGAGCAAATCTAAATGCATTAAATTATCTCTAGCAAATGTATATGTAAATATAAAATGAGTCAGAATAATTTTAAAGGAAAAATGGATATAAAATATTCCATCTAATAGGAAAGCTGTTAAATAAAAAGTGAAAATAATGATAATAATTAAATTTAATACTAATTGTTTTATGTAGTGATTTATAAAAAAAAGAAAATATAAATTTTAATATTAAAACCTTACCTGCTTGAGGAAAACTACAGGAGCTAAATGGGCTTGAAAAGTACTTCTTCGGTCAGTGATTGGGACTCCATGTTTAATTGGTGGTAGTTCTTCTATATCTATATGTTGAAAACATAATTTACTTTATTTTCTTTAATAAGTACTTTTTTCAACTTCTAAGAAACACTGGCAATGGGCGGAAGGAGGAACCTTCATTAACAATAAATAATTCTCCACTTCACTCTCCAAATCCTTTCCTTTTTCCTCAAGTTCTTATTTGACATTTATCCTCCACACTGACAAAAGGATGGCCTTTGCCTACTTTGTTGATAATGAGGTTATCTGAAAATTCATTTAAACTGTCTGGTCTACTTGTTAGTAGTCCTACTCTTTTTTCCCCAAATTAATATCTATATTTTCAAATAAAATATGAAAAAGGCTTATTAAACTATAGATTTTCTAGTACATTTTTAAAGTTCTGATACTTTCCTGCAGCACTTTCTGACTTTAAACACCTCACTCCTTCAAAGTGCTACTAAGCTTGAGCTTCCTAATCCGTAAAATGAGGACAAAAATAGTACCTACTTCACAGATTTGCTGTAAAATTTGAATGAAATAATGTACATTAAGTATTTATTTATAAGATATTAAATCACTATGTAAATGTCAGTTATGATGATGGTGATAAATGTGGTAATTGATGTTCTTTCCAAATAAACTAAATATTCAATTATAATATACCTGATTGACTTTCAGTGACAACAAAATCTAGGACTTCAACTGTATTTTTTGACTGATAATCACAAAAGTAATCATCTTCATAGTCAACATCTTCTTCAGTTGTCTTCTTTAAGTCTGGGCCTATAAAGATATATGAGATATTAAAATTCTTAATTTCCAATGATCAATCTCTAAATTTGCATAATAGTCTTAGTCAATGAATTAAAGAAATCCTAAACTATATTCAAGTGGGTGGACTACCCATGAAAATTACAAAGAGCTATCCAGACTCCTCTATTCATAATTAATTCTCATATTTTCCAACAAAATCTCCAAAACAAGCTTATTACAGAAAATAACTTTTTTTCCAAAGAAAAATATAATTATGGAAACATGATCAGATAACAGTAAACCTCTACTTAAAGAGGTGCTAATGAAATAGAACTTAGATAAAAATCTTATGAAGCTCTAAGAACATTATTTTAAGACAACTAATTTAAGATTAAGGTAGGTCCCTAAGGGATGCTAAGTGAGTGATTCTCAACCTTTCGGAAATTTTTAGATTTTATTGTTGTGTTTTTATTTCACAACCATTCCTTGCTGCTTAAAAATTATTAGATAGTACAATCTTAACGATTAGAATGAATCTTTTTTACTTTTGGAAATTTGAATCATTCCATAGGATAACTAGAGATTTTTTACAATATTAGTGATAGAAATTAGGAAAGAGTAAGACTAAAAAGTCAAAAGAAATAGTCACATCAATAGGCTGTCCTTAATCATACATTTTTCTTAAAAGTACTAAAATATGTGCACCTATAGAGCTATGATATAAATGTTTATTATTAGCACAAATAGCTAATATACTCAAAATAATTACCTCATCTTTTTTTTTATAGCACATAAATATCATGCTAAAGCTCGGTCTTTGTTATTGATTTTCTGTGGAATTTATATCTGAAATGCTACATAATTACTCATTACAACCCTTTACCCAACTAAAAGCAATTTTATTGGATGCTATAAGATTAAAAAAATTCATTACAAACTCATATGAAATAATTTTCCAGTTTATGTAAGGCTATTCTGGTCAGCAGAACAAGAGACTGTAAAAGTGGTGCCAGTTATAGCATTAGAAATTACAAATGTTGGGGGCAGCTGGGTAGCTCAGTGAATTGAGAGCCAGGCCTAGAAACAGGAGGTCCTAGGTTCAAATCTGGCCTCAGACACTTCCCAGCTGTGTGACCCTGGACAAGTCACTTAACCCCCATTGCCTAGCCCTTACCACTCCTCTGCCTTGGAGCCAATACACAGCATTGACTCCAAGACAGAAGGTAAGGGTTTAAAAAAAAAAGAAATTACAAATGTTAAATATATATATAAACCCTTACAATACTGAGTATTGGTTCCAAGGCAGAAGAGTGTTAACACATATTTAAGGATTAAAATACACACTTGTAATGTCAATCACTATTACTTAAAACTAGTCACTATATTTTTCCAAAGCTCTGTAAGAGAGGAACTGGACTTAATCTGCCAGCACAAAAGAGAGAAGCAGATCTGATGAGCTGGAGAATTCTGCAGGAATGGGGGAAGGGCACCATCTGTCAGTTCAATCAGCAGATTCTTTATCAGCCTCAACTCTAGCAGGCTCCATGCCAAGTGTGTCTCTTTCAAACTCCCAGAAGGATGACCATCATCAACAACAACCAACCAACCAACCTCATTCAGACCCTTGTCTCTTTTTTCTTTTAAAGACCTTTTTTTCTTGTGTCACTTCCCCTAATTCCATGTCTACCAATCACAGCTGATGCTCTGCTCTAGGACTGCCCAGAAGGCAGTTAGTTGATTCTAATTCATTACCCACTATCACAATCTGGGTCACAGACCTCCCACTTCATGATTAAGTGGGATATTTACACCTTTGGTGATTAGATATAACATGGGCAGATCTTCCCACTCAACTTTAAGTACTGTGCTTACATTTTTGGGAATTAAATCAACAAATAGACAAGGGACTACAATTTAATCTTCACAATCAAGGAAGAGTTAAGTACCTTCATTGTTACAATCAGGGGAGAGCCAAATCCAATCTTCACAGCATGTACTATATGTGTGTGTATGTGTGTGTGTGTGTGTGTGTGTGTGTGTGTGTGTGTGTGTATAAACAGCTCACTTATATTTATTATTACATGTAGTTTGCATAACTGAGTTTAATGTTTTGGTTTAATTTTGGTGTAAACTGTCTTGCCCTGAGATCTTAGACTGTGATAAATTTTATTCTCTGTTACCCTTTTGGTGATTACAATTTTTAGCTTCCATCAATATTTTTCAACCCCCTAAGACTATGATGGTGAACCTATGGCATGTGTGCCACCTCTCTAAGGGCACTCACGCTTGTTGTCCATCACCTGCCAGTTAGTTGCTAGAAAGGCAGAGGTACTTGGATGGAGGTGTTCCCTTCCTCCCCTCCACCACACCTCTCTGCCCTTCAGCCCAGCAGCCTAATGAAAGCACTTCCTCCCTCTCCTGAGTTGAGAGCCTAGGTCACTCCCTTGGCCCAGGGGTTGAGGGGGGTAAGGGAAGGCATGCAGTGTCTAAAAGGTTCATCATCACTGCCCTAAGTTATTCCAAACCCAAATTATTTTGGGCAACCCTGAGTAGAATCTGTTCTTTCACAAAATGCATGATTCTACAAAAATCACATCCTAGAATTCTGCTGGGTTTAAGGAAAATCTAATAGCTCAAAGGTCTTAATATGTGTAAAGCAAGCTTTACAATGTTACACAAGTATCAGTCTTGGTATTCTTTTTTATTAGTAGTCAAAAGATACACATTTTGTAGCAATTTTGTAAGGTGTCTATCAGATTTGTGAAAAATGAAACTATAGAAAGGCTAGAGATAATCATGGATTCATGTGTAGTAAAGAAAATGAAGTAAGCAGATGAGCTCCCCAAGAGAAATTCCTCTCATAAAATCCTAAATTGGACTTCAGACAATCATCCTTCTGAATTTGTAGGCCTATGTGAATTGTTAGTTACTATTACATTAAAAACAAACAAGTCAAATTTTAAATCCTACCTGGTTCTGATTGCTGAGATTTTTCTATTAGAAGTTCTCGAATTTTCTCTACCCATAAATAAAGAATACTTTCACCAAGGTTCTGTCTGAAAAAAAAAAGATCCAAAACAAACAAAAAGATCATTTTAAAATGCTTCCATCTCATATTCAAGAAAATTGTTTGAGCATATCTAGTTATGACATAATGTAGGTGTTTTGCAATCTATATGAACAAGACTTACATATAATGTTTTATGTGGGTGTTATATAATCTCTGCTTTGGAAATAAACATGTAAAATGTATAATCTGGAGTTCTAACTTTTTATATTATGGTCCTTTTATAAAGTAGACAAATCTAAGTGACGAGATTTCTCTCAATTCTGTATTCAGTTATTCACAAATGTGAAATCATGCCTAGCTGCAGAATAATTACTATAATCTACCTATCAAAAGTTTTAGAGTACCATTAATACATTAAAATTCCCTAAGATTTTTCAACCTTTTTGAGAGATTTTCAACATTTTTTCAAAAAGGCAGCTAGCTGGTACAATAGATAGAGCACTGGGACTAGAATCAGGAAGACCTGAGTTCAAGTCCAACTTCAGACACTGCTATGTGACCTAAAGTCATTTGGCCTTGGCCTCAATTCTTTCAATTGTAAAATGTGGATAATATTGGCATCTACCTCCCAGGATTCTTGTGAGAATCAAATGAGGTAATATTTGTAAAGCACTTGGTACATAGGAGGTACTTAATAAATGCTAGCTATTATAATATTAAATTTTAAATTGTACCTTTTATTTTATGGAAAACTAGATGCTTGCTTTAGCATACTGATATATGAATTCAGTTTTATTCTATGTAGCTGGTTAACCTGGAAACAAGGAGATGAAAGAGAAATAGGGGCTGGTGATTCTACAAATGGATAATATATTATCTCCACTTGGCTCTTGCCCTGATTAAAAAATAACAGGAAAGGAGAAAAAAATCCATACTGGCAGAGAGGTGTTCATTTATTTATACTGCCACTTCAAAAGCACCAGGGCTAGGGGATCCTGGCCAAGAATGCTGTCATTGCTTAAAATGTTTGAGTAACTCCTCTTTTAGAACAGCCTTCGGTTGTCAATAAATCATTTTTTAAAATTATATTATCACACCTCATTTTTGACCCCAAATAGTGTTTATCAAACTTGACTTTATTCATAAAATTTGGCTTTGAATGGCTCTTCATTATTTCCAAAAGACAAATTCTCCTTTCAGAGGAAAATTTTACCATAATTAGGGATATTCACCACAGATTCTGGAGGCAATTCACAAAGAAGAGTTCCAATGATGTTCAAAATAGATAGTCATGTTACAAAATCAGTCATATTATTCCACAGTCAAATGTCATAATTCCTTTTCTCCAGAAGCCTCTAGAGACACATCATTATCACCCCACCCATCACCAATTTCTTAAGCAATATCTATACATAAGCAGTAATATAAATGATAATCAGTCTACATAGTCAATCAACAAACATTTATTAAGGCACCTAATATGTGTCAGACATTGTACTAAACACTGGAGATACAAAGAAAGGCAAAAAACAGGCCTGCCCTCAAGGAGCTTATGACCTGATAACTGTAGTACAGGTAGGGGGACAGTCAGTGAAAATGCCAGGAATTTTTTTTGGATGGGGGAAGCTAGAGAGAGGAGAGGTACAAGAAGATCAGAAGTGGGCACAAAGAGTGAAGAGCTGAATGCCAAACAGTAGTTTATGTTTGATTCTAGAGGTGACAGAGAACCATTAGAGTTTATTGAGAAGGGAATAGCATGACTTGTCCTTTAGGGAAATCTCATTGACAAGATAGGCTGGAGAAGGCAGAGACTTATGGCAGAGAGACCAATCAACAAGCTATTGGAATAGTTTTGTTTTGTTTTTCTTATCATTTTCTTTCCATATTAACATGAAATAAGATTTTATTTGAGATTTAATTAGAAGTTTTCATTTAGTTAATTGTGGCAACTCTAATTAAGTACCCTTAATTACAGTTAAGCCACTATAGCTTTAAATTTTAAAGAAATAAAATGCCAAATAATATTATCTGATGACAGCAAGAATTTATGCAATTTATAGCCTCAAAGTTTAAGATGCAATCCATCATATCAAATTCTTTAAGGAGATTCAAAGAAAGTTTTTTGATAGATTGTTTTTATATCATAAATTGCATTATACCTATAAATTATTTTGTCTTCTTTATCTACACTTGCTGTGATTCCTTTGCTGGTATTTCTCAGTCAAGGAATAACAGTTGTCTTCATTTTGTAAGGGCCTAGCTAGTTCAATGACATCATTTGTAACTACTATCAAAAAAACCAGCAAGGAGTGTTTAGCCACTTTTCAAGATTCTTATTAAAAGGTTGAATAAGACTAGATTCCAATCTTAAAAGAAAATAAGTGATTTACAAATTATCTTATATGCTTCTAAAAAGTAGGCAAGACTTTACATCTGATATGAAGTTTTGTTACAGGAAAAAAGTGTGAACGAAATAGAATTTATTCAAAGAATGAAGTCAGCCTGAATAAAAAATGTGCTTTTAACTAGTTCTGTGAATATCCCCTAGATCCCCCCTCTGACCCAATATAATCTGAAGCCACAACAACAAAAATAATGGATTGTTACCTGCAACAATATTTTTAAACTTATGGGATCAAAGAAAGATAAAAAAATGGACAATGAAAGAAATATGGTCAAAGTAAATTAAATGGATCTTTTTTTGGCATTTGAACAACTGATGAAATAGACCACTCTTACTCTAACTTGACTCTCAACTTTTAACCTTCATTTTACGTTAAACAATTTCAGAATTGAATTACAGAAGATTTTGCATCCCCCAACACATTGTTTTTTGTTTTCAAGACACTGTCAACTTCTCTGCATTTGGTTAAAAATATTTGCATGGAATAAAATAAATGAAAAGGAAAAAAAGTAAATTCTAGTAAAAAATAAAAATGCTGTTAATTCTGCTTTTTCCTTCTTTTACGCTAGGATATCAATCAATCAAACATCTATTAAGCTTCACTATGTTCGAGGCATCGTGCTAAGACATTATAAAGAATAAGTCTAGGACTCTCACATGTGAACTTTAAAATTACTCCACCCTACTTAGACTGTACTTTAGTAGATTTGATTTCGCTACCTCCTGATTATAACAATGGAGATACTTGGTCTAACCGAATCAGGAATGTCTTGTGAATTTTACATTGCTCTACCCTACTTAGTCTAACAAGGTCAGAAATGCCTGCACCCATACTTAAGGATTAAGTATCTAGGAAGATGGCCTTTGAAAAACATGTGCAGAAACAGCTGACAGACCCCTGGGCTGTCCTAAGTCAAGCTAAGCTACCATTGTTACAGATAAGATGTAGGAAAGTGATGTAAAATCATCTATATAGGGCGAGTCACTTCCTCTCTTCAGTCTCTTTTTCCCCGGAGAGGTGGATCTGGCTGGTAACTTTCTGTGAGCAGACCTGGGCACCAGTTCAATCCTGGAACTCGAGCCTGGAGGAGCTCCCTCAGACAGCTTCCTTGAGACAGTCTCCTGGTGAGTGATAAGACTGACTTCCTTTTCTCTTGGCGCTCAGGGGAGACCCCCTTGGCCAAGGCCTTGAACTCCTGCCTGGCTCAGCCTAAGCCAGAGCAGTTTAAATTAACTCTTTCCTCTCTCTCTCTCTTCTCCTTAATTCCTTCTCTCTATATTAATTAAAATCACCATAATTTCCAGCTGACTTGGGTATTTTATTATTTGGGATATCCCATGGCAACCAATAACTAATTTAGATTTTAAGTCACAACTATAAAATTATCATTACACACACCCTATAAATTAGAAAAAAATGACGAAGAATAGCAATAGTCAATAATGGAGGGTTGTATAATGATAGGCACAACAGTACACTGCTAGTGGAACTATGAAATTGTATAAACATTTTGAAAAGCAATTTGGAATTATGCCAATTGAAGCAACTAAACTGTCTATACCCTTCAAGCCAGAAACTCCATTACTGGTCTTAAACCCCAAGGAAATCATTGATAAGAATTAAGTCCCCATGTATATGCACACCAAATATTTATAGAAGCATTTTTGAGGGATAATAAAATGGCAAACAAAGATGTCCATCAAATGGGGAATGGATAAACAAACTGTGGCACATGTAAAGACTAGATTTAGCTTGGATAGAGGAACTCATTTT
This sequence comes from Monodelphis domestica, assembly GCF_027887165.1. Taxonomy (NCBI): domain Eukaryota; kingdom Metazoa; phylum Chordata; class Mammalia; order Didelphimorphia; family Didelphidae; genus Monodelphis; species Monodelphis domestica. The sequence goes on along the minus strand of NC_077229.1, from coordinate 276,237,356 downwards.
ACTGATTCAGTCTTATCACAAATTTATTCATGTTTGGGAATAACTCCTAAATTTCATACACCAAATCATCCCCAGAGCCCCAGCCAAGTTGAACAAATGAATAAAGAACTTAAAACTATGATTATAAAATTGTGCATGAAGACTCATTTGAAATGGCCTGAAATTCTACCTCTGGCCCTATTTTATCTCAGATGCAGAACCAGAGGTGATTTACATATCTCACCATTTGAGATTCTATTTGGACATCTACGTATTCAGGCACAACCATTTACCCCTGCCTATACCTCACTGTTAGGAGGGGATACAACCATTGCTACATATATCATACAATTATAAACAAAATATTGCAAGAACTCTATGATTCTGGAGCTGCTGTTCAAGCAAGTCCCATAGACGTCTTGCTTCATGATTTAAACCCAGGTGATAGTGTGTATATAAAGAATTTCAAACACACTGGGTTGACTGAACCTGCTTATGGTGGACCATTCCAAATCCTATTAACTACACAGACAGCTATTAAAATTGGGGAGAGGGACTCATGGATTCATTATAGCCATATAAAATGAGTACCCTCTATTGATAATGAATAATTGACTATATTGATAATATTTAACTACTGATTATAAGACTTCCCTATTGATGGATCTATACTATTTTATTGCATTTTATTTGTGCCATAAAGTATTTTATTTTTTCTTTCTCTTATTTTTTTTGTATTTGAAGCACATGTAATTGTATTGAAAAGATTTTCTTTTAACTATTTTTGATTTTTGCAATAAGCTAAGATATCCATTTGCTTAGCATAAAAATGTATACCTGAAAAGCTTTAGACTATGGAAATCTGCCATTTATTGATAAATACTATGAAACTGCGGTTAATGATTATTTCTGATTCTAGAAATTGGGATCAAAAAAGGAGCACAGGGTGGCCAAAAATTAGAAAACGAGGGGATGCCCATCAATTGGGGAATGGCTGAACAAATTGTGGTATATGCTGGTGATGGAATACTACTGTGCAAAAAGGAATAATAAAGTGGAGGAATTCCATAGAAACTGGAATGACCTCCAGGAAGTGATGCAGAGCGAAAGGAGCAGAACCAGGAGAACATTGTACACAGAGACTAATACACTGTGGTATAATCGAACGTAATGGACTTCTCCATTAGTGGCGGTGTAATGTCCCTGAACAATCTGCAGTGATCTAGGAGAAAAAACACTATTCATAAGCAGAGGACAAACTGTGGGATTAGAAACACCGAGGAAAAGCAACTGCCTGAGCACAGAGGTTGAGGGGACAGGTCAGAGGAGAGACTCTAAAGGAACACTCTAATGCAAATATTAACAACATGGCAATGGGTTCAAATCAAGAAAACATGTGATGCCCAGTGGATTTACGCATCGGCTACGGGGGGGTGGGGGGAGGAAAAGAAAATGATCTTTGTCTTCAATGAATAATGCATGGAAATGATCAAATAAAATATTATAAAATTTAAAAAAAAGAAAAAGGAGCACAGACTTTATCTACATAGTGCTATAGAAGCACAAACTTAACCTGAAAAATGCTAAAAGAGCACACAGGTCAAAGGAAACCAATCCATGTGGGATTGATGAACTTCTATGCCAATATGAAAGGATTGAACCTAATATAAGACTCGAGGTTGCAGCGCTTGACATATGTTAAGAAGCAGGACTCCTTCAACCACACTCCTTGTAAAATACTTTCTATGAAAATACCTAACATTTGGCTAGTCTGGCTCCCCTATCCCTGAGAAATGATGAAATATCAGACCAAGAAATGACACTTCCTTTTTCACACAAAAATCTAGTCCTTGATTTTTCTCTCTTATATGATGGCAACTTCCTGTAGTCTTGACTTATAATGGGTAAATACAACATTACTACAATTTTTTCCCCTACAGACTTGTGGGATAAAAATTACTTTAATTGGACCTTAATACAAGGGCCTATTATGAATTTATTCTTTTAATTCAGATATTTTGTATGTATAATTTTTGATATTTTGATTCTGAATTTTGAATTTTTATTTCTCTCAGAAGCTTAATTTTTTTCCTCTATTTTTCTTTTATGTTTTTGGCTTTTTTTTTTGATAATTGACTCATACACCCAGAACTCAACCACTTTGAGTTGATCTGGGTGTGGATAAATATCCTCTTTTGGGGGGGGGGGGTGTATTGTATTTTTTTAATCCAATATTTAAAATTTTGTTTGAGAAAAAATTCATGAAAAGTTTGCTAACTCCTTGAACCCAGAGAATGAACTCTTTGAAAAAAAGATGCTTGCAGAAACCTGCACTACATCAAGAAGATCCAGAATGAACTTTTGGGTACAATAAATTGAACAAAAGGGGATTGAACATTTATTGTAAATGTACACTTTTATGCCAAAGGGGGCTGCCCCCTAATTTGGCTTTTTGTCAATGTGCCTTGCAAAACATTGGTTTTGTTTTCTCTTTTCTATTTCTCTCTAACTATTGTAATTTCTGCATAGAAATTGAAATATTGTAAACATCTGTAGTTAAAAGGTTTTAGGGCTAAAAGATGATTCTGTTAAATGATCAATGGGAAACTAGTCTCTCAATGATCATCAGGGGGGATTGTGAAGACTGGATTTAGCTATCTCCTGATTGTAGCAATGAGTACTTAGTTCTTCCTTTATTGTGAAGATAAAATTATAATCTCCTGATTGTAACAATGAAGGTACTTAGCTCTTCCTTTATTGGAAAGATTGAATTATAATCCACAATCTATTTTTAGATTTAATCCCCAAAAAGGTGATAACTCAGTATTTTAAGTAGATTACCCATTTTAACTACAAAAAGGTGTTAAGTAACTACAAAAGGTGAACTAACCAAAAAAGGTGTTAAGTAACCCAAAAAGATATAATCTAACCAAAGAAGGTGTGAACTAAAGAGAGGGCAGTCCTGGAGAAAAGTGTCTGCTGTGACTGGTAGACATGAAATTTAGGGGAGGTGACACAAGAGAAAAAGATCTTTAAAAAGAGGATCAGAGGCCAGAAGAATATATATTTGATTCGATTTGAAGATATCAAAGAGCTCTCTGACTCAGAGGAGAGACTGTGGAACTGGACCCCTGGAGGAACTCATGCAGGAGAGCTCAGACTGCTTTTCCTTTTAGACAGTAACGTTGGTGAGTGAAAGATTGACTTAGTGACCCTGCCTTTCTTGGAGGTCTAAACCTCTGAAAAAGGCCCCATCGTCTTGAGACTCTTTTCCCTGATTAGGGCCTTAGAATTTCTACCTGGCTCAGAGGAAGTCAGAGTTTCTTCTCTCTCTCTCTCATTCCTTAATATCTTCCTTCTATTATAAATAAACTACCATAAATTCCATTTACTTTAGTAATTCATTCTGGGATTTAGAAATTAAATCCCTGGCAATCACCTAATTGATATATTTCAGTCTCAACCACAAAAAAAATTTAAAACACAGAAATATAATTGTATTATTACTGTGCTGTAAGAAATGATCAATGTGTTGAATACGGAGAATTATGGAAAATGAACTTCTGCAATTGGGTGAAGTAAACTAAGTCAAGAAAATATGCCCAGTTATATATTGTACAGTTATATATTTGGGGACTTTTTCAATGCATCAATGAGTTGTATTGACCTTTTTCCTTTTAAAAAAAGTTATTTTGGGGGGTCAGTTGGGTGGCTCAGTGGAACTGAGAGCCTTACCTAGAGATGGGAGATCATAGGTTCAAACCTGGCCTCAAACACTTCCTAGCTGTGTGACCCTGGGCAAATCATTTAACCCTGATTGTCTACCCTTAACCACTCTTCTGCTTTGAAACCAATATACAGTATTGATTCTAAGATGGAAAGTAAGGGTTTAAAAAAATGAATTTTTTTTTATATGAGCTGGCTTTCTGAGACACAAGGAAGCAAATGTAGGAATATCTATAACGTAAGAAACAAAACATCCATAAAATCATATTTTTAATAGCATGAGTTATCTGCAGCTTATCCACTCACCTAAAAAATAGTTTAGATATGTAAAGAGAGCAAAGATAGAAGTTTTCACAGAATATTCTTTGCCTTAAGGAATCATGACACACTGAAAGATTTAAGTTGGCAACAAAAAATGGTTCCCAGGTAGTAAGACATCCAAATTCATCATCCAAGGTTCCATGAGGGTCCTTTTACCTCTTCCTCTTCTTTATTTCCCCAACACTCTCAGTGGAGGAGGAAGCTTTGAGGCTCTTTGACCTTCCAGATGCTAAGTAACTAAAGACAAATAACAAATTGTCCCTTCTATGGGTAGAAGCTGGGCTGTTATGACACATCTACTGAAACTCAGCACACCCTCAGAGAACTAGTGCTCTAGGAAATGTTTGTTCAGTAATCCCTTCTTCTTGGCATTAAATTTGCTCTAATTAAGTTTTCTAAGAAATTCTCAGTGACCCTTACTGAAAAAACACTTCTTTTGTCTCCCAAAACCCCAATTTGGAGATGGTTGAGTGCAGACATTCTCTCAAGTACAAAACTGACTCTATTTCATCCCTGACATATATCCACAATTTCCCAGAACAGAACTGTAGTTTTCATAACTTGTTATAAGAAGTTAAACTAATGCCTTTATGTGAATTGACCAAGATAATTCTCATTTTGCTGGATGAACAATGATATGTATATTATACTACTGTTTTGTTTTGTTCTTTAAGACAAACCTATAAGAATATAGATTGCTGAGAACAATCTGCCATGAAAATCCATTGTCACCAAAGCTAAATGATTCCCAGATTTGATTTTAGAATGAATGCAAAGTACATGTCCAGGTATTCTTCCTCTGAACAACTGAGTATGCACTAAGTATTGTACCTGACTGCATGACCTAGAAAACTAGTCTTAATGCTATGATTTGGAATGTAATCCCAATGGAAAAAAAATGATTTCAAAAATGTCCACTGACAGAAATCAGAATACTATTATAAAATTATTGTTATTTTCAAAATTTCAAAATATTGTTATAAAAAAAAGTCCTTTTTAAATTTAGAATCAAGATGTAGGAAAAAGGCTTAGCACAAAACTAAAGTCAGTTCCAACATTTCCAGTTTTGAAAACATAATTATTTCCAGCCTGGGGAATTTAGTTTCCCCCACTGTTAACAATGTAGTTCTTCCTCTTTTTTTTTTAAACCCCTTACCTTCTGCCTTAGAATCAAAACTCAGTATTGGTTCCAAGGCAGGACAGTTAAGTGCTAGGCAATTAGGGTTAACTGGTCTGCCCAGAATCATAGCTAGGAAATATGTATGGTCAGATTTGAAGCCAGGATCTCCCATCTCTAAGCCTGGATCTCTATTCACTGGGCAACTTAGCTGCCTTTAACAATGTATTTCTGAAGGGTTTAGTGAGATTGTTTGTTTTACTTTATTTTAACTAAAATTGGAAGTTGGCTAAATTGTAGGGTGTTCCAAGTGGAAAAATACCTCTACCAATGCAGACTGACAACTTCTAGGCAATTTATAGTTTCAGAAAGTTGCCCCGGCACTGCATGGGTAAGAGACTTACTCTGGACCATCTAATCAGTGTCAGAATCAGAACTTGAACCCATATCTTCCTAAGAGGCCAGTTCTCATTTCCCTACCCAACTAGTCTCTCAAATTTAAAAAAAAAAATGGAGGAATGAATGCCCCACCTGAGCTCACCATCCCCATTTCTACACCAGGCTTATCAGCTTTTGATCAAAGGATCATTTGGTGTCTAGATTCTGAGGTTCCACTTAGGTAGCAGGTAATGCCTAACTCTTGTGGTTGTAGCAAGGATTTTACTCTATTTCTATCCCTATTGTTATTCTACCATCCTCTAGAAACAATCTCTCCCACACACTACCCTACCTTTGAGTCCAGAATCAGAGAGTTTAAGACACTTTTAGTGATTTTTATGTCTTATCTCACAAACATTGCAATCCTCAACAACTGAAGGAAGATAAAATTTGAGGCATAGATCGGTTTTTGGAAAAAAATGTAAGAGATATTAGAGAGACTGTGTGTTTAAAGAAGTTTCTATGTAAGCAGAGGTTTTTGTGATTTTTTTTAAAACACACCTGGGAACCAGAGCAGTGATACCTGCTACATCCAAGGGGGACTGCCCAAAAACATTAAGAACATAGGATGAATCCCCTTCTCTTTTCAATTGGAAGAAGAGTTCCACTATACTACAACAAAAAAAAGCTCTCACTCTGGGAGCACTGAACAACCTGTTACCATAAAGGCAACAGCACTACTATTCTCTATTTAAGGCATGCAAGCACTTAATGCCAGGTCATCCTTTCAAGACTGAGTATGGATGTCACCTTTTCTTCTATTGTCAATGCTACTCTAGACATTTTCTTCTGAAACTTAACATAGTGAAAAGCATCCCAAGAGAGACAGAAATCTTGAACTTAATATGATTTGTGGCAATTTCATATTTGTTAGTGTTAATTATACTTTTTATTACTGTAACTGTTAAACAGAACCCAGATAATCTTCAGAGCTTCATGTGAAACCTAATAATGATCTGAGAGCCATAAGGTGGAGAGTAGGCTCTCCCATGTGGATTTTCAATGGCATAACATTTCCATTTTTGATACCAATACTCCACAACTAGTTAAGTATTTGCTGAAACAACTACCTGTAACCACTGGATATTTGCTTGGGAACATATTAAGCTAAAAAGAAAAGCTCTAGAAAGTTTCAGAAATATTTTATATGAGCCTAATGAATCCAAAAAAAGGACATTATGAATTATTATGTTATGCTATAATTGTAAATCATTACAGTATTATAATTGTACCATACATTAATCATGAGCAATGACATGAGCAATGTGAGAGAACCTCTTGGGATTAAAATTGTACCTTGTTTATTGCTTATGACCTCACCTTCATCCTTTATAGAACTGCCAAATTAGCAACCCACCAAATAATAAAAAGGCCATTTGATTTGGATATTGAAGGTCATTGGTAACTTTGGAGAAAGTAGTTTCACTGGAATGATTAGGGGAGAAGACCTAAGAGAGTTAAGAAGAAAGTGAGGAAAGTTGGTGGATGCCCCTATTACAGGTAGATTTCTCAAGGAGTTTAGACACAAAATGGAAGAAATCTAGACAATGAGAGCTAGCAGGGATAGAAGGATAAAATGAAGGGTTTTTTTAAGGATGGAGGAGATATGGTCATGTTTGTAGACAGAAGGAAAGTATCCAATAGACAGGGAGATATTGAAGATAAATGAGGGTTGGGATGATATAGGGGGCAATCTGCTAGAGAAGATAGGACAGAAAGGGATCACTTATGCTTTAAGATGTCTCTATCATATGCTCAGGGAGAAGAAGTAACTTGCCAAAGAATACCCAGGGAAGTAAAGACTTGTTAAAAGAGTTGCTGGTTCTTTGAAGTTAAAGTTCTGGCTCAGTCAGTGGGAACATTGATAGCCTCCAAAAGAGCCTTTTAGAATAAGAATCTATAGAAAAGGACTTATATGGAGGCAGTTGGGTGGCTCAGTGGATGGAGAGCCCAGGCCTGAAGATGAGAGGTCCTGGGTTCAAATCTGACCTTAGACACTTTCTAACTGCAAGTCACTTAATCCCCATCGCCCAGCCCTTACTGCTCTTCTGCCTTAGATACACAGTATTTTTTTAAAACAAAAGGGGGAAAAGGCCATATATATTACACATATATCAACTCTTTTGTGATGGCAAAGAATTGGAAATTGAGGGGATGCTCATCAGTTGGAGAATGGCTGAACATGTTGTGGCATATGATTGTGATGGAACACTTGTGAGCAGGATGCTTTCACAAAAACCTGAAAACAGGTGCAAAGTGAACCAGAAGAACATTGTACACAGTCACAGCCATCTTGTAACAGTGATCAAGTGTGAAAGACTTAGCTACTCTACTCAATATCGCCATCTAGGACAATTCCAAAGGACTCATAAAGAATATCTGGAGAACTGATGAATTCTCGAGTTCATAAACCATTTTTTTACACCTGTGTTCAATTTATTTTTTGTCACATGGCTGAAATAGAGATGTTTTCCATGACTTCTCATGCATAATCGATCTCATATTGCTTCCCTTCACGATGGCTGGGGGAGGGACTGGAGAGGGAGAGAATTGGGAAGCCAAAATTCTAAAAATAAATGTTAAATAAAGTATAATTCTTTTTTAAGCAATAAAAAAAAAGATGTCTCTATCATAGTAAGGAGAAAGGAAACCTTCTTATGTGAGACAAGTAAAGACAGAAGGCATCTGTGAGATGTGAGCTGAGGAGGAAGGAAGGAGTTAATCTCAAAGAATTACCTTGATTTTTTCAGTAAATGTAAAGCAAGGTTCTCAGCTGAGAAGGTGATAGACAGGAAAGTCTTGAGAAGTTTGAAGAAGAATAAAAAGATATGGAAAAGCTACTGTGATGAGTAGGATAGCAAGTCAATTAGAGAGGTGTAAAAGGATTGCTTTGCTGCAATGAGGGCCTAGATGAAATTATGTAACACAAATTTGTAGTGGGATCCAGTCACCTCAGTTTTAGGATTTTCTCCAGCTACAATTGAACAGTATATGAATAAAAAGCAAGAGCAATGGATGGTAAGGGTAATCTAAGGCTAAGGGTTACTAGGACAAACACTCCAAAACTGGATAAAGGAACAAGGGATTCCAAAGACGATGATGTAGAAGTTCAACAGGTTTACCCAGGGGTTAAGATGAGGAATAAAGGAGAGTGTATCAAATACAGAGGTGAAGTCCTGGGAAATATGGTTTTCATAAATTCAAAGTTACAATGAGGATAAAAATCAGGATTTGGGGTCACAGAGGAAGAGGGATAATGGAATTATGATCAGATAAGGAAACTTCAGAGTTCATAAACATGGAAGTGGCACATCTGTGGATGATGACAAGATCAAAAGTATGACCATCTCTGTGTGTGCCTGTGACGGGAAATGAGCAAGCCAAGGAAGTGGGAAGTAAAGGAGCTGAGGGGTTAAGGGGGAGAGGGAGGAGAGATGTAGGAGGAAGGGGTCAAATTTCAGTGAGAACCAGAAAATGAAAGGAATGGCGAAGGAGATCTAAGATGAAAGCAAGTTTGTTACTTACAAAGCACATATTCCATAGAACACAGCACAAGTGGTTGGTTCAACATTAGGGTGGAGTGAGGGAGCTGGGGGGAGGGGGGGGTAAGAAGGAAAGAATGGGTTAAGGTAAATGAGAATAAGGAAGCAAGTCAGGGAGGATAGAGAACAGAGTTGGTATAATGACATCTGAAGGTTCAGGATAACAAGGTTACTAGATCATAGAAATTTTGTAGAAAACAATTATCTAGATTTTAGCAAAGCATTTAACAAAATCTTTTGGGCTAATGATGAAGAGATATATAGGTTAGGACCAGAAGTGTCAAAAAAAAATTGTTGCAGGCAGGGATACAGAACCAAATTAAAATGTAAGTGGAAAATATTTAACAAAATAAATAAAAATATAATAGCATAGCTCATCAAGTTAAGGTGGTTTTCTTAGTCAATAAGCTGCCTGCAAGGATCCTTACCTTTAGTGGCCCCTGTTTCTTTTTTATTGTGACACCACTGGTCGAGGCAATAATAAAGTTCAGTGGATTCAAACCCCATTTAATTGTCAGACCAGAACAGTAGTTATTAACAATCTGATGTCAACTTAGAAAGAAGACTCCACTGGAGCATTCTAGAGATCTTTTTTTTTTTTTTAAACCCTTACCTTCCATCTTGGAATCAATACTGTATATTGGTTCCAAGGCAGAAGAGTGGTAAGGGCTAGGCAATGGGGGTTAAGTGACTTGCTCAGGGTCATACAGCTGGGATGTGTCTGAGGCCAGATTTGAACCTAGGACCTCCCGTCTCTAGGCCTGGCTCTCAATCCACTGGACTACCCAGCTGCCCCTCTAGAGATCTTTTAAATGACATGGATAAAAAAATAGAAAGCACACTTAAAATTTTTCAGATTTCACAATGCTGGCACAATGAATGAGAAATGCAGGTTACAAAAAGAGCCTGGGAGGCCAGAATCTCAGACTGAAGCTAATAAGCTGAAATTTAATAGGGATAGATATCAACTGCTATACCTAAATTCAAACAATTATTTTCACAATGGCAAGTTAGGAAAGGCTTAATTAGATAGCAATTTATCTGTCAAATATGTGACGACTATAGCAGACTCACAATGAATCAATAGTATGTATGGTAACTAAAAAAAAAACTAACACCATGTTAGACTGAATTGAGAGGCATAGTACCCAGAAATAAAGAAGTAACACATTCATTGTACTCTACCACAGAGCACATCACATTATATACAGCTGTGGGTGCTACATTTAGAAAAGATATTAATAAATTGAAGAATATCCCAAGCAAGGTAACCTGGAGAGTGAAAAACCCTGAGATTGTGTCATATGAAGAGCAGTTAAGGGCCTAGAGACATTTAGTCTAGAGAAGAGAAAACTCGAGAAAAACTATATAGCTTCTGCTCAGTTACCTGAAGGGTTGCCACATGGAGTACAAATTATACTTGTGCAGCTTGGCTCCAGAGGGTAGAGGTAAATTTTAGCCTTGATGGAGGGAAAACCTATAACAGATCTATCTAAAAGTGACACATCTGGCTACAGTGGGTGCCCCTTCACCCCAAGTTTTCAAATAAAGAATGTAAGTTGTTCATGGTTGAAATAAAATGATCTCTGAAGTACTCACTCAAAGGTCATGTGATTCATTCAAACCCCATCCCCTTCCCACAGACAGAAGGAAGAAATAAGTGAGTTCAGGAAGCAGATAACAAGGCATGAATGGATAGTAAGAAGAGACTTCAACTATCCAATTGGAGCTCTTATTCTGCCAAAAGCATAACGGTTGATTTACTCTTGACTTACTTTACTGATAATTTCACTTTTCAAAGTTAAGTGACAAAATGAAGTACATTACTAGACCTGATTTTGAAGAACTGATTGTTGAATCAGAAATGATAAGAAAAGTAGGACTGAGCCACCACTCCATCTTAGAATGTAAAAGAGGAAAGGAAAAAAGCTGAGGTATCTAACAGACATGTTATATATTAGAAGAGGAGATCTTTTTTTAAAGTTTAGATAAAGAAGAAAGAAGATCTTGTTTCTAAGGGGGCATCTAGGTGACTCAATGGATTGAGAGTCAGGTCCAGAGACAGGAGGTCCAGGGTTCAAATCTGACCTTAGACACTTCCTAGCTGTGTGATTCTGGACAAGTCACTTAACCCCCATTGCCTAGCCCTTACAACTCTTCTGCCTTAGAACCAATACATAGCATTGATTCCAAGATGAAAGGTAAGTGTTAAAAAAAAAAAAATCTTGTTGCTAAAACTCTAGAGCAGTGGTTCTCAACCTTTCTAATGCCATGACCCCGCAATACAGTTCCTCATGTTGCAGTGACCCCAAACCAAAAAATTATTTTGGTGGCTACTTCAAAACTGTAATTTTGCTACAGTTATGATTCAGAATGTAAATACCTGATATGCATTATGTCTTCTCATTGCTACAAATTGAGAGGTTGAGAATCTCTCTAAAGGATTAAACAATGCAAAAGGCATAAAAAGCTTTCATCAATGAAATTCTAAAGATGAAAACAAAAACAATTACAATGATGAAGAAAAGGCAGTTATCCAAAGACATCAAAGTGATATACATTTACCAACTCATATTTTTTAGAGGTATAAAACAATGAAGGCAAGGGCAGATAATTAAGGACAAATACAAAAAAAAATAGCATCCTTTTTTTAAGAATGTTGTCAGAGGCACTAAAAACAGAATGAGCTGAGGCTATATATTAATCCTAAAGGTAATGAAAATAATTTGTTTGGACTCCTGTTTGTAGTGGATGGGGAAAAAAATAGCAAACAACAGAAAAGCAAAAAAACTTATCAATTCTTATACTTCTGTTTTTCCTGGCAAGGAAAACAGTTTTTGAAATGGATGGTATTAATTTCTAGGAAAGAGCTAAAGATTTCATAAAATACAACTTTACTCAGAAGAATCTTTACACAAACAGGAATTAAGTGTTGCCTTTTTGTAGACTTTTGTACAATAAATAGCCAGTGAAACTTTTGTTGTTTATTTCATTGAAGGGACAGCGAAATGACTCAATGGATACAGAAACAGGCCTAGAGACAGAAGGGCCTATGTTCAAATCTGGCCTTAGTCCTAGTTGTGAGACCCTGGACAAGTCACTTAACCTAAGTTGCTTAGCCTTTACCGCTCTTCTATCTTTGAACAGCTAATTAAGTGTTGATTCTAGGATAGATAGCAAGAATTTTTTTAAAAGAATTTTTTAAAAGATTTCATTGAAATAAAATTTAGATCACAGCTGACATTCAGGAGAGGTCATTTTAACTACCTGGGCCTCAGTTTTCTCATTTATAAAATGAAAAGCTTATACCTGATGAAGGAAAAATGGAGAAAAAATGACAAATCACTCCAGCATCTTTGCCAATGAAACCCCAAATGGGGTCACAAAACATAAAATACAACTAAAAATGACTGAACAACAGCAAAAACAATAAAAGTACTTAATGGTACCTATAGTCTCTCTTAACTCTAACATTCTGTTATATTCTTTATAGGGTTGTTGTTTTTTTGCAGAAGCTGCCGTATTCTCCTGTTTCTCCCTGACATCACCAGGACTGATATCCCCAGTTGGATCTAATAATCATACACCAAAAATAAGTACAAATGCATGAGTGTTAACATATTAATATCTGGGTGTATGGAGATAAAGATGAATCCAATGATTATCTAAGCTTATAGACCTTTAAATAATTGGAATTCAGAACCTGAAGCTCTCTCCTAGTCTTCTCTTTTTGTCAATATACAAGTAGTGTTATTTAGCACATTGCTAATTTGATTTCAACAGTACTGGAACAATGACAGAACTTTAAACTAGTGGCCCAATATAAAAGTATTAAAAGGAAAATTATTTTTCATTTTATCATATTAATAAATGTTTGTTTATTAAGAAATTATTATTTTCTTTCTTTTTTAAAACCTTTACATTCTGTCTTAGAATTGATACTAAGTGTGGAGTCTAAGCCAGGAGGGCGTTAAGGGTAAGGTAACTGGTGTTAAGTCACTGCCTAATGTCACACAGCTGGGAAGTAAATCCAAATTTGAACTCAGGTCCTTCTGCCTTCAGACCTGGCTCTCTATCTACTGAACCACATAGCTGCTCCAACTGCCTATTATTTTCAAGATACTAAACCTAATTATTCTTATATATTTATTATACATCATTACTATGTTTCAGTGCTACTAATTTTTATCTAATCCACAAAAATACCAAAATTAAAGAAAATATAACTGCATTGATATTCACCAGCTATATCATGTTCTTATAAATTTTAAGTAGTACTGGAAAAGTAGTTTTACAACAATTTTACCATTATAGAGAATAATTCATAATAGAATGTTCCTCATATAAGCATTAATGGGAAATTCTTAAAACAAACAAACAAAAAAAAACACAAAAAACGATGTCTTGCTTACACATATATTTCCTCAAGGCTGTTTGCTAATTCCACACGATCTTGTCCTTTAAGCCAAGGAGCACTGTAATTAGATAAATATAATATCATTGAATTACATTGTGTTCAGATTTTTTAGAGAATAACGATTTAGTCAAAGGCTTTTCATTTTACTTTCAAAAAGTATTTATCTTATATAATAGGTATATTTACATGTGGCCTATGACAAGATCTCAAGATCATGGAATAACATGATCATAACTGGAAGGGGCATTGGTGGCCATTTAGTCCAACAAATTCCTGACCAAGAATCTCTTTTACCCCAGGCTTGCCCTAAAAACCTCCAGAGAAGCCTATTCCATTTAATAGTAGTAATCACTAGAAAGGCAGTTCTTTTAATATGGCTGAAATCTGTCTTTACTCTTCATCTTTACCCTCTGACCTTTGGAATTAAACATAAAAATTCTACTTCTTCCACATCATAGCCTTTCACATAATACAAGAGAGCAATCATATCCTTTCAGTCTTTTCTTCTTCAGGCTCAATGTACACCATTCCTTCCCCATAAAGCATTGTCTCCGATTCTTTCAGCATCCTGTCAATCCTCCTCTAGATATGGTCTAACTTGTCAATATCCATCCTAAAACATGGAGTCCAGAACTGAACATAATACTCCATATGTGGTCAGGCCACTGCAGAATAGAGTAGGATATGGATCTCTTTTCTATCTATTTTATGCAGAGTAAACCAACATTACCTTTCTTGGCTGCCACTCTCAATACATTCCAAGCTTTCCTTGATAACTCAAATTTTAGATTACTGTCTTTCTTCCAAGAGGAAATAAAAATTTAATTCAAAGTTGTTTCAAGTGCCACCTCAAAGTCTCTGCTTCAAGCTAAACCTGATCTTTTTGTTAAAGCCAAACTATTTTGAAAACCAATCAACAACCAACACTTATTTAGGGTTGGTTAAAAAAGGTTTCATTTTTCATTTCCAAGGATAAACTTGTACCTATTTTGCATGTTTAATCTATTTTTATTATATTTTTGGACTATGTTTTTATCTCATTTCATTTTCCTAATTCAAACTCTTTATAAGTTGATAAAGGTTATGTAATTTTGTCATCTATTATTAAATATCATCTTCTATGCAAACCCTTGAAAAACATGCCATGCATGAAAATAGTCTTCAAAAAAAAGCAAATTAAGTATAATTTAGAAAATGAAAATAGAAGCATTGCTTACTTCAGCTGATAAATAGGTGGAGCTGTATCTGGATATTCAGAAGGCAAAATCACCTGTAAAGCAATTTTAAGTGTTGACTTTTATGAAGATCAAGACTCAAAAAATGACATCAAAATATAAGCACTAGTCAAATTCATTTATTGCTAACTCTGAGAAATAAATTCATTTCTTTGTCAGATATTAACCTATAAATTTGCTCTTTATCATTATGTCTCTGAGTATATGGATGTGGATAGAGCTCTGGTCCCAAGTAAGGAAGGCATGAATTCAAATCCAGTATCAGATATTTTGTAGCTGTGTGAATGACTCTGGAAGTTTTAGAACTTTTCTCAGTCTCATTTTCCTCAACTATAAATGGGAGGATCAAAATAGCACCTACCTCGAAAGGTTGTTGTGAGAATCAAATGCAATAATATGTGAAGTTGGTAGAGTTCTCCCCTTCCCTCCTCTCCTTTTCTCCTCTGAACTGAATTTTATCTGACTAGTTAACATAGTAAATATTTATTAGGTGATAACTGAGTAGAGCATTTTCCTAGATACCAAAGATACAAAAAGAAGGCAATCTTTGGCATCAAAGAGTTTATATTCTATTGATATGCTGTTATTTCTTTTAAAAGATGTTTTGGAATACAAGCCATTCCCCAACTGACAAATAGTCAAAGGATATAAATAAAACAAGCAATTTTCAGATAAAGAAATCAAAGCCATCAATAATCACATAAAAAAATGTTCTAAATTTCTCTTGATTAGAGAAATGCAAATTAAAAGAACATTAACTGTACCACCTCACACCTATCAGATGAGACAATAGGGCAGTAAAGTAGCAAATGTTGGAGAGGATGTGGCAAAATTAGGACACTAAAGCATTGTTGGTGGAGTTGCGAATTGACCCAATTATTCTGGAGGGTATTTTAGAACTATGTGAAAGGGATATAAAACTGTATATACCCTTTGACCTGTGTGAATTTCAAAACTACTCAACCCTGTTCAAACCATTCTTTAGAGGATGGGATTTGGCTATTTCCTGATCAATAACAATAGAGATACTTGGAATGACAGAATCAGGTCTTGGAAACTACAATCTCCACCCTACTCAAGGTAACAGGATTTAGGAAGGGCTGCAGCAAAGCTCAAGATTTAATTATTTGAGAATGTGGCCTTCAACAGACATGTGCAAAAGGGACAGACCTCTGGGCGGTCCTGGGTGAAGCTAGAGCCACCATTGGCACAGGTGAGACACAGGAAGTGAGGTAAAGGACAGCTGAGGAGTCTGGGGACTTCCTGTGTGGAGGAAAGGAGGTTGTTGGAGCCTGGTGCTTGCAGTGGAGGCCCTCAGACTGTGTCTCCATTTTGGTCACGTGAGTGATAGAGACTGATCTCTTTTCTTTGCCTCTGCTATCCAAGGCCTTGGGCCTTTGGCCCAGCCTAAGCAGAGTGGGTATTTAAGCCCTATTCCCTTCTCTCCCCTTTCTCTCTGTCTCTGTCTCTGTCTCTGTCTCTGTCTCTCTCTCTCTCATACCTTTCTTCCTACTGTTGGTAATTAAAAACTCCATAAAAGGTTGACTGCTGACTTGAGTTTTCATTTAGGAATTACATAGCTGAATTCCTTGGCGACCTTAAATTAATATATATCAGTCTTTTAAAGTGATTTCCATATCACATTGTGGCTGACCACACGGGAGTCTAAAGAATTCTCTCAATAAACTTCTGAATTTTCTTGACTTTTTACTCTACCTTCTCATCACTTAGTCCCTTTTAACAGCTAACTTGGCTTAAAGACACAGCTGCTAGAACAAGTGAGTATAAAAAACTTCTCTCTTCTCTTTTCTTCTTAAGTTAAATTGGAATCAGCAGTTTTTCTTTTTCTTCCCTTTAATCTTAAGGGGCAGCTGGGTGGCTATATACCCTTTGATCTGGCAATACCACTAAGTCTGTATCCCAAAGAGATAATAAAAAAGGGGGGTGGGGGAAGGACTTACTTGTACAAAATTATTTATAGCAGTTCTTTTTGTAGTGGCAAAGAACTAAAACCTGAGAGGATATCCATCAACTGAGGAATAGACGAACAAATTGTGGTACTTGTTGGTGATGGGATACTATTGTGCTATTAAAAAATAAGCTGAAAAAAGCTAGAAAGATCTGCAGGAACTAATGCAGTGTGGAATAAGTAGAAGTGGGAGAACACTATATACAGTAATAGCAGTATGATGATTGTCTGTGAAAACTTGGCTACTCTCAGCAATGCAATGATCTGAGACAATCCCGAAGGACTTATGACTAAGAATGTTATCCAGAGAAAGTACTGTTGGAGTCGTCTTTCACATCGGTATATTTATGGTTTTATTTGGGGGTTTTGGTTATACATATTAATGTTCTCTTACAACAATAACCAATACTGAAAATAAAATTTAAAAAAAAATGTTGCACAAATGACATAAGATATGGGGGTGGGAGGCTGAATAAGAATTTTTTTTTTAATGTTTCAGAGAAGGAGACAATTTCTTTCCTGAAAGAATGACATTTGAAAAATGTGGGAAAGCATAGTATCCAGAAGATCTCTTAAGTTCTTCTTTTCTGTCAACACAGACAGCCACTAATCTAGTTCATGTCCACATCAGCTTTTGTCTGGACTACTACAACAGCTTCCTAGCTAGACGCCTAGATTCTGGTCTCTACCGTGTATAAACCTCACTTTCACACATTTGCTAAAACCATTTTATCAAAACACAAGTCTGACTATGCCAGTCTCTATAATTTCCAGGATACAATACAAAACCACACTACTTAGTCTGTCACTGAACACTCCCCAGCCTGGCTCCAGGGGTACCACACTTGACTCCCCTTCTCTCACTCTAAACTGCCCAGGCAGTAATTAATAACTGGAGTACATTTCTAACTCACCCTCAACTCTTGGGTTCCTTCAAGTTTCTTTCAAGGCTCTTTTTCACTGCTGATCTCTGTAGCATTTATGTTTTCTCCCTCATCCTCATATTAGCAAGTTTTGCAATCCTGTTTATATTCTACATACACTTCAGCACAATGTTCAGGTTGCCTCTTGGTCACTTAGATGTTTGTTGGATTTAACTTCAAGGATGGGAATAGTTGAGGAAACTACTTTAATGCTATGGGGTATAAAGAATTGTATAGTTAGGGGCCAACAGATGGCTCAGTGGACTGAAAGCCAGGTTCAGATATGTGAAAGAGGTCCTGGGTTCAAAACTGACCTCAAATACTTCCTAGCTGTGTGACCCTGGGCAAGCCACTTAAATCCCATTGCCTACCCTTTTCTACCCTTCTGCCTTGGAACCAATACACAACATTAATTCTAAGAAAATACAAGTTTAAAAAAAATTTTTTTAAGAGTAGTGGAGTTAACAGTTCCAAATTTCTATATAAGATACTATATTTATGTTATATGCTTATACATTTATGTAAATATTTATACACATGTAAATGATTGAGACAAATATTATATGACAGAAAAAATCTTGATAAATACATGTTTGTAAATAAGATGTGTTGTTTAATAAAGAATTTAACATTCTCATAGATTTTTAAATATCCTTTTAGATACATAATGGGGATCAATACAAAAGTAAATACTGTTAAATTATTCATCTAACTTCTCTCATTCTATTAGAGAAAGCTGTTGAAATTATTGTTTAAGGTTCATGATTTGAGATTTAATTATGCACATACAATCAAGATTTGACATTAAAAAATTTTTGCATGCATGCAAGAAAAAAATTTTAGAAACATAAGAATACTAGCAGTCATAATAGAGTAAGTACAGCAATTTAACAGGAAAGAGAGGGGAGAATACCTGTAAGCAGAGTGTCCATTTGGGTTTTTCTAAATTATCAGTAATCTTAATACAAAATATTTTCGTAGCTTCATCAATAACACACCATTCATCGCCATATATAGATGAAAGTGCTTCAATTTCATCAATCTGAAACAAATTAAAAACCAAAACAGGTTTTAGGCAAAAACCTGTCAATAAAACAAAAATACATAGTTTAGTTGCATTCAAAAGTGTGTTTTAGGATTATTTCCAGTTTTATACCCCACCTCGCCCCCACTAAGAAGCAAGCAGTAGATGAGTGCTCTTTGAGGATAGGCTCTTTAAAAAGGTTCTCTCCCTGACAGCTATCATTTACCTGTGGTAGCTGACATAAATTCTGACACAACTTTGTTAACAGATTTCCATTACCCTCATTTTCATTGGATTGAAATAGTATGCATTAACAATGCTTCACAAACAGCGTGTGTGCGCTTTGAGTAGAAGCATGCGAGTGTGAAGAAATTTTACGCCCATTTTCCATATGAGGAAACTATGGGAAGAAAGCTGTGAAGCGGCTTTGCACAACTCGTTCGTGAAGGGTCCAGTCCCATTGGGCTGGGTTCTTCAGAGTTTCAGAGAGGGAAAAAGCAGAGGTGGAGGGCTGCACAGTTCTGCCGGGTCGGCAGACCTTTAGCAGCAGAGACCAGGTAGGACTCAGGTTACAGCCCAGGTGTCACTTAGACTTAAAGGAACAGGACGTCCGAGAGGAGTCGACAGTCCCCAACCGGCTCTCGATCCTACGATCGGCCAGGACCTGGCCTCACCTGCCTCTGGCCACAGTCGGTCTCTGCCAAGGCCATGGGCAGCTGACGGGCGCGTTCCCAACGAGAACCCAGCAAAGAAAGAATACGAACAGATTCAAGAAAGGATAGCCAGGAAATCCGGAACTATTAACCCAGGTGGAAGCTGCTTCCGGGGCACTGGAGACACGTGGGCGGGGAGGTCCCAGCGGCGCGGCTTGTAGATTGCTTTAGACCTAAGAGGAGTTTTACCTCTCTTAGCTCCGAGTTTCCAAGTGGAGAGAATGCTGGGACTGGAGTCAGTTCAAATACTGTAGGACCTCTAAGCAAGTTACCTAACTTCCTCCTGCCTTATTTCCTCAATAATAAAATGTTAAAAATTGGGTGTGCACAGTGTTTAGGAAGGACTAATGAGGACTTGCCAAGCTCTTTTCAGGGATGTTCATCCACCTTTCAAATCCTCCTGATATACAACTCTCATCTGTGGCTCCAAGAAACTAGAGTGCACAACTGCCACACCCCAGAAGAGCTGTACAGGTAGCCCAGACAGGCTTCAATTTCCCTATTGATTTAGGGAGATGTATTCCTAAAGAATGTGAAGATGTTCCCTGGCAGAGAGGGCAGATGTGAACAATTTGTCCTAATAACCATAAAGGCTGCAAACCCTATGGAGAGCTGGACCTTGGTCAGACAGCAAAGATGTCAAAGTCATCTACGGCAATCTGGGGCCATATCCATTGTTCTAATTTTTGTCTTGTCACTGAACTTGGATGATGGGACCAAAGGTGAGGCAACTTTGCCTCACTTAAATCCAATTCACTACAAATCAAAACCTCACCCTAGAGTATAGTTGGTCCTCTTCAAAACAAAGAACAAATACAGTAAAGTAGGAATAATAGTAATAATCAATAGCATTGCTTGGATTTTTTAAGGGTTGCAAATCCATTTTCAAACATCCCATATGATCCTCACAACAACCTTGTGAATTCCCCCTTGTTATGTAATAATTATGAAATGTTTTATAACTATTCTGTTCTGATATTGCCCCTGCACAGCCCTGCCTCCATGATTTGAACTTTTGACTAAGCTGGCTGACAAAGCTATACATCCTTCTCTGTTACAGGTATGTTCTTTCCTCACAGTTAAAATACAAACCCTGCATTTGTAGGACTCGGGCCCAGTGGCACACTCTCAGCCTGAGTCTAATAAAGGACCTGGTTAAAGAATGTGTCCAAGGCTCTTCAGGTCACCACTGCTTTTACTTGCAAAAATGGCATTGGGTGTAGGATTTACTTGTGTCAATGGTATGAGACAAATGGCATGAGCAAATGAGTGATAATGATCGAGTTAGTTGTATCAACTCCCCTTGTATTTCTAACCCTACTTCTGTAGAGTCTGGCTTTATTGTGATACTGGCCCTCTCTCAATAAAGCCTATTTCTTTCCTTTGGGCTTGGAGATTTTTGTTTTATTTTTGATGTCTCTGCTAATAAATTTCTGCCACACTTAGAAGTTTATCTCAATTTTACAGATGAGGACAAAAATGTGATGTACTTGTCCAAGGCCATAAAACTATTACATGGTGAAGCCAACTTTGAATTCAGGTTTTCCAGACTCCAGGCTCAGCATTAGAGTTCCCAGGCCAACTAAGGTGGTTTCTCCTAGATTGGTTGTGGGACCCAAATGAAATAACAGGGTGCTTTGCCAACCTTAAAGCACTTAATAGATCCTAGCTATTACTGAGTAATAATTATGGACATTCCATACCCCAAATAAGAATCTGCCTTGGGATAGAAAGAAAGGCAAAAGACTGTGTTTCTAAGGAGCTCACAGTCTAATGGAGACCACCAGCCAACAGCTATGTACAAAGATAAATAAATAAGTAAATACAAGATAAATTAGAGATTGTCTCAGAAGGAAGGCACTGAGGCTAATGAGGACTGAGAAAGACTTCTCGCAAAAAGTGAGATTTTAGCTAAACCAAGAAGCAAAGAAGGGAAAACATTCTATCCATGGAGAACAACCAGTAAAAATACATAGTATAGAAAGAGAGTTTTTGGTTCAAGAAAGAACAGAAAGGCGGAATATCACTGCATCTTAGAGTATCTGCAAATTTAAGATTAGAAAGGTAGGACATGATTTCAGATACTGCCTCAGATGCTTACTAACTACATGAGTGTGAACAAGTTTTTTAATCTCCCCAGGGCTCAGTTTCTAGTTATAAAATGACCAGAATATATTAAATTACCTTTAAGGTAACTTCCAATCTTAGATACATGTTTATATTAGTACTTTTCCAAATGGGTCTATGTGATCATCTTCCTTCCTCAGATCATGGAAGCAAAAGGGCTAGATTCATTTCAGTTAAACATTTTATGAGGTATTTGTTATGTACCAATTACTGATGATAACAAAGACAAAAATAAATGTCTCCCCTCAAGGAGTTTACATTCTATGGTGAAAGACGGGAGGACAACTTGCACAAAAATAAACATGAAATACATACAAATATCTAGTTGTTTCTAAAGAGAAAGATATCTAATCTGGGACCAAGAAAGGCTTCATGTAGGAAGTGACACCTGAGTTGTGCGCCCAACAACCTGATGGGTTGTCCCAATTTATAGATGAGGAAACTGAATCTCAGTAAAATTAAGTGATTTATCCAGGGTCATACCGTAAGTGTCTAAGGTAGAATTTGGACTTGTCTTCTTGAATTATCACTCTCACTGTGCTAGCTATCTGCTTCCATGAAGTCACCAACTAAGCTGATAAGTTCATCAAATGAAAGAGTATAAAGAGGCAAGAGGACCAGAATAGAACTCTGGGAATACCTACAGTCAATAAAGACATGAATGAAGAACCAGAAAAGGACTGTGCGAAGGACCAGTCAGAAAAGTAGGAAGAAAACCAGGAAAGAATAGTATCCAAAAAACAAAACAAACAAAAAACCCTAGAGAGGACCCAGTATCCAAGAGAAGAAGGGTAATCAGTTGTATCAAATGCTCTAGGAAAGTCAAGAAAGATGAGACTAAGAAAAGGCTATTAGATTTGGCAATTATAATTTGGAAAGAATAATTTCAGTTGAATGATTAGGTCAAAAGCTGGATTACTGTGGGGGTAGTAGAAAATGAAAGGAGAGGAATTAGAATTATCAAAAATTTTAGCTAAGAAGGGGAAAAGAGATATAAGATTATGTTGTTCAGGGTTTTCTTGGGAAAGATATGGGAATAGTTTGCCATTCCCTTCTTCAGCTCAATTAACAGATGAGGAAACTGAGGCAAACTGGTTAGGTGACTTTCCCAGAGTCAAATAGCTAGTAAGTGTTTAAGACCAGATTTGAACTCAGGAAAATGAGGCTTCTAGCATTCTATCCACTGCATCACTTTACTGTCCTTTTGAGACTATACCCAGTGGACATAAGATCACATGAGAATTTTTTTGTTTGTTTGTTTGTTTGTTTGTTTGTTTTAAGGATATGGGAGACTGGGATGTATTTATAGTACAAAGGAAGAGATTGAACTTGAGAGAGAGGTTGGGGATGATTGTGTAGTGAGTCTGGTGGAAGGAAGAAAATGACACATTCACCACTGACAGAGAGGGAAAACCTACCCCTTTGTATGAGCCTGAATTGAAAGAAGAGACAGTGAGAAGAATGGGAAAGAAAGGATAATTTTGGAACCTCTTACTTTATAGGAAATTGGACCTGGATATCATAACACTGATGGGGAAAAACATTCTGGGTGCCACTGAAAAAAAGGTCCTCTTGGTTGCCTTTGACATCAACCCACAAATAATCTATTGGCTCCCAAAAAAATGTTAAACCTTGAATCGCTGTATCTGGCAATGGTTATCAGAGTTTTGCCAAATTATAAAATTTTATATCAGACTCCATCCAGATGACAGTGTACTCTGTGCCAATTTGGTTATTCATGTTGTTTCAGAAATATAGAGCCTAACAAACATCTACTTTGCTACTTCAAGGTTTTTCAGTCCCCTTTATATAGGGATACCATGTATCAATGCTTTTGTTCTAACTTCTAGTGTACAAGTTTCCTTGAAAATGAAGAGAATTTCTATGAATTCAGAACTCCCCTTATCAGAAGACTGTGTAATATTTTATATCTAGAAGTCAAACAGAAACTGAATTCAGTGCCATTTCCTGGAAAATGAAAAGAATTTCTATGAATTCAGAGCTCCCCTTATCAGAAGACTGTGTAATATTTTATATCTAGAAGTCAAACAGAAACTGAATTCAGTGCTATTTGTAGAATTTTTCTACACTGGTTATGTTCACAGTAATAACAGAGAAAATTTATTTTTTTAAAGAGAAACATTTTGTGCAATTTTCCTACCATGTGAGGACTAATAGAATGAAGATTTTCAACCATACAAGTATAAGGATGGAGTTGAAACACCACATATCATTTTAGCCTTAATACCATACATAACTAGGTAAAAATAGATTTCAATCAATTAATACATCATAAGCTATGTGAAAAAGTCTTTCAATGACACTTTCTGTTAACAATCCATTCCAAGTGATTGAGAAATTTGTCATGCCTTCTAGATTCTGTATAAAAAGCATCAAATTAGTTGGAATTGGAAGTTTTAGAAAGTTAATTGAGTATGGAATTCTAGATAGACCCCCTGTGACAGAAACTGGGGGAAGGGGAAAGTATGAAGTAGAAGGAGGAAAGACCTCACCTTGGCCTTGATCTAGAGGAGATCCTTCTGAACTTTGAAGGGTCGAGAGCCTCTAGATTGAGATATCTAACTCAAATAGAAATTAACAAATTAATGTTATCTATGTTGCATTATATTTATTTTATTAAACATTTCTTAATCTCATTTTAGTCTGGTTCAGCCCACACTATAGAATTTTGCAGCCCCAATATTTTTCGACTTCTATTCCCATACTTATCTTGTCATTTACTCCTGAATAACTGCAGTTAGCAGCAGAGTGACTTGATGCATATGCATCATGCTTAAGAGAAACTTTTTGAAAATCCTATAAATGGGAGAAAAGGATGTCCAGAAACTAGGAACAATAAGTTTCTCCTTTGCCACATGTACTCTCTGTGTTTGAGCCCACTTTCCCCTGGACTGCATGTGAGGAAGCATATCACAGACCTTTGTAGGGATATTTTCATACCAACTGTTCTTACTGTATCATCTTGGGAAAAACCTTTCTAAAAACTAAAAGCTCACTAACTGGTTTCAGTTGATCTGGGGAGGGGAGGAAGCACTCAGCTGAAGGTTAAGCTAATGGCATTAGAGAATTCTCTATGCCATCTCCACCTCAACTTTTTAGTAGTTTACCACTCCTGAGAGGCAGATGTAACTATGAGAGTGGAGGGAATGGGGGAGGGAGTAGAAACTGGGATAAGAATTCTCCAAATTTATATGGGTTATCCATACTCATTTACTTGGGCCTAGTAACAATTTATTCCAAATAAGTGTGAATAGTTTAGTTTTTATTATTTATGTATCTCTAATAGAAAGAGATTTGTTATTGGGGAGAAAAAAAAAACTACCTGCAAAGTTTATCCAAACAACTAATTTTAATGAGGAAGGCTGAGAAAATGAGAATACTTTAAACAAAACTCATTAAGAGCTATTTCCAGCAATGAAAAACTGAATTCCCCCAACTTGTGATTACAATATAATTACTAAGAAACTTACTAATAAGTAGTTTACTACTTGCATAAGTAGTCATCTCAATCTACTCCCTTGTGGAGGAACCTAAAGTACTGAGGCCTCAGTTCTACAAAGAAAAATGAAGAATTTATGTTGTAACAGTATAATGGTCTGCTATTTGTAAGAAAATACTAATATAAAATCAAAACCCCCAAATAAAAACACAAATAAACTAAAACAGTACTGGAAATACTGGATACTGGAAAACAGTATGCTTTAATTTACATTCCAAGTTCAACAGTTCTTTCTCAGGAGGTGGATAGCATTCTTTGTCATAAATTCTTCAGAGCTGTCCTGGAATATCATATTTCTGAGAGTAGCTAAGACTTTCACAGTTGATCACTTTATGATATTGCTGTTACTGTGTATAATGTTCTCCAAGTTCTGCTTATTCCACTCTGCATCAGTTTGTGTAGGTCTTTGCAGTTTTTCTGAAATCATCTTGCGCATTCATTTCTTGCAGCACAATAGTATTTCATGAGCATCATATACCACATTTGTTTGGCCATTTCCCAATTGATGGAAATCCCCTCAATTTCCAATTCTTTGCCACTACAAAAAGAGCTGCTATAAATATTTTTGTACAAGCAGATCCTATCTCCTCCCCCCTTTTTTAATCTCTTTCGGAACAGACCTAGTAGTGCTATTACAGGATCAAATGATATGCACAATCTTCAGAGTCCTTTGGGCATACTTCCAAACTGTCTTCTAGAATAGTTGTATCAGTTCACAACTAACAACAATGTATTAATGTCCCCATTTTGCCACATTGACCACTTTATTGTCATATTGACCAATTTGATAGGTGTGAGGTGGTGCCTCAGAGTTGCTTTAATTTGCATTTCTCTAATCAAGTGATTTAGAACATTTTTTCATGTAATTATTGATAATTTTAAAAAATTTCTTCATTAGAAAATTACTTGTTCATATCCATTGGTGGTCTACTAATTCTTAACCTCCACTGATTCCTTCAAATCAAGGTAAATATGTACTTCATGTGAAGATAAAATGTTTTCTCAGTTACTCAAAGAGATCAGGACTGCTCATTAGATAGAAGAATGTCCTTTTTCTAACTAAAGGAAGAATATCTTTGTTTATCACGGATCAAATCAAGAGAGATGACTCTTTTGTTTATGCTGGACCTGACTAAAAGACAAAACCCCTTTACTGCCTACAAGAGAAGACCTTGCCATCTCCAAGGATGAACCTCTAGCATTAACACCACTATTTTTCTGATTGATAAATCAAAAAACATTTTAAACTCAAACTAAGTGTTTTCCTTTTACTCTGCTGAGGAATACTGTGTTTGGTTTTATAATTACTATAAAATATAAGTTGGAAGTTCCTTGAAGTAGAGGCAATCAGATCTCCTGATCTGAAACTTCTCTAACAGAAATGCTTAATATATTTTAAAAATTATATAACACATAATAATATAACATATAATACATATAACATATTATACTTTTGTTGTTCAGTCATTTGTCCTATGTCCAACTCTCTATGGTTCTGATATAAATTTTGTGCCCAACTCTTTATGACCCCATTTGAGATTCTCTTGGCAAAGATAATGGAGTGGCTTGCCATTTCCTTTTCCAGATCATTTTACAGATGAGGAAACTGAGATAAAAAGAGTTAAGTGACTTGCCCAGTCACTTAACCAGTAAGTGTCTGAGGCCCAATGTGAACTCAAGTCTTCCTGATTCAAGGCCCAGCAATTTCACCTAGCTATTCCACTATATTATATATAAATACAGAAATTATATATTATATATTTTTGTGAAATATATTTATGGACTTTGAAACTTTGTTTTTGAAATCATTTATTATCTCTCTCCCTCCCACTGCTAACCTCCAAATGAAGAATTTTTCATATGCAGAACAAATATGGATCCTCTAGAAAAACAAATCCCCACAGTGACCATGTCCAACCATGTATTACTCATTCTGTATTTCAAATAAATCATCTTTCTGGCAGAAGAATATTTCATTTTCAGTCTTCAACTTGTGGTTTATCATTGCATTGATGTTTTTCTTTATAATGTTAATATAACAATATTAATATAATATATCATATGTTATAATATAATAATATAATATAATACAATTATCATTACCATATAAATTATACTGCTTTTCATTTCAGTATACATCCAATTGACTGAAGTCTTTCTAGTTTACTCTGAAACTATCCATTTTGCTATTTCTTCTGGCAAAATTATATTCTATTAACACTCATATTCTATAAATTGTTTATCCATTCCACAATAACTGAATGCCACCTCTAGTTTCTAGTTTTTGTTTACTATGAAAACAGTTTCTCTAAGTATTTCCATGCATGTGGGTCCTCTTAATTTTTCTTGATTTGGAGGTCATAAGAGGTTAGAAATGAACAAATAGATTTGAGAATCATCTACATAGAGATGACATTTAAACCACAGGAACTGATGATTACCAATGTGTTATTTTATAGAACTAGGGAAAAAAAAATAAAATTCATATGAAATGAGGGAAAAGTCAAGAATCATGTATAAAATAGATCATTCTGATTATAAAAAATTAAGTAGTATTTATACAAACAAATATAATACAACAAAGATTATGAGGGAAAGAATTAGTGAAAAAAATATTTCCAAGAAGTTTCTCTGATAAAGTTTTCATTTCTAATAGGTAATAGGAATGGATTCAAATTTACAAAAAGTTCCAATATGGTACCCAAGCTTAGTTTTTTTGGCCATGATTTTGATAACAACCAATAATTTGAGATTACCTCTCCTGTTTTCCAGATAAGTTGTTTTTGATATTACATTTCTTACATCATCTTTTGTTTTTTCAATCTTTTGGTTTTGTTTTGATATTTCCTGTTGTTCCATTGTCATTGTTTTCCATTTGGCCCATTCAAATTTTCAGGGCATTCATTTTTTGAGTAATGGGTCCTACTGGCTATCATAAGATTTCCTCCACCATTCTTATTCCTCCCACCCACAGCTATTTGACTTTTGAGTCTCATTTCATTTCTTCAAAATAATATGCTTATAATTCTTGTGGCTAAGGTATTTTTTTTTCCTCCAAGGCTCTCCTTGGTCTTCCTGTGGGCTTTTCTCTTCTGTAGGGTTTATTCCTTGGACATTTCTCTGTTCAAGGTATGTTTTCATGGTATTCTGTATAATCTTTGGTCTGTTAATATCATTTAAGTTGAGGAGCCTCAGCTTGAATCAATATTCTTTTCTGTGCTCCTAAATAATAGTAGGGACAGGCCTTCCTTGATCTTGAGAGAGGTGGCTAAAATTAGATTCTTCCTTCTATAGTAGTGATAGCGAACCTTTTTACAGATGGAGTTCTATGCCCCACCCCACCAAGTGCTGGGCACACCATGTCCTCCCATTACCCCACACAGGGGAGGGAGAAAGTGTTCCCATTGGGCTGCTTGGAGGAGGGGTGGGAGATGTGAAAAAATGTCCTCCTCAGGCATGGTGGAGGGAGGGAAGGGAGCAGCTCTGTCAGAGTCCCTCTGCTTTTATAGTAACAGACTCTGGGGGGTAGGGGGAAGGGAGGGTTGCTGTGTGCCCACAGAGAATGCTCTGCATGCCATCTTTGGCACCTGTGCCATAGGTTCGCTATTACTGTTCTATTGAAATTATTTAGCTTTTTCTTATGCTATGGTTTAAGTCTATGCTTCTTAGATGCTAGATTTAGCCAGGAATAGTTAGACAATCTTCATAGCCTTTCTTGTACTGTGGTCAGGACTCTAAGTGATCCTGCTGCTGGGGTCTTTTATTCCTACTACTGTGGGACTTCTGGGCTAAACACTTGGCAATTACTGGAGGTTTTCTTTTATTTTCCTCAATCTTGGGTCCACCCCCACTTTGTTGGTTTCTACAGGGTTCCACCTTTCCATTTCTATTGGACTTGACTCTTGTCATAAGGCTCTGGGCCACTCCTGAACTGCTCTCTGCCTGGGGTCCTTCCCCTAACATTGGGTTCTTGTCACAGAACTTGGAACTACTGCCATGCTGAACTCTGTCTAAGATTTCCCTCTTATTTAGAGCTCTGTTTCTGAGCTATCTCTCCAGTTAGGCTCTGCCTATAATTGTTTTCCAGTTGGGAACTCCTGGACCCCCTCCTGCCATAGAGCTCCAGGGCCAACTTGGACTATTCTCTGCCCAAGGCTCTTCTCCTGGCATTGAGTCACAGGCTACCAACCCCCACAACCATCCTGCCCTATATTGAGTTCAGCTTGGCTCCTTGCCACTCTGTTTATTGGAAGCCCTCTTTGGTTCCTGGGAGATGTATAAATGGGGATTTTGAACCTTTGACTTCATTCCCCAAAAGTCTTTAGTATTTCCTAAAATTCCCTATAATCTCCCCCGCATCTCCACATTGGTGAGATCACATTCTTGGTATTTAACTGGTGGTAACTCCTCCCACGTGCTTTTTTTGGGCAACAATCAGCAGTGATGGTGGTGAGTGGGGATGACTGAAAATGGCTAACTAGCCATGGGCACATGGTTTTTATTTTGTATCCTCTTTATTCCTTGATTTCTAATGATCATTTAATAAACTTCATAAATTATAATATTTTTATTATTTGAGATTAAATTCTAATTTTTACAGAGGCTGCTCTGTCTAACCTGGCTTGTCAACTTCAGGGTTTCTACAGGGTCTGGCAACCCTTCTGTTCATCCTTGGGCTAGGTAGAGGAATCTATAGCTGATTCTTTTTTATTTCCTTTTTAAAGTGGAACATTTTTGTGGGGAATTCAGATTCTTTAAGGTCCCCATACTCCAACATGAGTTTTTCTTGCATTTCAAGAGGACTAATGATATTAGAGGATAATGTCTTGACTTGCACATAAAGTGGATTTAATCAAGGCAAAGTTACACAAGGTCACCAGCCTGACTTTCTCTTCCAGAGTCATCCAAGTCCAGTGGCAAGGTAAAACTCAAGGTGACTGGTAATGGCCCAGGATGCAATGGATGGTTTTTGATGTCTGACAAGCTCTAGGTGTTCTACAGTGCTTGCTTCAGCTGCCTTCATGGTCAGTGGAACAAATTGTTATATTTACCCATCTCAGTCACATGTTGGATAAAAATCATTCTGCCACTCAATAAATCACCATGTTCCAAGCACTGTGCTGTATCTTTGAATGACAAAAAGGGGATTTTTTATTTGATCCTGAAGATGATAGGAAGCCATTGGAATTTACTGAGTAATACATGTAGTGTCCTTGACTACTTTTCTAAAAATATTCCCAATTCTATTCTATTTGTATGCTCCCATACAAAATATATACTCAGCCTCACTACATATATATTTCTTCTCATTTTTTTTTAACTTGGAACTAGTTAAGTGTAAAATCCATTTTTCTAGTACTTTTTGCCCAGTGGCTACTCATACTCTGACCCTGTCATACAATAAACCATGTTCTTTGACCTCAGGTTCCTTGTAAACTTGTCTCACCAACTCAATCAATATCTATCTATGTACCTGTTACCTCTGATACATACTCCTATTTTTATGTCAGCCAGTCAACCTTTTTGTATTTCATCAAGTCACTCTAGTGTAGAAGAAGCTATGGCTTGAATATTTCATTCACCTATTGAGAATGATAAGAATTTGACATACACTGAGTGTGCCAAGTCGTAGTGGACTCTCATGGAATCATTGCTGAAATCCTTTCTTATTCTTACTATAGTCTTCAGTTCCAAGTGAATGAGACACAGTGATATATCCTTTGACCAGAACCCCCCTAAACCCTGCCTCATGTTATATCCTAATGATTCCTCTTTGGGAGTTTAAATATGCTGCAAATTTATTGCCATAAGACTTTTCTGACCTCTGATTTTTATGTGAAGCCTTTTATACATCCTGAAAGTTCTAAAACTGACTAGATAGCTATATAGCATCCTATTCTTTAACTGACTTACCCTAGAATCCTATGTAGTCTTTCTCTGAAAACTTTAAAATCTGCTTCCTAATATTGAGAATATGGATCACACTATGCTTAATTTTCTTCTTTGTTCTCAACAGGCCTGACTCAAATCAGTTCAGTGATCCAGGCTCAGGACTGAAATGAAATGAGACCATATGACATAAGTACTCAATCAAGAAATAAACATTTATTAAGCACCTGCTATGTCACACTGGGTATACAAAAAAGGGCAAAAGACTATCCCTGCCCTCAAGAAGTTTCCAATCTAATAGAGGAGACAATATGCAAATAATACATATACAAAACAAGTTATAGATAAGATAAATAAGAAATTATTAATAGAAGGAAGGTATTAGAATTAAAAGGAATAAGAAAAGGTTTCCTGTAGATGGTGGGGTTTTCAGCTGGAACTTAAAGAAAATCAGGGAGGTCAATAGTTGGATTGGAGAAGAAAGAATGTTCCAGTCATGGGAGATAGTCACAAAAAATTCCTAGAGCCAAAAGATGGGATGTCTTGTTTATGGAAAAGCAAGGAGGTCAGGGTTACTGGATGACTACATGTCAGAAAGTAAAGTATGAGAAGCCTGAAAAGGTACAAGGGGTTCTAAGTTTTGAAGGGCCTTGAATGGCAGAGGATTTTGTATTTTAAGTCACTGGAATTAAGTTTATTGAGCAAGCGACTGGCATGATCCAATATGAACTTAAGAAAAATCACTTTAGTTACTGTATGGAAAATGGATTGGAGTGAGGAGAGACTTGAGGCAGGCAGATATACTAGCTGGCTATTGCAATAATCAAGGCATGAGGTGATGAAGGCCTACACTAGAATAGTTCATTGAAAAGTACAAGAAAGTGGTATAAAATGATTTATATAGGACCTTTTTTCTTTTCATGGTATAATATTCCATGTGGTTGTTAAGTATTTGTAATCCTTCTATTAAGAACTATGTGTTCATATTATTGCACAAATTTTCTTTGGGTCCTGACTAGCCGCTGCCAATAAATAAGCCAGTTCAGCATAAATATACAGGAAAACGGGTTTATTCACTCAAGAGTATGACACACCCCATCAGTCGGTAATGGACATGTGTGTTATACTTTAGCAGATGAAGTATGTTTGGGGTTTGTAGGGGGAGGGCAAGTCAGAACAGGTACAATATTAGGTAAGAAAAGTCACTTCTTAAAACAAAACAGAATACTTATGTGTTAAAAAGGAAAGAATATATTTTTGTTACAGTCATTTTCATTAGACCAAAAGAAGGAAGCAGCACCTTCTTTATCAGTCAGTCAACAGGCATTTAACAAACCTACTATGTATTTTATCTGATAGTATAGAAAGAACAGGACAACTTTCTTTCTTGAACTCTGAGTCCTCTGAGTTTTCCTTTGTAGTCATGAAATCTGAGTATTGTATTTTAATAAAAATCCAAGATTTTGAAATTTTTTGTTCGAGAAAGATCTTCAAGGAATAAGCTTGCTAACTCCTAAATCCAGAGAATGAACTGTTGCAGAAAGATGCCAGAAAACCTACACTTCATCAAGAAGATCCAGAATAAACTTTGGGTGTGGTTGATTGAACTGAAGTTTGATTGAACATTTATTATAAATGTACACTTTTATGCAAAAGGGCCCCTAATTTGGCTTTTTGTCAATGCGCCTAGCAAATCATTGGTTTTGCTTTCTCTCTTTTCTATTCCTCCCTAACTATTGTAATTTCATAGCTGGTATGTTTACAAGACCCATTGGAGAGACTAGTCTTCCTCAGACCTCAGGGGAAAGGATTATGAATGTTAAAACTACTCCACCCTACTCAGGCTGTACTTTAGAAGATCTGATTTAGCTATTTCTTGATTAGTAACAATGGAGATACTTGGTTTAACAAAATCAAGTCTTGGGAACTATACATTTCTCCACCCTACTCAGTTTAATAAGGTCAGGATGCCTGAACCTTACTCAAAGATTTAATTCTCTGAGGAAATGGCCTTCAACAGACATGTGCAGAAAAAGTAGACAGACCCCTGGACTGTCCTAAGTCAAGCTAAGCTATCATTGGTACAGATGAGACGCAGGAAAGTGACGTAAAACTGTCTATATAAGGCACGTCACTTGCTTGCTCTCTCTCTTTCCCTGGAGAGGTGACTCTGGCTGGCAGCATGCTAAGCGTTCTGACATCTTGGTGTGGTGGCAGCTATTGTCTGGGTTTGGTGGTGAGTTTGCCCTTGAATTGATTCAGGTTCAAGCATCTTGGCTGAGTGTTATATTTAAATTTAGTCTCTAGTAATAAAAGTATTATATTTTTAGACATTTATTAAATATTATTAGAAATCAAGGATACAAAATAATAAACCACATGCCCAGGGCTGATTAGCCCATTCACAGCCCTTACAACATGTTGCAATCTCTGAGTAGAGGAAGAGAGAGTGCAAAGTAGGTGGAGAGCCCTTTAAATAATAATTTGTGATCTTGCACTCAGGTGAAGACTCAGGTGAGATTATAGGGAATTCTGGGAAGTACCATGGACTTCTGGGGATTGAAGTCTGGGGTTCAAATCTCCATTTTTACATGAGCCCTTTGGAGTTCAGGCTGATTCTTTCCTTCTTACTCTTCAAAAACCTTATCTTCCTAGAGCCTCTGGTCTTCCTCCTGGCATTAGCCAGGTGGGATAAATCCTACACCCTTTTCCTTCTTCCTTCTTTTTAATTTCTTTCCACTATATAAATTAAATCACCATAAATGTCCAGTTGACTTTGTTATATTTCTTTTATATTTGAGATATCCATGGCGACCAAATAATTAACATAGTTTAGGTCACAACACTAAATTATCCTTTACAGTTTCCTGAAGGGAACTTTGGAAAGAAAAGTTTTCTTTAAGTTTTCCCTGAAGTGTCTAAGGCATCACATGGTTAAAATAAGTATAAACACAGGCCAAAAGTGAGTTAGTTATGTCACCTTTCAATACACCACTTTTACCTCTTAAAAATCCTACTTGTCCATGGCAGAATGGTTCTTTATTTTATATTTATTTTCCTATATAATTGGATAGTACACTTTTTTAAAATATCTGATGAAAAGACTCCCACACACACAATTTATATTTCTCTTCTTATTCTTGCTGCATTGATTTTGTTTGTGTAAACACTATTCAACTTCATGTAATTAAAATGGTCTATTTTATTTTTTATCATCTCTCTATTCTTTGTTCACTTAAAAATATTCCCCAGTCATAGTGGTGAAAGTGTGAAAGTTATCTTCTTTTATTCAATAAACAGTTATTAAATGCCTGCTGTGGTCTGGACGCTGGCCTAAGTGCTAGGGTTGCAAATAAGAAAAAGAGATAGTCCCTGCCCTCATAGGGCTTATAATCTAACAAAAGAAGATTACACACAAAAGGAAGCTGAAAATGACATGGAGAGCAGGGGGCGGTAATGCTGATGGAAAATTGAGTTATAAGGGAATTTTGAATCTTTATAAAGGAAAGCTTTTGGACGAGTTTAGTGCTCCATCTTCCAGTCTTCCACTTAGAGGGGAGAGGCAACTGAAGGTGAGCTGAGAAAGTGTAGCATCATTCTTCATAGGGAAGAGATTTCAGATGATCAATTTATCATTGAGAGGAAGGTGTATTCAGAAGAGTGGTAGCAAAGCAGAACAGCTGAGGGAAAAATCACAATTGAATGGGGAAGACAATAGTAGTGGTAGTCTCTTGGTGATTGAGTATGACTATTAAAAAAAAATAAAAAAATAAAAAATAAAAATTCGACCGCTTAAAGGGATGACCCACCAGCCGCAGTGTGCTGACCGGGTGTTTGTAGGGCAGGCAATGTTTGGGACACCTTTTCTAGTCCCCTCCCTTGATTAGGGTGAGCAGTGCTGTCCTAGAGAGGGCTGCTCAGTCACCCAGGATGCTGCCAAACGTCCCTGCTGCCCACAGGACCGAGTGACCACTTGTCCGTGGGCTGCCTACATGCAGGATCGTGACTACAACTGCCAGTGGTCACCTCCACCTGTTGCGTCGCCACTCCCCCATCGCTGCAGGTCTTGAAGAGGGTGGACGGGGTTAAGATAGATGAATGTGCACAAAGATACTTGTGCATGAAGGAGATTTAAGTGGAAAAGCCAATGCACAGAGACAGTCCCACTCTCTCGGCATTGGAAGCCTGGGTCCAGTGGCACGAAAAGTCGTTACACCTGGAGACTTCCTCAGCTGCATTGGATGGCCGTGTTGTCCTTTGTGCTCCAACATGCCCTGAGCACTCCACAGTGCTTTGCTGCATTGCCCTCTCAGCCGTTGAACCTTCTTATTGGTTTCTTCCGTCTGTTCAGCCGAAGCAGGCTTCACATGCTGGGTGAGCAAAGCCCTGGTTCAGCAGGGGTCGATGACCCAATGGCTACTCTCACAAGGTTTAGCCGGCCTGTTGAAGCCGTTGCCCGGGGTGTGGCCGCTGCTGGCAGCTACTAGGAGCCACAAGTGAGGGCTGGGTGTCAGGTGAGGGTCAGAGGCTGGAGAGCTGCCCTAGGAGGGCACGACAAGCCCTCCATACCAGAGATACTACCCCTCCCTGAGCACCCCATACACCAAAAATACATAAACTATATACTATACAAGATAAATAGGAAATAATTTAAAGAAATATGGGTTTGGGAAATGCTTTTTTAGAAGATGGGATTTCAGTTTCAACTAAGAGGAAACTGGGGAAGCCTTTAGATGGAGAGGCTATTTTCCTGGCATGGGAGAAAGTCAGAGAAAATTTTCAGAACTAAGAGATGGACTGTCTTGTGCCAGGAACAGCCAGGAGCCCAGTATCATTGGAACAAAGGGTATGTGTCAGGCAGTAAGGTGTAAGAATATTGGAAAGGTGTGTGTTCTGGTAGTAGTGGGGGAGGAATTAAGTCTTAATGACTTTAAGCACCAAGAGAAAGTTTTGCATTTGATGTCAGAAGTGATATGCATCCAGTAGAAGTTACTGGATAGGAGTGTAACATGTTTGGATTTATACTTTAGGAAAATCAGGTTGGCAGTTGAATGGAAGAAGGATTAGAGATGGGGGGAGACCAGATAGGTCTACCCACCAGCAGGCTATTGTAGTAGTCTAGGTGTGAGGTAATAGGGGCTAGCAGTAGGGTGGTGGTAGTATCAAGAATCAAGCGAAGTAACAAAGGTGAAAATGACAAGCCTTGACAACTAAAAGTAATGTGTTAAAAAGTGCTATAACTCCATTTTGTCCTGGACTTATACTTATTTTAACCATGTGATACCTCAGACATTTACTATAGGGAAAGCTTAAAGCCCTTATGCTACCACTAGCTCAAAAATCATCCATTGCTCCTGTATGAGACATATAGCTTAAAGAAATAGAGACCATTTCAGTGAACAGAAAAGCAAGGTTTAATCTTTTTCATGAGAAGGATGCCCAATGTATGGGTGCAGATACAAGCATTTTATAGATTCCTGATACAAACCCCCAGACACTCTGTTTGATACCCATGGCCTGGGGCTGAACTTACAATATTTGCATGAAAGACTACCCAATCTGAAAGCAAAAAGAGTAGCCCCCTCCTTCCCTCTCCCCCCAGCATGAGTCCTATCATGGGGGAAGATGTGAAGAAGTAGCTATGTCTTCAGGAGGGACTCTTCTGATTTTTAAAGGTAAGAGGAGATAAGGAGATAGGATTGCCTAATGGTTTGCTTTCTTTGAGATAAGAGATCTCTCTACCCACTGGGCCTATGGCAATAACAAAATGTCCTTGAGATGTTATTCTGAACTCCTAAACAGGTTTTCCTTCTCTAATGGAATCCCACTCTGAGATGAACAAATTAATTCTTTTCTCTCTACACAACTCCTTTCAAATGTAGTTTAAGTTCCTTAACCTAACATTTAAAACCCTCTAAATTTTTACCTACATTTCTTGTCTAGCCTCATTTCCCATTCTTCTCTCATATATGCCCTCAGGCACATTTTTAGTCATTCTTTCCCCTTGGAATTCTCTTCCACCTCTTTTCTAGCTTATTCATTTTTCCTTGCTCTTCAAGTTAAACAATATCCATAAAGTAATTCTTTACTATTGAATCACTCATGTGCCTATGTTAGCTCTATCTTTGGAATTTGTATAGTACTTGTTGTCTGTACCACTCATAGAACCATTTATCTTAAAGTCTGAGGAGACCTTAAATGTTTTCTATCAACTATATATCTTCTACATGATTAAAAAAATAAACTTTTCTTTTATTCAATTTACCAAAATATGACATCATTTTATCCCCTCTCTCAACTGAAAAAGAAAGAAAAACAAAGCTCTTATAACAAATACATATGTAGAGCCAAACAAAACAAATCCCCCTGTTGGCCAGGTTAAAAAGAAAAGAAAGAAACTCAATTTTCACTAACTTATCTCTATCAAAAATTCTATTAGAAGGTGGGTATTATGTTTCATCATAAATCCTTAGGAATTGTGGTTGGTAATTGTGTTTATCAGTGTTGTTTTTTACAAAATTGTTATATAAATTTTTCTCCTGGTTCTGCTCATTTCACTCTGAAATATTCATATAGATTCTCTCAAGTCTTTCTGAAACTATATCTTTCATTGTTTCTTTTTTTATGTATATATAGATTGTGTCTTTCATGTTTCTATTTTTCAATTCATTCTCTGAAGGTGGACATTCATAAGTTATTCTCCAAATATTAATTCTATGGCTGTATATAATGCTTTCTTGGTTCTACTTGTTTCACTTTTCATTACTTCATGTAGACCTTTCCTAGTTTTAAAAAAATTAACCTGCTCATCTTTTCTTACAGCATAGTTAATTCCATCACAATCATATACCACAATTTGTCCAGCTTTTCCCTAATTGGTGGACATTCCCTCAATTTCTATTTCTTTGTCACTACAAAGAAAGCTACTATGAATATCTGGGAACATATAGGGGTTTTTTTGTTGTTGTTTTTTACTTTTTCCCTTATCTGCTTGGGAGATCTAAGGGTATACAGTTTTATAATTCTTTGGGCATAATTCTAAATTACTCTCCAAAATTGTTGGATCAATTCATACTTCTATCAACAGTGTATCAGTGTCCCCATTTTTCCACCTCCCTTCCAGCATTTGTCATTTTACAAATTTGACAAAGTTCTCTATCTCTTTTAGATATGATACTACTATCAGAGAAATTTTATATAAAATTTCCCCCCAAATTTTCTGCTTTCCTTCTAATCTTGGTTACATTAATTTTAATTTTACAGAAACTTTTAAATTTAATATAATCAAAATTACCCACTTTATATCTCATAATGTTCTCCACCTCCAATTTACTCATAAATTCCTCTCCTATCTATAAATCTGATAGTTAACATGTTCCCTGTTTCTGTTCTTCTCATTTGTTTATATCACCTTTTATCCTTTTCTTAGTGAATTTTATAAGATATTAGTTGAAACATACTTTCTGCCAAATTATTTTCCAATTTCCCAGCAATTTTTGCCAAATAGTGAGGTCTTATCCCCAGAATTTGGCTCTATGCTTTTGTCAAATACAAGGTTACTATAATCTTTAATTATTGTTTGTGGTATGTCTGTTTTGTTCCACTGATCTACCTTTTTATTTCTTAGCCAGTACCAGATAGTTTTGATAATTACTGCTTTATATTATAGTTTTAAAATATGGTACTGCCAGATCTTTACATTTTTATATTAATTTATTTCCCTTCATTATTTATTTCTTATTGTACAATAATATTTGATCACATTTACATACCATAACTTGTTTACTTTTTCTCTAATTGATGGGTATCTCCTTGTAGTTTCTAATTCCTTGGCACCATGAAAAGAGCTGCTATAAATATTAGTTCTCTTTTTCTTTCTTTAATCTGTCTGAGGTACTCAAAGGAATTAATCTTGACATCTTCTTGGACATTTACACTAGAAAGACCTCTACATTGTAGTAATTTATTCTACTATTAGACAACTGAGGTCAAATTTGTCATATATATATATATATATATATATATATATATATAACATTTCTTTAATGTATGAGTCTAGTAGACCTTTAAAAAATGAAATTATTTAAATCTGGCAGACCTTTTAAAATTAGTGAGCCTATGTTGACTCCTAGTGATAATTGCTTCCTCTTCTAAGTACTCACCAACTATTCATTTATTTTATATGTTTCTTGGATACACATCAAGTTCATTGGTCTTCCATTTTTAGTATCTATATTTTCCCATTCTCTTAAAATAGGGAAAATATTTGCTCTCCTCCAATTTTTTGGGGGGGGGGGTTATTCCGGTTCTTTACAATTTCTCATAGCTTTCATGTATCCAGATGTTAAAGTAAGTACCAAGATCAATATACGCAGAAACATGGAACATCTAATTTCCCTTTACCTCAACAATTTATTTGGATTTGCTTGGTGACACTTGGCCTACTTTTCTGCCATCCTTCTTACTCTCAACCCTCCTTCTAAGTCCCAGCCCATAAAATCCTTCTTTTAATAAGTTTTAACAAGTCTGAAGTGAATTCTTCCTGTTACTTCAAAGCTACAACTGGTACTTGGGGAGTTTCCAAAAAACTGGCAAAGCATTGTGGGTTGTTTCAGACTTGAAGGGGACCACACAAACAACAGGTATAGGGTTTTGCAAGGAATGGATGGGAATTTGGGAAAATGAGAAGGGGCACATTCAAAGAACTTCCGAACCAAAGTAATCATAGCATCAGAAAATTTTATGGAAATCTTCCTGGATTTAATTAAATTTAATTAAGTATAATTTTTCAAATTCTGCTGAGGGCAAGGGTAGTTGTTTCCCAAGTTCTTGTATTGTGTTCTCCTGTCAAAATTTTATATTCTGGAGGAAATGGTTCAAAGCATTTGAAAGTATATTTTAATGTTTATGAAATTCTTCACACATTAGTACTCAGAAAATTATCCTTTGAGGTAATTAATACAGATATTATCCCCAATTTACAGATGAGGAAACTAAGGCTCAGGAAGTCTATGTGAGTTGTTTATAGTTACACAGCAAGTTAGTATTGGAATATTGGAAGCAGGATTTGAACCTAGGTTCTTCCAGTATTAAAAATCAAGTTATTGTCATTGAAAGGTATGTCTGAGGATATATGACTTAAAGATTGATGATAGTGTTATCAGTGTCATAATCTTGAGATAGCAATTTCTTGTTGCATTTCAAAGAATTCAGTGATAAGGAAAGTAACATTCCAAGTGGTTTGAGACTAAAGGGAAAGTTTAGCAGACCTTAGAAAGTGATAAGGAAAAAAGAGAGGGAGGTGCCTAAAGGGACCTATGCAGATGAACATCAATAAACTGAAATTTAAAGAGACTTGTACTAGAGATAGAAATGAGAGCAATAAACTGAAGACATATTGGAAAGAGAAGCAAGGTGCTGTAAGTATAGTAGAGAAGTCTCAAACTAATATGAACAGAGGCATATGAGAAGTGCAAAAAATTTTTTTAAGGCTTTTAAAGTTCTGGTCAGGATAAGAGAAAGACATGCAAAGGAACAGGATTTTGGTTTGGAGTGACTAGAAAGATAGTAACAAAAGACAGAGATGTAACAGAATTCTTATTAATTTTTTGTTCTCCCAAAGTGATTCCTTTCTTATAGATGGAAATTTTAGAAGAAAAAATAATTAATTAGGAATTAATTATGCAAATTTCATTTACAATAGTCAAGCACAATATAACCAACACAAAACAAAAGCTGTGGATAGAGGAAATTGGGTAAAAAGCCAGTGCTGCATTATCTTTAATCTCAACTTCATTTCTGGCTTTTCAGATAAGCTAAGCCATGGCCTTTGAGACTTCTTTTTATCCAGGCAGTTAAATGTTCTCTGAATAACAATTTAGTTAAATGGTTTAGTTGTGTTAACTTAATATCAAAGGTAAGGCACCAAATTTGATAAGTGTTGAGGATATAAAAATAAATATTGTGTTCTCAAGGAGTCTAAACTGTACTTAAATGTATATGTGTGGGTATATGTGTACACACAAATTTTCTATATATATATAATTTATCATAGTTCTAAAGGGATAGTATAGTTAGTTCTATATGCTTATCATATAATACATTTTCTTAATTTGTTATGCTTGATCTAATGCCCATTTTGCTTGGATAAAGGAGCTGGCCTTGACTATAGACATTCTATTCCTCAAAGGTATAATTCTAAGAAATTTGAACCACATTATTGTAGCTTATTTAGGACATGTTATTTGGATTTGTTTTTAATCCAGTCTGCCTAATTGTACTTAATATGAAATATTATTTAATTATTTATGATATGAAGATGTGAATTTTTCTCTTTTATTCTTTTCTCTTTATATGCCTTCATTCCTATTTATTTCTAAACTTACACTTAGGTGTCATTTTTTTGATGGGAGGCAAAATGAACCAGGGATCTTGCTGATCAATTAAAATATATTTTGCACATAGTAGTCAATTAACAATTACTCATTGAATTAAGTTGAATTAAGTATAAACTGAGACTGTCTAGAAAATAAAGGGGTGAAAAAATTATCCTCATAATTGTCTCAGTTGTCTGTTTTTCTTTGACTTTGGAAATATGTTTACTAAAACAACTAGTATGAATACATAGGAAAAGAGAACTGCTAAGCTGTCATTTAAACTCTGCATTGTGGCATATAAAATAATATTAATAGGAGATACAGAAGAGTACCTGACCTGGCATGAGAAAAACCTGAGTTAAAATCTAGTCTCTGATGGTAGCTGTGTGACCCATGACAAGTCCCTTAGCCCTGCTTGCCTCAGTTTCCCCATAAGTAAATAGGTAGGAAAAGAGCACCTATTTTCCAGGGTTGTGAAGATTAAATAAGTTGCAAACTACATAGTAAGTGCTATGTGTTAGCTATTTTATTATTAGTAATCCTCATTACATGTAGTACATAGCCTATGCACTGCTAAAAGGGCATGATACTTTACTAATGTTTCTGTCAGAATCCCAAGTTGACATAAGAATTTTAGGGGACAAAGGTTATAAATGTTTGCACTATTTCTTTTTTGAAAACATTTTTCCAGTACATGTACAATTTTGCAATATTATTTTTTAAATTTGAGTTCCTCATTTTCTCCCTTTCCTTATTGAAAAGGCAATTTGATATAGATTATACACATGCAGTCATATGAAACATATTTCCATATGTCATGTTGTGAAAGAACTGCCCCCTCCCAAAAAAAAGGTATGATCTGATTTGCATTTTGACTCCATCAGTTCTTTCTCTGGAGATGGATAGCATTTTTCAACATGAAGTCCTTTGGAATTGTCTTGGATCACTGTATTGCTGAGAGTAGCGAAATACTTCATAGCTATTCATTGTAATAAAATATACTGCCCGTTACTGTGTATGTTTTCTTGTTTCTGGTCACTTCATTTAAGTTTTTCTAGGTTATTTGAAAGCATACAGCTAATTTTTTTATAGCACAAGAGCATTCGTTACAGTCATATAACACAACTTGTCTAATAATGTGTTCCCTATTTCTTTCAAAAATGTTTTAACGATCAACTTCATAACCACCATAGAAAAGATGTTTCCCTCTGTTGTTTTGTTTACATTTCCCCCCTTTGCTATACCAAGCAAACCCAAGTAGATCACTTTACTTTTGACAGATTGAGCTAGTTTTCCCATTTAATATAACAATGCTAGTTGTGTTCAGAGGAAATTTAGTTTCCAACCTCAAACTTAATGTACTGGAAAACTACTCCGGTAAGATCATAATCAGAGGATCAGAGAACTTAGCCTGGAAGGTTATCTTCTGGTCCAACCTCTTCATTTTGACAGATCAAGAAACTGAGATCAGGGAGGGGAATTTATTTGCCTAAATCGAAACCAGATAATTAAAAAAAAAATGATAGCAACTCTCTTTTTAAGGCAGCGTTAGGAACCGCATGCAGAGCTGAACTCTATTTGGAAGCCGCCCTGTTGGCTTTGTGCAGCAGTCCTTAGCCCTCCCTAGTTCCCCTCAGTGGATAGCTCCCCTGGGATCAGCGAATCATTCCCGGGGCCGCGATCTAGTCGCTCTCGAAAACACAGTGGGTCCTCTTTACATGGACTAGGGGATAGTCTAAATTTAGAAGTTCATGTAGTACCAGAGAAGTTCGTGTAAGACCAGACTGGATCCCAAGCTGCGGACGGATCAGCGCGGGCTCCTAGCTCTACCTATGCACCCACCATGCCCATCACCTGCCTTGAGGTGTCTAGCGGTGGTGGGAGACACTGTGTGTCTGTGTTGGGGGGTTGGGGCCGTAGATTGGGAAGACTAGCGCGCTCCCGCCGGGACAGAGGCTGCGGTGCGCGCACAGGAACCGCGTGCGCGGAGGAAGCGGGAGGGAGGGACAGACGGACCGGGCCGGACCAGAGCTGTGGCCGGCACCGCCGTACCGGGCCGCATGAACCCTAGCGTCCGAGGCCGTATGGAGGATCTCCTTCAGAATGAGAGGGAAGCTAGAGAGGGCTGATATCTGTTCTGAGGGAGAGGGCTGGGGAGGGAGAGGGCGCGCTCCGGCGAAAGAGGCGTCCATCAGTCTGTCCTCCAGTCCCCAGTGACGCCCCCTTCCCCTCCCCCGCTCTTTGTTCAGCCTCCAGTCGCCTCTCTGCTCTCAGCGTCCGCCCCGGAGGTCGGGCTCCTGTCCTTGCCTCCACTTCCCGGCCATCGTTCTCCGAGCAGCCCCTCGGTTGTGAACTTGGCTGTTGGGCGTCCAGCCCCACCACAGGAAGTTAGTTGCCCAAAGTAGCCGGCGGTTAGTATCTGTTGCTGCTCCCGGCAGGATCCGGTCTACCCCCTCCCCACCCCCCGGGCCCCGGGGGCTGGTGCCCACGGCTTTCCAGGGACTAGCGCGTGCGTTTGTTGTTGTGTGGAAGCTGGGAGGGGGAAAGGGCGGCGGGGACGGACTTTCAATTTCCTCCCAGGCTAATGAGTGATGCTTCGCCGAGGGTAGTCAGGAGCTCCTCATGTGACCAGTTTCACTTTGGACTCACGGGGTCCATCCAACCGGGAACCGAGTTTCGTACAGATTCGGGGGCGGGAAGAGGGAAACAAGTGGTGCGACTGGAAAATCAGCGGCCGCGCATCCAACGTTAAATAATTCGTCTTCGGAAATTGTTTCTGTACCTCATGACTGGAGGTAACGCTTTAAAGCAGTTTGACGTGATAGATTAGGCGACTTTAAAAGTTGTTTAACTGTCTACACCAGTTTGCATGCAACTTTTTTTTTTTTTTAAAGAATAGGACTTGATTATGTGATTTTGAGCTGTTAGCAGTACAGCTGGTAAATTTAAATTCGTGCTTTGGGATCTTGTGATCTATTTACTAGATTTGCAAGAGATTAAAAAAGTGTCATATAGAGCAACCATAAATTTGTAATTTTCTTCTGGGTATATTCCATCCTCTAGTCTCTGCATTAATTAGTTTTAATTATTTAGTTAATTAGTGTTTTTTGTTGGAGAGGAAAAGCCTTACTGTTCTTATTCAAGATTTGTTAAATACTTTTTGATTAAGAGGTATTTTGTCTTGTTCAATTTCTTTTTCTGAGATTGGGGTTATTTAAGTATTCTATTTCCTCTTTTGCTAATCTAGTCAATTTACATTTTTGTAAATATTGCTCCATTTCACTTAGATTGTCAGATTTATTGGCGTATAATTGGACAAAATAGCTACTAATAATTGCTTTAAATTACTTTAAGAGGTTTTTGTAAGGAATCCAATGCTGGACTTAGAGTAAAGAAGATCTGTATTCAAATCGCACCTTTGACTCTTCTGATAATTCACCCT
The DNA here is from genome assembly GCF_027887165.1 of Monodelphis domestica. Taxonomy (NCBI): domain Eukaryota; kingdom Metazoa; phylum Chordata; class Mammalia; order Didelphimorphia; family Didelphidae; genus Monodelphis; species Monodelphis domestica. The sequence goes on along the minus strand of NC_077229.1, from coordinate 276,192,598 downwards.
GAGCAATGCATTTCATCTCTTTAAATTTGTTTCCTTAGCTGTGAAGTGGAAATAGTAATTCCTGTTGTTCCTACCTTTATCCAGGGTCTTTTGGAGGCTCAAATGAGATAATCTAGGTAAAGTGCCTCTGGATAGGTATTGCTGGAGAATTACAACCAGCATTTTACCTAGAAATTCCAGGTTCTTCTGTCAAAACTTCGAAAAGCTTTCCTTTGCTAATTAAAAAGTAAAGGGACTTATAGTCTCCTCTCTGTTCCAACTACTTAAAGAGTACTTAAATCTATAGAAAGTAGGGAAAGAAGTTGGTAGTAGCCTCCTCTACCTTTGCCTATAGACTCTTGTGCAAACTAGAGCCATCAAAGTAATGGACCTCCCAACAATTTTACTAACTAGTAAAATTTTAGTAGATATAGTATATAACTGTTGGATGTGAATGCAATTTTTTTTTGTTGTTCAACCTTTGTTGAATGAGAAAAACCTTGTAGCAGTATGGGGAGCTCTAAGGCCTTTTGGTTGATACTGAGATTTCTTCAGTCATCATCTTCCTCTTTCCTTCTCTTTAACTTGGATATCTCTAATGAATTGCAACCTGAAAGATTGTTTTTTTAAAAAATCAAAATAAAGGAACTGAATTACGTTAGTAAGATTTACTGCTTTAAGAAATAGTACCTATTTTAAGTTGTTAATGTTTATTCAAATTCTGTTGTTTTAAATTAATTTCATCTCTTAAAGGTTTGTGTGAGATGCCCATAAACTGTAAAAACTAACATACTTTTTATGATTTCATATGTTGAAACTCTGCTGTGACTGAGAATTCTGATCTATTAGAACTCATGTCCTTGGTGCTATTTTGCAGTTTGTTTATAGAAATTTAATTATATGGAAATGGAAATGAGTGATAGAATAGTCATTTCTATTTGATTATAATTCATATAAAAGAGTAAGCAAGATACACTTGCTTGAGGAGGTCACATCAAGAGAAGTGCAATAAATATTTGAGAAGGTCTCATTTATCTATGCGAATCAGGGAAATTTTTGTGGAGAAGATAACTTTGAAAGAAAGGGTTAGTAATTCTGTCAGAACATAGAGAAATAGAGAGAAGTTGCAATTGAATCTATTCCTTTCCTTATTATTGGTTTATAAAAGTCACTGGTTTTCTTTATAATCAGAAAGTTGCTTGATAAACTTAATATTCACGATAAACTATGATTTATTGTACATTTTGACCAATTTAATAAGAATTAAATTAAATACTCATTGTTTTTATAGAACTGCCTCCAGTAAAGATATAATGATAAATGTCTAGAGAACCAGTCTGGATGGTGCTTTGCACACTATGAGTACAATAACAATATAGAAATATTTAATATAATATAAAGAATAATACAAACAGAAAATATCTTTTTTAGTGGTTTTATGAACTTGTTATAACTGCTAACAGTTCCTGTCTCATCTCTAAAAGACAGATATGTACATATGTTTATGTGTGTTTAAAAAGGTACAAAAGAGTAGTGGAGGACTATATATTCAACATTAGGAATAAAGTTGCTTTGAATTCAAAACTGTTTAACATTTTAATTTTTCCATTTCTTATTTTGATGACAAAGTAGCTAGTGGGGTTTTGGGGGGTAGATTCTATTATTTACTTATTTCACTTAATCTTGCCATGTTTTTGGCTACTATGTTGTAGCTAATGACCTTTCTTACAAATAAGGTTTGAAGGTATGTTAAACTATAATTAGCCCTTCTACCATAAAGGTACACATGTACCTTATCTTTGCCACAACAACTTTTCCCATCTTTTATGGACTTATTTTAGCATCATAGAGTTTGAAATATCAACATTCTTTCATTTTTTAGGTATGCATGTTTTTGCCAGGTTTCATGTCTTCTTGTCTGTAGGGTATATAATATGACAAAATTTATAAATTTTAGTTGTTTCGTGTAAAATAAATTTCATTGTTTTATCTGCTTCAATCCTTTGCTGTCTTGTTTTACTCCTTATCAATTCTTAGCTCTGAGGCAACCCTACCAGCTGCCTTCTCTTCCATGCTGCTGAACACTACTGGAGGATGTCACATAATGCTGTTAACAGGATCTACTACAGATTCAAATTCTTTAATCTCAATTGAGCCTTCACTTTTGCATCTAACCTCATATTTAGCCCTGATTGTCATATACCAAAGTTACTTTTTCAAATGTTTTCTTTGCTTAAGAGCATACTAATTGCTACCTTTGCTTCTATTTCTTCCTTTTCTAATGACTCTTTTATTCAGCTTCTTCTGTATAGCTGTAGAGATAAATCTTACAGTTCTCCAGTGCCTCACCTATCACCTCTTTCATCACTTCACCTCACCTACTTTATTGAGTTAATTGAGAACCTTCTGTTACAAACTGCCTCATCTCCTTTATTTCACAGGTCAAAACACCTGGAAATCTTTGGCAATTCTGTCCTGCTTTAATTATGCCCTGATCTAATCCCTACCTGCTTCAGGAGCTGGAACCACTGGTCATTCCTTTCTACTACCTTTCTTTATAAACCTAAACAAATCTTCCTTATTCTTCAGAAATCTTTATTTTACCTTATTATGTGCTCAGAATATTAACCTATATAACTTTTGTTTTTCTCTGTAGAACTCCCTAAAGTTTTTAAAGTTTAATCCATCTACTTCTGTGCCAACTAATTCCCAACCTCTTAAAACCAGGCTGATTCTATTGCTCTATTAAAATAAGTTTCACTAAAATTAACCATGATTTCCTAACTGCTAAATCCAGGACACTTTTCTTGGTGTCTGTTCTCCATGACTCATGTGTAGCTTTTACATTCACCACTTCCAGAATTCTCTTATTTCTTGGCTTTCCTTACATAGTTTTCTCATGTTCTTCAATCCACTTGACTATGCTTCAGTTTCCTTTGCTGATAAATCCTCAATCTCTAGCTCCTTGATCATGGGTGTTTCTTAAGGCTCTGTTCTAGAGCTTCTTGTCTTCTCATTCCACCCCCTTGGTTGGTGATCCTTTTAGCTTATGTTCAAATATCATTTCTACACAGATGACTCCCAAATCTAGATATCTATTTTTATCTCTTTTCTGAACTCTGTACTTTGCTAGATACATGCCTGTCATTTCTGCTTGGCTGTCTTATTGGCATTTCAAAATGTCCCAAATGGTACTAATACCTTTCCCTCTAGACTGTTCTTTTTTTTTTTCAAGGGCACTACTACTATCTTTCTAATTACTTAGATCTGTAACTTTAGTTATCTTTAACCTTTTCTATCTGTTTTCAACAAGTAAATTCTAATTCTGTGTACCATCTTTAGTATCTATTTATTACCTTCTCTCCAGTTTTCTTTCATTTCAATCAACACCTTTATTTAGTCACCCTTCCCCTCATGCTTCCTATGATAAGAGTATACCGGTTACCTTTGCTTCCTGTCTCTTCCTTCTTCAGTGGCTGTTTTATGCAACTTCTATATAGCTGTAGAGATAATCTTAAAGCTCTGGCTTGACTTGTCACTTCCATGGTTAAAAGCTTTCCAAGGCTTTTGTTAGGATAATACAAATTTCTCAGCCTGATATTTTAAGAGCCATGGGGCAGAGTCAATATGGCAGAATAAGAGAATTTTTGCCTCACTATCCCAATACACCTCTTCCATAACAACATAGAAAACTTAGGAAAGCCAAGAAAAAAAATCACTTTTCTAATCCAGGTCATTTTAGGAAGACAAAGGTGTCTGCACATCTTGTGGTAAGGGCTGACCAGGAACACATTATAGTAGTATCAGCAGCTGCTTGCAGCTGGACCAGGAGCATTCCAGTGCTCAGGGATAGAAAAAGAACCAAGACAACACCAGGACAGAAAGCACTTGGACAGAGAGACCCCTGAATTAGCACTGGAAGCAAGAACAGATGCCATTTGGCAACTCTTTCATCCATTACCTGGTTCTGGATCATAGATACAAGGCAGAGAATAGTATACAACCAAGTGTAAGGCCTTAGCTGAGTACTGAGCCTGAAACAAATTCTAGAAACTTAGCTGTGAGGGTTTGTACCCAAGAGTTCAGAGGTGACTCAGTTCCAACTTTTTGCCCAACATAGAAATTTGCATTGGAAAAACTAGGCTAAAAAAGCAAAACCAAAGGAGAACCTATAGTACATTAGCTCTTAACCTGAAGAGCCTGCCAGCAGGCTAATAATAAGTGAATCTAGCAATAGTATATTGAAATCCAGCCACATACAAGCCAACAAACTGAAAAAACCTGGGTCAAAAACATGTAGAGTTCAGAACAGGAGGGCAATGAATAGACCTCTCCATGGATCTATCACTTTGGAAGCAGCAAAAACTTACAAGGTCCCAAACTGAGCTATGAAAGTAGCAGAAGCTTAGGCTGGACCCCCCCCCCCCATGCCTTTCACCCTATCCCAAGAAATGAGCCAAGCCTATAAAGTCCAAAGTAAAAACATATGCTGCAAGAATGAGCAAACAAATGAAGAACCTGACCATAAAGGGCTACTTTAGTGACAAGAAGCTCAAGTACAAAAACAGAAGACCATGATTTGAAAATATTTACATGCAAAGCTTGATATAAAAAGTCAGGTTGGACATAAGGTCAACAAGAATTCTTAGAAGAGTTAAAGCAAGGGCTAAAGAAAAAAATTAAAAGCAACAAAATTTATTTTGGAAACCAAATTAGAATGAAAGAGGAAAAAAATGAAAAAATAAATTAGAGCTAATCAAGAAAGTTAAGAATTGCCAAAAGAGATTCAGCTTGCTAAAAAGGGTACAAAACCAACTAAAGAAAACAAATCCTAAAAATTAGAATTAGTAAATCAATATTTACTAATATGTGAGACCTCAAAAATTATAAAATAAAAACCCTGAAAAAATAGAAGGAAATACAAACAACCTGACAGGAAAAAAACTGGATCTGGAAAATAGAGTGAGGAGCAATAATTTTAAGAATCACTAATCTACCTGAAACAATTTAGGGGGTGGAAAAAGTCCACGTATTTCAAGAAATTTTAAAGGAAAACTACTCAGCTGACTTAGAACCAGTGGCCAAAGTAGGAAAGAATCAATTGGTTATCTCCTGAAAGAAACTATAAAGAGGAAAACTCCCAGAAGCATAGTATCCAAAATCCAGAATTCCCAGGTAGAGAAGATAATATTGCAAACCTACAGAAAAAAGGAATTCAAGCACCATAGCACCAACATCAGGATTATATAAAATTTAGTAGCCACCACTGTAAAGGGACAGACTAGGATATTCTGGAAGGCAAAGCATTTCAGATTGCAACAAAGAATAATTTACCTAACAAAACTTAGTATAACCCTACAGTGCAAAAAAAAAAAAGTATACTTAATGAAATGAAGGATCTTAAAGCATTAAAAAAAAAAACAAAAAAAACCCCTTACCGTCTGTCTTGGAATCGATACTGTATATTAGTTCCAAGGCAGAAGAGTGGTAAGGGCTAGGCAATGGGGGGTAAGTGACTTGCCCAGGGTCACACAGCTGGGAAGTGTCTGAGGTCAAATTTGAACCTAGGACCTCCCATCTCTAGGCCTGGTTCTCAATCCACTGAGCTACCCAGCTGCCCCCTTCTTAAAGCATTTTTGAGGAAAAGAGCTGAATAGAAAATTTGACTTTTAGACACAAGGCTCAAGCATAAAATCAGTATGAGTAAGAAAGCACACGAGGCTTAAAAAGGTAAAATTGTTTATGTTTTATTTGGCAAGACACTTGTAATCACATAACTTTGTCATCACCTAGGATGTTAGAGTTTAATTAGACAGCTTGGGTATGAATCTATTATGCTTATATGATCTCAAAAGACAAATGGAAGGGTAAGGAAGAAAGATCCATTAGGAGAAGAGAAAGGGAAATGGAGAATGAGAAAATTATCTAAAATAAACGGGACACAAAAAGACAACTTTATATAATGGAGAAGGCAGGGGATAGGAATTAGACAATTTCAATCCCATTATTATCCGAGCTGGTTTAGGGAGGGAAAAAATACACATATACATAGTTGGGAACAGAAATTCATTTTTGTCAATAGGGAAGTAGTAGGGAAATGGTGTAAGAGAGGATGAAGGAAGATTAAAAGAGAGAAGCAAAAAAGAAAAGGGGATAGGGTAAAAGAGAAAATAATAGGGTAAAAAAGACAGGGTAAAAGAATAGAATAGAATGGAGAGAAATACCATCAACAACTATAGCTGAATGTTATGGGACAGACTCATCCATAAAATAAATGAGAATATCAGAATGGATTAGAAACAAGAGTACATCAATGTTGTTTACAAGAAATACACTTGAAATAGAAAGATATTCATAAAGTAAGGGGCCTGGAGCAGAATCTGTTCTATGTTTCAGATGAAGTTAAAAAGGCAGGGGTGGCAATCATAATCTTAGACAAAGCAAAAGCAAAAATAGAACTAATTAAAAGAAACTTTTGCTAAAATTTCCTAAAAGGTACCACAAATAATGAATATAATATCAATGCTGAATGTATACACCAAATATAATAGCATCTAAATTCTCAAATAAGAAGTTAAATGAATTAAAGAAGGAAACAAGCAGTAAAACTATAAAGGTGGAAGACTTCAGTTTATACTTCTGAGACATAGATCTGATCATAACATAAATAATTTAAGGTGATGAATAGAATTTTGAAAAAGTTAGATATGATAACTGGAGAATACTGAACAGAAACAAAAAGAAATATGACTATTTCAAGTGTGCATGGGACCTTCACAGAAATTGAAAATGAATTAGTTAGGATATAAAAATCTCCAAAATAAATGCAGAAAAGCAAACATATTAAATGCATCTATGACCAATATGCTATAAAATTACATTCAATAGAGAGTTTTTGAAGCATAGATTAAAAAACAATTGGAAACCTAAATAAAAATCCTAAAGAATGGATGTATCAAAGAACAAAAGAAATTATTCTATTAAAGACAATAATATCAGTGAGATAGCATGCCAGAATTTGTGGGATATATCCAAAGAAGTACTCAAGGAAAAATTTATATCTAAACTCTTAACATCAATAAGAGAGAGAAATAGATCAATAAATTGTGGCTAAAACAAAAAAAAGTTAAAAAAGACAAGAAATTGAAACTTCTCATTAAACTCCAAAATCAAAGGAGAAGATTAACAAAATTGAAAGCAAAACAAATCCTTGGACTAATAAAACCAGGTACTGGTTATTTGAAAAACAGATAACCATTAGCTAATTTGGTTAAAAAAAAATAAAGAGAAAAACCAAAATACCAGTATCAATAATGAAAAAGAATTTACAACTAATGAAGAGAAAATAAAATAAATTATTAGAGACAATTTTGCCCCATTATATATCAGTTAAACTGACAATATTAGTGAAACATATTTACAAAATATAAATTGTCCATATTATTAGGACAAAAAAGAAAAATAACCCCATCTTAGCAAAGGAAATTGAACAAGCCAAAACTGACCTCCCTGAATAAATGAAAAAAAAAAACTAGTAAACTGGGAAGAAATTTATGCAATAAGGTTCTTTGATAAAAATCTTATTTCTAAAATATATTGGGAACTGACACAAATTTATATTTTATAAGAAGTACCATTTCCCAATTAATAAGTTACCCAAAGTATATGAATAGAAAGTTTTGAGAGGAAGACATCAACATTTTTTATCAGAGCGAGAGTAGTAGTCTCTCGATGTCCGAGAATGACAATTGTCTTTGTGCGTTTTCATCTACGGTGTACCCTCATATGGCTTTGGAGTCCAAAGACTGAGGTGCAAAGTTTGTGGCACATGGGGCATGGAACGCCAGTTGTTACGGGAGGTGCGGTTATGGCCTGGTGTCCATGTTCATGTGCAGTGGCAAGACGTCGATGTCGCTCATCTTCAAAGGTGATGGTGGCATGGTTAATGTGGGTTCAACAGCTGCTTCTGTCAGAGGCAGAGAGTTCTAGTTGCTTTGGTGTCATGCCAGCCCACTTCGAGTTGGATTTTAGCTGATCCTTGAATCTTTTCTTTGGTCGGCCTTGTTTCCTGAGTCCAGCTGACAGTTCCCCATAGAATACCTGTCTTGGTATTCGCTGTGGGTCCATGTGGATGACGTGTCCAGACCATCGTAGCTGGGTTTTGAGGACCAGGACTTCGATGCTGGTGGAGTTGGCTCTGTCGAGGACTTCCTGGTTGGTGATTCGGTCCTGCCATCGGATCCTCATGATTGACCGGAGGGAGCGTTGGTGGAATTGCTCCAGCTGTTTCATGTGCTTCCGGGAGTGTCCGTGTCTCACAACCGTACAGGAGCGAGCTGAGCACCACTGCGTTGTACACTTTGAGCTTCATCGCAGTGCTTACACCGCTGTGTTGGAGGACTTTGGAGCTCAGCCGCCCAAGTGCCTGGCTGGCCTTTTGGATCCTGGCATTGATCTCATGGTCTAGGGACCCGTCGTTGGCGATGGTGCTGCCCAGGTACTTGAAAGTGTTGACGTTAGAAAGCTGCGTGCCGTCGATTGTAATGCACGGCTGGTTCGTTGGCCTCCCTGGTGCAGGTTGGAACAGCACCTCTGTTTTGCTGAGGCTGATAGTCAGGCCAAACAGTTTTGTTGCGGTGGAGAACCTGTCCACAATGGTTTGGAGATGATTTTCTTGGTGGGCCATGAGAGCACAGTCATCTGCGAAGAGAGCTTCCAGAATGAGTCTCTCTGTTGTCTTTGTTTTTGCAGTCAGGCTGGGAAGGTCGAATAGTGAGTCATCCAGTCGGTATTTGATGTAGACGCCCAGGTCTAGATCCATCACAGCATGTCGTAATACTTGGGTGAAGATAGGTTGAAAAGTACCAGAGCGAGGACACAGCCTTGTTTCACGCGGTTGGAGATGTTGAAGCGATCAGAAGTCTCTCCACCAGATAGGACTTCCCCTGTCATGTCGACATGAAAGAGCTGGATCAGTGTGACGAATTTTGCTGAGCAGTCGAGCTTGCTGAGGATCACCCACAATGCGTCCCTGTTCAGTGTGTGGAACGCCTTTGTCAGGTCTATGAAGACAATGTAGAGACTCAGGTTCTGCTCAAGGCATTTTTCCTGCATTTGCCTCACCATGAAGACCATGTCGATGGTGCTACGATCTGGTCTGAAGCCACATTGTGATTCAGGCAGGTTCTGCTCTGAAACAAATGACAGGAGTCTGTTGAGTATAACACGGACGAGGATCTTTCCAGCAGTGGAGAGTAGTGAGATGCCTCTGTAGTTGTCACAGGCTGCTCGTGAGCCTTTGTTCTTGTATAGGGCTATGATGGAGGCATCTCTGAGTTCTGGGGGCATGTCTTCCTCCTCCCATATGCTGGTCAGCACTATGTGGAATGCCTGGAGTGCCTTTCCATTTAAGGCCTTGTACACCTCAGTTGGGATCCCGTCTTTACAGGGTGCCTTGCCTGCACTCATTTGTTTAATGGCTTTTTGGACTTCCTCTATTGAAGGAGGGACGTCAAGTTGTTTAATGGTGCGGTTTTGGGGGATCTGGTCAAGGGTGCTTTGGTCAACTGAAGAGGGTCAGTTGAGAAGCTGACTGAAGTGTTCTTTCCACCTGTTGCTGATGCCTTTTTTATCTTTTTATCAGTAGCCATATGAAAAAAATATTCTAAATCATTAAATGTTCTCTTGGTTTTGCTCATTTTACTCAGCATTAATTCCTGAAGGTCTTTCCAGTTGATCTGTGAATTTTCAAATGGAATTTCATTTTCTCTGTTTTGATGTTTAGGGTAGTTCTCTTATTTCCTTCATTCTGGTGTTAAGGTTTTTTTTTTTTTGCCCAGTTATTCTTCTGGAAAACCTATGGTCCTTAAGTTGCCTCTGCATAGCCTGTCTTCAAGATTAGTATGTTTTGCTTGCATAGTGTGTGTATATATATATATTTTTTTCTCTTCTTTTAGGTTATTCTTTTCTTTTTTGTGTTTGCATTTCCAATTCATTGTTCTCTCTTTGGTAAGATCTGCCATTAGAGTTTACAGTTTTTCTATTCTTATTATTTTTGCTCATTAGGACACAAAATCTATTGTTATAATTCATTTCTCTCTCCTAAAAAAAAACCCATACCCTTACCTTCTACCTTAGAATGAATACTATGTTTTGGTTCAAAGACAGAAGAGTGGTAAGGGCTAGGCAATGAGGGTTAAGTGACTTGCCCAGAATCACACAGCTGGGAAGTGTCTGAGGCTAAATTTGAACTCAGGACCTCCCATCTGTAGACCTGGCTCTCAGTCCACTGAGCTACCTAGCTGTCCCCAATTCATTTCTCTTTTAAATCACTCTGGAACACTGTTGTGGTTCCATATTCTCTTTAAATTTCATGTGGTTTCCATGTCTCATTAAGCATTGGGTCATTTTCCTTCATTTTCAGTATTTATATCTGAATTAGTTTATTTCATCTGGAAAACATAGTTCCTTTTGCTATTCCTTTTTCCTGTAAGTTTTTCTCTTTATGTTCAAGGTCTTTGAGAGTCCTCTTCCAGAAATATTTGGTAACTCCTGGCTACCATTACATTATTTCCTGAGCCCCTCCTCTCTGTCTGTGGTTTATTTTTAGGTTGGATCTCAAAGCATCTCAGCCTCTTCCCACACTGGACAACTCCTAGTTCACTACACTAAGTCTCTGCCCCAGCTTGCTGCTTTGCACTTCCCCTCATTCTTGGTTGAGTGCTACATAGCTTCCCACATACAGGGTGTCCTGTCCTGGTGATGTATCCCACTCTCTTTGTTCTTTACTTTTCTGGCCTGGCACCAGAGGTTCAGAGCTTTACAGTGCTGGTGCTTTGGGAGTTCCCATCCAGCTTTTATTGTCCAAGGACTTTATGGCCTAGTAGGTTATCATGGCCCAAGCAAACTTATGCATCCTGCTAGGCTACTGGAAAGAGAGAGAGGGAATACAGTGTTCAGGATTTTGATGTAAACCAGTGTTGTGTCCTTGAGTCAACTTGCATTGCCTCTGACAGGTACATGCAAGGTGGGGGAGATGTGCTAAGTGAACTCAGAGCCAGTGAACATCAGTTCTTGGGCTTTGTGGAGAGATGGGAGGGAGAAGTTGTTGTCTTTTGAATTCTGGATATTATAGACCATGAAAATCGCTGAAATTGTTTTATTTTGGGGACAGAGTTTCTGTTTCAAAGAGGTTTTAAGAAGTCTTGGGTACTGGCAAAAATGTTTAGTCAGCTATCTTGTTGCTTTCAGGACCAGAAGTCTCTTGAGCTAATATCTTTAAGGTTGTCCTGGATTTCTTTGTATGTGGCAACTGTTAGGAATACAAATAACAGACAAAACAATTCTTGCTCACAAAGAGTTACATTCTAAAGGAGGAGAAAATAAAGATATATTATGTATATACAGAATAAACATAAAGAAAATATATACAAAGTAATTAGATATAACATAGTTTGAGAGGATCCCAGCAATTAAAAGTATTAGAAAAGGCTTCATGTTGAAGGCAATGTTTGTAGCATATAAACACATTAAAACTAAACCAATTTTGCTCAGATTAGGAAAGACTAGATTGAGAATTTTGTAAACTTCCTATGTCTATAGTCAGTATAATACAGAGCAAAGACAAGAAGCTCCTGTTACATAGTAGGAACTTAATTAAGCATATTTTTTGTGATCCTTCAGACTGGTCTTTTGTATGAAGATATAGTCTTTTCATGTGGTAGAAGCTGCAGGATTTGTTCTTCATTCACATTCACAGTTTTATTGTTATATTATACAAGATGGTGTATGGTCGATTTGGGAAAGAGCTTAATCTAGAGTCTATCAATGCAATATATACCTAAATAATTTGATTTTAGGATCCATAATTTATTGCGTATGTGGCTCCAAATTTCAATTTGATACATTTTAAGTTGTTTATAGGGGACTATTAGGGAAGTTTGGCTAGGTTATTGCTTCTTCTCTGCCATCTTGACTCTTAACAACTCTTTCAGATATGACTAATCAAGTTCATTAGTTATATCTATCAATTCTTTTAGTACCTAAAGATATAACTCATTTGAGCCCAGTGATCTGAATTCCTCAAGGACAACTAGATATTTTCTTTTACTCCCTCCTTATCTTGGTTATCAGCTTTTCATTAGCCATTTTTGTTCTGACATTTCCAATGCAAGGGTCATTCTCTTTGGTAGCAAAAATACCAACAAAATAATAAAGTGATTCTTTCTTTCTAACGTAGGTTACTGTCCCATTCACTTGAAGCATAGATATAATCTTTTATCACTAACATTGTTTTTCCTGTGGCCTTTTTATATTGTCTTTTTTGGAGAATAAGTAGTTTCTTTCTCAGTGCATTCAGCTCCTTTTTCTTCAGGAAGAGCATCAGATCTGTTTTTGAGCTCCAAGTTACTGCTGTTCATTTTCTTCCCTTTCTTCTCCCTGTAGCAGTCTTTTACTCTTCAATATGACTACAAGTTTTCCTTTTTCTACATCAGATCTTTTCCCTCTATTAAAGCATCAGTTTCAAATCCTAAAACAACATGGAATGAAGAAAGGCATCTATTGCATTTCATCAGCCTACATGGTTAATAGTCACTCAGCTGTAGCAGAAATATAAATATTATGCACTTGATTCTAGTTACTATATAACTTCTTCTACTCTCTATACTGTTTGGGGTGTTTAGCCTTTTAAAAAATTCATTGTACATCAACTCTCAGCATCTGTTTTGGTTATCTGGACTCATCTCGCCTTTTACTTGAAGGCTACAACTGGTTTTATTTGAACAGAGTTTTTTAACTTAATGTGATCAAAATGACCTATTTTACATCTCATAGTGCTCTCTTTTTCTTGTTTATTCATAAATTCTTCTCCTGTCCATAAGTCTAAGTGATATATTTTGTGTTCTTCTAATTTACTTACAATATCTCCCTTTATGTCAAAATCATTTACCATTTTAACCTTTACTTGGTAAATGGTATATATAGTGGTCTATATCTAGTTTTGGTCTAACTGCTTTCCATTTTTCCCAACAGTTTTTTTAATCAAATAGTGAATTTTTATCTCAAAAGCTTAAATCTTGACATTTGTCAAATATAAAGTTGATATAATAATTTGCTACTGTATATTGCATGCCTACTCTTCCACTGATCCATCTTTCTATTTCTGAGGCAGTCCTAGTTATCACTTATAAATAATTTTTCTAAAAATTAATTAATTTAGACTATTTTTCCATGGTCACATGGTTCATATTCTTTTCCTCCCCTTTTTCCTCTCCCCTCCCTGAGCTGACAAGCAATTCCACTGGGTTATTCATGTATCATTGTTCAAAACCTATTTATATATTATTAATATTTGCAATAGAGTGATCATTTAAAGTAAAAATAATATAACCATCAAATTATGTGATCAATGATATGTTATTCTTCTGCATTTCTGTTCCCACAGTTCTTTCTCTGGATGTGGATAGCATTCTTTCTCATAAGTCCCTCTAGACTGTCCTGGATCATTGCTACTAGTAGAGAAGGCCATTACATTCAGTTGTGCCACAGTGTTTCAGTTTCTGCATACAGTTTTCTCCTGTTTCTGCTCCTTTTCCTCTGAATCAATTCCTGGAGGTCTTTCCAGTTCACATGGAATTCCTCCAGTTCATCATTCTTTTCAGCACAATAGTAGTTACCAGTAGTTCTGATAATTTCTGCCTTATGAAATAGTTTAAGATCTAGCACTACTAGATCTCCTTCTTTTACATTTTTTCATTAATTCCTTGATATTCTTGATCTTTTGTCCTTTCAAATGAATTTTGTTATTTTTTTCTAGCTCAATAAAATATTTTTTGGTAATTAAATTGGAATAGCATTGAATAAGTAGATTAGATAGAGTTGTCATTTTTATTATATTGTCTCTGCCCACCCATGAACAATTAATATTTCTCTACTTAAATCTGACTTTATTTGTATAAAAAGCATTTTATAATGATATTCATGTAGTTCCCGAGTTTGATGTGGCACATATACCCTAGGTATTTTAATGCTGTCTATGGTTATTTTAAATGGGGTATTTCTTACAGTCACTTCTAGATGGGGTGCCTTTGATTGAAAATTTGGTAGAGGGGTGTTTTTTAGGGGGAAAGGTCATGAATTCAGTTTTAGATATGTTAAATTTGAGACATATTTGGGACATCTATTTTGAAATGTCTGTTAGGCAATTGGTGATGATGTGTTATTGAAGGACAGAGAAATTAGAGTGGATAAATAGATCTCTCTATATAAAATTTCCATATAGAGATTATAATTAAACTTGTGGAAGCTGATGAGTTCAGAGAATTTATATAAAGGGGATGACCCATTTACTTGAGGAACACCTATAATTTGTGTGTGTGTGTGTGTGTACAATTAGCTAGCAAAGGCTAATGTGTGAATTATCCTATCTATTCAGATGTTGCAAAAATTTTGTAAGTATATTATTTGTACCTTCAAATAATTGATAAATATTTGAATAGAATTTTGGATTCTTATGGTTTTTGAAGAAAAATTTGGTAAACAAATGAAAAATACTTTTATTATTAAGTACTGGGGACATAAAGTAGATACTCGAGATTGGAAAGGATGGTTCAGTTGCAGAGCTGATGGAAGGTTCTTGTGTAGCAGAGCAAATGGTAATTCTGGGGAGTCTAATGGCTATTATGTACTATCAGCCTAATTGGTGAGCAAATTCAATGCATGATGGAGCTTAGAGAACTGGGGGAGGATGGACGGTAAAGCCTTGTCTTCTATCTTGCCCAGAAGATTGGAAGTTGATGACTCCCTGGGTAGAGGAAGCTGTGAATGCCCCACAGGTGAGGACCTGCCTCATAGTTGCTTTTTACACTCTTTTTTTTCTTTGCAATTTACGTAATTTATTTATTTATTTATTTTTGCTGTAGTTTGGTGGTCTCAGAATCTGTGGGGCAGAAATTTTTAGATTTCTCTTTCTTACACTTCTATCTATTTGTTTGAGTCATTTATTTTTGTAAAATGGGAAATTATGTTCAATAATTTATTGAAATATAATACAATATTTTCTTTTAAAATATGTTCTGTATGATTATAATTTTCAATTTCCTTTTCCTGGATATGTTCTTCAAACCATAACTTTGTCTTATATTGTTTCCAAATAGTTTTCCAGGTCAGTTATTTTTTGAGCTTGCTTTTCTATTTCAACAGCAGTTTATGCCTTTCTTTATTCTCTTGTATTATTTTGCTTTTTGTTGCATCTAATGAAAATTTTAGTGCTGCTATGTAACATTAATTGCAGTGGTCAAAAATCATTTGAGAACTTTTAGAGTTTGCTATCAACTCCAGCAAAGCTGGGTTAATCCTGAGTCTATTTGCAGATAAAATCAGTTTCTTTTCATTTCAGAAAGAACATTTTGTCCCAGTAAAAATTCTTTTGCCTTTTAAAAAATCAAATCCATTTATTTTATTTCCAGTAAATTCTTCTGTTTGTTCAAGAAATAGCATTTTCTTCTCTCTTTAACCTGACATGTCATTTTTCTTTATTTTTAAATACATCTTATCATTGATCTGTTTGGTTATAGGATAAGGTATGAAGTGAATAAATAGGTGAAAAAGTATTTTAAGCACTTACTAGTCAGTTGGTTAGTCAATCAATAAACATTTATTAAGCACCCACCATATGCTAGATGCTGTGCTAAACACTGGATATACAAAGAAAAGTAAAATACAGACCCTACTATCAAGGAATTAATATTCTAATTGGGAAACAATATGCAAATAACTATGTACAAAGAAGCTATGTATGGAATAAAATGGAGATAACAAAGAAGGTTTAGGATTAGGAGGAATCAGCAAAAGCTTACTTTAGAAGGTTAGTTTTTATCTGGGACTTGAAAGAAGCAAAAGGCAGAGATGAGGAGGGAAAGCCTTCCAGGAATGGGGACAGTCAATGAAAATGTCCAGAATCGGGTAATGATGTGTATTATTTGAGAATTAGAAAAGGGGCCAATATCACTGGTTCACAGAATACATAGTGGAATTTAAGATAAAAGAGGACTGGTGAAGTTTGGATATAGTGGGTTATGAAGTGGTTCTTGAATATCAGATGATTTTATATTTGATCATAGGTTATAAGGAGCCACTGAAATTTATTGAGATGGATGGATAGTGATATGATAAGACCTGGCAGGTGAGTGGAGGAAAGGAAACTCTTGCAGCAGAGAGGCCAAACAGCATGTTATTACAGTAGTCTAGGTGCCAAGTGGTGAGGGTCAGTACTAGAGAAATCAGAGGAAAGAAGGGAGCATATATCAGAGACACTGGATTAGGATATCAATGATAAAAACACAAAATCAAGGGAGTTCTTGCCCTCAGTTATTTTTTCCTCCAATGTTTAGTCATCCATAGATTTATCAGGTACCAACTTTTTGTATACATTTGATTGTGTTTGGATCTCAGTTCTGTTTCATTAATGCATTTTTCATTTATTTGTCTACCATAATATTTCTATGATAATTTCTGATTTTGTTTTAAGTGTGTTTATGTTCAGGTCTCTCTCTCTCAGTTGTTCTTTTCTACTGGTAGTAGGCATTCTTGTCTATTCTCTTTATACATTTTGTTATTTTATTCATTTTAATAAAATAACCCATTTGTTTTTTGCTATGTTTTTTAATACCTATAAATCAATGTAGGGAGTTTTGACTCATTTCCTTCCATTCTATCCCTATACAAGGGATTTCCTTCTTATTTTTCTTACTTATTTCAAAATTACTTTGTTAATAATTTTAAAGAAGCATGTAGCCTGGTAAGCTATTACCACATATTTATGGGGTTTTTGTCATTATTGCAAAATGGTATTTAAAAAAATAGTTCCTTCTGGCATTTTTGGTAGTGCATAAGAATGTGGCTTATTTTTTGTGTGATCATATCTTTAATTTTGCCATCTTTCTGAGCTTTTTTATATCAGTTTTGTTATTGAGACTCACCTTTTCTCTATATGCAATGTGATTATCTGTAGGTTGAACTGTATTAGTATCATGATAGGAAAGATTTCACATCTCACTGGAAGAATCTTTTTATTTTTATTTCATAAAATCATAATTTAGAACTAGAAGATACTTTAAAAGTCACTTAGTTCTCCAGTCTCCTAATTTTACATAGGAGGCAATGAGATTTAGAATTCAACTTTTCCAAAGTTATGCAGTTAGTAAGAAGCACTAGGTCCTCTGAACTCTAAATTCAGCAGCATCTTTACTCAATTCATGCTATTTGACCTTTTATTGATAGATTCTTTGAAGGCTTGCTGGTATGCCATTTGAAAAAAAAATTTAATGTTTCTTTTTTTCCTTCTGAAAAATTTTTAAGCCACATTCCAATATTTTTATTTTTTTTTAACATATCAATTGTCCATCTTAATTGGTATTAGGCTTTTCTTGAATTATTCTTGATGCTGCTTTTCTTCCCATATTATTTTATTCAGCAGAATTTTAAAATATTATCAGAATTTTTCTCTAGTTGCTTATTGCCTTTGAGCATATTTTTTTTTGTTCTCATTTGAAAAGATTTTGGCAGTTTGCAGTGTTCTGTAGAGTCTAGTAGGACCTATTTACCCTTTGTTTATGTCACTGTCTTCCTGCAATTCTAATAACTGTGAATTTTAACTTCTTAAAATTTTAAAGTTGCTTGTAAAGGAAATAAAACATAGCTCAGAGAGACTTGAATACAATTCTCAGCCTCTTTTATCAGCTGTCTGTTGTCTTACCTACAGAATTAAGATAATTCTATTTTCTTTTGTCCTTTCTTAGGATCCCCTAAGATAATGTATATTCAAACATGTTTAGCTCTTTGGGGGGAAAAGACATTTTTTAAATGTTCTTGTAGTATCAACTTGCTTTGTTCTTATAATGGGAACATTCTTTACTATTTTATTTAGAAATGAGTACAGAAGCAGAACAACAACTTCTCCATAATTCCAGAAATGGCAACACTGAGGAAGTTAGGAAGCTCTTAGGAAGCCTGGAGAGAAAGGAAGTGGTTGCTAACATTAATTGCAAAGGTAAGTTGAATCACATTCTGCTTTTTTACATTAACTTTCCATTGCTAGCCACTGTTATTTAGGCATAATAATATTAATTTCCCTAAGATGATGAATAGTTTGTAGTAACATTATAATCTGTATTTGTCTTCTCTTATAAGCTAAAAGGACTCTTTGTAAAATATTTTAAGTATTTCTCTTCATCCATTCATTAAGAAATTGACATGTGTTTTCTAACCCTTATCAAATCTATTCTCTACATGCTCTGAACCATTTTTACTTAAGCCTCCTGTCAAGAATGTTTTACATTTTCTAGGGCAACAGAATTACTGAGATTCAATATCTAAAAGCGTTTGTGAACTTCTTCCTACCTCTGACCTGGGCCTTTGTGACCTGAGATTTTTGTTAAATTGATTTCTGTTCCCAGACAGTTTACTACTACCAAGCACTGGAATGTCATTGTGGGGGCTTTCCCCCTTTTTCCTCCCTGATATTGTGATTCAGCTTTGTACTTCTTTCCATACCATGGTTTATTCATCTGGGAATGTATTCAAATAATACCATGGTAGCCACCATACTTGCTTGTCTACATTTCTTCAGTTGCTACAGGAAACATTCTATAACAAATAAATTCTCCCAGAACAATATTTTGAAAAACACACAAAAGTGTATTAGGAATATTTAACTAAGCACAGATATCCAACCATGGTTATTGTATATTGATTCTTTACAAAAAGGACATCTTCATTAAATAAACAATACTTGAGGATGTAGAATGATAGAATTTTAGAAATGGAAGTTATCTTAGATCATTTAGTTTAATCATCTCAATTTTAGGCAAAAAAAATGAGTTCCATAGAAGTTAAATAACTCATTCAAAGACACAGATAATAAGTAGGTCAGTGACTAGAATCCTGATCTCTTGATTCCTGGCCCAATATTTTCCATACTCTTTATGACAGATTTTTTTTTGCTTTTTTTTCTTTGGGATCAGATATGTAATTTCATTGGTATAGAGAATTACCTGGGGGTAAATTCCTTGGACCAATGACGAGGACTTGCCCAGGGTGACACATTCAGAATATAGCAACATGTGCTTAATAGATTTCATTGCAGTGTGGCTAAGGAAGATTTGGAAAAATCATTATAGTGATAACTTTGTTATATAGAAACAATTGTTAAGGTTTTCATGAATGTGAGATTCCTCATTCCATAGTTTGTGTTCTGATTCTAGGGAGAAGTAAATCTAATTTGGGTTGGACTCCTCTTCATCTGGCATGCTATTTTGGACACAGACAAGTGGTACAGGATTTATTGAAGGTATATTTGATTTAATTTTAAAGATTTATGCTCAATAGTTTGTAATAAATATCACTGAAATATCCTTAAAGAAGGTGAGTAAAAATGGATTTTAGTCAGTTATAGTATTAGTAATTGCTTTTGTAAAAAGCTTATTATAAGATGTCTTCTTGCTCTATAATAGTAATTCAAGATTATCCACACTTTGTTAATTCATATTTAATTTTCCTATTCCTTGAGTTTGAAATTAATAACTTTTACTGTATTTAAATCAATTTTATATATAAATTAATTAAATACATTAAATTTAAAACCTAATTTAAAACTTCTAAGTATTTTTGAATACCAAAAAATTTTCATGATTTTTATAAATATCTCCATAATAATTAAAGGAGATGTAGTAGTTGGTTTGTTTTACCGCAAATGTAGTATTTAAAGGAAATATTGGAGGTTATTTCATGAAAATGTAAAGGATTAAAAAATGCAACAATAAACATTTATTGGGCATCCTAATTTTTAAAGTATAAGAATTTTATTTTTATTTTTTGCTTTTAGAGCTAAAGAAAACTCCATCTGTATATTCTATTTATTTCTATCTCAATGTAAAATATACCCTTTAAGTTGGTCATTTGTTTTTATTCAGTGAGCTAACTTTGGTAATAATATGTAGTGTCAATACAGTGTTTCTTTCATTTGTGAAATATTTGATCCATAAAAGTTCTTCTCTAGTGTCACTTTATGGTGTGGATGCAACCTTAGTTTCTCAAATGCTTTCAGCTGAGTATAATTGCTGGAAAATTCTAACAAATTCTAACGAGGGTTTAAGTATGGTACTAAAAGCAAACTATTTCTGAGGACCATTTTAGCCAAGCATTGAGATACTTATCATCAAGAGACTGGCCGCTTAGTGATGAATTCTTTGGCCATCACAACTTGGTCGAAACAAAGAAAAAATAAGAAATTACTCTCATTTCAGTGATGCTTTCTTCCTTATCTATAGTGACAATAGCAGGAAAAAGATGCTAAGAATCATATAGTTTTTAAGCCAGTGATAAACTGGTTCTTTCTTGGTTCTCTCAATGTAAGTTCCTTGTGTAGCCAGCATAGCACCAATATACTACTAACAGTTGGAAGTAAGGAAGATTGGGTAAAGCGTGGGAAAGGGCCCTGCAGAGGGTGAGCTTTGAACTTTGCATTAAATGAAGCCAGGGAAGCTGGGACTCAGAGTTGAGCAATAACAGATGTTTATTAGAAGCAGCATAAACATTACTAATGAGATTCATCTATAGAAAAGAAGGTGACTTGTCATGGAGCAAGAGTTTAGGAAGACAAATCAATAACCTATATTCTGTGTTGTTAACTACATATCAGGTGACTCTGAGAAATCTGTCTTCTAAGCTTTTCATCTCTTTCACTTTTCTTTTTTGTCTTAACAAATTCAGAACAGCCTGTTTAAGTGCCTGCAGCCTTCTAGGCATTGGGACTACAATGAATGGAAACAACTTAATTGCTTCTTTTAAGAATATTAGACCCTAATGAATAATGTTTGGAAATGACCAAATAAAATAATGTTAAAAAAAAAAGAATATTAGACCCTAATGGAGTTGGGAGGATCAGACCTCACATAGATAAGTTGAACAAAGGACAGAGCTATAGTGCTCTAATAAAATTTGAGAAGGGAGGATTAGGGAAATCTTTAATGAGATGGCTTTTTTTTGAGCCACCTCTCTTGACAAAGACACTGGAATGAGTTGCCTCTCCAGCTCATTTTACAAATGAGGAACTGAGGCAGGTAGGGTTAAGTGACTTGCCCAGGGTCACACAACTAGGAGTGTCTGAAGACAGATACCTCAACTGTATTTTAGAGAAAGAATATGTAAAAAAGCATAGATTAAAAAAGAACATTGATTCTAGGCATAGGAAGTAGCATATTGGGAATGCATAGAAGTGAGACTACAGGACAGGATTAGGAAGAGTTAGTAATCCTGTCTATTTTGATTGCAATATAAAATACATGAAGAGAAGTAGAGTAAAAAAGTTAACTCTTAAAAGTAGGTTGGAGCTGAAGAGCAAAGGGATTTAAATTCTAGTCTAAGGATTCTCTGTTTTATTTATTTATTTAAATCTGTTTGATTTTTTAATTTTTAATATTTTTCCATGTTTCCATGATTCATTTTCTTCCCCTCCCCTCTTCCCCTCTCTATTTTATTCTATATGAAATAGAAAAATTATTGTTGTCTTGTCATTTGCCAGGACATTTGTTAACTATAAAAAACAAAACAAAACATTTTATTTACTAAACGAAAGTGCTTTCTTCTTTCCTTGAACAAGGTTTCTCCCATGAGTATATCACAATTCTGCATCTTTGCAGAATGCAACAACACAAATCACACTATTTGACAACTCTGATCAATTAGCAGTTAGTTGGTTCAGTGAATAGAGAACACTGGACGTAGAATCAGGAAAACCTGAGTTCAGCCTGCCTCAGTTTTCTCATATGTAAAATTGTATATGCTTAAATCTCCCAGGATTGTTTTGAAGATAAAATAAGATTTGTAAGATGTTTGAAACCCTCAAGTACTTTATAAATTATATCTATTAATATTATGGATATTAAGTATGACATTAAGCAGAGACATCCTCATGAATGTGTTTGCCACCATCAAGAAGGAGATTCAGCTTAGAGTCCAAGTCAAAAATGATTTCCTTTTTAGGTGGTGAAGTCTTCCAGATGCTACTGACATTGTATTTTATGACTCATGTTTTGGAACACTGCAGAACTTCTTTGATGAGAGCCATAATTATTCAAAAGAGTTTGCCCTAACTAGCCTAATTAGTGAAGGAAGAAACCAAGTCAGTGAAGAAAGCCCATAATCCAGATGATGATATGAAATTTATCAATTGAGCTGATTTCTTTATGTGTATGTGTATAGAAGGATAAAGGAGGTATCTTTATGGAAAAATAAATCTCTCTGGTATGGTTACTATAAATGGGTGATGAATTGAGCCCATAATATACCAAGAAGAAGAGAAAAGTAAGTTGACATTGCTTTTGAGAAAAGGCAGAATTCTTTTAATGACTCCAACTTCATCCCTAAAACTAAGGACTTTTAAAAATACCACCACTTTTCCAGTGTTGTAATGCAGCCATGAATTATGAAATATTACAGTCTCTTTGGATTTGAAATTGAAAATCACCCTAAAGGTAATAGAGCTGTGCATGGTGGGCATAAGCAGCCTATAGCACCTCAGTAACAGTGAATTGCAAAGAAGAAATGGTATAAAGTATGCCAAAGAGCTGTAGCACTTAAGAGAAGAATGACAACTCTTCTATTAGTGTCCTTGTAGTGTTAAGAGAAAGCAAGTTGGATGAGTGCCCTCTGGGGAAAGTATATCTGTCAAGTCACAAAGAAGTAGGCAAGTAAGTCAGGGTTCCAGCCTACAATATTAGCAAGAATGCCCATTTCAAATTCACAGGCCCATTGGAGTGTTTGAGAAGAAATAGGCAGTCACTGAATGATTTTGAGTGGGAGAGGCATGTGATCAATTAAGAACATAATTTGGCATGAAAAATAACAAATTGAGTTTCTGCTTTGTAGCTTATTTGTTGTGTGACCATGAAAAAAATTACTTTACTTCTCCGAGCCACAGTTTCCCTTTGTAAAATGACAGGTTTAGACTAGATTGTTTTTAAAGTTCTGATCCCTATGAAATATTAGAGGCAGGGAGACCACTTATGCATGTAATAGTTCAGACACCTAGGTCTGAATTAGAATGAGAGTGGAGTGAATAGAGAAAAAGGGCAAGGATACAAAAATTAATAATTATATTTCAGCACAATTGTTTATCTTTGTAAACCTACTTATTTTTATAATCCTATATATTTTAATTTATGCATTTAAAATATTTTTATGAGAAGTTTCTGTAGGCTTCACCACATTGCTAAAGGGTCAATGACACAAATAAGGTTAAGAAACCCTGATCTAGAAGGACAGATACTTTATTATAGGATAATTGAATGCTACATTTATATTCTCTTTGCCCTGGACCCCTGGATTGCTTTCTATCCATGGTGTGTGTTCTTTGACTTATAAAGGCCACCAAGCCTTTAGTAACATCCTATGTTGAGACATTTCCTTTTATCTCTTCACCTGTTGAAATTCTGCAATTCTTTAAACTCACAGGTCACCTCATCCTTAAAGATTTCCTTTGTCCCAATAGGAGTGAATGATCTTTCCTTCATGATAACTCAAGTAGCACTACTAGAGATAATTTAGTCCCACTTCCACATTACACAGATGAGGAAATGGGCCCAGAGGAAGTAAGTGGCAAAGACAGAATTCAAATGTAGGTTTTATGATTCCTAATCCAGTATCCTTTCCATCACTTTACCATCCTAACTGCAGCGTGCTGTGGATGGTTTAGTGAATGGTTGTGGAATTGAATTATTATGACTTTTGCTTATTTATTGAAGCATCAGAATTTTATTTTTTATTTTCTAGGCTGGTGCAGAAGTAAATGTATTAAATGATATGGGAGACACCCCACTTCATCGTGCAGCATTTACAGGGCGAAAGGTAAAAATAGTTTGTGTGCTATCTATGTGTGTCACTCCAAAAGCACACATACCCATGTATATGTATATATTTATATTTATGATGTATGTATATAATGAAAATATGAACCTTCCAAATGTGAAAAAATTTGGAACAAAGGATATGGTTTTGAGATTGTATCATATATTTAAATACTAAAAATAAAGGTTCATATTTATAGATGGGAAGAACTCTTAAGCTAATTCAGAGTCAGTATTCTTTTCTATAGTTACAGAATAATAAAGTTAAAGGACTTTAGAATTTGTTTAATCCACCTTCCCAGTTAATGCAAGATTCAAGTCTATAGCACCTATGACAGATGATCAGTAAACCTCTGAATATTTCTAGTGATCAAAAGTATATTTCTTCTTGAGGCCACACCGTCCCTAGTTAGAATTAAATCATAAAGTATTTTTTTATGTTGGGGGGAAATTTGACACTTTTTGTCCTAGCTTTGCTTTCTATAACAATGCAAACCAAATTTGTTTCATTTTTACATGACAACCCACAAAATTTCGAAGATAACTATCATATTTACCATTTATCATTTCATATATTTTTGAAAACTATTTCTTAAAAGAGATGTTCTGAGTCAAATTTATAAATAGCCACATATGTGTGCGTACATACATAATACTCAATACTCAAAGGTAGCACTTTGTGAAAACATTGACTATGTATTTCCTTCCTGAAAAATGTAGATAATATTTGTAGAACTGAATTTTTTAAATAATTACGACATGTTTGCTGAAATGCTGATTTGACAGGCAACTTCACTATAATGAATATAAAAGAACTGTATTAAGGTGCCTCAGTGGATAGAGAATTGGCACGAGAGTCTTGAAGACTTATTAGTTCAAATTCTCCTTCAAACACCAAGTATACAATCCTGGACAAATCTTCCTTATCCTCCATTTCCACATCTATTAATTGAGGTAATCATAGCTTCTACCTTTCAGGATTGTTGTAAGAATAAAATGAGATAAAATTTGCAAAGCGTTCATTATTGTTATTATTGTTATTATTATAGCAGATGTTAGCAGCCAAAGAAGTTCTTATAAACTTATTCTTGCTTGTTAGACTTAGTTTATGAGTAGTGTTTAACAACAACAGTAACAACAATAAGTGTCCACCATTTGCCCCAGATGTTAATAGTCAAATTCAGGATGAATAAAATTATGTAAAACACTTCCTCTTGATGTGTGAATAGTTTATCAGCTTCATCAGGAAAGAAAGAATTTTAAAAGTCTGATCACCTCTGTTGTGATTATTTCTGAAATTTATGTTCAGATACTCTGAGACAAAATTGGGTATTCACTGAGTCTTGAAAGTAAATAGTGACATATATTTTTAATTGTATTTTTATTTTGTTACATATTTCTCAATTACATTTTAATCTGGTTCTGCTACCCTAAAGAGTATTGCTTGTGTCCAGTTGGCCTTGTGTTTGATACCTCTTTTGTAAACTACCAGTGTTCTTTTTTTCTTTAAAAATTATTTAAAAATTCACTTTCAGTTCCAAGTTTTTGCTTCTCACTCTTTCCCCTACCTATTAAAAGGCAAGAAAAAACAAAAACCATCACAGATATATACAGAGAGGCAAAATAAATTTCAACATTAATCATGTTCCAAGAGCGGGGTGGGGAAAGCAAGAAAAAGAAATGGAAGACAGTATGCTTCAATCTGCACCCTGGGACCATCTTTCTGGAAGCAAACATAGCATGTTTCGTTGCGAATATCACACGTATTTTCGATCAGTAATCTCATCAGTCTAATTAACAGATCATGATCCAGCTGTGCTTTCTCATCTTATATATTTCTTATCTGTTCTTTTTCATAAATTTTACATAGAGAATTCACTCAGTACTCTAGAGACTCACATCTGGTTATTTTTAAAAATTTTGTGAATATATATATATACAGGATTTGGGTTGCTTATCTCTTAATTGCTCATTCTTTTTACATAAATGCCTCACTTTCTTTTCTATTCCACATATTTTTAGGGATATCTTTTATGTCACTACTTGCTTTTATAATACATCACAGCCTTGAACAAGACATTCAATCTCTTGATTCTCAATATTTTCTCTTGCTGACCCCACGTCTGGAAGTCTTGCCAGTCCCTTTTCATGTCTTCCTTAAATTTCTAGCTAAAATCAAATACTTTCTATAGGAACCCTTTCTCTCATCCCTTTTATTTCTAGTTCTTTTCCTTTGTGCATTATTTTTTATTTATCCTTTTGTTTTAGCTTGCTTGTTTATAGTTGTTTGCATGTTGTTAGAAAGTGAACTCCTTGACAGCAAGACTGTTTTTTTTTTGCATTTATTTGTATTCGCATAGCATAGTGCCTGACAGTGTAGTAGGTAATTAGTAAATATTGATTGATTGGTTGATTGACTGACTGACTATAGCCTACTTATATCAACTGTGGTTTGGTGGTAGAGTTTTTATTCCTCATTTTCACCTTTTATTCGGATTCCTTTAAGATTGTGCTTTTACATGGCTTTTAGTTATATGGAATCATTGGGAAGAACATTGATATTTAAAGATGAACTTTTGCTGCAGGAAGTAGCTTAGTGTTAATGATACTGCTTCATAATTTACTAAATGTGTTCCTGACCAAGATATTCAAATTTGGGCTTCAATATCCTCATTGACTGTCCTAGATATCCATACTGAAGGACTAATTCGATTGAAGAGAGATAATTTAAAATTATTGGACAGTCTTAAAGCCATAATCAACAAAAGAGGCTAGACATTATACTTCAAGAAATTATCAAAGAAAATTGCCCCCATATCTAAGAACCAGAGAGTAAAATAGAATCCACTATTCACCTTCAAAATGAAAACTCCCAGGCATATTACAGTCAAATTCCAGAGTTCCCAAGTCAAGGAAAAATATTGCTAATAGCTAGAAAGACACTATTCAAATATTGTGGAGCTAGTCAGGATAACACAAGGTTTAGTAGATTCTACATTAAAGGATTCCAGGGCTTGGAAAACAATATTTCAGAGAGCAGTGAAGCTAAGATTACAACAACGAATTATCTAACTAGCAAGACAGAATATAATACTTTAAGAAGGAAAATGAATATTCAGTGAAATAGAAGACTTTTAGGCATTCCTGATAAAAAGACCAGAGCTGAATAGAAAATTCAAATATAAGACCCAAGTGAATTTTTTTAAAAAGGGTTAATACAAAAGAGAAAATTGTAAGGGATTTAGTAAGGTGAATATGTTTACATTCCCATATGGAAAAATGAGACCTGTAACTCACAAGTACTTCATTATTAGTAAGACAATTAGAAGTAGTCTACATAGCCAATTCATTGTTTCTCTCCTAATTTTACCCTCATTTGTTTATACAGAAGCTTTTCAATGTCATGTAGTCAAATTTGTACATTTTGCCTTTAATGAATAAGTCTTCCAATTTCTTGTTTGATAAAGCCCTTTCCATATCCATAGCTGCCAAAAATATCTCTTTCTCTGTTCCTCTAATTTGCTTATGGTATTTTTTTTATATCTAAGTCATGTATCTATTTAGAATTTATTGTTGTATGTGATATGAAATTATGTTTTAATTCTAATTTCTGTCAAGACTATTTCTAGTTTTCATCAAGTTTTTCAGATGAGACCCTAAGCATAATAGTTGGGTCTTTGAATTTACTGAATATCATGTTACTTTAGTTATTTGCTTCCCATGTTCCCAATTTGTTGCATTTTGATAGCTTTTCTATATTTTAACCCAGCACCAAATAGTTGTGGTTATTATTGCTTTTTAGTGTATTTTGAGATTTGGTATTACTAGGCCACCTTCTTTTCCATGTTTTTTCATCTTTTTTCTTGAGATTATTGACCTTTTGTGTATCCAAGTGAATTTTGTTGTTTTTATTTTCTTAGCTACTTTAATGTGGTACTGAATAAGTATATTAATATAATTTTAAAAAATGTTACCATGGCTTAACCATGAAAAATTAATCTTCAGTTATTTAGGTATAACTTCTACAAAGAGTTTTTTATAGTTATCCTATTTCCTGTGCATGTCTTGGTAAAGAAAATGCTAATTATTATACACATTCCATATATTTTAAAATAGAATTTATCTTTCTATCTCTTCCTATTGGTTTTTGTTGATGGTACTTAGAAAAGTTGATGATTTATGTAACTTGTTTTATGTTTTATTTATTTTACTGATGGTTTTATTTAAATTAATTTTAGTTGAAATTTGTGAGTTCTTTTAAGTCACATCTTCTGCAAAAAGTGGTAGTTTTCTTTCCTCTTTTTTAAATGCATATTTCTACAGTTTATTTTTCTTGCTATAACTGGCATTTCTAGAAATATGAAAAAAAAAGAAGATAAAGGACTTAACTCTAACTCTTTTGGAAGGGCCTCATTATAAAAGATGTTGGCTTCTGGTTTTATTTTATAGATGCAATATGCTGTATCTGGGAATGTTTCACTTGTTCCTATACTTTTTAATTTTTATGAAATGGAAATGTGAATAGTATTTTGTTAAAGACTTTTCTGTCAGCTACTGATATTTTTTTGTTATCAATGTGATCTGTTATGCTTATTCTTTTCCTTATCTTGAACTAACTCAGCATTCCTAGTATTCCTAGTTTTGCGATATTATATCTTCTTTGCTAATATTTAATTTAACATTTTGCCTTAATGTTGGGTAAATTGGTCTGTGTTGTATTTCTTTGCTTTGTTTCTCTTTATTTAGATATTGTAATCATTTTTATCATAGTTTATTAAGATTCTTTTTCTTATTTTTGCAAATAATTTATATGATATTAGAACCAGTTGTCTGACAAAATCCACTTAAACATTTGGTCCTAGATTGGTTTTTTCTTGAGGAGTTCCTTTATGACTTGTCTAGTTTTTTGTTTATTTGTTTTTTGGTGGTGGTCTTTTTGCTTTATGAGATTACATTACTGAAATTCTTTTTCTGTTAACTTAAGTGTTTTATATTTGCAACCATTTTATCTAAATTGCTAGTTTTTTGCACATAATTGGACACAATAATTTCTTAAAATTTCCTTTATCTTCAATTATTATGATTTTTCATTTTTTCTTTTTGATATTATTGGCAGTTTGGTTTTCTTTTCTCTTTTATTTTATTGTTTTGAACCTTTACTTTCCATCTTAGAATCAAAACTGTGAACCTCTGACAAAGGTCTAATTAGTCAAATTTATAAAGAGCTAAATCAATTGTACAAAAAAATTAAGCCATTCTCCAGTTGATAAATGGGCAAGGGACACGAATAGGCAATTTTCAGTTAAAGAAATCAAAACTATTAATAAGCACATGAAAAAGTGTTCTAAATCTCTTACAATTAGAGAGATGCAAATCAAAACAACTCTGAGGTATCACCTCACACCTAGCAGATTAGCTAACATGACAGCAAAGGAAAGTAGTGAATGCTGGAGGGGATGTGGCAAAGTGGGGACATTAATTCATTGCTGGTGGAGTTGTGAATTGATCCAACCATTCTGAATGGCAATTTGGAACTATGACCAAAGGGCATACTAAAAGAATGCCCTTTGATCCAGCCATAGCACTCCTGGGTTTGTACCCCAAAGAGATAATAAGGAACAAGACATGTATGAGAATATTCATAGCTGCACTCTTTGTGGTGGCAAAAAATTGGAAAATGAAGGGATTCCCTCCAGTTGGGGAATGGCAAAACAAATTGTGGCATATGTTGGTGATGGAATACTATTGTGCTTAAAGGAATAATAAATTGGAGGAATTCCATGGAGACTGGAACAACCTCCAGGAAGTGATGCAGAGTGAGAGGAGCAGAACCAGGGGAATGTTGTACACAGAGACTGATACACTGTGGTACAATCGAATGTAATGGACTTCTCCATTAGTGGCAACGCAATGACCCTAAACAATCTGGAGGGATCTATGAGAAAAAACACTATCTACATTCAGAAGAAAAACTGTGGTAGTAGAAACACCAAAAAACACAAAAAACAAAAAACAGCTGTTCGACTTCATGGGTCGAGGGGGATATGATTGGGGATGTAGACTCTAAAGGAACATCCCAGTGCAAATATCAACAACATGGAAATAGGCATTGCATGTGGGCTACGGGAGGGGTGGAGGTAGGGGAGGGAGGGATAGAATATGATTCTTATAACCAAGGAATAATGTTCTAAGTTGACTAAATAAATTTTTTTTAAAAAAAGGAGTACTGGAGAGGGGACTTACACTGCCTGTGGCTGTCCAACTTTAACAGGATGCCATTCTCATGGAAAGAATGCTATGTCACTAATCTCTTATTAATAGCAGGCAAGGGGTGAAAAGACCTTCAACATGACTCGGCTTTATTGCTACAAAAATAGCTTCAGAATTACACAGACTACAGAAACACAAAAGACACAAAATACCAAGGGATACAAAGGGAATAATAACTGTGTTTTATATGTTCTTATAGCAATCTTCCATGTCTAAAATATAGTCACCCTTCTCTTTCTCTAAGCGGTAGACATTATTTTAAATTCTTGTCTTTCCACAAAACTCAACTGAGTATCGTGCATCCTTCCCAAAGCCTTCCCTGATGGAACCCTCCAGCTAAAAGTGGTCTCTAGAAAAAAACTTCCTAGAACATTGTCTAGATCTCCACTTTGCCTCTAGCACTATCTACTTTATGGTATACTTTTTCCCCTCTAGTATTTATAGTATTCCGTTTCGTTTTTATATTCTCTCTAGTATAAGGATTCTTAACTTTTTTGCCTCGTGCCCTTAGATTCTCTTTGTCAGTCTGGTTAAACCTATGGACCCCTTCTCAGAATAATGTTTTTACAAATACAAAATAAAATACATAGGATTACCAGGGAAATGAATTATATTTGTGATCAAGATGTGTTTTTTTTTTTCCTAATCCAAGTTCACAGATACCTTGAAATATATTCACATGCCTTGTGAGTCTTTGGACTCCAGGTTCAGAACACCTGCTCTAGTAGTTTATAAGCTTTGGGGAGGAAATGGGCAGACCATGTTGGTTTTGATGCTGTGTCACAAAAGCAGCTGAATAGAACCAAATTTCCCAGAATGTCTGACCTCAGAGCCCAAAGGCATATTTGGAGAGATTTTAAAGATAATTTTTATTAGACTAAAAGTATAGGATTAAGGTAATTGTTTTAGGAGAAGATGGCATTAAGAATGAGGGAAAATGACTATAGCTTCTAGAATGTGACTCTATAAGCCTAGCTGAAATATTGGTGACTGCCCTTGAGGCAATAAGTAATGCCTTAGACCAGCTGAGCCAAAATCTGTAGAGAAGTGGAATGAGAGAACACAGAGCAGATATTAGCAAAAGCAGTTTTTATGAAGCAATAGCAAGACTGTCTTTCACCAAAGGACTCAAATCCCAAAGCAATTGAGTCTTAGAAGAGTTAGTTTCCCAAACTCTTTAGCAGGATGAGAGCAGGAAAAAGTGAGTAAGATAAAAATGGAGATTGTACTTGGGAAAGAATGCCAGATTTGGAGGCAGGGGACCTGGATTCTACTCTTCTTACTACTTGTGTGAGAATGGCCAAATCACTTCTTTAGGATTCATTTTCTTTATTTGTAAAATAACAAGAGTTGACCTCAATGATCCTTAGGGAACTAAATTTATGATCCTATGCTTGTGAGATTATTTCTGTTGTTTTAATATTTATTTCACTACTGATTAAAAGTTTTACTTAGTACAGTAGATAACTAAGTACCTAGACCTGTATGATTTTACAAGTTCCCATTTAAATTGCAGCTAAATCAGATGAAATAAATTATTATTGAAAATTTAAAAAAAAAGAATCAATACTGTGTATTGGTTTTATGACAGAAGAGCAGTAAGAGCTAGGAAAGTGGGGTTTAGTGACTTGCCTGGGATCACACAGCTAGGAAGTGTTGAGGCCTGATTTGAACCTAGGACCTAAGTCTCTAGGTATGGCTCTCAATCCACTGAATAACAATATTTTACAGATGAACCCCATATCACTTTCAGTTATGAGAGAGTTCTTGTTTTACATGAATTTGTTAGCAAATTCAACATTACATGAAGAATTCTGAAGAAATTGGCATTCCAGAAAAAAAAAACAAACAACCTGTAATTGTAAAGTACTGTGTGCTCTCTTTTCTTTCTTGCCCCTCAGTTCCCTACTTGGCCTCCAGTCCCCTACCAAACCACACACCCTTAAAAAAAATTCCTCCAAGGGAAAGCAGAACAGCTTAAGCCATTGCCTGGAGCTTGGCTTGAGACCTCTAAAGGGGAGAATGGAGACCTCCTCTGTTCACCCACCCTTTGATCTGGCCCCTGTGACTTAACATGGGTACTGGAGTACTGCTCCTGGACTTCTTGTGTCACTTTCTCTTGTCTGTGTCTGTCCCCCACATCTTTGATTATCCCATTGTTTCTCCTCTTGGTTCCTGGCAAGCTCCCATGTTCCTCCTCTTCTCTGGCTTCTTTGTCCCCATGATTCTCTCTCCCTCTGTCCCTGTGGTCCTTGAACCTTGTGCTTTGTCCCCTTTCGCCATGGGTGCAAGCTCCTCTCCTACATTCCTTCCCTCCTTTTCTCTGGATAGTGGGCAAATTTGCATCATAAAAATCTTTATTATATAGAGGTCTGCAGAATGTACCACTTGGAAAAAGTGAGAACTATTTATACATATATATGCATAAAATATTGCTATTGTCTAGTGCTTTGAGGTATAATATAGTTGTACTTAAAAAAATTAAATCTTTACCTTCTGTCTTAGAATTGATACTGTGTATTATTGCCCAGGAGCTAGGAAGTGTCTGAGACCAGATTTGAACCCAGGATCTCTTGGCACCAAGCCTGGGTTCTCTATTTACAGAGCCACCTAGCTTGTACTTATGAAAACCTTTGAAGGCTAAACAAAGTAGGTTGACATTTTATTATGGAAGCAGTGTGGAACCAGTTGGGAGTTGGGAGTTGATTGAATAAGGGGCAGTTAGTTACAAGTCAGATATATACTTAAGAAAGCTCAGTTTGGCTGCTAATTTGGAGAATGAATTTGAGGCAGGGATATTAGGAAGGTGTTGCTGTGATTTCAAGTGAAAGATGATAAAGGTTTGGACCAACAATAATTTTACAAACCTGAGGGGCTGGAAGAATGGGAGTGACTTCAATAGAAATGGGTTAAGTTTGGAAGCAGGGTAGGTTTGGGGGGAGAGAAGATGAGTTCCATTTTGAACATGTTTTCCTTCTCTGAGTATTGTTAAGTTAAATTTCCATAATTGTGTTGAAAGAATAGTGTTTTTCTTCAAACATTAGCGACCTCTAGTGCTCTTTGGTATAAAATAAATTAAAATTTTAATCTTTGTCAATATCATTCAAATATAAGTTGTTAGTTTTTCAGTGTTTCTGATGCAGTCAAAAATAATTCAAGATCATGATAAAACTATTTTGTCATGGATAACACACTGGAAAAATATTCAGAAGAATTAGGTGTATAGTCATAGCTATGCTATTAATTAGCTATGTGAACTTGACATTGGATAAATTACTGCTCAATCCCCATCTGGCCCTCTCTGTAATGTAAGCTGACTAGGTTAGAAGATTGTTAAGTTTATTATTGCCCATTTAAGACAGTTAAATATAAGCTTAAATAAAATAATTGTGCCTTGGATTTCAGGGACTGTCATACCCTACTCTGGATGACAGACTGTATGTGTTCTCTCTCTCTCTCTCTCTCTCTCTCTCTCTCTCTCTCTCTCTCTCTCTCTCTCTCTCTCTCTCCATATATAATTCCCATCTCTCCACTATAGATACAAGAAAGGATTCAGTTAGCCAATAGTATCCTGGATGTTTATGTGTATATGTATACATATATAATCACTACTGTGCCAAAGGTTTAGGGTATACAGAGAAAGGCAAAGAAAAGCCCTGGTTTTTAAAGAGCTCACCATCTAATGGGAGAGATAACATGCCAATAACAAAATCCAAAAATACATACAGAATATATTGGAGATAATCAATAGAAATAAGAGACTTATACTAATGGGGATTGGGAAAGGTTTTTAGAAGATTGGAAGTGATGGAGCTTCCTATTTTCTTCAAAGTTGCTTCCCTGGTGTTGGTTGTCTTTTACATTTCAAATTCTGACTGTTTGAAGACAAGAGTACTATTGAATACTGGTATAGTAGCCATGACAGGAAAATTAAATGTTACCTCTTTGAGTATCTCTTTGAGTATCTATTAGCAACATAACTGCTTCATGTGAGAACTATAACTTGAGTTATTAGTCAATTGAGAAATTATTCCTTGGTTACAGGAATCATATTCTTTCCCTCCCCTTCTCCAACCCCTTTCTGTAGCCAATGCACAATTCCACTGGGTTTTACATGTGTCCTTGATCAAAACCCATTTTCATGTTGTTAATGTTTGCGCTAGGATAATTATTTAGATGTCTACATCCCCAACCATATCCCCCTTGACACATGTAATCAAGCAGTTGTTTTTCTTCTGTGTTTCTGTTCCCACAGTTTTTTCTCTGAATTTGGATAGTGTTCTTATAAATCCCTCCAAGTTGTTCAGGGTCACTGCATTGCCACTAATGGAGAAATCCATTATATTCGATTGTACCACAGTGTATTAGTCTCTGTGTATAATGTTTTCCTGGTTCTGCTCCTTTCATTCTGCATCGTTCCAGTTCACATGGAATCCCTCCAGTTCATTATTCCTTTGAGCACAATAGTATTCCATCACCAACATATACTACAATTTGTTCAGCCATTCCCCAATTGGAGGACATGCCCTCATTTTCCAGTTTTTTTGCCACCACAAAGCTCACCTCTGAGTATTTTCATACAAGTCTTTTTCCTTATTATCTTTTTGGAGTACAACCCAACAGGATATGGGTGGATCAAAGGGAAGACAATCTTTTAGTGCCCTTTGGGCATAGTTCCAAATTGCCCTCCAGAATGGTTGGATCAATTCACAGCTCCATCAGTGATGCATTAATGTCCCAACTTAGCCACATCCCCTCCAACACTCATTACTTTCCTTTGCTGTCATCTTAGCCAATCTGCTAAGTGTGAGGTGACACCTGAGAGTTGTTTTGATTTGCATCTCTCTGATTATAAGAGATTTAGAACACTTTTTCATGTGCTTATTGATAGTTTTGATTTCTTTATCTGAAAATTGCCTATTCATGTTCCTTGCCCATTTTTCAATTGGGGAATGGCTTGATATTTTGTACAATTGATTTAGCTCTTTATGAATTTGAGTAATTAGACCTTTGTCAGAGGTTTTTGTTATGAAGGCTTTTTCCCCAATTTGTTGCTTCCCTTCTAATTTTGGTTGTATTGGTTTTGTTTGCACAAACTCTTTTTAATTTAATGTAATCAAAATTATTTGTTTTATGTTTTGTGATTTTTCTAAATCTTGCTTGGTCATAAAATCCTTCCTTTCCCAAAGACTTGACATGTATACTATTCTGTGTTCACCTAATTTACTTATAGTTTCCTTCTTTATATTCAAGTTATTCACACATTCTGTTGTTTATCTTGGTGTAGGGTGTGAGGTGTTGATTCAAACCTAATCTCTTCCATACTGTCTTCCAATTTTCCAGCAGTTTTTATCAAATAGTGGATTTTTGTCCCAAAAGCTGGGATCTTTGGGCTTATCATAGACTGTCTTGCTGAGGTCACTTACCCCAAGTCTATTCCACTGATCCTCCTTGCTGTCTCTTAGCCAATACCATATTGTTATGATGACCACTGCTCTATAGTATAGTTTGAGATCTGGTACTGCAAGGCCACCTTCCTTCACATTTTTTTCATGATTTCCCTGCATATCCTTGATCTTTTGTTCTTCCAAATGAAGTTTATTATGTTTTTTTCTCTAATTAAGTAAAAAAGTTTTTTGGTTGTTCAATGGGTATGGTACTAAATAAGTACATTAGTATGGGTAGGATTGTCATTTTTATGATGTTAGCTAGTCCTACCCTTAAGCAATCAATGTTTTTCCATTTGTTTAGATCTAGTTTTAATTGTGTGAAGAGTGTTTTGTAGTTGTGTTCATATAGTTCCTGTGATTGTCTTGGCAGATAGATTCCCAAGTATTTTATATTGTCTAGGGTGATTTTAAATGGAATTTCTCTTTCTAATTCTTGCTCCTGAGATGTCTTAGAAACATATAGAAATGCTGATGACTTACGTGGGTTTATGTTTTATCCTGCAACTTTGCTAACGTTATTGATTATTTCCACAAGCTTTTTGGTGGATTCTCTAAGTAGACCATCATATCATCAGCAAAAAGTGATAGCATGGCCTCCTCATTGCCTATTTTAATACCATCAGTTTCTTTTTCTTCTCTAATTGCTACTGCTAGTGTTTCTAGTACAATGTGAAACAATAGAGGTGATAATGGGCATCCTTGTTTCACTCCTGATTTTATTGGGAAGGCTTTTAGTTTAACTCCATTGCAAATGATGTTTGCTGATGGTTTTAGATATATACTCTTTATTATTTTTAGGAAAAGACCTTCTAATCCTATATGGTGTTTTCAGTAGGAATGAATGTTGTATTTTGTCAAAGGCTTTTTCTGCATCTATTGAGATGATTATGTGATTTTTGTTGGTTTGTTAATATGGCCAATTATGTGGATGGTTTTCCTAATATTGAATCATCCTTGCATTCCTGGTATAAATCCCATCTGGTCATAATGAATAACCCTTGTGATGACTTGCTGGAGTCTTTTTACTAGTATTCTATTTAAGATTTTTGCATCTATATCCATTAAGGAGATTGGTCTATAGTTTTCTTTCTCTGTTTTTGACCTGCCTGGTTTTGGGATCAGGACCATATTTGTGTTGTAAAATGAATTTGGGAGAAATCCTTCTTTGCTTATTCTGTCAAATAGTTTGTATAATGTTGGGATTAGTTGTTCTTTGAATATTTGATAGAATTCATTTGTGAATCCATCAGGCCCTGTTGATTTTTTCTTAGGGAGTTCTTTGATGGCTTGTTCAAATTCTTTTTCTAATATGGGGTTATTAAGTATTCTATTTCTTCTGTTAATCTAGGCAATTTATATTTTTGTAAATATTCATTAATATCACCTAGATTGCCATATTTGTTGCCATATAATTGGGCATACTAGTTTTTAATAATTGCCTTAATTTCCTCTTCTTTAGGGATGAGGTATCCCTTTTCATCTTGGATACTGTCAATTTGGTTTTCTTCTTTCCTTTCTTAAATTAGATTGACCAGTCTATTTTATTTATTTTTTTCAAAGTACCAGCTTCTATTCTTATTTATTAAATCAGTAGTTTGTTGACTTTCAATTTTATTAATTTCTCCTTTAATTTTTAAGATCTCTAATTTCTCTTCATCTGAGGATTTTTAATTTGTTCACTTTCTAGTTTTTTAATTTGCATACCCAATTCATTGACCTCCGCTCTCCCTAGTTTGTTAATATATGAACTCAGGGTTCTAAATTTCCCCCAAAGTGCTGCTTTGGTTGCATCACATAGATTTTCAAAGATTGTCTCATCATTGCCATTTTCTTCAATGAAATTATTAATTGTTTCTATGATTTGTTCTTTAACCAATTTTGGAGAATTTTATTATTTTATTTCCAATTAATTTTTTGATTTGCCTCTTCCTGTACTCTTACTAATTATTATTTTCATTGCATTGTGATCTGAGAAGGTTGCATTTATTATTTCTGTTCTTTTGCACTTGTTTGCAATGTTTTTATGCCCTAATACATGGTCAATCTTTGTGAATGTACTATGTGCTGCTGAAAAGAAGGTGTATTCCTTTTGTCCCTATATATTTTTCTCTACATATCTACTAATTTTTCTAAGATTTCATTCACTTCTTTTACCTTTATCTTATTTGTTTTTCAGTTTGATTTATCTAGTTCTGATAGAGGAAGGTTCAGGTCTCCCACTAGTATAGTTTTTCTATCTATTTCATCCTTGAGCTCCACTAATTTCTCCTTTAGAAATTTGGATTCTATGCCATTTGGTGCATTCATATTGAGTACTGATATTTCCTCATTGTCTATACTGCCTTTTATCAGGATGTAATTACCTTTTCCATCTCTGATCTATTTTTATTTTGGCTTTGTCAGATATCATGATTGTGACTTCTCCTTCTTTTTCTTAGTTGATGCCCAATATCTTTTACTCCATGTGCTTACCTTTACTCTATGTGTATCTACCTTCCTTAAGTGTGTTTCTTGTAGACAACATATGCTAGGATTTTGGTTTCCAATCCACTCTGCTATTTGCTTGCATTTTATGGATGAGTTAATTCCATTCACAGCCAAGGGGCTTTTCGGAGGCTGTTGCCTCTGGAAAAGCCAAGGAAAGGGAGTCAGCTTCATCACTCACCACGTGACCATCTAAGGGAAGCAGTCTGAGGTTTTAGGATTGAGCTCTTCCAAGTAAAGTTCCACTGCCAAGTCCCCCTCACAGGAAGTGACATGAAATATAAAGGCAGTTCTTTATGTCACTTCCTGTGTCTCACATGTACCAATAGTGGCTTAAATTTGGCTTTGGACAGCCCAGGGGGTCAGTCAGTTGTTTCTGATTTGTCACTTGCTAGCACACACGGATCATAGACCTTCCTTCCCCACACTTAATCCTTAATTGGGGGTATATACATTCCTAGTTGCTAAAGTTCTATAGACTAAGCAGAGTGGAGTTAATCAAAAATTCACACTTGGCATTTCATCCTATACAGGTTGTCACTATTCCCTCTAAGTATAATTCTTCTAGCTACCCAGGTGATAATAACAATTTTTAAGGGTTGCCAATGTCTTCTTTTCTTGTAGGGATACATATTTTTAACTTATTGGATCTCTTAAAAAAAGTTTTTTTATTTGTTGGTTTTTTCCCCCTTTCTTAATTACCTTTTGGTGATTCTCTTGGGTTCTGTGTTTGGGCATCAAATTTTCTGTTCAGGTCTGGTCTTTTCTTTACAAATGCTTGGAAGTCTCCTATTTTATGAAATGACTATACTTTCCCCTGTAAGAATATAGTCAGTTTTGCTGAGTAGTTGATTCTTGGTTGTAAACGTAGTTCCCTTGCTTTCCAAAATATCATATTCCATGCCTTTCAGTCCTTCAGATGCAGCCAGATCCTGTGTTATCCTCACTGTGGTTCATGGTATCTGAATGACTTCTTTTTAGCAGCTTGAAATATTTTTTCATTGGTCTGGTAGTTCTTAAATTTGACTACAACATTCCTGGGTGTTGTCAATTGGGGATTAAGTACAGGAGGTGATCTGTGGATTCTTATAATATCCATTTTTCCTCCTTGTTCTAGGATATTGGGGCAGTTTTCTTGAACAATTTCCTGTAGTATTATGTCCAGGCTTTTTCTTTTGTCATGATCTTCCAGTTGATTCTTAATAATTATTATTATTTAATAATGATTCTTTTTTCTTTTTAAAATTTTTTCCATTTGAATAAGTTTATTTAGTCAATTTAGAACATTATTCCTTGGTTACAATAATCACATTATTTCCTTCCATCCCCTCCACCCACTCTTCCCACAGCGAACGCACAATTTCATTTGGTATTACTTGTGTCCTTGATCAGAACCTATTTCCATGTTGTTGATGTTTGCACTAGGATGTTCATTTAGTCTACATCCCCAACCATATCCCTTCGACCCATTTTTCAAGCAGTTGTTTTTCTTTGGTGTTTTTACTCCTACAGTGTTTCCTCTGGATGTGGATAGTGGTTTTTCTTGTATGTTCCTCCGAGTATGTTCATTGCATTGCTACTAATGGAGAAGTCCATTACATTCGATTGTACCACAGTGTATCAGTCTCTGTGTACAGTGTTTTTCTGGTTCTGCTCCTCTCTCTCTGCATCAATTCCTGGAGGTTGTTCCAGTCCCCATGGAATTCCTCCACTTTATTATTCCTTTGAGCATAATAGTATTCCATCACCAACATATACCACAATTTGTTCAGCCATTCCCCAATTGAAGGGCATCCCCTAATAATGATTCTTAAGTTGTCTCTCCTCAACCTGTTTTCTCAATCTTTTTTATGGATGAGGTGTTTAATATTTTCCTCAATTTTTTCATTTTTTGATATTGTTTTATAGTTTCCTGCTGCCTTGTGCAGTCATTTGCTTCTAGTTGTTGTATTCTAGTTTTTAAAGACTGAATTTTATCCCTAGCTTTTTGGGCATCTTTCTTCTTCTGGTCTGACTTTCTTTGGAGGTCATCTTTCATTTTCTTTGCCTCATCTTTCATCTCCTTTGCCTCATTTTCAAGTTGATGAATTTTGGCTTTTAAAACACTATTTTCTGTTTCCAGATGATTTATTTTGCTTTTTAAGTTCTTTTCCAAGTTGTCTTAAGCCTCTCTTAATTGTTTTTTGAATTGTGTTTTGAGTTCTTCCAAAGACTGTGTCCAATTCTCTGGAGTTTCTGTGTTTTTGCTTGGTGTTCCTTTATCTTCCTCTGTTTCCTTTGCTCTTTGGTCATTGCCTGGATAGAAGCTGTTGATTGTAATTTCTTTTTTCTTTTTCTGTAGTTTACTCATATTTTCCCCTTCTTCTCCCCCCCTCCCCTGTATTTAGGGCTGTTCTGTCCTGAAGGGGCCTTTTCTCTGTTCTTCTGTTTGATCAGGTAGTCTAATCTGCCCAAGCTGACAGCAGAAGCTGAGAAGGAGTTGAGCTTCTGGCCCTGTGGTCAAGGTTGTTGCCTGTAGTTTTTTTTTAGCCTTTGCCCCTTGGAGCTCAATCAGTGAGGCTCTCAGATCAGTCTATGTGGGAGGGGTATTGGATCTTGAGCTTCTCTGTCCTTTGAAGGCTTCTTATCTGCCCTTATTGATGAGATTGAGCCAGGGCAGAGTTGATCTGCACAGCTGGATGTGCTCTGAGGCAAGAACCTCCAGAATGTGTGTGTGTGTGGGGTAAGATGGAGTGTTTTGGCTGTGACTGGGCTGCCCGTCATGCACTTCTCCTCCAGCTGCCTCTACATCACCTGTGTTCTAAGCCCTGAGCCTGGCACAGCTTTGCCATGTGAGGTTCTCCCTCTGGACTAGTGCTCTTGCCAGCCCAGAGATTCCAGCCACTTCTGGAGGCTCAGTGCTGAAGCTGGGGGAGGGGTCATGGGACCTTCCTTATTCCTTCCCCTTAAACCCACTTGTTCTAGAGTTCAGGCTTTTTGGGGCACATACCTTTTAAGTTGGGTCCAGGTGGAGTGTTCTCTAGCTCTGTCCTATTGTTAGATTTGTTTTTCAGTCCCCTGGAAGCATTGTGTTTTTGATGGGTGAGGAAGGGCTTATGGAGGTCTAAATTTTTGCTTCATCTAAGTCGCCATCTTCTGTGTTAATATTTAAATGAAAAATTTTCTAAAATGAATTATATATTAATGTCTTTAAAAATAATATACTAATTAATTTTTTCCAAGAATGTCATTCCTGAGATTTCAGAAAATAGCTCTCTGCGTATTTCCCTATTTCCTCTTATTTTCTACTTAGATTCACTTGTTTTTAGCTAAGGCAATCATTTTCAAGCCTGGATTTTGTCACTTTCTGAGAATGCAGTTGACTCCAAAGCCTGGGATCAAGAGATGTCATTCTGTTTCAAAGAGTAAACTTTCCAAGTTGAACATCAGGTAAGAGTAAATGTGCAATAAGATAAAATCAATAATTTTCCATATTACCATTCCAAAGCAAATGTAGGAATGATCAGCACATTATATTCCATGGGTGAACTTTCCCACCAATGAACTTAGTGTCTGAAGGCACAAGTGGACATACATTTATATAATGCTAACTAATAGCTTACATTTATATAGTACCTACTTTGTGCCAGACACTGTGCTAAATGATTGACTAATGTTAAATTTACATGGTTGGACTGAACATATTTAATTGGTGGTCACCAGAGATTTAATTTCTAAATCCCAACATGAATTACTAAAATACATGGAATTATGATAGTTTATTTTATAATAGAGTGAATATATTAAGGAAGAGGGAAAAGGGGAGAGAGATAGAAATCTCTGAGTTCCTCTGAACCAGTTAGAATTTTTAAGGCACCAGCGAGGGGAAAGGAGTCTCAAGATGATGCACCTTTCTCGGAGGTTCACACCTCCTCCAGAAAGCGCAAGGAAGGAAGTCAGCCTTTACACTCACCATGGTGACTCTCTAAAAGGAAAGAAGTCTGAGGTCTCCTGCAAGAGCTCCTCTCCAGTTCCACAGCGAAGTGTCTTCACTCCAAGCCTGAGTGTCTATCTTCTAGTCTCTTCAAGTGTCTGTCTTCCCTCCAGCTCTGTGACTGTCTTTACTCCAAGTCCAAGTGACTGTCTTCCAATCCAACTCCGAGTGACTGAATATTTTTTCCAGTGTGTCTCTGTTTCCACTATTTAAAGACCTTTTTCTCTTGTGTCACCTCTCCTAAATTTTATGTCTACCAATCACAGCAGATGCTCTTCTCCAGGACTGCCCACTCTTTCATACATAGGTCATAGACCTCCCACTCAATGTATGAAATGGATGTTCATACCTTTTTGTGGTTAGTTCACACTTTTTGTAGTTCATACCTTTTTGTGGTTAAAATGGGTAGATCTACTTTAAGTACTGGGTTTACACTTTGGGGATTAAAATCTGAAAATAGATAGGGGATTACAATTTAATCTTCACAATAAAGGAAGAGCTAAGTACCTTTATTGTTACAATCAGGGGAGAGCTAAATCCAATCTTCACACTAACACTATCTCATTTGATCCTCACAATAACCTTAGGAGGTAGGTGCTATATTTATTCCCATTTTATAGTTGAGTGAACTGAGACAAATATAAGCAAAATTTATCTCACTCTTCTGCTTTTCCTTTTCATACCAGTGGCAATAGAAAGTAGTATGTTCTTCTAATGCTTGACCCCTCTCAAACTGTGGATGGTGCTTACGTGCAATAGCCTAGATTGAAGCTTTTGTCCAGTGAGCTCAGCCTATCTTCAGATAATCAGGAATCTTTTAGCTGAAGCCTTAAATAAAGATCATTTATATGCTGCTTTTGATTTGTGAGGTACTTAAAAATATAATCTCATATTATCCTGACAACCACCCAGGGAAGGAGGGGCTATTATTATCCCCATTTTGCAGATAGTAAATGACTTGCCCTGGTTCATAGAACTACTAAATATCAGGATGGATTTGAACTCAGGTCTTTACTTCAAATCCAGTACTCCACTGCTAACTGGGACACCACCATCTTCCTTCAACTGTACTTTTCCCCACAAAACTCAAATAAAGCTGGCTTTTTCACTCCCCGATGTTTCTTTAGTCTTAATTTGCCAAATTCCTGAATCTGGACATACTACTTTCCTTAACTTAAATCAGAGCCTTTTGGTTTATTTCATGAATTTCCTTTTACTTATAAAGCAAAACTCACCAAATCTGGATTTTGGAAAAGACAGTTTTTATTTAACCATTCATAGTCTTCAGACATTTTTATATGCTTATTCATTTTATGTTTTGCCATCTTAACTCTTAAAATAGCTGCATATAAGTAAACCAAGGAACCAGTATCCTATAGCTCCAGTTATTTGGTAATCTCAAAAGAGAGATTCACTCTTAAAAGTTTGTGTTGCTGAGAGCTGTGTGTATTCATACAAAAGAGAATTCAATCTCATATCCTTTAAAGGTTATTTAAACCCATAGTTCATTTTTTGTTTCTTTTGCAACCAAACAGCTTACTGCATATATGAAAGTTGTTTAGCAGTTTTTATTAAACCAAAAATCTTTTATTACTCTTTTCAGGCAACAAACTGTTTCATATAGATATTATTTTATGTCTTGACTAACATGGTCAGTAATTATTGTAAACATTTTGTGGGATATGTGTTATATAATGGAGATAAAAAAATAGTTCCATGATCAGGAAGTAGTTGTTAATTGGCTGACAAAAATGGAAATAAAGCATCTTATTCATTTTGGATACTATCATTTCTATTTAGCTGATATCTAGCTTTTATGTTATTGGGTCTTGATATATCTGCACTATAATGGTTTTTCTTTTTTTCAAAGCTGAACATTAGAACTGCAGGCCTAATATTTAGTTTTCTTAGTTACTCATTGACAACTTTCACTGACAAATCATCCAAATGTGTCAGGGGCTGATTACAAAGGTCTCCTCTGGAGAGTTGGACAGGAACTATTACATACTAGGAGGTTTGGTTTTGTAATATAAATTGAGGTAAATTTTTGTGTTTAAAAAAATAGGATCCCAGGATTTTAGAATTGGAAGATGTCCCACTTTAGATCATTTTTAGCTTTTTTAGGTATTCTTTTTGAGCCAGGGACCAATTAACATTTTTCTTTGAGGTTTTGGGTGTAGCTGTTTTGACTTTAATATCTTTTTTCCAACTTTGTGTTTTGATCTTCCCCATAACCATAATAACTTTTTTGGTCAGGTTCTTTTTTTGTTATTTACTTGTTTTTCCAGCCAATTTCTTGAACATTATGCTAAAGTTGGGCTCTGCTCCTGAGGTGGAGGGGACATTGTCTCAACCATCAGGTATTGCATGCTGATGTTTTTCAGAGCTAGTTCTGGGGATGCTAGCTTTCAATTTTTCCAGTGTGATATGATCTAAGGAGAGGTATGGTCACTGTTC
The DNA here is from genome assembly GCF_027887165.1 of Monodelphis domestica. NCBI lineage: Eukaryota > Metazoa > Chordata > Mammalia > Didelphimorphia > Didelphidae > Monodelphis > Monodelphis domestica. Next base: position 276,148,082 of record NC_077229.1, on the reverse strand, counting down.
TTCCAGCCTGTGTTCTTGTCTGTGAGCAATCACAAGCACTCTTTTCTGTCCTGGGACTCCAGCCAGAGCCCCTGCATCCCTGTATCTGCTCTAGTATACTAATATTCCTCATTGCCCTGGAATTGTGACCTGGGAACACATGTGGACAATTCAGCAGAGTCCTACAGCAAACGGTCCCTGGTAATCTACTCACCAGTTATCTGACCCCCTTAATGTTTGTGGGCTGAGAGCTTTGGAAGCTGCAGCTGCCATTGATTCAGTCACAGCCAACGCCTGCTCTGGACTATGTTCTACTCTCACCTCAGTGAGAGAGATCTTTCCTGCCAACCTTCTAGATTGTCATAGACTGGAAAATTATTTCACCCAGTCCTTTTGTTGAGTCTCCTACTCCAGAATTCATTTTGAGGAATTATTTTTTTTAAACCCCCTTACCTTCCATCTTGAAGTTAATACTGTGTATTGGCTCCAATACAGAAGAGTGGTAAGGGCTAGACAATGGGAGTCAAGTGACTTGCCCAGGGTCACACAGCTGGGAAGTGTCTGAGGTTGAGGCATTATTATAAAGTTGTTTGGAGGGGTATTTGGGAGAGCTCAAGTGAGTCCCTGCCTTTACTTTGCCATCTTTGCCAGTCCCCTCTCCCCAACATGTGTTTGTTTTTTATACCATCATAGTTTCCCTCAGTATGTAAAATGTTTTAAAGAAGGAAATGGCAAACTGCTTCAGTATGCTTGCCTCCAATAGGAGGTCTGAAAAACTACTGAATAACAACCTTAGAAGAGGGGTTGAGAAAGGATTTTTTTAAGAAGGTGGGGTTTTGGTTGGAGTTTGAAGGAAGCTAGAAAAGCCAGGAGTCAGAGGTGAAGAGGGAGCACTTTCTAGGAATGGGAAAAACCAGAAAAAATGCCCGGAGCCTAGCAAATAGTCTTATTAATGAAAAAGCAAGGTTAGGGTTAATTCAGTAGATTTAAGAATCATCAGCATGGAGGTGGTAAATAAATCCATGAAAACTAAGGAGATCACCAAGTTTAGTAGAATAGAGGGAGAGGAGAAGAGGACCCAGGCCAGGGTCATGTTGGACATTTACGAAAGATGTGACATGGATGAGGATCTAGTCATGAAGACTAAGAAGGAGCTAACAGATAGGTAGATGGAAAACCAGAAGAGAATGATGTCCTAGCAACCTATAGAGAAGAGAGTATCATTGAGAAGAGGATAATCAATAACATCAGAAAGCTCTAGGAGAGTGACTGAACTTGCCAATAAGATCACTAGTAACTTTAGTTTTTGTAGAATGAGGAGAAAAAATGAAAGAAAATCAGATTGCAAGGGTTAAGAAGAAAATGAGAGGTGAGAAAGTACAAGTGCTTATTGTAGACAGCCTTCTGAAGATGTTTTGCCACAAAAGGCAGAGAAAACACAGAAACAGAGGACAACAGTGGGGATAGATGCATCAAGTGAGGGTTTTTTTGAGAATGGGAAAGACATAGAAGTTATTTTAGGCATTAGGAAAGGAACCAGTAGACAGTTTGAAGACAAGTGAGAGAATGAAGATGACAAATCTCTTAGAGAAGGCAAGACATGAGGGGGTTGTTTGTGCAGGTAGAGGGTTTTGTTTTGATAAGGAGTAGGGTAATTTTATGTGAGGCAGAGGTTAAGGAGGAGGTAGTGGCAGAAAGTATCTGAGTGAAATGAGATGAAGAAGGAAGAAGTTTAAGTTCAAAATATGAAGTAAGGATCTCAGCTGAGATGAGAGGAGAAGTGCTAGGGAAGTTTGAGGAGGGAAGAAAAAGTTCTGGAAAAGTCACTGTGGAGAGATGGAACTATCATTTGGTGGTAAACTATTTAACTTGAAAAGACCATAAGCCAAGACTAAAGTGGAGGGACAATTGGTACAGTACAGTTGTTCACAGACAATTACATTGTGTACTCATTGCACACTGAGACTTAGCTGCAACAGAGTATGAATTGATTCCTGTCTGCTTGAACTAATTTTGGCCTGACTATGAACACGAAGAAAACAGGTTCTCCACTAGCCAACACTGCACCAGCCAAATGGAGAAATTCTGAATGCAATGGATAAGTTCACTTACTTTAGCAGGCTACTTTTCAGGGATGGCCACATAGATGATGAGGTTGCTACTAGCTCAGTGTTTGTGAGGTTCTGAAGGAAAGTGTGGGAAAGAAGAGTATCAGGCTGCATATCAGACTGAAAGTCTACAGAGCTATTGTACTGACCTCATTATATGCCCGTGAAACCCGGACAATGTACCAGTGCCATGCCAAGCAATTAAATCGCTTCCATTTAAATTATCTTAGGAAGATTCTGAGGATCATCTGGCAAGATAAGATACTGGACACTGAGGACCTTTCTTGAGCTGAACTGCCCACCAACCATTCAGACTCAGCTGCAGAGAATGAGCAGGCCACATTGTTCCAAAGCCAATGGCATATTTGACTAAAAGACCATTTTATGGACAGCGCATATAAGGCAAGGGCTCACATAGAGGTCAAAAGAAATGATGTAAGATCATCCTAAGGATATCTCTGAGAAACATTGGTATTGATTGTGAGACATGGGGGGGCCCTGGCACAAGTTCATCTGTCATGGCATGCCCACAGCAGAAAAGGTACTGTGTTCTATGGGCAAAGCAGAATTGCATTAGCTCAAAAGAAAAGTGAAATGTGTAAATTAATTTAGAGACATCTCTATTCCCCATATTCATATAGACTATTTGTTCTCAACCTATGGTAAAGCTTTTCAAATTTATTCTCATCAGTCACAGTTGGACATACTGTACTTTGACCCTGACATAGTGATGTCATTTTTGATCCTCTTCAAGTACAAAAGACAACCAGTAACCAACCAAAATCCTATCTTCTATAGGAATCTTTCCCCAACCCCTTTTAATTCTAGTATCTTCCCTCTATTATTGCTTAATTATCTTGTATATAGCTTATTCATATATATTTGTTTGCATGTTGTCTCCTCCATAATTATAAGCTCTTTGAGGGCAAGGACTGTCTTTTTTGCTTCTTTTTGTATCCCTACTTTTTAACACAGTGTCTGGCATTTAGTGTCTTGCTAGTTAATGAATGTTTATTGGCTTTTTTCCAGTTTTGTTCCCATGGCTCATGACAAGGCAAAAGATGGGGGCAATTTAAAGTTAAGCTTTGTTAGGAAATGAGTGGCAATAGGACAGGGTTTTTGATAGCAGAAAACAGTATAGGATTAGTAGAGATGAAATGGTTAACATGATAAAACCAATTTTACTAGTGTACCTCTCAAATGAAAAAACTATATGCTATTTTCCTGTTTAGCTACAACTATTTGTCTTCTAACTTCATTAATCATGAAAATTTCAACATGGACATAATTCAGTTCCTCCAGTGGTATTTCAGTCCACTGGCTATTAAACAAAGAACAGTCCAGGCAGATGAGTGCCAGCAATTTAATGTAATGATTGCAAAATAATCTAAGGTACATTTGATTCTCAGGACACTGACTCCTATTATCCCTTTCAAATATCATCACTACAAAAGTGATGAGATCACAGAGGACTAAAGGCCAGTTATTTAACCATGGAATATCCTTTTTTCAAACCTAAATCTGCTTTGTTGCAACTTTCATCCATTTTTAAAAATTCTGCCTTCTGAGGCTGAGGAGAATATGTCTAATCTTTCTTCCCCATGATAGACCTTCAAACAGGTGAGCAGTTACCATATTCCCCACCAAAATCTTTTGCTCTTCCAGTTCTCTCACCAGATGCTCATTTGTCATGATATAGAGGCCCTTCATGATCTTGGTCACCCATCAAGTCACCCTCCATTTTATCAGTGTCCATTCTAAAAGGGGTCCTCTAAATTGTACACAGTATTTAGATGGGGTCCAACTGGGGCCTAGCATAGGGGATTATTATCTCTCAGATCCTGAATATTGTGCACTTAATGCTGCTTAAATTCTATTAATTTTTTTTTGCTTCCAAATTTTGCTATTAATTCTGATTGAGCTTAAAACCTACTCAAAACCACCAGATGTTTTCTAGTTACCCCTTTCTCACTTTGCACTTATTAAGTTGATCTTTTGAACCTTAGTAAGATTTTATACTTACTCCTGTTAAATTTCATCTTATATTCAGCCTTATTTGCTTTCAGAATTTTTTCCGTTTTGATTCTATAATCCAGCATGTTGCTTAAAAATTTGATAAGTAAGCCATCTTTGCTATTATTTTGTCATTCTTTTTTTCTTTAGAATATTTTTCCATGGTTACATGATTCATGATTCCACCCTCACCTCCCAAGCTGACAAGCAATTCCACTGGGTTATACATGTATCATTGTTCAAAGCCTATTTCCATGTTATTAATATTTGCAGTAGAGTGATCTTTTAATATAAAAACCCTAATCATATCCATATTAAGCTTCATGATTGATCATATATTTTTCTTCTGTGTTTCTCTTCCCACAGTTCTTTATTTGTCATTCTTAAAAGTACTAAGGAATGCATGGCCAAGTAGCAATCTCTGAAGCATTCCACTAGAAACCTCCTGAGATAACATGGAACCATCTATAACTATATTTTTGAGACTGGACATTTAGCTAGTTTAAAATCCACCTAATTGTATTATTGTTTTAGTCAAGTATCTTCTTATTTTATATAATTATCAGTAAAATAAATACTTATAGTGTAATGAGAAGTAGTATAGCATAGTGGATAAAGTCGAGAGCAATGACGAGACCTAGTTCCAGCTCCACCCCCAATACTTTTTTTGAAGAGCAGGAAGGTCTGGGTAATGGGGGTTAAGTGACTTGCCCAGGATCTCACATCTAGGAAGTATCTAGTAAATTTACACCAGGTCTAGTCCTTATTTATAAGACACTTTGTCACATGCGTTGCTAAAACTTAGGTGGCTCTTTCTGCTGCATTTTTCAGATTTCTCGGCCCAGTAAATCTGTCAAAAAATGAAATAAGCTTAGTCTGACATGATCTGATGAAACCCTATAACAGTGTTGGTGAAGATTTTCCAAGTTCAAGTGCCCAGAGGGCAAATTCAAGCTGTCTGTGAGTCCCCTGCTTTACCCAAAAGGTGCTGAGGGAGGAAGTGCTTGCTTTGGGATAGGGGGGGGGGCATGCAAAAAATGTCCTGGGAAGAGGGGGACTAGAGAAGCTCTCTTGAGTGCTGGCTGGTCATGTGTGCCAATACTTGGCCAACACTGCCTTGTAGGTTCTGCATGATTTCTGTCTTTTTTTCTTGCTATTCATTAACCATTTCTTTAACAATCTGCTCCTCTTTCTGGATATTTGAACATTTTACATTCTCAAATCCTTCATTGCCTAGTGCAAGGAGTATGAGACTTGGAATCAGGAGGATGTTACTTTACATTCTTTGTCACACACTTACCAGCTGTGTGACCCTGAGCAAGCCACTTAACCCCTGTGTACCTCATAGTAGCTTCTACTTATACTCAGGGTTGTTGTGAGGACAAAATGATGCTTTGAAATGCTTTGAAACCTTAAAGTGCTACATAAATGTTAGTTATTATCATACCCCCAAATCTTTCAGATTACTGGCAATTGCTTAATAATCACTCCTGTAATTTCTTTTAGTACTCAAACATGTAGTTCATTTGGGCCTTCCGTCTCATTAAGGACAGCTAGATACTATTTTACTATCTCTTTTACTTATCTTGAGTATCAACTCCCTATTAGTTCTTTTGTACTGTCCTTTCCAGCCCTAAAATTGCTCTTTGGTGGAGAAAATAAAAGCAAAATAAGTGAGTTTTGTCTTCTCTCTAACCTTTGTTTTCATCTTTCCACCCACCCTCAGGAGTACTATCTCTAATTTGATCTCCCCTTTCTCACCCCATATCTTTAAAGCACTTTTTGTTGTCCTTAACTTTCCTTACCATATGCTTTAGTCTCATTACTATATTACTTTGATCATCTGTATATCTCTTTAGATTATGAGTTTCCTTTGCATTCCGATGATATTTTTAAACAGTCCCCCTTTTCCTTATCTATATTTAGTTAGACTGGTAATAGGTACAGTCTGTTTTAGGGACTGCCTGGAATTATTCAGGCTTAGTATATAACTTGCTAAAGGATGATAGCTATTGAGCTAGAAGGGATTTTAGAAGCCTTATAATCTACCTTTCTTATTCTATAGATGAGGAAACTTAGGCCCGCAAAAATTAAATGACTTGCCAAAGGTTACACGGGTACTAAATGATGTGGCAGGATTAGAACCCAGATCCTTCAACTCCAAAGCCAGTGCTCTTTCCTTTATATAGCACTGTCAGTTTGTATTCTGTAAGATTAACCTGAGTTCATCTCCAGATCAACATATATATTAATTGCAAGATGAAGCATATCAAAACTTGTCTCACATTATGCAGATAGTGTTATAGGAAGAAGATGAAGAAACTTACAGGTAACGATTCTTATGTAATGAAACACTTTTAAGTTGCCTTGTCTTTATTTACTCTTATAGGTTCATTTTCTTGTTCCTCTCTTTTTTAGTTCTTTCTGAACTTTTTCTGTTTTATATATAATTTTGAAGTAGTGGAATGTCCAGAATCTGTATTGTGGTTTTGAGCCCAAGTCTTTGTTCAGGCTTTGAGATACAGGCTTTGAATTCTCTCTTTCAGCCCCTACTCACATAGGCAAATTACTCCCCAGAAGGCAGCTAGCTACTTCTCCCCTCAGGCAGGGTCCTAATAGTAATTCTGAAAATGTAGTTTGTTTTTCTGGTACAATCATTTATGAGCCACCACCAGTGTGATTTCCACTTATTATTAATTGATATCAATTAGCCAGGCAATTGATTTTAATTAAATTTAAAAATTTTTTAAATTTAAAATTAAAAAAAATATTTAATTAAAAATTGATTAATTTTTAGAAATGAATATTTACAGAGATAGAACAGTAAGACAGTTGGTATCAAACATGTCTCTAAACTGGAGGCGCTCTCTCCTATAGGTATATAACAAATCCAGGGAGAAGTGAGCTCAAGTTTATTAGAGAGCACATATGATACTGAGGTAATTGGCATAGCACTTTCTTGCTGGATGTCCTTTATTGCCTTTTGTGGGATTCTCATGAAGTTCCCCTGAGGTACATTGTAGTTTTCATCTGGGCTTCTTGTTGAGACTAGAAGCTACTTTTTCTTAGGCCATTTCAGTTTTAATTCATATATTGTCATCAGCCAGTACTATCTGGAGATACTCTTAGTATTACAGATAGAAGGCTCAGATTTTCCAATATTTTGAAGTTTATGGTGTTGTCATCCTCTGATCAGTAGAGTGGAAGGTGGGAACTGGGAGGGTAAGGCTAAAATCAAGGGTCACCCTAACCTAATAATTCCATATGAGGGGGCATCACTAGAATGTCCTCTTCTAAACTAGTTTGCTTTTATCCAAGCCCTACAGGGTATGCCTGCCTAGCCAACATAATATACTTCCTGTGTTTCTTTATTAACTTGAATCTTTGACAGATTAATGATTCAAGAGAGGTGTGGGCTTTGTTCATATCTGACAGTCTGATTGATTCAGTATCAAAAAGTCCCATATAACATGCAAAAAAACCCCAAGGGGTGTAAAGGAGGATTACACTGAGAGAAAAGGGAAGGGAGAGATAAAATGGGGTAAATATATAACATAAAGAGGCATGAAAAATTATTACAGGGAGAGTGGTGATGGACAATGCTTAAACTTTATTCTCATTGAAACTGGCGCAGAGAGGTAAAAACAAATATATTCATTGGGGTATAGAATTTTATCTTACAGAGAAGTAGAAGTGGAAAAAGACAAGGGAAGGGGGAGGTAATTGGAGGGAGAGAGAACTGGGGGGGTGATAAAAAGTAAAACATTGGTGAGGAGGAATGGAGTGAAAGGGAATAGAGCAGGATCAAAAGGGGAAAATAAGATGGAGGGCAATATAGAGTAAGTAATCATATTTGTAAATGTAAATGGAATGAACTCGCCAATAAAACAGAAGCAGATAGCAGAAAGGATTAAAAACCAGAATCCTACTATATGATGTTTACAAGAAACACTTTTGAGGCAGGGCAGCACACAAATTAATGGTAAAAGCCTGGATCAGAATTGATTATGCATCATCTAAAGTAAAAAAAACAGGAGTAGCAATCATGATATCAGACAAAGCAAAAGTAAAAATTGATCAGATTAAAAGAGATAAGGAAGGAAATTATATTCTGTTAAAGGGTACTATAAACAATGAAGTAATATCAATACTAAACATTTTTACACCAAATGGTAAAGCAATCAGATTTTTAAAGGAGCAACTAAAGCAGCTTAAGGAGGAAATAGATAGTAACACTATAGTAGTGGGAGACCTCAACCTTCCCCTATTAGAACTAGATTAATTGAACCAAAAAATAAATAATTAAGAAGTAAGGAAAATGAATGAATGAAATGTTAGAAAAATTAGAGTTAATAGATATCTGGAGAAAACTGAATAGGAATAAAAATGAATATGGCTTCTTTTCAGCAGCACATAGTACATATACAAAGATTCACCATGTACTAGGGCATAGAAATATTGCAAAAAAATGCAGAAAGGCAGAGATAATAAATACAACTTTTGAGATCACAATGTGATAAAAATTATAATTAATAAGGTTCCATGGAAAGGCAAATTTAAAAGTAATTGGAAACTAAATAATCTAATTCTTCAAACTGGTGTATCAAAAAAGAAATCATAGAAACAATTCTTGAATTCATTAAAGTGAATGACAATGAGGAGACATCATATCAAAATCTATGGGATACACCCAAAGCAGTATTCAGGGGAAAATTTCTATCTCTGAGTGCTTATAGCAACAAAATCTAGAGGGAATTGGGCTTGCAACCTAAAAAATTAGAAAAAGAACAAGTTTAAAAGCCCCAGATATGGGAGGCAGAGTCAAGATGGTGGCGTAGAAGCAGCAAAAGTTCAGACCTCTGAATACCCTTCCTTACCAATTACAAACTAAATGCTCCTAGGGGACTGAAAATCAAACCTAACAACAAGACAGAGCCAAGGAACCCTCCTGCTGGACTGAATTCAAAAGGTACGCCCCCCCAAAAGCTGGAATTTGAGAACACTCAGGATTAAGGAGAAGGCAGAAGGAAGGTCCCAGGACCCCTCCCCCCACCTGGAGCACTAAACCTCCAGAGGCAGCAGGAACCTCGGGGCGGGCAAAGGCACTTGCCCTATGGCTGGACCTTGCGGGCAGGGCTGTGCCAGGCTCAGAGCATCAAACACAGGAGGTGGGGAAGGAGCTGGAGAGGGAGTGCAGAGTGGCAGCCTGGACAGAGCGGCGGAGACCCTCCATATTGCTCTGACCTTCTAGGAGGTTTTGGCCTCAGAGCACATCCAGCCCAACCCAGCTGAACTTAATCCCATCAAAAGTCTTCAGAGGTCAGGGAAGCCCAAGCTCCAACACCCCTCCCCCATAAACTGCTGGACATTAATCCAATTAAAAGCCTCCAGAGGACAGGGAAGCTCGAACTTTCAACACCCCCCCACACACACACAGACTGCACAAAAAGATCTTCTGTCAAAGCTCAAAGAGGGGAGACTGACAGAAGCCCCCCAAACCAAAAGAATGAGAGGAGCAAGAGCACAGACAAATACAGGGAGCAAAGAAGGAGTGAATATAAGCAAACAACAGAAAAAGAAGAAATTATAATAGACAGCTTCTATACAGGCAACAAACAAAGAGCAAATGGAACAGAGGAGGAGGGATCATCAAATGATAAATCAGAAATCCCAGCAAATTGGATACAGGTTTTGTAAGAACTCAAAATGCAATTCACAACACAATTAAGAGAGGCTGAAGACAATTGGGAAAAGAACTTAAAAACTAAGATAAATCATCTGGAAACAGAAAATAGTCATCTGGAAACAGAAAAAACAGAAAGCCAAAATCAACCAGCTTGAAAATGAGGCAAAGAAGATGAAAGATGAGGCAAAGAAGATGAAAGATGAGGCAAAGGAGATGAGAGACAAGGTAAAGAGAATGAAAGATGACCTCCAAAGAAAATCAGACCAGAAAGAGAAGGATGAGCAAAAAGCCAGGGATGAAATCCAGTCTTTAAGAAACAGAATACAACAACTAGAATCAAGTGACCTCACAAGGCAGCAGGACACTCTAAAACAAAACGAAAAGAATGAAAAAACTGAGGAAAATATGAAGCATCTCATTCACAAAACAGAGGATTTAGAAAATCATTCAAGGAGAGACAATTTAAGAATCATTGGTTTAACAGAAGACCATGACAAAAGAAAAAACCTGGACATAATACTAGAGGAAATTATTCAAGAAAACTGCCCCAATATTCTAGAACAAGAGGGAAAAGTGGAGATTGAAAGAATCCACAGATCACCTCCTGTACTTAATCCCCAACTGACAACACCCAGGAATGTTATAGCCAAATTCAAGAAGTATCAGACCAAAGAAAAGATATTACAAGCTGCCAAGAAGAAGTCATTCAGATACCGTGGAATCACAATGAGGATAATACAGTATCTGGCTGCATCTGCACTGAAGGATTGAAAGGCATGGAATATGATATTCTGGAAAGCAGGGGAACTAGGTTTACAACCAAGAATCAACTACCCAGCAAAACTGACTATATTCTTATAGAGGAAAGTATGGTCATTCAACAAAATAGAAGAATTCCAAGAATTTGTAAAGAAAAGACCGGACCTGAACAGAAAATTAGATACCCAAGCACAGAACTCAAGAGAATCATCAAAAGGTAATTAAAAAAGGGGGGAAAAAGAAAAACAAAACAAAACAAAAAACACTTTCTTAAAAGAGACTCAATAAGTTAAAATATGTATCCCTATAAGGACAGAGGTCATTGGTAACTCTTAAAAACTGTTGTTATCACCTGGGCAGCTAGAAGAATTACACTTAGAGGGAATAGTGACAAACTGTATAGGATAAAATAATAAGACATAAATAGGTATATAGATATATGTGTGCATAAATACATATACATGTGCATATATATATATATAAATATATATACACAACTAGGGCTAAAAAAGAGGTTAATACTAAAAGAAATGGGAAAAGAAAACAAAAGGGGGTAAATTTATATGTCACAAAGAAGCTCATGGCGGGAGTGGGGAGAACATCAATATACTGAACAGGTAAAGATGTTGGAGATAGGAAATACGCAACTCTTACATGCATTGAAATTGACCCAAAGTGGGAAGAACAATTCAATCTATTGGGGCAGAGAATAGATTCGTGCCCTATAGAGGAGGAGAAGGGTAACAAATGGACTGGAGGGGAGGGAAGCAGTATAAGGGAGGGAGAATGTGGGGGGGTAGTTTAAAAAAGACTGAAAGGAAAATAGGGGGAGGAATAAGAAGGGATGGGGGTAGAAAGGAAGTAAAATAAGGATGGGAATTAGGGGGTCTGATTAAAAACAAACATTGGTGTAGAAGGAAATAGTGAAAAAAGAAAAGGCAGGATCAGGAGTAGAAATAAAAATGCTGGGAAATACACAGCTAGTAATCATAACTCTGAATGTGAATGGAATGAACTCACCCATAAACCACAAATGAATAGCAGAGTGGATTAGAATCCAAAACCCTACCATATGCTGTCTACAAGAAACATACATGAGGAAGGTAGATATACAAAGGGTGAAAGTAAGAGGATGGAGCCAAATCTATTGGGCATCAACTAAATACAAAGATAATAAAGAAGGCAGGAGTTGCAATCATGATATCTGACAAAGCCAAAGTAAAAATAAATCTAGTTAAAAGAGATAGAGAAGGTAATTACATCCCGATAAAAGGCAGTATAGATAATGAGGAAATATCATTACTCAACATGTGTGATGATTAAAATAGTGGGAGTCATAAACTGTGGCAGATAAAAGAGTGGTTGGCTTAAATTGTGACTGCAGAAAATATGGTTTCAAGACAGTGTCTTGTTTTAAATCAAATATAAGGTGGTCGCCAGGGAAAAATTCCCAAATATTAAATATACCCAAGTCAGCTGGGTTTTATAGAGATTTTAATTAATACAAATGAGGAATTAATGAGAGAGAGAGAGAGAGAGAGAGAGAGAGAGAGAGAGAGAGAGAGAGAGAGAGAGAGAGGGGGAGGGAGGAAATAATGAGAAAAAGGGCTAGACCAGCCTAGGCCAGCATAAGCCAGCCTACGCTGAAAACCATTAGAGAGAGATCAGTCAGTCTTTTATCCACTCACCACAAGATTTGTCTAAGCAAGATTCTAGTGTTCAGAGAGACACCAGCTGCCTCCTCTAATTCAGCTTTTCCCAGCTGAATCTCTCGAGACCTCCTTTTTGATCTCCTTTTAAAGGGAATTTTCTCCTATGTCACCTCTCCTAAGTTCTCACATCTACCAATCACAGTAGACGTTTTTTCCAAAGGACAAACCATTCTTAATTCACACCTGAGTAGACTTAAACTTTTGATTAAGTTCACACCTGAAAAAACCTCTGAGTAAGTTCTCACCTCTTTACTCCTTGTAAATTTACAAGTTGCCTGACCTTTATAGGTACTTAGTACCCTTTTGTATTAGATCTAAAAATAGGCACAGCTTAAGAACTTTTGCCTTACTATAAGTATGGGTTTAAGTATTTTTCATTGTTCAGCAAGGAATTTCTTCGCCTAAAGTATGCTTAAGTAGGGGTGGAATAGAGGTCTCACATTGCTGATCTAAGTTCCTTCATTGTTTAAAATGGGGAATGGTCTTAACCAAATCATATGAAGTAGGGTCTGAGAATTTTTAAGATTCACACATGTATGCACCAAATGACATAGCATCCAAATTTCTAAAGGAGAAACTAGTGGAGCTCAAGGATGCAAAAGAAAAATTATACTAGTGGGAGACCTGCACCTTCCTCTATCAGATTTAGATAAATCAAACCAAAAAATAAATAAGAAAGAGGTAAGATAAGTGAATGAAATGTTGGAAAAATTAGAGTTAGTAGATATGTGGAGAAAAATAAATAGGGACAAAAAGGAATACACCTTCTTTTCAGCAGTACATGGTACATTCACAAAGATTGACCATGTACTAGGTACTAGGGCATAAAAATGTTGCAAACAAGTGCAAAAGAGCAGAACAATAAATGCAACCTAATAATTAATAAGTGTACAAGAAGAGGTAAATGAAAAATTAATTGGAAATTAAATAATACAATTCTCCAAAACTGGTTAGTCAAAGAACAAATCATAGAAACAATTAATAATTTCATTGAAGAAAATGACAATGATGAAATATCCTTTCAAAACTTATGGGATGCAGCCAAAGCAGTATTCAGGGGAAATTTTATATCCTTGAGTTCATATTCATAACAATTTGGGAGGGCAGAGGTCAATGAATTGGGCATGCAAATTAAAAAACTAGAAAGTGAACAAATTAAAAATCCTCAGATGAAGATTAAATTAGAGATCCAAAAAATCAAAGCAGAAATTAATAAAATTGAAAGTTAAAGAAGTATTGATTTAATAAATAAGACTAGAAGCTGGCACTTTGAAAAAAACACAAATAAAATAGACAAATAAAATAGACTGGTCAATCTTATTTATAAAAGGAAAGAAGAAAACCAAATTGACTGTATCCAAGATGAAAAGGGAGACCTTACCTCTAATGAAGAAGAAATTAAGACAATCATTAAAAACTATTATGCCCAATTATATGGCAACAAATATGGCAATCTAGGTGATATGGATGAATACTTACAAAAATATAAATTGCCTAGACTAACAGAGGAAAAATTAGATTACCTAAGCAACCCCATATCAGAAAAAGAAATTGAACAAGCCATCAAAGAACTCCCTAAGAAAAAATCCTCAGGTCCAGATGGATTCACAAATGAATTCTATCAGACATTCAAAGAACAACTAATCCTAATATTATACAAACTATTTGACAGAATAAGCAAAGAAGGAGCTCTCCCAAATTCATTTTACAACATAAATATGGTACTCATCCCAAAACCAGGCAGGTCAAACACAGAGAAAGAAAACTATAGACCAATCTCCCTATTGACTATAGATGCAAAAATCTTAAATAGGATACTAGCAAAAAGACTCCAGCAAGTCATCACAAGGGTTATTCACTATGACCAGGTAGGATTCATGCCAGGAATGCAAGGATGGTTCAATATTAGGAAAACCATCCACATAATTGACTATATTAACAAGCAAACTGACAAAAATCACATGATTATCTCAATAGATGCAGAAAAAGCCTTTGATAAAATACAACAGCCATTCCTGTTGAAAACACTAGAAAGTATAGGAATAGAAGGGCCTTTCCTAAAAATAATAAAGAGTATATATCTAAAACCATCAGCAAACATCATCTGCAATTGGGATAAACTAGAAGCCTTCCCAATAAGATCAGGAGTGAAACAAGGATGCCCATTATCACCTCTATTATTTAACATTGTAATAGAAACATTAGCAGTAGTAATTAGAGAAGAAAAAGAAACTGAAAGTTTTAAAATTGGCAATGAGGAGACCAAGCTATCACTCTTTGCTGATGATATGATGGTCTACTTAAAGAATCCTAGAGAATCAACCAAATAGCTAGTCGAAATACTCAACAACTTTAGCAAAGTCGCAGGATACGAAATAAATCCGCATAAGTCATCAGCATTTCTATATATCTCCAACCCATTTCAGCAGCAAGAATTAGAAAGAGAAATCCCATTTAAAATCACCCTAGACAACATAAAATTCTTAGGAATCTATCTGCCAAGACAAACAAAGGAACTATATGAACACAACTGCAAATACTCTCCACACAATTAAAGCTAGATCTAAACAATTGGATAAACATTGATTGCTTAATGGTAGGACTAGCTAACATCATAAAAATGACAATCCTGCCCAAATTAATTTACTTATTTAGTGATATACCCATTGAACTACCAAAAAACATTTTTACTGAATTAGAAAAAACCATAACAAAGTTCATATGGAAGAACAAAAGATCAAGGATATGCAGGGAAATCATGAAAAAAATGCAAAGGAAGGAGGACTTGCAGTCCCAGATCTCAAACTATACTATAAAGCAGTGGTTATCAAAACAATTTGGTACTGGCTAAGGGACAAAAAGGAGGGTCAGTGGAATAGACTTGGGGTAAATTACCTCAGTAAGACAGTCTATGATAAGCCCAAAGATCCCAGTTTTTGGGACCCAAGCCCACTATTTGATAAAAACTGCTGTGAAAATTGGAAGACAGTATGGGAGAGATTAGGTTTGGATCAACATTTCACACCCTACACCAAGATAAACTCAGAATGGATGAATGACTTGAATATAAAGAAGGAAAGTATAAGTAAATTAGGTAAACACAGAATAGTATACATGTCAGGTCTTTGGGAAAGGAAGGATTTTAAGACCAAGCAAGATTTAGAAAATCACAAAACATAAAACAAATAATTTTGATTACTTTAAATTAAAAAGAGTTTGTGCAAACAAAACCAATACAACCAAAATTAGTAGGTAAGCAACAAATTGGGAAAAAAGTCTTCATAACAAAAACCTCTGACAAAGGTCTAATTACTCAAATTCATAAAGAGCTAAATCGATTGTACAAAATATCAAGCCATTCCTCAATTGAAAAATGGGCAAGGAACATGAATAGGCAATTTTCAGATAAAGAAATCAAAATTATCAATAAGCACATGAAAAAGTGTTCTAAATCTCTTATAATCAGAGAGATGCAAATCAAAACAACTCTCAGGTGTCACCTCACACCTAGCAGATTGGCTAAGATGACAGCAAAGGAAAGTAATGAATGCTGGGTGGCTAAGTTGGGACATTAAGGCATTGCTGGTGGAGTTGTGAATTGATCCAACCATTCTGGAGGGCAATTTGGAACTATGCCCAAGGGGTGCTAAAAGGCTGCCTGCCCTTTGATCCAGCCATATCACTGCTCGGTTTGTACCCCAAAGAGATAATAAGGAAAAAGACTTGTACAAAAATATTCATAGCTGCGCTCTTTGTGGTGGCCAAAAATTGGAAAACAAGGGGATGCCCTTCAATTGGGGAATGGCTGAACAAATTGTGGTATATGTTGGTGATGGAATACTATTGTGCTAAAATGAATAATAAAGTGGCAGAATTCCATGGGGACTGGAGGAACCTCCAGGAATTGATGAGAGGAGCAGAACCAGGAAAACATTGTACATAGAGACTGATTCACTGTGGTACAATTGAATGTAATAGACTTCTCCATTAGTACCAATGCAATGACCCTGAACAACCTGGAGGAATATAAGAGAAAAACCACTATCCACATCCAGAGGAAACACTATGGGAGTAAAAACACCAAAGAAAAACAACTGCTTGAATACATGGGTTGAAGGGATATCATTGAGGATGTAGACTCTAAATGAACATCCTAGTGCAAGCAACAACATGGAAATAGGTTCTGATCAAGGACACAAGTAATACCCAATGAAATTGCTCATCGGCTGCAGGAAGGGTGGATGGAGGAGAGGGAGGGAAATAAAGTGATTATTGTCACACAAAAAAATAACTAAATCAAGATAAAACTGTGAAATTCCAGGAAAAAAATCCCCAGATAAAAACTAAATTGCAAATCCTAAAAAATTAAAGGAGAAATTAATGAATTGAAAGTAAAAGAAGTAATAAATACAACTAAGAGCTGGTACTTTGAAAAAACAAATAAAACAAAGTACTGGTTAATCTAATAAAAAAAGCATCAAATTAACAATATCAAAAATAAAAAGTGATCTCACCTCTAATGAGGAAATGAAGGTAATTATTAATAACCACTTTGCCCAATTATATGGCAATAAATAAGACAACCTAGGTGAAATGGTTGAATATTGACAAAAATATAAATTGCCTAGATTTATAAAAGAGTAAATGCAATACTTAAATAATCCCATCTCAGAAAACAAAATTGAACAAGCCATCAAGGAACTCCATTAAAAAAAAATCCCAGAGCTGGATTAATTCACAATATCCTATAAAACATTTAAAGAACAACTAATTCCAATACTACACAAACTATTTTACAAAATAAGCAAAGAATGGGTCTTAAACCAAATTCTTTTCATGACACAAATATGGTTCCCAAGCTATGCAGAGTAAAAACAGAGAAAGAAAACTACAAACAAATCTCCTTAATGAATATAGATGCAAAAATCTTAAATAGAATACTAGCAAAAAGACTCCAGCAAGTGATCACAAGGGTTATTCATTATAATCAAATGGGATTTATTCCATAAATGACTGGTTTAACTTTAGGAAAACCATCCACATAATTGATCATATCACTAATTAAACCAACAGAAATCACATGATTATCTCAATAGATGCAGAAAATGCCTTTGACAAAATATAGTACCCATTCCTCTTGAAAACACTAGAAAGTATAGGAATAGAAGTGCTTTTCCTCAAAATAATAAAGTTTTTATTTAAAACCATCATCTGAAAAGGGGATAAGTTAGGAACCTTCTCGTCAAGAAAAAGAGTGAAGCAAGGATGCTTATTATCACCACTATTATTTAATATTGTAATAGAAATGCTAGTGGTAGCAATTAGAGAAGAAAAAGAAATTGAAGAGATTAAAATAAGCAGTGAGGATACTAAACTATCACTCTTTGGAAGTGACATGATGGTATAACTAGAGAATCTACTAAAAACCAACCAAAACCAACTAAAAAGTTAGTGGAAATAATTAATGACTTTAGCAAAGTTGCAGGATACAAAATAAACCCACACAATCATAAAAATCCTAACTGCTGTTTTCAATTTCAATTAACCTTTGTAATAGTTAAAGGGATTGTTGAGGATTGAAGAGGCACTAGGGAATAAGGAAAAGTTTGTAATGGAATGGAGGATTTGAAAGGATAGAGGGTATATGGATACTGGTGAGGTAAAAGGAGAGAGATAACCCCTGCTGAGAGGCTGTCTTTGAAAATTTGGGTTCCTGAGAAATGGGCCAACTATGATAGTCCAAGGGGATGTCTTTTCTATTGATTGATGTTGAAGATACCCCAGGGCAGGTAAGCACAGACACTCCTGAGGGACAAGCCTACCCCCGGCCAAGGTCGCCTGGCAGGGGTCAAATAAAGACTATGTTTGAATGGTTGTCCTTAGGTTCTGCTCCCTCTATGTCCCCCTGAAATGATAGTTATCCTCTTATCTAACTGCAGCTTATTTAATTCAAGATGAACTTAATAACAAGTTTGGATTGAGAGGGTATCAGCATTGAGGGAAATAAGGATTGCCCTATACTTTTTCCCAGATTGGGTTTGAGTCTCTCTCAGCTTTTGAGCTGAGGTCAGGCCTCACAGCCTTGTGGAGGGTTTTCTTTTATTCCTGTCTGTGCTAATCTATTCTAGCTTTCTTAAATTCAAAGTCTTTAGCAGAAGACAGCAAGAGGAAGAAAAGGTTCTGACTTTTAGAGCTGGTTGGGCCTATCTCTTTGGGCTAGAGCCCCTAAAGACAGGCCGTGCAGTTCAAACTGCTCCCCTTAAATTATTTTGTTTGATGACACAATCATAGGAATCCAAGTAGAGCACACAGTTTGGGTTAAATCCCGGAATAGAGGTACTTCTATCACGAGACAGGGAGAGAGCACTCCTTCCAGTCTGAGGGCCAGGAAAGAGTCCTCAAGAGCAACTGTCACTCTCGAAGTTGCCCCTTCCCCCACCAACTGTCGTTGCTGTCTGTATCTATACTCCAACATTCCAACTGCTATCTATTCCATCTGAGTGGCAGAAAAGCTCAAACCTTGGTTCAGTTTTCCTTTCAGCCAGCATCCATATTCCCTCTATCTCCTTCACCTCCTCCATTCCTTGTTACAAACCCTTCTTTATTCCCTGGTACCTCTTCAATTCTCAATAATTCCTTTAACTATTACAGTTTTCCTTTCCACACCTTGGACTCCTAAGCTTATAGTAGAACGCCAGGAGTTGTCAGATAGATTGTTCTTTCCCCTTTACATAAGCTAAAATAGTGCTGTCTCTGAAAAACTATGACTATTCATTCCAAGTCTTAAAAGCAAATCCATGTTAAAATTTCAGCTGAATGTATTTATAGATCCATGACCATTTTGCAGGAAATATGAATAAATGAAAAACTTTCAGGATTTTGTTTTTATTTGGACTTTCTAAGATATGAAGCTTTATATGTATTATGTATTTATTTTTAACTTAGAGGATTTTGTTTGATATACTAGATGAGGGATGTTAAGTAGCATTTTAAGTACTTGTCTTGAACAAGAAGGTTAAGTATTAACTATATACTGTTTAGAACAGAATGCTGGTTTTATTTATTTTACTTCAAGTGCTACCTATGTTTTTTAGTGTTTTGAGTTAGTGAAACTGACTTATTTATAAAGTTGGTAATAAGAATTCCTTCTTGATGAAAATAGATAATTCTACCTTCTTAAGAGGGCTTACAAAAATATTCATGGATATGTAAATGCTTTGGGACCAAGTGTAATCTCTGGGTAATTTATATATCTTTTTCTCTGTAGCTGACTGGTAAGTGTAAAACATATGAATGTTTTATTATAGAAATCATCCTTTAAATTCCAAGCTCAATTTAATTCAGCAAGCATTTGTTAAGTGCTTAAAATATGCCAGGCACTTTGATAGATACTGTGGTTTCAAGATGAAAAATTAAAGTCCTGGTCCTCAAAGAGTTTTCATTCTACTGGAGAGTAATATGTGCTTGGGTAAGTAGATACAAAATACATACAGTTTAAAGTGATTTAGAGGTGATGAAAAACACTAAGAACTGGAGATATCAGGAATGGTTTAATGTATGAATTTTGAGCTGAATTTTGAAGGGAACTAAGTATTCTAATAATTCTCAGTAAGGACTCAAGAGCATCTCAGACTTGGGCATCAGTCTGTACAAAGGCACAGGGGCTAGATATGAAACGTGTTTGAGGAAAAACAAGAAGGCTTATTTGACAGCAATGATGTCAAGGGATGAGTGCATGAGGGGAAGGAATAAGAAATTGTACTTTAACTATACTTAAGGTTTTTTTGTGTCCAATAGAGGAGTTTATATTTTGTCTTAAAAACAATTATGAGAAATTGTAACTTCCTCAGATATTACTTAAGGAGAAGAGAAACATGATCTAATTTGTACTTCAGGAATATGTTTGGTAGCTTTGAGGAAGGAAAGAGGAGTCAGGAAGACCTGTAATTGTTGTGGGTAGTTCATGTTACATTTTGTAAGAAAAATGAATACATCAAAACTTCCAGGATTTTGGTTTGATTTGAACTTTCTAAAGTAGGAAATTTTATATGTATTGTCTTTTCTTTTTAAAAAATGCTTATAAAATCTTGTTTGAGATACTGGTTGAGAGGTATGGAGTGAGTGAAGAGAAGAGCATGGGTGTGAAATGTGTTATTTACAAGGCATGGCAATAAATTTACCACTGGGAGAATGAAAGAGCAAGGGTGACTCCAAGATTGTGAACCTGGGATACTAGATGAATAGTGATGCTCTATAGAAATGGGAAATTAGTGGAGGAGGGCTTAGGGAAAATGATAATGAGTTACTTTTCATACATGTTGCATTTAAGATACTTATGGGACCTGAGCTCAGGTGATCAAGGATGAACTTGGGAGCAAAATGATAGTCAGATTTGGGAATTTTCTGCATAGTTTTGCTATTCACCTAGCTCAGGCTGCCATCTCTGAATCTTCCTTTCTCCCCCATTAGAATGTAATTTATTTGAAGGCAAAGACTGTTTTTGCCTTTTATTTGTGTCTCTAGGGTTGATTTCTGGGATATAGTAAATAATGAATCGTCCTTGATTGGTACTTTGATGTCAGAATTCCACTTGTCTAAAACAGGAAGGAGTTCCCAACTGGGCTATGTGTAGATTGAGAGGATATGTCAAACTTGACATCACCTTTCCCTCTAACCCCTCTCTTTTTCTTAACTTTAACATTTCACCTAAACTGGCAACCCAGGGGTTATCCTTTGATTCTTACTCTGTCTCACTCTCCCATATTCAAACTGTTGACAAGTATTGTTGATTCTTTCTTCTTAAACTTTGATCTACACACTTCTTTCTCTACTCTGACATTTCTACCACCATGCTGCAGGCTTTTAGCACCTAATGCTTGGACTATTGCAGTAACCTACTCTAGTCTATCCTCCACTAAGCTGTCACAGCCAGAGGCAGTTGGATGACTAGAGTGATGGACTGGAGTCAGGAATACTTCAATTCAAATCCAGCCTCAGACACATACTAGCTATATGTGATCCTGAGCAAGTGATTAAACTTCTTACATCTCAGTTTCATCATCTATGAAATGGAAATAACATTAGCACCTACCTCAGGATTGTTGTATGAATAAAACAGCGTAATATTTAAATAAGGCACTTTATAAATGCTTGCTGTTTTATTATTGAAGTAAAATTTCTTTGTAAAATATTTTGGACTGTGTCACCCTCTTTTCCATACATTCTGGTTGTTCCTTATTACCTCCAGGATCAATCATAAAATCTTCTGTTTGGCTTTTCAAAACCCTTTACTAGCTTTATAGCCTTCTTATACCTTACTCCATTCTAAAGCCTGGTGATGATGACTTCCATATTATTCTTAACAAAGTACAAACCATCACTGGATTCTGTGCATTTACTTTTAGAAGATATATATGTTTATATATACATATATAAACATAACTATAAAACACTTTTCACACAATTAAAACTAGATCTAAATAACTGGAAAAAACATTAATTGCTTATGAGTACGAAGACCTAAGATAATAAAAGTTCTAATTCTACCCAAATCAATCTAATTATTCAGTGCCATACTTATCAAACTACCAAAAAACTTTTTTATAGAATAAAAAAAAATTATAACAAAGTTCATGAGATCAAGAATATCAAGGAAAATACTGAAAAAAAGATGTGAAGGATGGGGGCATACTAGTACTGTAAAAATTAAAATTAGTCTCTAGTAATAGAAATATATTTTATGAGTTTTATTAAGGATTATTAGAAATCAAGGAATAAAGAAAATACAAACAAGAAAACCAAGTGCCTAGGGCTTATTAGCCCATTCAAACCCCCCACACTTAGCTTACTCACAATATCCTTACAAATGGAAGAGCTCGAAGTAGGCGTTGCTGCCAGTTAAATATTCCTTGTGATCTCACCCAGGTGGAGACTCAGGTGAGATTATAGGGAATTCTGGGAAATACCAAGGACTTCTTGGGATTGAAGTCTAGGGTTCAAATCTCCATTTTAAATACCCCCCTGAGGCCCAAGGAAGACTAGTCTCTCTGCTGGGTCTTGTAAACAAGCCAACTTTGAAATTACAATAATTTTAGGATAAGAGGAAAAGAGAACAAAACAAATAATTGCTAGACTCATTGAAAAAAAGCCAGTTAGGGGGCAGTCCCCTTTGGCATGAAAGTATACATAAAAACACCACACAGTTCAGATCACCACATCCCAAAATTCACTCTGGATCTTCTTGTGTGGTCTGTGGAGGCATCTTCATGGTGTCTTCTCCAAACAGTTCAGTTTCTGGATTCAGAGAGGTAGCCTGTTTCTTAACCTAAAATTACTCTCTCAAGGAATTTAAACGTTGCAATTTAAAATAATAATATTTTTACATTCCTCCCCTTGAAGAGGGTGATTGAAAAAACACAGGGATCATTTAGGGATGCATGACTGAGTTATGAGGTATATGAATCAATTGGCAAGAGAAATTAAAAAACATCAGAAAAATCCAAATAAAAAAAGATAATTTCTGGGTGAAATATAGACTATCAAAGTCTTATGTGTATTGGGTCCTTGAATCAGGGCCCAATTAAAATGATCTAAGCAATGATACATTTACCCAGTCAGTAACCAGGACTACAGAAAGTTGCCACATTATGAAAGACAGAATAGGAACTAGATTATAGGAGCCAGGTAGGAGCCACATTTTGGTACTTGTCTGTAAGTATTTTCATGAAGAGTGTGGATACAAGGAAGGCCTACATCTTAACGTATGTTAAGCATTGCAACCTCGAGTCTTACACTAGGTTCAATGAGTCTAGCAATTATTTGTTTTGTTCTCTTTTCCTCTTATCCTAAAATTATTGTAATTTCAAAGTTGGCTTGTTTACAAGACCCAGCAGAGAGACTAGTCTTCCTTGGGCCTCAGGGGGGTATTTAAAATGGAGATTTGAACCCTAGACTTCAATCCCAAGAAGTCCTTGGTATTTCCCTTTGTATTGGCTTAGAATTTTCATCAACCCCATTGGGATTGGTTTCTTCTTTTTTGACCTGTGTGCTTTTTTGGCACAATTCAGGTTTAGCTTTGTGCTTCTTTGGCCCTGTGCAATGGCTCTTTTCTATATCATGTCTTGGAATCAGACAGAATCATTAAGCAAAGTCCCATAATTTTCCTTAAACAATTAGTGGCATCATTTTTACAGTCAAGCTTTTGGGGCATGTATTGATGTTATAGCAATTTTAAACTTATATTACTGCAAATCAGAAAAGTTAAAGAAAATTTTAATACTAGTGACATGTGCTTCAAATATAAAAGAGAAAAAATAAAAAACCGTATAGTTTTATATATTTATATGCATATTTATAAAAACTGAAATAGTATATTGCATATGAAAGCAAAATATAATAATAAAAATATTTTAAATTCAAAAATATATCTTATAATCATTGACACACTATGTCAGCTAAGGAAATGTAGAATACAAGGTTTCTCACCAAAATGAGATCCATTTCCTCTTCTTACCTGGCCATGATCCACTGTGAGTACAAGCAAATGAATTTCACAAGGTAACAGTTTCTTTATAAAGAACAGTAGTACAAATATGTAGGTATCAATATCCCCAAAATTCTCAATAGCCCAATTAATTACAATAGCAAACAAAAACCACTATCATTTTTTACATGAGTCTGCTGTATGACATTTAAAGAAAATGGATACTTGTCACAAGTTTTTAGGTGTAGCAATGTTTCAACCTTGGCAAACATATTTTTAAACAAAGTAAAACTTATTTGGGTCTAGAACATCATCAAGAAATCTAGATATCATTAAAAAATGTGGCATAGGAGTCTTGGAAAAACCCAAACCTCTGTACTGTTGTTGTTGGGTAAAATGAACTGAAGAGTTATAAATGAGAGAGATGTTCCTGTTTTGGGAGTCAGGGATACCATGCCCTGGGATTAACTTCCCATGTCCTTTGGTATGAGACTGTGATGTCCCATCCATTCACATTTTTATAAATTTGGGAGGTGGGGATTATAATTGTGTTTTACTTCAGCTACCAAAATGGACCTTATCAGAGTTGTTGAAAAAAATATAAAAATCATATCTGAAAGACCCCCTTAAAATCAATTTGAGATATTTAGCTCATTAGATTTTCCAAAGGTTGTTATATAATTTTAACTAGTTTTTATAAAGTCCATCCATCCTCTATGTGAGAATTTACAAAGTCAAAAATAGAAAAAAGCTGTTTTTATACAGGCTTATTCAATAATATCTTTTCAGTGTTGTTATAGGGGGAAAACAACAGAATATAACAGTAGTTAAAACCAAGTATTTTTTATAAAGAACAGTGTAACAGAATAGTAATGAATGCATTAATATATGAACTTAAAACCAACAAAATTAAATCTTAAACAAAACAATCAGCAAAATGCAATAAAATATAGAGGTTTTTTATAAGTCTGAAATACCTTAAAAATATAACCTCCAGTCTCTTTAAAGTTCATTTTTTAAAAATTCATTTAGATACCTATTGGCAGAAGGCAGAAGATTGGTAAGGGGTAGGCAATGGGGTTCAAATGACTTGCCCAGAGTCACACAGCCAGGAAGTGTCTGAGGCCAGATTAGAACCCAGGACCTCCCATCTCTAGGCTTGGCTCTCAATCCACTGAGCCACTGAGCTGCTCCCCTATAGTGAGGGTGGGTTTTAGGAATCTCAAATTTAGCAAAAAAGTTGCAGGGAGATGAAATTCTCTCCTGAATCTCAGGTGAGATAAATAAAAGGCCAGTGCACTCAAAAGATATTCTTTGAAATATGCCCATGTTTGTAATCAACTTCCTATTTGGAAAAGTCTTTTCCTTCTCCTTGTTGTCCCCCCCCCTTCCCCCAGTCCCCTGCTCTGTGGAGGCTAATTGTAGCTTAAGGAAAGATCACCCCTGTTTTTACCATCTGGTTTTTGATTCCGAAGACAGAAGGGGCAGCTACCAGCAGCCTGAGTCCTGGGGCTGGGCCGGGGTGATCTGGCTTGGAGGCTGGAGATCATCTGGGGCAGGGTGGGGCAGGACCGGGAGAGCGATCTTGGTCAAGAAGGTCAGGAGGAGCTCAAGAATCAGCTTTGCTGAAAAGCCTTGGAAAAACGTGGCTTAAAAAACATTATCTAAGCTATCTTTTAAAAAAAAAATTGAGAAATTCTCATCCAAATCTTGTGGTTGACATAACTGTAAAAATTAAATTAGTCTCTAGTAATAGAAATATTGTATTTTATGAAGTTTATTAAGGATTATTAGTAATCAAGGAATAAAGAAAATACAAACAAGAAAGCCCATTCAAAACCCTGTGCTTAGCTTACTCACTACATCCTTGCAGATGGAAGAGCGCGAAGTAGGCGTTGCTGCTAGTTAAATACTCCTTGTGATCTCGCTCAGGTGGAGACTCAGGTGAGATCATAGGGAATTCTGGGGAATACCAAGGACTTCTTGGGATTGAAGTCTAGAGTTCAAATCTCCATTTTACAAAACCAGATCTTAAACTGTACTGTAAAGCAGTGGTCATCTAAGAAACATAAGGGTAGATCAATGGAATAAACTAAGGATAATTGATCTCAGCACACTTGTATTCAATAAACCCAAAGATCTCAGCTTTTGGAACAAGAGCTCACTCTTTGACAAAAATTGCTGGGAATATTGGAAAACAGTATGGGAAAAATTAGGTTTAGATGAACATATTATACCCAAAACAAGATAAATTTAAAAAGAATAAATGACTTAAATATAAAGAATGAAGTCATAAACAAATTGGGTGAACATAGAATAGTATACCTGTCATATCTGTGGGAAAGGAAGGAATTGATGACCAAGCAAGAGATAGAGAACATTTCAAAATGTAAAATGAATGACTTTGATTACATTAGATTAAAATTTTTGTACAAAAAAACAATCAAAATGAGAAGAAAAGCAATAAACTGAGAAAATATTTTATAAAAAACTCTCTGACAAAGGTTTAATTTCTGAAATATATAAGGAACTAAGTCAATTTTATGAAAAAAATCAAGCCATTCCCCAATCAACAAATGGTCAAGGGACATGAACCGGCAGTTTTCACAGTATGAGATAAAAACCATCAATTAGCACATGAAAAAGTGTTCTAAATCCCTCCTGTTTAGGGAGATGCAAATTAAAACAACTCTGAGGCACCACCTTACACCTGGCCAATATGACAGCAAAGGAAAGTGATAAATATTGGAAGGGATCGGGCAAAATTGGAACTCTAATACACTGCTGTTGTAGTTGTGAATTGGTCCAACCATTCTGGAAAGCAGTTTGGAACTATGCACAAAGGGCTTTAAAGACTGTTGGGTTTGTACCCTTAAAAAGATAATAAGGAAAAAGATTCATACAAAAAATTTATTGCCACACTCTTTGTCGTGGCAAAAAAATGAAAAATGAGCAGGTGTCCATCGATTAGGGAATGACTGAACAAATTGTGGTATCTGATGGTGATGGAATACTATTGTGCTAAAAGGAATAACGAACAGGAAGAATTCCGTGTGAACTGGAATAACCTCCAGGAATTGATGCAGAGCAAAAGGAGAAGAACCAGGAGAAAATTGTACACAGAAAGTGCAAATCGTGGCACAAATGTAACAGACTTTTCTACTAGCATCAATGCAATGATTCAGGACAATTCAGAGGAACTTATGAGAAAGAATGCTATCCACATCCAGAGAAAGAACTGTGGGAACAGAAATGTAGAAGAAATACATATGATCGATCACATAGTTTGATGGGGATGTGATTGGGGTTTTGATGTTAAAAGATCACTCTACTGCAAATATGAATAACATGGAAATGGGTTTTAAATAATGATATCAGCTCTGGGAGAGGGGAGGGAACAGGAGTGGGAAAAATCATGAATCTTATAACCATGGAAAAATATTCTAAATAAAAAACAAAGATAGATAGATAGATTTATTCAATGAGCAAAAATCATCTTCTCCTACTACAACTTTCACTCCCACCCCAAATGAGTTAAAAAGAAAAAGCTCATGTTACACTCACACAAAACAAATTTCCCCCTTAGCCATGTCTGAGGAGAAAAAAAAGTCTTATTCTACACTGAGTCCTTTATCTCTTTATTTGGAGGTAGGTTACATATTGGTCAATAAAATTATGATGATAAGAGGCCCTAATTCTTTCAAAGTTGTTTTCTTTACCATATTTGTCAGTGTATAAAAATTGTTTTTCTCATCACTTTATTTTGAATTATCTCTTACACTTGTCAGGAGAGTGATTTAGGGGATGGGACCAGATGGATAGGTTTGGGCCAGTATCAGAAGATTAACAGGTTTGGGAAAGCCAACAGAACCCAGTACAGGCAGAGCCTGAGTCTAAGATGACATACACAGACCACTCAATAGCAGGGTTGGATGCTGGATTTATTAAACAAGGAAATGTAAAATGGGAATTTGGAATAACCAAACTACCAAACTACCAAAAAACCCCAGATCTAAATAGCTCTTCACAGAGATTTTTCCTACTCTAATCCTCCCTAACTGCCTAGTCCCTTATCTTGGTTAAATTAAACTACGCCCCCCCCCCCCCAGCTGGTTTTAAGGAATGGGTCTGTATAAGCCTAATAGGGGCCAGGGAAGGTCTTAGATCCAAAAGGACCTGGGCCTGGTCTCATAATCAGATGCCAGATGGTTCAGGATCACCAGGAACTGCAGTAGATAAAACAGCTCAGCAAACAAGTATCAGGGCAGCTGGACAGCAAGACAGAATAGGGAATTCAGTTGTAGGATAGGGTAGTTATCAGCCACTAAGGAAAAGCAGCCTGTCTCTCCAGGTCAAAACTAGAGAAAGACCCCCTAAACCACAGTTAACTGTCTCTCCCTTACTTTCCCACTCTAGAATTCTCTCCCTGTTAGTCTCATGCCTCTGCAAAATTGCTCTAACCCTCTCTTCCTTATCACACAATATAACAGTATTCTATCATATTTACACGTCATAACTTGTTCAACCATTCCCCAGTTGATGGGTACCTCCTCAGATTCTCATTTTTGTCACCTCAAAAAAGAGCTCTTAAATATTTTTGTACATTCTTTAGAGTTTGTTTTGTTTAGGATTATCTCTCATTTAATTTAGCCTCCCTTTAGTTCTCTTTCTCTTCTTTACCAAATGAAATAATTCTGTACCCAACTGTGTGCATGTATGTATTCTTTCCTCTGACCAGTTCAGATGGAAGGGAGGGCTTGGGTCAACTGTTCCTCACTACCCCCTTCACCTTGCTTCTATAGGTACCTACCTGTACTCCCTCATTATGTGAGAAAAGTTTCTCTAACTTTGCTTTCCCTTCATTCTTCCAGTCCTATGTGTTCCTCTTCCTTTCTAGTTCCCTTTTTCTCCTAAGATCATATAGACATAACAGAACTACTCCCAGGCTTTGCAAAATTAGACTCCTTTTAACCCTGATGATAGATTTTTGAGGAAATACATATTATTGTCTCCCTATATAATAATATAAAAAGTTTATCTTTGTTTAGTCCTAAATGATGTTGGTCATATTTACTTTTTAATATTTCTCTTGGTTCCTAGATTTCATGTTTGAACTTAAAGTTTCTGTGTAGCTCCAGTCTCTATAGGAATGCTTGAAAATCCTCTATTTCATTAAAGATAAATTCCCCCACTCCTCTCTCCTTTAGTTTTATGGACTAAGTGATTCTTGGTGTCAAACCTATATTCTTTGCCTTCTGAAATATCACATTCTAAACTTTCTTTCCTTTTTCTTTTTTAAAAAACTTATTTAGAATATTTTTCCATGGTTACATGATTCATGATTTTTCCCATCCCCTTCCCTTTCCCCCTCCAAAGCTAATGAGAAGTTCCACTGTATTTTACATATATCTTTATTCAAAACCTATTTCCATGTTATTCATATTTGCAGTAGAGTGATCAATTAAAGTCAACATCCCCAATCATACCCCCATTGAACCATGTGATCAATCAAAATATTTTTCTTCTGTGTTTCTGCTCCCACAGTTCTTTCTCTGGATGTGGATGGTGTTCTTTCTCATAAGTTCCTTAGGACTGTCCTGGATCACTGCATTGCTGCTAGTAGAGAAGTCCATTACATTCGATTGTACCACAGTGAATCAGTCTCTGTGTACAATGTTCTCCTGGTTCTGCTCCTTCTTCTCTGCATCAATTCCTGGAGGTCATTCCAGTGCATATGGAATTCCTCCAGTTCATTATTCCTTTCATTACAGTAATATTCCATCACCATCTGATACCATAAACTCTCCTTTCCTTTATACTGTAGCTTCCCAATTGACTGTAATCATGACTGTGGATTCTTGGTACCTAAATTCTTTCTTTTTGCCTGCTTGTATTTTGTTTTTTGACTTCTGGATTTTGACTATAATATTACTAGGAATTTTTATTTTGAGGTTTCAGAAGATCATTTGTGAATCCTTTCCATTTCTATTTTGCCTTCTAGTTGTAATAGGTATAAACAGTTTTCTTTGAAGATTTCTGTAAATATGTCTAGGTTTATTTTTTGGTCATGCCTTCTAAGTAACCTTTGATTCTTAAATATCTTCTCCTTAAACTGCTTTCTAAAGTTGTTTTTGCTATAAAAGACCCTATATCTTCTATATTTTCAGCCATTTGGCCTTTAATATTTCTTCTTGTCTCTTGGTGTCATTGGCTTCAATTTGATCTGGTCAACATTTTCAGGAAGTAAAGGCTTTGTGCCTCTCATGTCAAACTGTTAATTTCATTGCCAGGTCTTTCTTCCATAGCTCTCATTTCTTTTCTGTTTTTTTCCTTTAGCAGTCTCACTTCACTTAAAAAAAGTATTAAAACAAATTTTTTTTGACTCCTCATCTTTTCTAGGAATTCTTGTTGAATTTCTACACAGGCTATATTTTTCTTTGAGGCATTTTGCTTATGAATGTTTTAAAAATCATTCTCTTCTGTTTTTGTGTCTTTAGTATTCTTGTCTCCATAACAGCTAATGATAGTGGAATTCTTTTTTTGTTTGTTTCCTTATTCTTCGATCCCTGGAGTTCTCTCAGGGACTCTCCTAGTTGCCCTGACTTTGGATTAGATATTAGGACTAAACTCCACATACTTATGGAGGGAATGTCTGGGTTTATCCTGTTGCTTCTCTTTTGGGGTATTAAATATTGTGTTATTCCAGGCTTTGGGGGACAACTCAGGATAGGGACCTGAAAGCTTTCAGTCTCAAAGGGGTCTGATGAGTCTAATCTAGAACAAAATTTAATTGATGCCTGAAAGTTCCCAGCTTGGGTTTAAGTCTCAGCAAGAGCAGACCTCTGATGGTTTCAGGCAACCACAAAGTTCTGCTGATTCAGAGCTATTGTGTGGTCCAAAGTGACTGTACTGCAAGTTTCTATTTAGTCTAAGATTCCTGCCTTAGTTATTACTCTGTAAGCTTTAGATTGAATTAGAAGTTGGAAGTGAGTTCCTGCTAGCATGGTCTTAGTTATATCTCTGCTAACTTGTTTCTAAACTTGCTCCTTTCTTATCACTTGATATGTTTCTTTAGAATAGGGGTGACTTACATTGCTTTTGTTACACATGTGCATACAGGAACACATTCACACAATTCATTTCACATAAAAAGAATTTAAATGTCTTATTTATACATGCAAACAATTTCGTTATTTAGTTGAGCTAGGGAATTATTACAATGAAATCAGTTATACTACCCATGTGATCAGATTGGCTATGCATAATAAATGTATTCAGAAATACTGTCTATACTGCATTATCTTTATACCTCAGAACCAAAAGTTCTATAATAGCAAGACAGTCTTAATAATAACTAAGAATAATTTCTTTACTTTTTTTTAAAAGGAATTGGTAATGCTTCTCTTAGAACATAATGCTGATGCTGTTGTTGTGAATGGGAGTGGACAGACAGCAAAAGAAGTTACTCATGACAAAGAAATAAGAAGCATGCTTGAAGGTAATAAAATCTTTCCTGTAAATATAGTATCTGTGGCTGAGGATGGAGAAAACAGAAAAGCCATTGAACATTCAAAATTCAAAATGGACATTATAATGTGTCCATTAGAAAGTTATGAGCATTCTCAGAAGAAATTCTATCCCAAAGAAGAGAAGACTTGAGGATTATATGATAGTAGTCATGAAATACTTTTGAAGGGTTATCATATGAAAGACGGTAAATACTATAGGAAATAGATTAACAAAATATTAGGAAGAATTTTACAAAAAGACTAGCCCAGAAATTGACTGGGCATTCATTTTTAAGTGTTGAATTCCTTCTTTTTAAAAGTGTTCTAGCAGACATTAGTTGAAAACTTGTCACAGATGACTTAGAGGGAATTACTGTATAGCACCAATGGTTAAGTCTAAATGACCCCTGTGCTGTTTTCTAACTCTAAGATTTTATGATTCTTTGGATATGAAAGAAGGAGGAAAAAGAGAATGAAGGATCAAAGTTATCACCTAAGTTTTGAGTTTGAAGGAAATGGAAGAATTTTTACCTTGTTGGACCACTGAATAGATAATTGGCATAGTTAGGAGGGTATCTTTATGTGCATTGGTAGCAATGTGTTTTTTATGTAAGAGAGATCAGTGAGTGTCCTTATGCTACATGTCTTTGATATCCTAAGTATCATAAGATCAAGGTTATCTACTGAGAATGAAGAATATTAGCAGGACTTGTGGACAAGATCTACTATTATAACTTTAGAGAATTTGTTAAAAGGTTACCAAGAGATGAATACAAGAATTTCTATGTAATAGTCTGAGGTTGTATAGGATAAATTTTCAGTTGACATTGAATTGGCATTAAAAAAGGTGGCACTGGGATTTGGGAGAGAGATAAGGATTGGAGGTAGAGATTTGAGAATAATCTGCATAGAAGTCATATTTAAAACCATGAGAGTCAATGAGGGAGAGGTCATAGAAAATGCAGAGCAGAATGTCTGCCTGTACTGATCTCTGGAAAATGTCCCCCCATTTAGTTAATCAGAGGGCAAAGTAGAAAGCCTATGAAGAAGAGTCTTAGAATGAAGAGTAGGACTGATAGTAAGTCATTGGATGTGGTGGTTTAGGAGATTATTGGTTACCTTTGAGAATCCAGTTCTAGTAGAATGGAAAAAGAAGAAGGTAGATTTATGATGAGTTAAGGAAATAAGGAGAGACAAAGGAAGAAAATAATGTCTTATTCACAAATAACAAAGAATAAAATAAGAAATGGGGAAATAGGCAGGGAAACTTGGAGTAATATAGAAATGTATAATATTCAGTGTCTTTGCTCATTCTCTCTCCTAGTACTTAGCATAGTGTCTAGCCCTTAATAAATATTTGTTACCTTAATAAGTGCTTGTTCACTATTTTAAAACTGAACTCCCAAATATGTACTTTATGGCCTTCCAGCAGATATTCCTATCCTTATTTCAAAATTTCCTTATTGATCATTTGTTGAAGGTAGACTAATCTTAACTTCTGCCTTAACCTCAATAGACCTGTATTTTAATTTATGTTGCTAACCTTAGGAACATTGCACACAGAATCCAAATACAAATGGTTGCAGTGACTTTCAAAGTTTTGTTAGATCCTACTCTTTACTCATAATCTCATTAACCTTAATCTGAACCATTAATGTTAACCTTTGCCTTAGAGCCTCATGTACTTATGCATATGAATATTTGTATTTTTCATATTTTCTTTAGGCATTAATTTGTTTTTTATATTACTTTTAATAATTTAAAGGCCTTTAAGCCATGGGCCTCTTTTACCTTCATTTCAAACATGTAAAGCACCTAATGTTATGCCTTACATATAGTGGGAACTAAAAAATTATTTGTTCCTGAGAATAGAGTACTTATATAATATTGAAAGAACATTAAGGAAGATATCTCTGTTTAAAACTAGTTCGTTCAAACTACAAAAAAAAGAGATTGTGATATTAGAGTAGTTAAAGTAATAAAAATAGGAAAAACCAGTTTTGTTTTTGTTTTTCATTAAAGAGCATATCAGTAAGCATTTATAAAATACCTCCCCTCTCTCTCTGCCTGTACTGTGCTAAGTGCTGAGATACAAAGAAAGGCAGAAAGCAAATCACAACTCTTAAGGAAATGGGGACTATAACAAGCAAATATTTGCACATAAACTCTCTATAGGATAGATAGGAAATAATAGGAGGAAGGCACTAGAATTATGAAGCATTGGGAAAGACTTTCTGTAAATGAGAGGACTTTCATTAGAACTGGCAAGAAGAAAAGGAAATCAAGGTAGAGGTGAAGAGAGAGAACATTCTAGGCATGGAGGACAACCATAGAAAATGGTTAGAGTGAAGAAAAGAGTCTTGTTTGTGGAACAACAAGGATGTTAGGTCACTGGATCTAGAAGTACAGAAGGGGTATTAAAGGTGCAAAACCTGGACTTCCGGTCAAGATGGCGGCTTAGAGAAAGCTAAAGTTCAGATCTCCGGAAAACCCTTCCCGACCGATCTCAAACTATAAGCTCCTAAGGCGCCGAAATTCAAAACGATCAACAGCACAGACCCTGGGAATCCTCCTCCTGGACCTGGACCTGGATCAAAAGGTACGGACCCCCTCAAAAGCCAGAACCCGAGATCACTTGGACCTAAGGGGTAGGAGCACAGAGTCCAAGGCTCCGGGAAGCCGCGGCCCCACCCCCCTCAGAGAGCAGGGTCCTCTGAAACAACAGCAACCCTCAGGGTGGGCAAGACAGCCTCACTGGCTGGATCCTGCTATCCAAGTCTCAGTGAAAGTCACTGCCCTTGGAGCTCTGGGAAGCCACGGCCCCTTCCTCCACAGAGAGCAGGGTCCTCTGAAACAACAGCAACCCTCAGGGTGGGCAAGACAGCCTCACGGCCAGCTATTCTGAAGGCAACTTCCGGAAAGCAACCCGACCCAGTCGAGGGGGCACCTTAGCAGCAGGGAAACAGAGAGAACCGGGAGAGAGTGTTGCCCCCTGGTCTGACCCTTCCATTCCAGGTCCAGTGAAAGTCATTGCCTTAAGGCATACTCAATTTAACCCAGGGAAAGCTCATAGAACCGACAATCTGCCCAGGACTAAAGCCTCTGAACACCAGACAGAGATAAGAAAAGCTAATCCTCCACATTCAGAGATGGCAAACTCCACAGAAGCACAGAAGCCCCTAAATCCCAAGAAAAATAAGAAGAAAGGGGCGACTTTGGACACATTCTATGGAGCCAAAATACAAAATACAGAAGAGATAGAAGACAATACACAAGAAAATGCTCCGAAACCTTCCAAAGGAAATGGAAACTCTCCACAAACCCATGAAGAATTTGAATCAGAAATGACCAAAAAGATGGAAGCCTTCTGGGAGGAAAAGTGGGAAATAATGCAAAAGAAATTTACGCATCTACAAAACCAGTTTGACCAAAGTGAAAAGGAAAACCAGGCTTTAAAGGCCAGAATCAGGCAGCTAGAAGACAACGATCTTGTAAAAGAGCAAGAATTAATAAAGCAAAGCCAAAAGACCAAGAAATTAGAAGAGAACATAAAATATCTCACCAACAAGGTGACAGATCTGGAAAATAGAGGGAGAAGAGATAATTTAAGAATAATTGGACTTCCAGAAAAGCCAGAAATAAACACCAAACTCGACATTGTGATACAAGATATAATCAAAGAAAATTGCCCAGAGATTCTAGAACAAGGGGGCAATACAGCCACTGACAGAGCTCACAGAACACCCTCTACACTAAACCCCCAAAAGACAACTCCCAGGAATGTAATTGCCAAATTCCAAAGCTTTCAAACAAAAGAAAAAAATCCTACAAGAAGCCAGAAAAAGACAATTTAGATATAAAGGAATGCCAATCAGGGTCACACAAGACCTTGCAAGTTCTACTCTGAATGATCGTAAGGCATGGAACATGATCTTCAGAAAGGCAAGAGAGCTGGGTCTTCAACCAAGAATCAGCTACCCAGCAAAACTGACTATATACTTCCAAGGGAAAGTATGGGCATTCAACAAAATAGAAGACTTCCAACTTTTTGCAAAGAAAAGACCAGAGCTCTGTGGAAAGTTTGATACCGAAAAACAAAGAGCAAGGAATACCTGAAAAGGTAAATATTAAGGAAAGGGGGAAAATGTTATCTTCTTCTTTTACTCAAACTCTCTTCTATAAGGACTACATTTATATCAATCTATGTATACTAATATGTGGGGAAAATGTAATGTATAAATAGGGGGTAAAGAAAGACCAAATAGAATAATCTTTCTCACACAAAGATTCACATGGGAAGGGGAGGGGAAGAAAACTCCTATAAGAAGGAGAGGAAGAGAGGGTTTTTTACTTAAACCTTAATCTCAGGGAAATCAACTCTGAGAGGGAAAAACATCCAGATCCATTGGGATCTTGAATTCTATCTTACCCAACAAGGGTAGGGAGAAGGGAAAACCAAGGGGGGGAGGGGGAGAGGGAAAACAAAAAGGGAGGGAAAGAGGGGGAGAGGGGGAGGGAAGAAAAAGGGAGGGACTAAAAAGGGAAACATCAAGGGAGGGGACAAGGGGGACTGATTCAAAGTAAATCACTGGACTAAAATGTAGAGCCTAAGAAGAAAAGGTTAGAATTAGGGAAAGATATCAAAATGCCAGGGAGTCCACAAATGACAATCATAACTTTGAACGTGAATGGGATGAACTCACCCATAAAACGTAGACGAATAGCATAATGGATTAGAATCCCAAACCCTACCATATGTTGTCTTCAAGAAACACACATGAGGCGGGTTGACACCCACAAGGTCAGAATTAAAGGATGGAGTAAGACCTTCTGGGCCTCAACTGACAGAAAGAAGGCAGGAGTGGTAATCATGATATCTGATAAAGCCAAAACAAAAATAGACCTGATCAAAAGAGATAGGGAAGGTAATTATATTTTGTTAAAAGGGACTTTAGACAATGAAGAAATATCATTAATCAACATGTATGCACCAAATAATATAGCACCCAAATTTCTAATGGAGAAACTAGGAGAATTGAAGGAAGAAATAGACAGTAAAACCATATTAGTGGGAGACTTAAACCAACCATTATCCAATTTAGATAAATCAAATCAAAAAATAAATAAGAAAGAGGTAAAAGAAGTGAATGAAATCTTAGAAAAATTAGAATTAATAGACATATGGAGAAAAATAAATAGGGATAAAAAGGAATATACCTTCTTCTCAGCACCACATGGCACATTCACAAAAATTGACCATACATTAGGTCACAGAAACATAGCACACAAATGCAGAAAAGCAGAAATAATGAATGCAGCCTTCTCAGATCACAAGGCAATAAAAATAATGATTACTAATGGTACATGGAAAACCAAATCTAAAACCAATTGGAAATTAAACAATATGATACTCCAAAACCTTTTAGTTAAAGAAGAAATCATAGAAACAATTAATAATTTCATCAAGGAAAATGACAATGGCGAGACATCCTTTCAAACCTTTTGGGATGCAGCCAAAGCGGTAATCAGAGGTAAATTCATATCCCTAAATGCTTATATTAACAAACAAGGGAGAGCAGAGATCAATCAATTGGAAATGCAAATGAAAAAACTCGAAAGCGATCAAATTAAAACCCCCCAGCAGAAAACCAAACTAGGAATCCTAAAAATTAAGGGAGAAATTAATAAAATCGAAAGTGATAGAACTATTGATTTAATAAATAAGACAAGAAGCTGGTACTTTGGAAAAACAAACAAAATAGAAAAAGTACTGTTCAATCTAATTTAAAAAAGGAAGGAAGAAAAGCAAATTAACAGCATTAAAGATGAAAAGGGGGACAGCACCTCCAATGAAGAGGAAATTAAGGCAATCATTAGAAATTACTTTGCCCAATTATATGGCAATAAATACACCAATTTAGGAGAAATGGATGAATATTTACAAAAATACAAACTGCCTAGACTAACAGAAGAGGAAATAGAATTCTTAAATAATCCCATATCAGAAAATGAAATCCAACAAGCCATCAAAGAACTTCCTAAGAAAAAATCCCCAGGGCCTGATGGATTCACCAGTGAATTCTATCAAACATTCAGAGAACAGTTAATCCCAATACTATACAAACTATTTGACATAATAAGCAAAGAGGGAGTTCTACCAAACTCCTTTTACGACACAAACATGGTATTGATTCCAAAACCAGGCAGGTCAAAAACAGAGAAAAAAAACTATAGACCAATCTCCCTAATGAATATAGATGCAAAAATCTTAAATAGGATACTAGCAAAAAGACTCCAGCAAGTGATCAGAAGGATCATTCACCATGATCAAGTAGGATTTATACCAGGGATGCAGGGCTGGTTCAACATTAGGAAAACCATCCACATAATTGACCACATCAACAAGAAAACCAGCAAGAACCACATGATTATCTCAATAGATGCAGAAAAAGCATTTGATAGAATACAACACCCATTCCTATTAAAAACACTAGAAAGCATAGGAATAGAAGGGTCATTCCTAAAAATAATAAACAGTACATATCTAAAACCATCAGCTAATATCATCTGCAATGGGGATAAACTAGATGCATTCCCAATAAGATCAGGAGTGAAACAAGGATGCCCATTATCACCTCTACTATTTGATATTGTACTAGAAACACTAGCAGTAGCAATTAGAGAAGAAAAAGAAATTGAAGGCATCAAAATAGGCAAGGAGGAGACCAAGTTATCACTCTTTGCAGATGACATGATGGTCTACTTAAAGAATCCTAGAGATTCAACCAAAAAGCTAATTGAAATAATCAACAACTTTAGCAAAGTTGCAGGATACAAAATAAACCCACATAAGTCATCAGCTTTTCTATATATCTCCAACACAGCTCAGAAGCAAGAACTAGAAAGAGAAATCCCATTCAAAATCACCTTAGACAAAATAAAATACCTAGGAATCTACCTCCCGAGACAAACACAGGAACTATATGAACACAACTACAAAACACTCTCCACACAACTAAAACTAGACTTGAGCAAATGGAAACACATTAACTGCTCATGGATAGGACGAGCCAATATAATAAAAATGACCATCCTACCCAAACTTATTTATCTATTTAGTGCCATACCCATTGAACTACCAAAATACTTCTTCACTGATTTAGAAAAAAACCATAACAAAGTTCATTTGGAAGAACAAAAGATCAAGGATATCCAGGGAAATCATGAAAAAAAACCACATATGATGGGGGCCTTGCAGTCCCTGACCTTAAACTATATTACAAAGCAGCAGTCATCAAAACAATTTGGTACTGGCTAAGAAACAGAAAGGAAGATCAGTGGAATAGACTGGGGGAAAGCGACCTCAGCCACACAGTATACGATAAACCCAAAGATCCCAGCTTTTGGGACAAAAATCCACTATTCGATAAAAACTGCTGGGAAAATTGGAAGACAGTGTGGGAGAGACTAGGAATAGATCAACACCTCACACCCTACACCAAGATAAATTCAAAATGGGTGAGTGACTTAAACATAAAGAAGGAACCATAAGTAAATTGGGTAAACACAGAATAGTATACATGTCAGACCTTTGGGAGGGGAAAGGCTTTAAAACCAAGCAAGACATAGAAAGAATCACAAAATGTAAAATAAATCATTTTGACTACATCAAACTAAAAAGCTTTTGTACAAACAAAACCAATGTAACTAAAA
This sequence comes from Monodelphis domestica, assembly GCF_027887165.1. Classification (NCBI taxonomy): domain Eukaryota; kingdom Metazoa; phylum Chordata; class Mammalia; order Didelphimorphia; family Didelphidae; genus Monodelphis; species Monodelphis domestica. The sequence continues at coordinate 276,109,122 of NC_077229.1, read as the reverse complement.
CCAGAAGGGAAACAACAAATTGGGAAAAAATCTTCATAGAAACCTCTGACAAAGGTTTAATTACTCATATTTATAAAGAGCTAAATCAATTGTCCAAAAAATCAAGCCATTCTCCAATTGATAAATGGGCAAGGGACATGGATAGGCAGTTCTCAGATAAAGAAATCAAAACTATTAACAAGCACATGAAGAAGTGTTCTACATCTCTTATAATCAGAGAGATGCAAATAAAAACAACTCTGAGGTATTACCTCACACCTAGCAGATTGGCTAACATAACAGCAAAGGAAAGTAATGAATGCTGGAGGGGATGTGGCAAAGTAGGGACATTAATTCATTGCTGGTGGAGTTGTGAACTGATCCAGCCATTCTGGAGGGCAATTTGGAACTATGCCCAAAGGGCGACAAAAGAATGTCTATCCTTTGATCCAGCCATAGCACTGCTGGGTCTGTACCCCAAAGAGATAATGGACACAAAGACTTGTACAAAAATATTCATAGCTGCGCTCTTTGTGGTGGCCAAAAACTGGAAAACGAGGGGATGCCCGTCAATTGGGGAATGGCTGAACAAACTGTGGTATATGTTGGTGATGGAATACTATTGTGCTAAAAGGAATAATAAAGTGGAGGAGTTCCATGGAGACTGGAACAACCTCCAGGAAGTGATGCAGAGCGAGAGGAGCAGAACCAGGAGAACATTGTACACAGAGACTAATACACTGTGGTATAATCAAACGTAATGGACTTCTCCATTAGTGGCGGTGTAATGTCCCTGAACAACTTGCAGGGATCTAGGAGAAAAAAACACTATTCATAAGCAAAGGATAAACTATGGGAGTGAAAACACTGAGGAAAAGCAACTGCCTGAACACAGCGGTTGAGGGGACATGACAGAGAAGAGACTCTAAAGGAACACTCTAATGCAAATATTATCAACATAGCAATGGGTTCAAATCAAGAAAACATGTAATGCCCAGTGGATTTACGCGTCGGCTATGGGGGGTGGGAGGGAGGAAAAGAAAATGATCTATGTCTTTAATGAATAATGCTTGGAAATGATAAAATAAAATATTTTTTTAAAACAAGGTGCAAAACCTGGAAAGGTAAGGGGGTGATCTAATTTATGAAGGGCTTTGAATGCCAAATAGAGAATTTTGTATTTTTTCTGGAGGTGATAAGGAGCCAATAGAGATTTTTTTTTTACTCTTCCCTTCTGTTTTAGAATCAATAAGTATATAAATATCAATTCTAAGGCAGAAGAGCAGCAAGGATAGATAATTGGGGTCAAGTGACTTGCCCAGGGTCATGTAACTAGGAAGAATCTGAGGTCAGATTTGAACCCAAGTCCTGCTGACTCTAGGCCCTGACACTATCTACTGTGCTACCTAGCTGCCCAGAACTATTAGAGTTTATTGGTAGGAGAGTGACATGATAGGACCAGTGCTTGAAGAAAATCACTTTGGGGGCCGAGTGGAGGATAGGCTAGAATGGGGAGAGATGTGACAGAAAGACCAAACAGCAGGCTACTACAGTAGTCCAGGTAGAAGGTGATGAAGGCCTGCTACTACTAAGGTGGTAATAGAGTCAGAGGAGAAAAGGGAGCATATTTGTTTTTTGGGGGTTTTTTTAATGATTTTGATTTCTTTTTTTTTTAACATTATTTTATTTGGTCATTTTCAAACATTATTCATTAGAAACAAAGATCAGCTTTTTTCCCCCTTCCTTCTTCCCCTTCCCTCCCATTGGCGATGCATGATTCCTCTGGGTATCACATGCGTCCTCAACCCAAGCCCATTTCCATGCTATTGGTTTCCGTATTAGGGTGTTCATTCAAAGTCTCTCCTCAATCATATCCCCTCCACCCGTGTAGTCAAGCTGTTGTCCTTCCTCAGTGTTTTAACTCCCACCGTTTGTCCTCTGCTTGTGGGTAGTGGTTTTTTTTTTCTCCTTGATCCCTGCCTGTTGTTCAGGGACATTGCATTGAGACTAATGGAGAAGTAAGTCCATTACTTTCGATTGTACCACAGTTTATCAGACTCTGTGTTCAATGTTCTCCTGGCTCTGCTCCTCTCACTCTGCATCACTTCCTGGAGGTTATTCCAGTCTCCATGGAATTCCTCCACTTTATTATTCCTTTTAGCACAATAGTGTTTTATCACCAACATATAACACAATTTGTTCAGCCATTCCCCAATTGATGGGCATCCCCTCATTTTCCAGTTTTTTGCCACTACAAAGAGTGCAGCTATGAATATTCTTGTACAGGTCTTTTTATTTATTGTCTCTTTGGGGTACAAACCCAGCAGTGCTATGGCTGGATCAAAGGGCAGACAGTCTTTTAGCGTCCTTTGGGAATAGTTCCAAATTGCCCTCCAGAATGGTTGGATCAATTCACAACTCCACCAGCAATGAATGAGTGTCCCCACTTTGCCACATCCTCTCCAACATTCACTACTTTCCTTCACTGTCATCTTAGCCAATCTGCTAGGTGTGAGGTTTGTTTTGATTTGCATCTCTCGGATTATCAAAGATTTAGAGCACTTTTTCATGTGCTTATAAATAGTTTTGATTTCTTTGGCTGAAAACTGCCTATCCATGTCCCTTGCCCATTTATCAATTGGAGAATGGCTTGGTTTTTTGTACAATTGATTTATTAGCTCTTTATAAATTTGAGTAATTAGACCTTTGTCAAAGGTTTTTGTTATGAAGATTGTTTCCCAATTTGTTGTTTCCCTTCTAATTTTGGTTACATTGGTTTTGTTTGTACAAAACCTTTTTAATTTGATGTAGTCAAAATTATTTATTTAAATTTTGTGACTCTTTCTATGTCTTGCTTGGCTTTAAACTTTAAAGTCTTTCCCTTCCCAAAGGTCTGACATGTATACTATTCTATGTTCACCTAATTTGCTTATAGTTTCCTTCTTTATGTTCATGTCATTCACCCATTCTGAGTTTATCTTGGTGTAGGGTGTGAGGTGTTGATCTAGACCTAATCTCTCCCACACCGTCTTCCAGTTTTCCCAGCAGTTTTTGTCAAATACTGGATTTTTGTCCCCAAAGCTGGGGTCTTTGTGTTTGTCATAGACTGTCTTGCTGAGGTCACTTACCCCACGTCTATTCCACTGATTCTCCTTTCTGTCTCTTAGCCAGTACCAAATTGTTTTAATGACCGCTGCTTTATAGTATAGTTTGAGATCTGGGACTGCAAAAGGGAGAGTATTTGAGATATCACAAAGGTGAAAAGGCCTTGCCAGAAATTTAAAAATAAGGGGTGAGAGAATGCGAGGAGTCAAGAATGACACCTAAATTGTGATGCTGAGGGCCTGGGAAGATGATATTGCCCTTTACAGCAATAGGGAAATTAGAATGTACAGAGGATTTAAAGGGAAAGATGATGAGTTCAGTTTTGGACATTTTGAATTTAAATGTCTTTTGGAATCCAGTTTGAGATTTCTGAAAGGCAGTTGGAGATATGTGATTGGAGTTTAGCAGAGAGGTTATTCCCCATAGGTTAATTTGAGATCATCAGCCTAGAGATGATAATTAAATCCGTGGGAACCAATGAGTGAAATATTATAGTGGAGAGAAGGCCTAGCATAAAATCCTTTGGAACACTTGGGGTTAGAAGGCATGACCTGGATGAGGAGTCTGAGATAGAGAGGTCTAATATGTAGGAGGAGAATCAGGAGAGAGTGATGGGTGTTCCAGAAACCTATAGGACACAGAGTATAAAGATGGTTATCAGGAGTGTCACAGCCACAGAGAAAGAAGTTGAGGACAATGAGGATTGAGAAAAAGTCTTTGGTTTATTTTGGAAATTTGGATGGAAATTTGATGAAATCTGAAACTGGAAGGAATAAAGACAAGAGTAAGAGAAAGAGAAGTGAAGACATCTGTTGAAGAAGTACTTCTCAAAGAACTTATCCAAAAAAAGTAAAAGATAGATACATAATATACACACATATGTGTGTGTTTATATATGTATACTGTATGTACACACACGATGACTGCACGAATGGAAGGATCAAAGGAGTGTTGTTGTTTTTAATATGGAAGAGACATAGATATGTTTGTAGACAGTGGGGAAGAAGCCAGTAGATAAGGAGAGAATAAAGGTAAGTGAGAGTGGTTAGAAACTATTTAATAGAAATATCAAAATTGATTTACTTCAGTTTTTTGTTTTTGAAATTTTTGAAAAAGTATCCTCTGATTTAGTGCAGATTAAAATTAATTCCTTTCACCAACAGCTGTAGAAAGAACTCAACAAAGAAAATTTGAAGAATTGCTTTTGGCAGCAGCAAGAGAAGGAAACACAGCAGGACTGACAACATTGGTAAAAAAAAAATTAAAGAATAAGCAAACTATGAACTGGCTTTTGTTTATTATATAGTTAATACATTTTGCATATCATTAAACAATCTTTTTCTAAGAGAGCTGAAGATCAAAGCTAAAACACTTTAGAGAATAATCTTTTATGTGTTTAGTGGCTTTGTATTCTCATAAAATAAAATATGAACTACTTAAATTGGCTTTGAATGCAATGCACAATATTACTCAATCTACCCTTCTTTTCCAGTCCCATTTCACTATTCACTTGTGCACATTACTTTATATTCCAGCTGAGCTGTGCAACTAGCTTTTTCTTGATCTTATGTTGCTTCACCCTACTTTATGCATCCACTCAGGCCATCATATCTGGATGCCATTCCTTCTTTTAAAAATAAATTCCCTCTGGTTTTTAAAATACTTCTTTTCTTTGAACCCTTAGTTCAGATGCCTCCCCTTCCGTGAAGATTTCACCAGCTGAAGCTATTCTTTCTTTTCATAATTTTATAAAACCTCTGCCTCCATCAGAATGCATTCTGAATTATGCCTCTTTCCATACATGCCCTGTTCCTTTTAAATTCCTCTAAGTGTGCATTTTTATTTTTTATCTTTGTATGTGCTCAGTACCTTCTACATAGGTAGATATAGGCCACAATAGTCAGAGAGTGAAACTTAGAGATAGGAACATCTAAGGTTGAATCTTCTCTTAGTCACTTAGCTGTATGACCTTGGGGAAGTTATTTCTCTTCTTTCTGCGTCAGTATCTTCATCTCTAAAATGGGTATCATAATAGCATTTACCTTCCACAGTTGTGAGGATGATCATAAATTCCCAGCCCTTGTTCATCTTTTACCTTTTCCTTTTATATTGTTATTTATTTTGTTCTATTTCCCACAAATTCTCATTAAGCCTCAGACTCTTAACTGGTCCTGAATTTTGCCTGAGTAGCAGGACTGTTAATTCACTTGTTAATTGAATGATAACAAACATTTCTTTGATTTTTAAATTTTTTAACTCCTGACTTCTTAAAGAAAACATTTTTTAAGTTTGCAAAGTGGAAAAAAGTTAAATATTTCTAAATGATAATGCTTTTTTTATATTTATATATAAGATAAATATAGTATTTTGTTAACTGAAATGGGGGGCTCAGAACAAAGAATAAATATAGGTGAAATTAACTGTTAGAAGAAATATGATGAGCTTTCAAATTTCTAAATTTATCCATTTTTTGAAACGACCACTGTTATTCCATTAATTATTTTAGTTATTAATGAATGTATGGTAATTAATTGATTTAATTAACATAGTTAATTGAGAAGTAATCCTTATCATTTTCAGCTCAACAGACCAAATCCTCCTAATGTTAACTGTTCTGACCAGATGGGAAATACACCTCTGCACTGTGCAGCATATCGTGCTCACAAACATTGCGCCTTAAAACTTCTGAAAAGCGGTGCCGACCCTAGTCTGAAAAACAAAAATGGTAAGCAAGTAGTGAATTTAAATATTTGTCATCTCATAATTTATAAATTCAATAAAATTGTGTCCCATTATTCATTTTTACTAGAGCTTTTGTTAAATTATTTGATATGATGTTCATCATTTTTCAAAGTAAAAATATTAATATACCTGAAACAATTTATGTTATTTTGAAATTCGTTAGGGACAGGGATAGAGACTAGACCTGTGATTTTGTTGCTCTAAGGAACTCCCAGATTAGGAAAATGTCAATCAGTACAAGTCAGAAACCTCTCTGTAGCTTGACATCCTAGAGTTTTGCCCAGAGCCAACCTTGAGAGGTGTAAAGATTAAAATTTAGGGAAACTGAGGCAGGTAGAAATTAGTTTCTCTCTGCAAGGAGTATTATATTTTTATGAGGTTTATTAAAGGTTAAGGATTTAAGAATATACAAGTAAGAAAAGGCACGTGCCAGGTGGGCCATGAGGCCCACCCAAAATTTCACTCACATCATGAGAAGAGTCTGTTTGCCAGCGGAGACAGGAAGTAAAAAGAGCCCCGCCTACGGGGAAGACCCTTTAAATAAAATTTTGCTCTTGTCCCAGGTGAGAATTCAGTGAGATTAGAGGGCATTCTGGGAGCTAGCAAGGACTCCTGGGGAATGGAGTCCAGAGTTCAAATCTCAATTTTACAGTGGTGACCTGGTTTGCTCAGGGTTTCATAAGCAGTATATATCAGAGGTAAGAATTGGACCCAGTTCTTAACTTCAAGCTTGACTTTAACTGCTCACTATTCCACATTGCCTTCTAGAGATTATTTCTAATTCTCACTAATAATGTTTTAACAGTATTTAGTTGTTGCTTTAATTAAAGTATGGATATACTGTTGGCTTAGAAGTCCATTATAAGAGTTCCATTATTATTGTTTCCAAAGGACCTGGTCATATTATATATGCTACAAAAGATGGTATAAATAAGCTAATCCAGCCCCTACCATTAATGTTTTATTTTATTTTTTAAAACCCTTACCTTTTGTTTTAGAATTGATATTTAGTTCTGCTTCTAAGGCAGATGAACATTAGAGACTATGCAATTGGGGTTAAGTGATTTGTCCAGGATCACGCAGCTAGGGAATGTTTGAAGCCAGATTTGATTACCACAAAGCCTTTATTAAATTATTGGATAGGGTGGCATGTTCCCAACTCTAAGCCTGACATTCTATTGCCTGTTCTACCTACCTGCCCCAGCAGTAAAATTTTAAAGGACTTTCCATTATATATCAAACTTTGCAATCTTCGTCTAGAGAATGTAAATAGTTTGTGCCTCATAAGATACAAATCTTTTAACATTTCTTGTTGGGATTTATCTCTGCTTTTTTCAAAAGCTGCTCTATCCATAAAATGTCTATCTTCTTAAGTTTTCCATTTTATTCCTTTTTTTCTTGTGTTAAATATAGATTTTTAGAAAGAGGAGCAAATGTATTTTATGAATAAAAAACTTTTAAAAATATTTATTTTCTCAAATTACATGTAAAAAAATTTATGTTTATTTTTTAAAAAGTTTTGAGTTCCAGATTCTCTCCCTTCTTCCAACCATTCCTCGTTCCCTGAGAGAATAAGGAATCTAATATATATTTTACATGCACAGTCATGTAAAATATTTTTCCATATTATTTTGTGGAAGAGATCTCAAATGAAAAAGAAAGAAAAAGTGGAAAGTGAAATATAGTATGTTTTAGTTTGAATTCAGACTCCATTAGTTCTTTCTCAGAGGGCAGATGGTATTTTTCCTCCTGAGTTTCTAAGATTATCTTGGATCACTGCATTGCTGAGAATAACTAGGGCATAAAGAGCATTTTATTTTAATGCTCTTTATCTCTTGTTTGGTCCTAAATTCTTCCCTTATTCACAGATCAGAGAGGTAAACTATTCCATACTCTCATTTTCTTAGGATATTATCCTTTATTACTTAGGTCATATATCTTTGTTGACCATCTCTTGGTACATGGAATGAGGCATCGGTATATTCCCTGTCTCTGTTATACCCTTTTCCAATTTTCTCCAATAGTTTTTTTTTTTATCAGATAGTGAGGTATTATCCCAAAAGCCTAATTCCTTGGATTTATCAAACACTAAATTACTGTTATTAATTTTTTGTACTTAATCTATTCTACTGATCTGCCACTTGATTTCTTAGCCAGTACAAGATTGTTTTTATGATTACTGCTTTGTAATACAGTTTGAGTTCTTGTATGCCTCGACCACCTTCCTTCATGTATTTTTTTCTAGCTCTTTAAAATATTTTTGGGTGGTTTGATTGGTATGGCACTGAATGAGTAGATTAATTTAGATACACTTGTCTTTTTTTTATTATATTTGCTTGTCCAGACCATGAGCAATTAATATTTTTTCAGTTGTTTAGATCTGATTTTATTTAGTAAAAAGTGTTTTGTAATTAAGTTGCTACAGTTCCTAGGTCTGTTTTTGCAGGTAGACTCCCAAGTATTTTATATTATCTATTGTTAATTTAAATTGTATTTCTTTTTCTGTCTTCTGTTACTGGGATTTGTTGACAACATATTAGAAATGCCAATGATTTATATGGGTTTATTTTCTATTCTGCAACTTTGCTCAAGTTGTTAATTATTTTGACTAATTTTTTTAGTTGTTTCTCTAGGGTTCTCTAAGTATATCATCATATTGTGTGTGGAAAGTGATAATTTTGTTTCTTCATTGCCTATTCTAATTCCCTCACTTTCTCTTTTTCCTCTTACAACTATAGCTAGTATTTCTAGTACCATATTGAATAATAGTGATGATAATGGGCATCTTGCTCCACTCCTGATTTTAGTGGGAAGGCTTCCAAGTTGACCCCATTACAGATAATGCTTGCCAATGGTTTAGATGGATAGTATTTATAATTTTAAGGAAAGCTGAATTTATTCCTATGCTCTCTAACGTTCTTCATAAGAATGAGTGTTCAATTTTGTAGGAAGCTTTTTCTGCATCTATTGAGACAATCTGAGATTTCTGTTGATTTTGTTATTGCTGTGGTAAATTATACTGATAATTTTCTTAATATTGAACCAGTCTAGCATTCCTGCTATAAAACTCACCTGGTCATAGTGAATGAGCCTTGTGATATATTGATGTAATCTTCTTGCTAGTATTTTATTTTTAAAATTGCATTGATGTTCATTAGAGATATTGATCTATAGTTTTCTCTGATTTTTCATATTTGTGTCATAAAAGGAATTGGATAGGACTCCTCCTTTGTATATTTTTTTCCAAATAATGTATATATTATTGAGATTAATTGTTTTTTAAATGTTTGGTAAAATTCAGTTATGAATCCATGAGCCTAGAGAATTTTTTCTTCAGTGAACAGAAGTTCAGTAATAGCTTGTTCAATTTTTTTTCCAAGATAGGATTATTTAAGTATTTCTATTTCCTTTTCTGTTAATCTGAGCAGTTTTTATTTTTGTAAATATCATTCATTTCACTTAGACTATCAAATTTATTGGCATATAGTTAGGTAAAATTACTCCTAATAATTGTTTTAAATTCCTTTTCATTGCTGGTTAATTCATCCTTTCCATTTTTGATACAGGTAATTTGATTTTCTTCTTTGCTTTTGAAAATCAGATTAACCAATGGGCTATCAATTTTATTGTTGTTTTTGTTTTCATAAAACTAGCTTTTAGCTTAATTTATGAATTCACTAGTTTTCTTCTAATTTTGTTGTTCTTATCTTTGGTTTTTAAGATTTCCAATTTAGTTTTAATTTGGAGGTTTTAATTTGTTTTTCCCCCAAATTTTTTAGTTGAATGCTCAATTAATTGATCTGTCCTTTCTCTAATTCACTGATGTTAATGTTTAGAGGTATAAATTTTCCTCCAAGTACTTTGCCTGTATACCATAAATTTTCATCCATTGTCTCATTGTTGTCATTCTTTCCAAAGAAATTACTGATTGTTTCTATGATTTATTCTTTGACCCACATATTCTTTAGAATTAGATTATTTAGTTTCTAATTAAATTTTAATTTTTCTTTCCATGGTCCTTTATGAGTTAAAAATTTAAGATAGATTCCATGCAATCCCAAAATTCTTTTGGGAAATGGATTTGTTAGATGAAAATTACAGACATATTACAGAACTGAGCTCAGCTTGCTGTTCTTTCCTACATATATTTCACTAGCAAGATTATAAAAGCTTTAAGAATAGGATCTTTTGGGGTCAGCTTGGTGGCTCAGTGGATTGATTGAGAACCAGGCTTAGAGATTGGAGGTCCCAGGTTCAAATGTGACTTCAGCCACTTCTTAGCTGTGTGACCCTGGGCAAGTCACTTAACCCCCATTGCCTATCCCTTACCACTCTTCTGCCCTGGAACCAATACACAGTATCGATTCCAAGACAGAAAGTAAGGGTTTTGTTTGTTTGTTTGTTTGTTTGGCTTTGTTTTTAAAAGAATAGGATCTTTGGTCTTTTGTATATTTGGTATCCTTTCATGGCACCCAGAGTAGCATACTGACTTTTGTTGACTATCCAGAAAAATAATGTGGTATAGAAGTTTCTTGACACCTGGAAAATCTGATTCAAGTGTGCTGCCTCTGACATATACTGACTGTTACCATGGATAGATCATTAATTTCTCATAGCCCTTGTCAACTCTAGATTAGTAGAGGAAATTTCTTCACCTGAGAGTACCATAGATTAATGAAGTCACAGGTCTCATTCCTCTTCCTACCAAAAGATAACCTCAAAAATGACATGTTTTATTCATTTGATTAAGGATAGCATTCTGCACATGTGCAAAAATATCACTCAGTAGTATTTTTGGTTGTTATTGCAGTACAAGCTTTCAATGGTAATTCTTCCAAGTTGAGCCTCAACTTTTGGAATACCTTTGATACTTGCCACTTAATGAAACAAGTTTATTTTTATTTCTGAAAAGTTTCATAAGCCTGCGGCTTGACTAGGTGATGTTATGTTGAGGTTTATTCCCCTCCTTGAATATTGACTTCTTAAATCTTGTCATGGATTGTTAGATGGTCTTTAAAAAAGGATGCTTTGTAGGACAACCATAGAGGTGATATTCAAAGGGAAATTCATGTGGGTAATTATGACAGAGTGGAAAAGAGTAGAAAATGATGGAATGGGAGATACTGATTATATGTCAGTTGGAATATTAGATTTTTCTTATATTCTGGATAAATTTTTTTCTCATTGCTTTTATATAGATCAGAGACCCCTTGACCTAGCCCAAGGTCTAGAAATGAAACATGCACTTGGTGGTAATAAGGTATGGGTGAATATATAAAATATTTGTAAACAGTTATTTTAGAAAGGAAAAATGTGATGTGAAATGACATTTTAATGAGGAAATTTCTTAAATAGGTGGTCTACAAAGTATTGAAACGATATGAAGGTCCTCTCTGGAAGGTAGGTCTCTTGGTTTATTTTGCTTCTGAGAAATCTTAAGGCAAACAAGATGTGGCCTTGTAAGTTCCAACTAGTTACTTTTTTGTTGTTGTTGTTAAAAACAACATCTAATCTTAAAGTTTGAAGGGTCCCTAGGAGTCATCTAATCTAGCTTTCTATTTAATGTAGTAATCTTATTTATTTTTAACATGCTTTCAGTTCAAAAATGTTTTTATTATGCTAAGGACTGAGTCCTTTTTATAACATGAAGAAGATAATTAATTTGGCCTGGATTAGTTTGTAACAAATATTACAGTTTGCTTTTTAATATGAATCAATTTTGTAGTTTTCTCCTCTTTAAATAAACATATACCTGTATACATATACATTCTTCCTGAATATATATTAGATTTTTTTCTGTGAAGTAAACTCATTAGGGATTTTTAAGGTCATCATCATTAAGAAATAGCTTTTATACTGTTCCATAAATCTATCCTTTTATAACTAATGTTGGAGAAAAAGGACTTCTTTATATTCAATATTGCTTTGACTAGATCCCAATTCTCACTTATTTTGGTTTCACTGTTTAAAGTTGCTGTTTTTTAAAATTTTGAACCTAATTAATCAATAGATAATGGTTTCAATAGGCAAAGAAGTATAATAATATTTTTTTCAGTTTATATTGCACAATTACAGTGATACTTTTGAATTTGAACTTGAATTATATACTAGCTTCTGAAGTGATTCATTTTCTCCTTAGAGTTCAAGATTTTTTGGTTGGAGACTGTGCTGGGTAGTATTAGAACATGGAGTTCTTTCATGGTATAGGAAACAGTAAGTATTATGTATCTTCACTAAATTTAAATATTTTCAAATCTAGTTCATAGTGTTAAGCTTTTCTTTTTTATTTTTTTCCCCTCTGGAAGGCTTGATGCAATTAGTAATGCTCACCGCCAAGGATGCAAGCATTTGACTCAAGCTACATGTACAGTAAGGAGAAAATTTGACTTTTTAACCTTTTTAAAAACAATTTTTAACCAAGACTTGAAAGTGATTATTAGGAATAATTTTTTTAAGTTGTTTGATAGAACTTGTCATTCCATAAACGAGCAATGATAGTGTAAAAACCAATATAATGTATTATCATTTTTTTAAAAATGTATATGGAATGTACCTTTCTAGAGATTTGAAAATGTTAGCAAACTTTTGATTTGGGGGGGGGGGGTCCAGACTTTTCATTTTTCAATTCAAATTATGAATTGAGATAGGAAATGGGAACAGGATCACAAATAATTTTTAAAATTATATTTGTTATTAGGAATATTTTTATAATTTAACATAGATATAACTGATGTTTTGTAACTGACAATATCCTAATACTTTTATTTATCTAGTGTTGAAATTTCTGATAACCTCTGCCATTCTGAACACTAATTTAATTTTAAAAGTCATTTAGAGAAGAGGCAACAGATGATATTATGATATAATATTACCTAGTGCAATAAAATAAAGGAAACCTCACATATCCCAATTTATTCTTGGAAATAGTGTCAGAGAAAAATGTTGGAAAATGGAACATTTTTGTTGGATTGGGTTGGAAAGACTTACAGCCTTATTTATTTATTTATTTTTATTTGAAAATTTTTAATTAGTTAAGAATATTTTTCCATGGTTACATGATTCATGTTCTTTCCCTCCCCTCCTCTCACCCCCCTCCCATCGCTAATGAGCAGTTTCACTGGGTTTTACATGTGTCATTGATCAAGACCTATTTCTATATTATTAATATTTGCACTAGGGTGATCGTTTATAGAGTCTACATCATAACCCCATCTATCCATGTGATCAAGCAGTTTATAGCCTTGTTAGGTGAATCCATCCACAAGAAGGGTAAAATACTGATTTAATTCTATTTGAGAGCCTGTGGAAACTGAGGAATTCCACTTAAGTATGAAGAGGAGTGTGAGAGGATGAAAAGGGAGCAATAGATTTTAGGTTTCATAAGATATACAGTAAATGAAGTGACGAAAATTGAGAACTCTATATAATTGTTGAGGAGAGTAAATGCCTGCTGTCCTAAATAAAACAGTACTTTAAAAATCAAACAGGCTTTAAATTTAAAAACTAGAAGGAGGGAGAAAACTACATATTTGTATCTCCTCCTATAGGAGATACCATAGGGAATAGATCAAATGAATGAAGAATAGCCATTTATACTAGCCAGAAATTTATAGATGATGCCTTCTAATAAAGTAGATAGTAATAAAAACCCATGGCCTCAAACATTATATATAAATGCACAAAGTTTGGGGAATTAATATGATGAACTAAAGTTCCTCACAAAAAGATCCAAATTTGACCTCATATAGGAATCATTGAACTTGGATGAGATAATACACATGACTAGAATTTGTCTCTGACTGAGTATACTTTACTTTAAAAAACAAAAACAAGATAGGCAAAAGGTAGGGTAGGTTAACTTTATTAAAGAGATATACTCATTTGAGAAAAAAACAAAGATCAAAGGAGGAAAAAATAGAAGCAGTTTTGTTGTGGAATATGTTATATACCATTTGGACAGAAGGAGCACACAAATGAATTCATAAAGTAGATTATAAACCTGCATAGAAGATAAAGGCAAACTGCTGCAGTATCTTTGCCAAGAAAACCTAAATTAGATCATGAAGAGTCTTGAAGACATGTCTCAACAACAACAACAATTTGTTGTACTCCATCCTTGGCCAGTAATCCATCATCCTTTTTTATTTTTTTATCAGGATCTGGAGTTATTTTGTCGATGAGAGTGACCCCTAGCATGTGCTACACAGAATAGCATTATATGATGAACATGTCCACATCATGTGGGGTTTGCTTTCCCATTGTGAAACCTCTGTCAAAAATAGTTACTTTCTCTTAAAATCTCCTAAAACCTAAAAGGTTGCTTTGAGATTCCCTGTTAAGGTAGAAGATAGATCACCATCCTTTGGTGTGATCTTGTTCCTTGATTCCATACCCTGTTACTCACTTCCTTTTAAAAATAGATCTCTGTCTTCTCTCATACCGTTATCCTAAGCCTTAAGAACAATCTGCTGCCTGCCCTCCATCCACATTTTTAACATCCTCTGTGCTGCAGGAAAGAAGAAAATGAGACTTGTAGGAAGAGGTAGAGTAATCAGGGGAGGCTTGTGGGAAATAAAAAGCAGTCTGGCTATATGCCCTATTCTGTACAAAAGTCAGCTTATTTTCCCCTACCTCTTGGCCCCAATGTATAGAAGATAGAAGCAAGAATTATGTAAAATAGAATGAATACAAAGTTAGACAGCAAAGAAATTTTTCATTGTTTTTAGACGAAGGAGGAAGAAACCAGATAATACTGATACATGAGGTGGTTGGGATGATGCTAACTGACAACAGAGAAAAGGAGTACCATGCAGTGTTGTTTTGTTTTGAGAGTAACTATACTGTCATGGAATATGAAATTTGGGAGGATTCTCAAAATTCTATTCCACACCACAATTTGAAAGCACTGATTCTATGGCATTCAGCTTTCCTTACAATTCGGCTCTCAAGCCATACATTGCTATTGGAAAATTCAAAGCTTTGACTGTACAGACCTTTAATGGCAAGGTGGTAGCACTGCTTTTTACTATGCTTTCCAAATTTACTATAGCTTTCTGTTAAAATTCTCTGGTGACTGTATCTCAATTTATAATTACTTATTAAATAATAAAAGTGGGCCAGAGAAAGAAAAGGCATCAGCCTTATGTGGCTGGCTATTCCCTTTGCAAGCCTCTTCCCCCAACTGGCAGGGCCAGCTTCACAGCCAGACTTCAGGTGAGCTAGCCCTCTCTTGACCAGCCCCAAACCTGACTATGTGGGTACACTGAGGTTCCCTAGATAATACTTGCCAGTGTTGGCATTCTCCTAGCTGCCTCTCCCCAGCCAGCTTCATAGCCACACCATAGTGTACCAGTGTTTTCCTAGTCACCTCCTCTCTCTACAATCCTGAGGCAAAAGAGTCCTATTTCCTTTCCCTCATTCAATTTATGCTTCCTTGTGAATTCCCTTTTCTGAGCCCCTCTGATTTGGGGGACTCCACCCCCAGTATAGATCAGAGGCAGGTCTTCTAGGTGTCAGGAGTCACCACATGTCCTTAGAACAGCCACACAGCACTAGTACCACATCTTCTACCATTGAAGGAAGGATTTCACCCATCGCTACAGAGATAGTTTAGAGGCTCAGAAGTAAGATCCTTTGCTTTAAAATCCAAAATTGTTTTGACAGGCTAATGTTAAATTTTCTCTTTCCTTCCAAGGTGCAAGCATCTTTTAATTTCATGTCTGCAGTTGTTTGTCAGTGTTTTGAGCCCAAGAATATAAACTCTTGATACTGCTTCCATTTCTTCTCCCTGTATTCACAAGACGTGATTGCCAAGATTTTAGGTTTAAAAAAAAATTTTTTTGTAGTAAGCTTCAAGCCAGCTTTTAAATTCTTCTCTTTCACCTTCATCAAGAGGTTCCTGAATTCTTCTTTACTTTCTGCTATCAGAGTAGTATCTTCTCCATATTGGAAATTGGTTATATTTCTTCCATCCACCATAATTCTGGCTTTTAATTCATACAGCCCGGCATTTTGCATGCTATGCACTGCATATAAGTTAAATAAATAAGGTGACAATGTACTGCCCACCCATATTATTTTTCCATTCTTAAGCCAGACACTTGTTCAGTTCTAACAATCAATTCTTGGCTTACATATAGGTTCCTCAGGAGACAAGATGATTTGGTACTCCCATCTCTTTGAGGACTTGACCTATTTTGTTGTGATCCACACAAAAACTTTAGTCAGTGAAGCAGAAGTAGATATTTTTATGAAACTCACTTGCTCTCTCCAAAATCTAGCAAATGTTGGCAACACGGTCTCTAGTAATTGACAATTTGGCACATAATGGGCATTTAATAAATGTTTATTGATGGACGGACATATGAAGTATCTAGTTCATGGAAGGTGGGCAGTATCACTTGATGACAGAACACTCCACAGGGAGTGAGGTATAAGAAGACTTTGAATGTCATAGGATTTTGTCTTTGATGCTGAAGGCAATAGAGATCTACTTGAGTTTATTGAGGAGGGTCAAGATGGGGGCCATTAAGTATGACATAGTCCTGTGCTTTGCCCTGTGGCAAAAACATTGTATCAAGATAGCTGGATCATAGAGGGGAGGAAAGTGTAAGAGGACTAGAGAGAGGGGGTCACTAGGTAAATTTGAGAGCCAAGCCTAGAGCTGAGAGGTCCTGGGTTCAAATGTGCCTCATCTACCTCCTAGCTGTGTCCTTGGCAAATCACTTAGCCCCTGTTACCTAGCCTTTACTACTCTTCTGTCCTGGAACACAGTATTGATTCTAAGAGCAGAAGGTAAGGGTTTTTAAAAGAAAAAGAAGACTAAAAAGATAGAAAGAGGCCAGATTTGGGCAGCTAGGCTGCATAGTGGAATAGAGTGTCAGACCTGTGGTTGGGAAGACCTAAATTCAAATCTGGCCTTAGACATTTCCTAGCTATATGACCCTATTTGCCTAGTCCTTGCCTTTCTGTTTTAGAGTTGTTTGTAGGATAGAAAGTAAGAGATTAAAGAAAAAGAGATAGACCAGATTGAGAAAGACTTTAAATATATAGAAGGGATAGGGAGCCACTGGAGTTTATTGAATTGGGGTTGGGTACATATTTTTTAAGTATTGAAATTAGTTCATTGCCTATGTGAACCCTTCGGCAAAATGTCACTTTCCTCTGTTTTAATTCAGTGTTTTTGCTATTTCCATGTGGGAAATCATAATTGCCTCCCCTGTTGTTTTTTTTGTTTGTTTGTTTTTGTTTGTTTTCGACTGAGGCATAATAAATTTTGTTCCTGCCCCTACTTTAACTCTGTGGGTATATTTATTTTTAAAACATTTCTTTTAAACAACATATTGTTGGCTTTTGCTTTCAAATTCAATCTTGTTGACCTTTTTTCATTTATGGGTGAGTTAATTTGATTTTTATTCACAATTATGATTGTTATGTGCTTATACCCCTCATTCTTTTTAATATCTCCTCTGTAAACTTAAGGTTAGTTTTGTTTATGACTAATCCCTTCCTAATATTTCTATTTCCCCTCTTCCAATTCCCATAGTTTTACTTGTTGAATTGAATGCATTTTTAAGCCAAAACCTTGAACTAAAAATGCATTATGCCTCAGCATAAAAAGTAAGGGTAATAATTATGATTTTAGACAAGGCAGCATCAAAAAAAAGACAATAAAAAGAGATAAAGATAAAAGCCATATTTTACTATAAGATAACATAGATAATGAATTTATCCTGGTATTTAGCATATATACCCCAACATTGTTTTTAAATTTTTAAAGAAAAAATTAAATTAATTAAAAAGGACAATGGCTAATTCTATAAAAATGGAGGAACCCCAATTTATCTCTGTAAGTATTATTAGGTAAATCTAAATAAGAAAAAATTATGGATCTGAATAGAATTTTAGAAAAATTAGATATGATGAACGTCTGACAATTTTTGAATTGAAATAGAAAGGAACATAAATATTTAAAACCTGTGCATGGCACCTTTGGAAAAATTGATAATGTCTTGGGACATGATCAAGAGACAAATGCAGAAAATCAGAAATATTATACTTATTCTTGACTAATCATAATGCAATGAAAATGTATTAAAAATTAAATAAGAGACTAAATTACTTAATTCTAAAGGATTACTGGAGCAAAAAAACAAATTATAGAAACAACAAATTTCATTACAGATAATGACAATGAGACAGCATTCTACAGTTTTGAGGAAATTTTTGTAGATTTTATAGATTTAAAAATCTACAATTTAGGACATTTTTAAGAGAACTTATCTCTAAATACTCTGATTAGCAGAAAAGAGAAAGAACAGATCAGCAAATGGAGAATACAATAAAAATACTAAAATACCAACAAATTTTAAAACTCCCAATTAAATACCAAAGTAGAGATCCTACAAGTGAAAGAAGTAAGTAATAAAATTGAAAAACTCATTTAATTAATAAATAAAACTTGGAGGTTTTTGGAGGGAAACACCGATAAATTCTTAGCTAATTATTTAAAAAGTATAAGGAGGAAAACCACATTCTCAATTTCAAAAGTAAAAAAAGGATAATTCATTAAAAATGAAGAAGAAATAAAAGATGTTAGTAGAAACTATTTTGCTCAAATAAATGTCAACAAACCAAACAACTTAAATGAAATCAGTAAATATTTACAAAAACATAAAATATCTAAATTAACAAAACAATAAATGGGGATAATTTAAACTCAACTTGAAAGAAAGAAATTGAACAACCATAAATTTCCAAAGAAGAAATTCTAGGATTAGATGTATTCACAAGTGATTCCTCTTAGACATCCAAATAACAATTAATTTCAGTATTACATAAATGGTTTGCAAAAATTACAAAAATTTCTCATATGGCACAGATATGGTCTTGATACATGTACTAGGGAGAATCAAGACAGAAAAAGAAAGCGTAGACCAATATCCTCAATTAACATAAATTTTAAAAAATATTGGCAAATAGGCAAAAACAGCATGACATAAGATTAGGTATTATATCCAGGTTGGATTTATACTAGTAATGCAAAAATGGTTTAATATTAGGAAAGCTATAACAACAATATTAGTTATAAAATCAGCAAAAATCATATAATATCAACAGAAAAAAATCACTTGAAAAAATCAATACCTATTTCTGTTAAAAATACCAGACCTTTCCTTAAAAATGACTTTTCTAAATCCAAGAGGAACCATTAAATGTAACAGTATTAAACTAGATTCGTTTCTAATTAATTCAAGTATGAAACAAGAATATCCATTTATTTCTTTTTAATGTTCTGGACATGCTACCTATAGCAATAAGGTAAAAAAATGAGGGAATAACCCTAGGCTAAAAGAATCTTCTTAGATTACACCTAATTTGATGGTATGCTTAAAAAACCCAAAAGACTTAAACTAAAATTAGTTAAAACAATAACTTATCAAAGTTGAGCATATAAAATAAATCAAAACAAATCATCAGCATATATATAATGCCATTAAAACCTAGTAGATAGAAAAAGAAAGAAAAGAAAAAAAGAAAGAAAAATTTAACTTGAACATTTAAAAATACTGGGAGTCTACTTTCCCAGATACACACAAGAACTATATAAATAAAACTACAACTATAGGAAAAAAGACCTAAGTAATTAACAAAATAGTAGTTGCTCTTGGATATGTGAGCCAATATAATAAAAATGGCATTACTGCCTAAGTTAATTTATTTGTTTAGTGCCAAACCAAACAAATTACCAAAGGCTTACTTTATAGAACTAGAAGAAATAACTTTGGAGGAGGAAAAAAGAACAAAAATCTCAAGAGAAGTAATGAACAGAAATATGAGAAAAAAGGGACCCAGTAGTGTCAGATCTCAAACAAAGTAGTAAATATTCAAACAATTTAGTACAGGTTTAAAAATAGAACAGTTGATCTGTGGAATAAAATAGGTACTCTGGATACAAAAATAAATATGTGTAATGTCCTAATATTCAATAAACAGAAAGATCTCAGGTATTGGAATAAGGACTCACTATGTGACTAAAACTGCTGGAAGCATTGAATATCTCTCTGAAAGAAATCAAATTTAGACCAACACCTTACTACTTATACCGAAATGAACTCCAAATGGATATGTGACTTAGATATAAAAGGTTATGCCATAAAGAAATTTGAAAAATATAGAAAAATTTATCCCTCAGATCTGTAGATAGAAGAAAAGTTCACAATTAAAGATGGAATTACAGAAAATGAAATGAATAATTCTAATGACATAAAATGAAAATTTTTTTTGCAAAAAACCCCAAATCTAATAAAGCTAAGATTAAAAGAGAAGCAACTGGAAAAAAATTTTTTTCAGTAAGTTTCCCTGACAAAGATCTCATTTTTAAGATATAATAGGAATGGATTAAAATTTATTAACCATTGTTAATTGATTAATGGTCTAAGAATATGAACAGGAAATAGTTCTCAAGGGAGGAAACTTAGGCTGTACATGGCTAGGTAGATCAGTGAATTGAGAACCAAGCCTGGAGACATAGAGACAAAAGGCTCTGAGTTCAACTGTTACCTCAGACGCTTCCTAGCTGTGCGACCCTGGAGAAGTCACTTAATCCCCATTGCATAGCCTTTACTACTCTTCTGCCTTGGAACCAATGTATAGTATTAATTCTAAGATCTATATTAAGGGTTTTTTAAAAGAATAGATAGGAGTGAGACAAATACCTATACAGCCAAATCTTGAACTAATCTTGCAGAAATTAATAGACTGATTATTGAGTGAAGCGAATTTTGGAATTCCAGTGACACCCAAGAGGAACGTTTAGGGCTATGACTTCTTTTGAATAACAGTGCTTTTTGTCACTATAAAATGAGAGGGCAAGAAGCAAGTACATGGTAAAGTGGATGAAGGATTGGAAATCAAATTTAAAACCTGAGTTGGAATTCTGCCTTCTACTGTGTGAAATTAGAATCATAGTTGGAAGAGGTCATCTCATTTCTGGACAAGAATTCTTTCTTGAACATTTCCAAAAAGTTATCATTTAGGATTCAAACTATTGTGGAATTTCAAACTATCTACTCTACTGAGAAAAGTAGCTGTCCATAGCTATCAAAACAAGTATAGTCCAGTCCCAAGAACTCTGAGGCTCCTGACAGTAGATCCTTTAGATTCAGTTCTGAACTTTTAAAAATCCAAAGAGGCCTAATCTTAGGATGTGGAGGTCAGTGCCAGAACACATGGGCTCCAAGATAAGACCCAACATAAGCAGTCAACATACCCAGAAGGTCTATCTGTGTCATAACTCAGTTCCAGGAGAAAATCTGAATTCGGGAACAAAACCTGGAGAGACGAATAAATTAAAGATGAAAATAACATCCAGAACCAAAACCAGAGATCCTCAAGATGAAGGAATGAGCAACTCTATAACAACTCTAACTAGAGACTTTAAGGAAAAAATAAATTTTCCACAAGAATTTCATCAATTCTTAGAACAAATGAAAGAAGAGATAAAAAGTGAAATACGAGTCCTAGAGGAAAGAATTGGGAGTAAATTAAATAGCTTAGAAGAGAATGTGGAAAGCCTTGCCCAAAAAGTAGAGTTCTTGGAAGCAAGAATAGATCAAACAGAAATCAATGACTCCTCAAGACAGCAAGAAATATTGGAACAAAATCAAAAGATTGAAAAACTGGAAGAAGAAAATGTAAGATATCTGGTATCAAAAACAACTGATTTAGAAAACTGGTCAAGAAGAGATAATATTAAAATTATTGGGCTCCCTGAAAACACTGATCTAGTAAAAAGCTTAGATACTATTTTTCAAGAAATCATAACTGAAAACTGCCCAGATTTATTAGGACCAGAAGGGAGAGTAAAAATTGAAAGAATCCATAGATCACCTCCTATAAGAAATCTTCAAATGAAAACTCCCAGGAATGTCATAGTTAAGATTCAGAATTCCCATATCAAGGAGAAAATATTGCAAGAATCAAGAATGAAACAGTTCAAATACCAAGGAGTTACAATTAGGATTACACAAGACTTTGCAGCTTCAACAGTAAATGAGAGGAGATCTTGGAATACAATATTTAGAGAAGCAAAAGACCTGGGTTTACAACCTAGAATAATTTATCCTTCAAAACTTGGCATAATCCTATATGGGAAAAAATGGACATTTGATTCAGTAGAAGATTTTCAGGCATTCTTGATGGAAAGACCAGAACTGAGTGTGAAGTTTGGAATAGAAACAAAGGAATCCAGAGAAATGTAGAAAGAATCCTGGTAGTGTGAACTGATGCTGAGTGAAATGAGCAGAATCAAGAATTAAAATCAACAATGTAAAGAGAAATAATGCTGAAAGTAATGAAAAAACTGGACAACTGGACAAAGTTTTGAGACAGAAGAGATGGACTCGAATGCATAAAGAAACCTATATTTTGACTACAGTGATTAATCCCAATATGGGGATTAATTTTGTTGGTGTTAGAAATCCTCTCAACACTGTTTTTGGAGGAGAAATGAGGTTGGGTTTAGCAATAATGATGTCTTAATGGCCATTGCAATATTGTAAATTCACACAAAGGAAGAGAAGTTCAAATAGCATGACAAATATTTTGAAATGAAAGTAAAGAATGTTATACTTAAAGAAAATGGTATGATGCTAGCATTCTTGGTTTCATATAAAGTCCACTTTTTTGTGTTTACATATTTTGTTTTAGGTTTGGAAGGGCTTTTTATGTTTATTAGTAATAAACAGTCCCCAACAAGTTGTAATTCACATTGTCTATTGAAGATGTTTTATGACTGACAACCTGCCTTCCAAACCATCATATTTTGTTATAATAGAAATTTGGAAATTTTCATTACAATAACTTGTCTGATCTCCAAAACTTGGCTCACTGGTTCTAGTTCTTTTCTGTCCCTTCCAACCCACCTCTTTTAAGAAATAGAAGCCTGATTCTTACTCTTCCCCATGATCTTTCTTTACTGCTACTGTCAATCCTACTTCAATAGGTTTTGAGGTTTCCCCATTACCTTGAAGTATAAAGTTCAACTTGTTTACCTTGACTTTCATCTCCCTACATTTTGACACTAACTCAGTCACTCCAGCTACTCTCATCCACTGAAGACCACCAGCATTCTAACCTTTATTCCTTTCTCTTGAGAAATTTGCTTCCCTCCCCTTCATTCATAGAAAAAAGTTCCTTGAGTGAGTTGAGGATCCTTAAGTATACCTTACCTTGTCTAAAAGCTTTTTTTTATGCATATAATAAATATTTGTCAATATCAAAAAAAAAAGAATAGATATATTAAAAATGCTTCAAATCACTACCAAGTTGCAAAAATGCAAATGAAAGCAATTCTGAGATTCTATTATATCCATCAGAGTGGCCAAGAAAACAGAAAAGGCAAATTACAAATATTGGATGGGTTTTTGGAAAATAGACACATCAAAGCACTGTTGGTAGACCTGTAAATGAGTACAACTTTTTTGGAAAGCAATTTGGAATTATTTACAAAAAGTTATTTTTAAATAGTGCATCCCCTTTGACCCAGCCTATTCCAAAAAGGCCTTGTATGTGCAAAAATATTTATGGTAGCTCTTTTTGGTAGCAAGAAAACTGGAAACTGAGGATATCTGCCATTTGAGGAATGAATAAGTTGTGGTATATGGATATGGTGGAAGAAATGCTTTAAGAAATTAAAAATAGATGATTTTAAAAAGATATGAGGTGGGAGGCAGCTAGGTGGTTCAGTGGATAGAGAGTAAAGCCTAAGGATGGAAGATTCTGGGTTCAAATTTGACTTTATACACTTCCTACCGGTGTGACAGTGGACAAGTCATTTAACCCCAATTGCCTAGCCCTTACTGCTGTTCTGTCTTGGAACTCCAATTTAATATTCATTCTAAGATGGAGATAAGGACTTTTAAAAAGGGCATAGAATCACATATATGAATTGATATAGAATAAAGTGACCAGAACCAGAAGAACTATTTATACTGTAGTATCAATATTATAAAAATGAACAGTATGTGTTGGAAGAAATTTGTAACTCAGTGATGTAGGAAATGGGAGGGAGAGAAAATAGATTTCTTTTGCTCTTTTAAAAATAGAGAGGTGTAGTGGGTTGATACAGATGAATAAATGTTACATACACTTTCAGATGAGGTCACTGTATTATGCTTTTCTTAAGGATTACTTAGGGTTAGAATAGATTTTGAGTAAGGGTGATTAGGTGCCCTTGACAGTAAAAAAAAAGTCAGGAAGAGGGGATGGTCAAAATAATGATATCTGTTTTGGATATGTTGAATTTGAAATGCTAATGAAACTTTCTGTTTGAGATATCCAGAAGGCAATTGGTTATGTGAGACTGATGGTCAGGAACAGAGACTAGGAGGGACAGAGTAGTACCTGAGGGGAGTTACAGAAGATCTTAGGAGGCAGAGCCAACCTTTGTGGGGAGAACAAGATTCCTAGAGAAAGAGATCAGTCAGGAATACATTCTAGGCATATGGGACCTGTGTGAATGAATAGATGGGATGGTGCATGTGATATGTGGAATATGAAATAGGAGTTGGAATCTTGAGTCTAGGGAATAGTTACTTGTAATAGTACAATTTTCCCAGAAATCAGAATTTGTGAATGGGAGTAGTAGTATGAAATGAAGTTGAAAATGTTGTTTGAAACTGAAACATAGAGAGCCTTTACTGCATTGATAAGGAATTTGCAGTTTATTTTAAAGGCACTGATGAACTACTGAAGATTTTTGAGTAGGGGAGTAACATGGTAAGATTTGTGTGTCAAGGATTAGTCAACTTTGTGGAAAATGGATGGGTAAGAGAAGAGACTGAAATTAAGGGAGACCAATTAAAAAACTTTTTTTAAACAATATTTTATTTGATCATTTCCAAACATTATTCATTGGAGACAAAGATCATTTTCTTTTCCTCCCCCCACCTCTCCCACAGCTGATGTGCGATTCCACTGGGTATCACATGTATTCTTGATTTGAACCCATTTCCATGTTGTTGGTATTTGCATTAGAGTGTTCATTTAGAGTCTCTCCTCAGACATGTCCCCTCAACCCCTGTAATCAAGCAGTTACTTTTCCTCGGTGTTTTTACTCCCACAGTTTGTCCTCTGCTTGTGGATAGTGTTTTTCTCCTAGATCCCTGCAGATTGTTCAGGGACATTGCATTGCCACTAATGGAGAAGTCCATTACATTTGATTGTACCACAATGTATCAGTCTCTGTGTACAATGTTTTCCTGGTTCCACTCCTCTCGCTCTGCATCACTTCCTGGAGGTTGTTCCAGTCTCCATGGAATTCCTCCACTTTATTATTCATTTTAACACAATAGTATTCCATCACCAACATATGCCACAATTTGTTCAGCCATTCCCCAATTGAAGGGCATCCCCTTGTTTTCCAGTTTTTGGCCACCACAAAGAGCGCAGCTATGAATATTTTTGTACAAGTCTTTTTCCTTATTATCTCTTTGGGGTACAAACCCAGCAGTGCTATGGCTGGATCAAAGGGCAGACAGTCTTTTATCACCCTTTGGGCATAGTTCCAAATTGCCCTCCAGAATGGTTGGATCAATTCACAACTCCACCAACAATGAATTAATGTCCCCACTTTGCCACATCCCCTCCAGCATTCATTACTTTCCTTTGCTATCATGTTAGCCAATCTGCTAGGTGTGAGGTGATACCTCAGAGTTGTTTTGATTAGCATCTCTCTGATTATAAGAGATTTAGAACATGTTTTCATGTGCTTATTAATAGTTTTTATTTCTTTGACTAAAAATTGCCTATTCATGTCCCTTGCCCATTTATCAATTGGAGAATGGCTTGATTTTTTGTACAATTGATTTAGCTCTTTGTAAATTTGAGTAATTAAACCTTTGTCAGAGGTTTTTGTTATGAAGATTGTTTCCCAATTTGTTGCTTCCCTTCTAATTTTGGTTACATTGGTTTTGTTTGTACAAAAACTTTTTAATTTGATGTAGTCAAAATTATTTATTTTACATTTTATGACTCTTTCTATGTCTTGGTTGGTTCCCGCTGGTGCCGCGGGCTCAGCACTCTGGGTTGGGGGGGATGAGTCCTGGGACCTTCCTTCTGCCTACCCCTTAGATCCGAGTAATCTAGGGTTCTGGCTTTTGGGGGGGCATACCTTTTGATCCAGGTCCAGGAGGAGGGTTCCCCAGGTCTGTCCTGTTGTTCAGTTTGAATTTCGGTGTCCTAGGAGCATTCAGTTTGTGATCGGTAAGGAAAGGTTTTCAGAGGTCTGAACTTTCGCTGCCTCTAAGCCGCCATCTTGACCAAAAGTCTAAAAAATCTTTTACTGTAATAATAGGGCATGCATTAGAGAGATGTTGTAAAGGGAAAATTGATAGTCCTTGGCAATATCTTGGAAATGAAGTAGGGAGTGATAGGAAGGAATACAGGATGACTCCTTGGTTGTGAGCCTGAAGGACTAGAATTGGTGTTACCCTTTATAGTAATAGAGAAGGTTGGAGAGGGGCAGAGTTTACAGGGAAAGATAAATAATTCCATTCAGAACATACTGAGTTTAAGATGTTTGCTAAGCCAATCCAGTTCAAGATACCTGAAAAGCAGTTGGAGATGTAAAATTGCAAGTCAGCAGGGAAGATAGGGCTAGATAAGTAGTTTTGAGAATCATCAGCATAGAGATCATGATTGAATTGATAGGAACCTATGCAATCACCACATGAAATAGTATGGACGGAGAAGAGAAAAAGGACCCATGACGAAACTTGTGGGATACCTTTGGATAGAGGAGGTAACCTAAGTGGAGAGTGAACAAAGGAGACTAAGAAGAAGCATTCTGATATTTAGAAAAAAAAAGTGGGTGCCCAGAACCTAGATAGAAAAGAGTTATAGGGAAAAGAGAGTGATCACCAGTGTCCCAGACTGCAGAGAGATTGGAGATAATGAGGATTGAGAAAAGGCCTTTGGAGTTGACAATTAAGAGATCATTAATACTTTTGGAAGAGAGCAGTTTCAGTAGGATGATGAGATAGGAAGCCTGATAGTAAAAAGTTAAGGAGAAGGTGAGTAAGAGGAAAGAAAATGGAGGCATCTATTGTACCCAGTCTTTCTGACGAGTTTAGCCAAAAAATGGCAAAAGAGATATAGGAAGGGGGAATGGAAAAATCAAGAGAGGGTATTTTGAGGATAGAAGAGACATGAGCATGTTTGTAGATCATGGAGAATGAGCCAGTTGAAAGGAAAAGATTGAAAATAAGTGATAAGGGTGGGGTGAAAGAGGAGATAATCTGTTAGGAGTGAGTGACAGGATGGAATTGGATTGCTTAAGCAAGTGGAAAAGTTAGCTTTTTTTTAAGGAGTAAAGCCTTTATCATGGGAGATAGGTTAATATGAGTGATATGAGATGGGGAAGAGGGGAGAAGAGGGATCTTACTGCAAATTATATTATTGTTTTATTATTTTTGTTAAAAATGAGGCAATTAGGGGCATCTAGGTAGCACAGTAGATAGAGCACCAGGCCTGGATTTGGCCTCACATACTTCCAAGCTGTGTGACCCTAGGCAAGTCACTTAACCTCCATTGCCTAGCCTTTGCTGCTTTCCTGCTTCATGGTTTCTAAGATAGAAGATAAGGATTCCTCTTCTGTCTTAGAATTAATAGTAAAACAGAAGGTTGTTGGGTTTTTTTTTTTAAATAAGGCAAAGTTTTTAGCTGTGAGGGTGGGTGGTAGGAAGTCATGGAAGATTTAAGGAGGGATGAAAAGATTTAGAAGAGCCACTGTGGAAATTGCTATAGTGAGTTGATAAGGGAGGTTCAATAGGATTGCCTAATAGCAGTGAGATCCTCATTGAGGTTGTATATGAGTTTCTCCTATTCTTCCACCACTCAGTAACATCTCCTTCTTTGAGGTTCATGCTATTCATCTCTGCCACCCATCAAAATTCTGGTAGATGTCCACAGACCTCTAGGTCACTCCCCATCCTGCCTCAATAAGTTTGATACTTGGCCCACACTTTTTTCTCTCATTCTCAACCTCTTATACTCACACTTGAGGACATAAACATACATTTTGGTTCTTCTCTTAAACATACTGACCTCACAGTTCTTCATCTTACTCATTTCCCACAACCCCCTCCACCCCACCATAGCGACATACAAAGATACCCTTATGTCATCACCCCCCAATATACCACCTCCACATTCAAGAATTCTGAAGTCTCCTTATATGACCATAATTTATTTATTTTTCACCTCTCCCTCTGTTTTCCTTTATAAAATCTTACTCTTCATCTGTACAGTGACCTCCAATGCCCTGACCCTTCAATTCCCTTTCAGAATTAGCCACTCTCTCCTCTTTTCCCCATGTTGATACCTTAGTGAACCAATTCAATTCTATATTGCCCTGCTCTCTGAGTCCCTAGGTCCCTTATCATTTCACCCATTATACCTAGCCAGGCCTCTTTTTTGGATCACTCCTACCACTTTGCTCCTACACACATACTGTTCATAAAAATAGGGAAAAATTACCCTACCTGTGTGAACCTGGATAAGACCTTAAAATCAATACACAGTAGTAATTCTAAGAAAGTAAGGGTTTTAAAAAAAGTAAAAAGTATGGCATTTGGAATTACAAAGTTCTTAAAAGCAAATATACTCTTTTCCCCCCGTTTCCATATTATTCATTTTTGTAAGAGAATAATCTTATAAGACAAAAACCCTACTCATACCCATATAAACAAATGATAAATCATAGATTTTCTTCTGCATTTCTACTCCAATAGTTCTTTCTTTAAATGTGGATAGCATTCCTTTTCATAAGTCTCTCAGAATTGTCCTGATTCATTGGATTACTGTTAGCAAATTCCATCACATTTGATCATCCCACAGTGTCTTAGTTACTGTGTATAATGTTCTCCTGGTTGTGCTTATTTCATTCCACATTACTTCATGGAGGTCTTTCCAGTTCTTAAAGAAATCATTTGGTTCATCATTCCTTATAGAACAATAGTATTCCATCATCATCATATACTAAAATTTGTTCAGCCATTCCCAATTGAGGGACATCCCTTCAGTTTCCAATTTTTTGCTAGCACAAAAAGAGCAGTTATTAATATTTTTCTACAAATAGGTGTTGTTTATCTCTTTAAGATATAGACCTAGTAATGATATTGCTGGATCAAAATGTATGTATTCTTATATAAGCCCTTTGGCAATAATTCCAAATTCCCTTTCCAAAATGGTTGGATCACTTCACAACTCCACCAGCAATACATTAATGTCCCAATTTTACCACACCCCCTCCAACATTTATTATTTTCCTTTGTTGTCATGTTGGCCAATCTGTTAGGTGTTAGGTGGTACCTTGGAGTTGTTTTGATTTAAATTTCTCTAATCAAGAGGGATTTAGAACATTTTTTTCATATGATTATTGATAGCTTTGATCTCTTCCTCTGAAAATTTGTATCCCTTGCCCATTTGTTAATTGGAGAATGACTTGGTTTTTTATAAATTTGACTTAGTTCTTCATATATTTGAGAAATTAGACTTTATCAGAGAAATTTGTTATCAAAATTTTTTCCCATTTTGTTGTTTCCCTTCTAATCTTTTTTAAAAATGTTACTTGGTCAATTTCAAACATTATTCCTTGGTTACAGGAATCATATTCTTTCCCTTCCCTTCCCCAACCCCTTCCCGTAGCCAATGCGCAATTTGACTGGGTATTACATGTCCTTGATCAGAACCTATTTCCATGTTGTTGGTATTTGCATTAGAGTGTTCATTTAGAGTCTCTCCCCAGCCATATCACCCTCGACCCATGTAATCAAACGGTTGTTTTTCTTCTGTGTTTCTACTCCCACAGTTTTTCCTCTGAATGTGGATAGTGGTTTTTCTCATAGATTCTTCCAAGTTGTTCAGGATCACTGCATTGCCACTAATGGAGAAGTCCATTACATTCAATTGTACCACAGTGTACCAGTCTCTGTGTACAATGTTCTCCTGGTTCTGCTACTCTCGCTCTGCATCACTTCCTGGAGGTTGTTCCAGTTCCCATGGAATTCCTGCACTTTACTATTCCTTTGAGCACAATAGTATTCCATCACCAACATATACCACAATTTGTTCAGCCATTTCCCAATTGAAGGGCATCCCCTCATTTTCCAATTTTTGGCCACCACAAAGAGCGCAGCTATGAATATTCTTGTACAAGTCTTTTTTCCTTATTATCTCTTTGGGGTACAAACCCAGCAGTGCTATGGCTGGATCAAAGGGCAGACAGTCTTTTATTGCCCTTTGGGCATAGTTCCAAATTGCCCTCCAGAATGGTTGGATCAATTCACAACTCCACCAGCAATGAATTAATGTCCCAACTTTGCCACATCCCCTCCAGCATTTATTACTTTCCTTTTCTGTCATGTTAGCCAATCTGCTAGGTATGAGGTGTATCAGAGTTGTTTTGATTTGCATCTCTCTGATTATAAGAGATTTAGAACACTTTTTCATGTGCTTATTAATAGTTTTGATTTCTTTGACTAAAAATTGCCTATTCATGTCCCTTGTCCATTTATTAAATGGAGAATGGCTTGATTTTTTGTACAATTGATTTAGTTCTTTGTAAATCTGAGTAACCTTTGTCAGAGGTTTTTCTTATGAAGATTGTTTCCCAATTTCCCTTCTAATCTTGGTTGCATTGGTTTTGTTTTTACAAACCCCTTTTAAATTAATATAATCAAAAGTATTTATTTTACATCTCATAATGTTCTATCTCATTTGTTCATAAATTTTTCTCTTCTCCATAAATCTGACAGGTAAGGTAAACTATTCTATTTTCAACTAATTTCCTTATAATATCACTCTTTATTTTTAAGTCATATACCCATTTTGAACATCTCTTTGTATAGGGTATGAGATGTTGATCTAAATCTCATTTTTTGGCATACTGTTTTCCAGTTTTCCCAGCAGTTTTTGTCAAATAGTGAGTTCTTATCCCAAAAGTTGTGATCTTTCAGTTTATCTCACAATAGCTTGCTGATGTCATTTAACCCCTAGTCTATTCCATTGATCCACCCTTCTATCTCTTAGCTATTTTACAGATTGTTTTAAGGATCATTGCTTTATCTGGTAATGCTAGGCCACCATCCGTCACATTTTTTTTTCTTAAGTTCCCTTGATATTTTTGACCTTTTGTTCTTCTAGATACATTTTGTAATTATTTTTTTCTAGTTCTATAAATAGTTTTTTTGTGATTTGATAAATATAGCACTGAACAAGTAAATTATATAGGATTATCATTTTTATTATATTAGTTCAGCCTACCCATGAGTAATTAATGTTTTTCAGTTGTTTAGACCTAGTTTTTTATTCATATGAAAAGTGTTTTGTAATTGTGTTCATATAATTCCTGTGTTTGTCTGGGAAGATAGTATATTATCCAGATTGATTTAAATGGAGTTTCTCTTTCTAGGTTAGATGTCTTTTTGATGTAACAAGATTCTAGGATCATTCTTTTCTATTGATAACTAATTTAATTTAAGCATTTTTAACTTCACTAGTCTCACTAAATAGATCTATACCTTGGTCTCTCAAACCACTGCAACATTTTCCAGTTATTCTTATAACCTCATGTATTTTCAAGGACCTCTTAGTAACATGTAGAGGGCAAACAAACTCAATACTCAGAGACTTGATCATTTGAATAACTAAAATTCTACATATTTGCATCTTCAATTCCTATGTTTCAGCATCAGCCTATGTAGGATTATATTATCTTTCATGATTATGGAAAACTTACCATAACTGAAGAAATGAGGGATATAACTTAAATAAGGGAGAAGTACTCTCTTAATTGGGAATATCAATCATGCCAGGTGGAAGTTGGCAATGATGTACATACAGACATGTGTAGAGCTTGACAGTTGTGAAAGTGAAAGTTTTATTCTAGGGAATGTAATCAAGTACCATATCAGCTTTCCCATAGACAGAACTATTGACTTCAACTACCAGAAGACATCTCATTGGAGCTACTGGCGTCATAGACCAATTTGTTCCATAGCATTTCTTCCAGGTTACATTCCCACAAATTTTTACCTCAACTGGTCTCCAGTCATGTTCAGTGTTGAATATAACTATCTCATGTGGTAACTATATCCATACAAATTATCAGGCTATCATATTCTTTCCTAAATTTTCCTGACATCAGATTGAGAAAAGAATTATAATTGTGCGGTTCTAATGATGCTGAACTCCTGGTAATTTACGTCAATGTAGAAAACACTCTGGACAGAATGTTGTAAATCTCCAAAATAACAGATATTGAGTTATGTAAACCTGATAACAAAATAAAACATAACTAATTTGAAACTTTCCTACTCTAGTTAGATGTGAGGTCTTACTTTTTTCTCTTTCTGACTTTTCTAGCTCTCAGGCTGAATTAACTGACAAACTTAAGAAAGGGACATGAGTTGAAGGAAATCTGATGGACATTGTAAAGGAGAGCAGAGGATACTTAGCCATATTAGGAGTCTTCTGAGACTTAGTGAAGTCCTTCCCATTTGACTATAAGATGTCCTTGTATATTTGTCTTCCATAGATACCTTCTTCAGGTTCCATGTGTAGGGTGACCTGGTCTGGGAGTTTTGGCTGCCTAGGAAGTGACTGGGATATGGGATAGTTAGCTTCTAGGGGTTCTGAATGAGTTTTCTGTGGCTTCAAGAAAATATCATATTTGTATCAGCTATGCCCCAAAGGTCTCTCATTTAGTCTCAGGCTGAAAGAAGTCTCACCATTAAGGAACTTGGGCATGAGGATCTCTCCTCTATTTTAACTGGTCCAAATGTTGTGGGGTGCAGAGGTGTACCCTTGGGGTTTGGGAAGGATACCTTTTGCAAGAATGCAAGACTCCAAAACTTAACTTAAAAGTAAAGAGAGGTTTATTAGTAATGTTGAAATTTTGTCAAGCAAGACAGCATGAGTGGAGCAACCTGGGAGCTTGCTCCCAAATATACTCTTTTTTAAAACACTCCTGGGGGCAGCTGGGTGACTCAGTGGATTGTGAGTCAGACTTAGAGATGGAAGGTCCAAGGCTCAAATCTGGTCTCAGCTGTGTGACTTGTGCAAGTCACTTGACCCCCATTGCCTAACCCTTACTGCTCTTCTGCCTTGGAGCCAAAACACAGTATTGACTCTAATATGGAAGGTAAGGGTTTAAAAAAACAAACAAACAAAAAACCACTCTTACTTTTTGTCTTAGAATCAATACTCTGTAAAGTGGTAAGGACTAAGCAATGAAGGTTAAGCATATGGTTCACATAGCTAGGAAGTATCTGAGGCCAGATCTGAAGCCAGGACCTCCTGTCTCCAGGCTTGGCTCTTAATCCATTGAACCACCTAGTTGTCCCACAAATATATCCTTACACAGATCACAAGAAAGGTCATAGAAATTACCAAAAATATTATAAGTGGAATCACATTTAAAGGCCATTACTGTTATTTATCATATGTATTTACTACATGTGTAAGAGAATATATTTTGAATTGCTTAGAAATTAACATTGGATTTATTTTCTAATTTCTCTGTTTGTCAGATATCATCATCCTTCCGGTTACTCAGATTCAGAACCTCAAGGTTATCTTAGATTACCAGATCCCTTTACACTATCTATCCAATTACTTGTCCAGTCAGTTACTACTACCACCATATCTGCCATCTATCCCCATAGCCACCACCACAGGTCAGACTCTCATCTTGTTTGACCTAGACTATTGCAGGAGACTGCTAATTAATCTTCCTTGCCTCAAGTCTATCCTTTCTCAAATCCAGCTTCCATATAGTTTTCAAAGTGATTTTCTTAAAAAATATATCTGACCATGTTATTCCCCTACTTTATATTATAGTAGCTCCTTATTATTTCTAGAATCAAATTCAAATTCCTCTGGCACCAACCTAACTTTCTCTGTTATTATGCATTCCTTCTCTTTTGGCATTCAGTGGTTCATGCAAATTTGTCATTTTTGCTGTTCCTCATACATGACACTTTATTTCTATATCAGTGCCTCTGTGTAAAGGGTTTCTCAATATCTTGAAGGCCCTCTACCCTCACTTCCATATTTCAGATACCCCAGTCTTCTTCAAAGTTCGTCTCATACTCTTAATTTCTATATAAGTCCTTCCATGAACCTCACCCTGAATCCCAGTTGCTAGTGTCTTTTTTCATCCTCTTTTTTCCCATATATTTTATATATGGTTGTATAAATACATGCTTTTTTCTCCATTAGAATGTAAGAGAAAGAATTGTTTTCTTTTTGCTTTTGTATCCCTAGCACTTAGCCTATGCTGTTCAGTCATTTTAGTCATGTCTGACTCATCATGACTCCATTTGTGGTTTTCTTGGCAAAAAATGTTAATAGAGTAGCTTGCCATTTATTTCTCCAGGTAATTTTAAATAGGAAGAAACTGAGACAAAGTTTAAGTGACTTGTTTATCATATAACTAGTAAGTGCCTTTTAGGCCATATTTGAATACAGAACTTCCTGAGTCTAGTATTCTATCTACTGCTCTACCCATGTTCTTGGAATATATTATTAAGGACTTAAAAAAAGCTTATTGATTGATTAAGTTTTGGTTTATAAATATTCTTTGAAACAAGCTATTTGAAGGTAATTGCTTTAGCTGTCAAAATTTCTATAACCCCCATAAAGAAAGACAGATGTTAGCCTGAGATGTTAGCATGATCAAATTAAGACTTTTTTAGGGTGGAGCTGACATTAGTATATTTGTAAGCAATAGGAAATAATCCAGTTGATAAGAAGAGAATGAAAATGAGAGATAGAATGACCAACTGGCTAAGTTCCCAAAGGAGTTAGGAGTTGGGATTGAGTCTTAGAAAGGAGACTGGAAGAAAGGATATTATGTAAATGAAATAGAACAAGGAGTTCTTAATCTAAAGTCTGAACTTTAAAAAGGATCATAACTTTATTTTAATATAGTTTGTTTCTTTTGCTAACCTATGTATTTTATTTTATGCATTTAAAATATTACTCTGAGAAGGATCCATAGGCTTCATCAAGCTGCAAAAGGAGTGTATGATGTAAAAAAAAAGGTTGAGAACATGATAAAAAAATTTAGGTTATGGAATGTTTATCCAGTCTATTCCATTTAGAAAGAATTTCATTTATTAGGTATATGCTTACATATAAGTTTTTATATTATATAAGTTTCTATATAAGTCCTTCCATGAACCTCACCTCCAATCCCAGTTGCTAGTGTCTTTTTTCATCCTCTTTTTTCCCATATATTTTATATATGGTTGTATAAATACATGCTTTTTTCTCCATTAGAATGCCCCTTTGCCCAACAGCCCAATGGGAGCACTTTCTCCCTCCCCAGTGAGGGGTAAGGGATAAGGTGGGGGCATACCCAGCATGTAGTGGTGGGGAGCAGCATGGCATGCAGTCTCTTGGGGGGGGGTGTAGTCTGCTAAGTGCTGGAAATTAAAGGTGAAAACTAGTAGTTATCTTCAAAGAAGACTTCTACATTTTAGAAAATTTTCCATCAAACAATTTAAAAAACCACAACTTTCTTGAAAAATTTTTGATGGTTTTTATGTGAAAATTTTTACGTATTTTTATGTGAATTCTGTGTCAAAGGAGATAAATGGAACTTTACCATACTTGGATATTGGAGCTTATAATTTAACCAGGATAACTTCAAGGAGGATCCTCATATTAATCCCTGATCAATTTAGCTTCCATCAGTCAAGAAAATAAGGGAGTTTCTTCTCTTCAGATATTTACTCTGGGTCTGTAGCTTAGCTCTCTGGGTTCTGCAGGATCATCAACACATCCCATTTCTTCTGTCTTTAGAATACATAATCTTTAATTTCAGAATATTGAGTACATTTTATTCATCTACATAAATTATAGCAAGGGTACTTAATCATAGTATAGTATGACTTATAATTTCCATAATGGAAGTATATCTGACTTTTTCCGTTTTGATTTGTTTCCCTCAAAATTGTTTACATTTCCCTTTTAACTCCAGATTGTTTTTCTTTGAGTCAATATGTTAAAAAAAATTGTACAACTAGGTATTAATAAGATATTTCATACTTTTAGAATTTTATCATGAGATAGTATTAGAGATGTGTTTTTTGCATTTGTAACTTGATCTGCTTTCTGCCTTTCTTTTTATCTCAGGTAAAACCCACTGATAACTGCCTTTTCTTTGTTAAGTGCTTTGATGATAGTATGCTTGGTTTCAGAGTTCCTAAGAATAACCTTCACCAGTCAAGAGAGGTAAAATACCAAGGCTATTTTTTCTTAAAATTTAAAAATATATGTGAAAACTTTCAGAATTTTTTGTTTAAATAATTTGTATTTTAATATCTTGCTTACCATATGTCTTTGAATTATACTAATTGATCAATTCTTTTGGACAGTTATGGAAAACCTATGGCACAGGTGCCAAAGAGGGGGCAAGCAGAGCACTCTCTTAGGGCACATGGCCTCCCTTCCCACCCTCCTCAGAGTTCATCACTAGAAAGGCAGAGGGACTCTGCCAAGCTGCTCCCCTCCCCTTCTCCACCACACTTGATGACGTTTTGTCATATTCCCGCTCCTCTGCCCAACAGCCCAATGGGAGCACTTTCTCCCTCCCCAGTGAGGGGTAAGGGATAAGGTGGGGGCATACCCAGCATGTAGTAGTGGGGAGCAGCATGGCATGCAGTCTCTTGGGGGGGGGTGTCGAGCACTACATCTCTAAAAAGTTCACCATCACTGCTTTAGGGTATAGTTTCTGTGGGGACATATCAAGTTTGTGTGTAAATATTTCTTAGCATTTAAGAAAATGCCAAGATTTGACTGTATTAGAAAATAAAATATTATCAAGACCTCTGTCTTGATAGGCTTGATAGTCTCATGGCCTAATGAAAATAATAATTTCAAAATCACAATAAAAGATGGTGTTCTAGGGAAAGTTTACTAACATGGGGGACTTTAATTTGCAGTGCTTAAAATTTTAATAATGCTTAAAATTATATCTGGGCTTATATGTTTATTTCTGGTGTTCGGAATCCTATCATTGACTACAGCTTTTTTTTAAAAGCCCACTATCCAATCCCATTCTGAATGGCAATATTAGTCGAAATGTAAATTTATAAGTGATTTTTTTCCTTCTAAATAAATCTAGAAAAATTCCCATCTTTTCATGTCAAGAACAGATGACTTATTTTGAGTTGCTTCTCTTTTGAGGCATTAGTATTAATTTTTTTCTTGTAACTTTTTCTATGTTTCTAAGATAGTTAAACTGTTATATTATCTCTTTGGTGTGAAAATGTTTTTCCATATCTTATTTGCTTCAGAGTTGGCTAGAAGCAATAGAAGAGCATTCTGCATATAGTACTCACTACTGTTCTCAGGATCAGCTAAGTGATGATGAGGAAGAAGATGATGCTTTTTCTACAATAAATTTGAGGGAATCTTTACAGGTAAAAAAGATAACCTTACATTCTTATCTAATTGTAATTTTAAGAACTTCAAAATTATTGAGATTTTCCAAATTGACTCCTGACATAATAGTAGAAATGATTTTTTCTTTTTTCTTCCTGATGAATCTGTCATAGTATTCTCTCTGATAGTAATATATACCTCTAAGAGTGCTTTGTTAGAAGTTTATCTGATAGGCATCATGGTATAAAGGCTAGAGGACTGGCCTTGATGTCAGGACGACCAAGTTTGAGGCCTGCTTCTCATTTTCTGAATGTCTTAAGGCAAGTCTCTTAACCTCTAAGATTAAAAAGTGGCAGAATAGGTACTAGTCTGCATTGGTGGAGCAGTTTTCTCCCTGGAAGTTTGCTGCATCAATAAAATCATAAGTGTGGTCATAACATATACCAGTAAATATTCATATGCCTACTTAACCAATTTGGTTGTATAGTGTTAGAGACTGATTATCATTCTAGCTAAAAACTTCTACCAGCAGGGGGAGCCTAACTACTGTATACCTTCCTGCCCTTTATGACTTCACTGCATGTTTTAGTGTTTAAATAATGTAACCATAGCAATGTATAACCTGGTTGGTAGTTTCATTTAAAACCACTTGTAATCTTTAAGTACATCGCTTAGAGGTAAGATAGTGTGTCAGTATTTAATTTGTAAGATCCTCATCTCTTGTGACATCAATGCCTTCCCTTGTTTTAGTGATTGATGTGGAGTAATGTCATCATGTTTAATTCAAGTGAAATAGATGGTTTTTTTAGGCCTTTTTTTGACTTGAAGCTACCTTTCCTCCCATGGATTTTGTATAAATTTAGTAGAGTATTTAGTAGAAGAAATAGAAGTGAAAAAAAGAGAATTAATTCTCATTTGACAAACAGGAGAAGCTTAGTTGCTATGTTTAATTCTTATTGTATTTATCAAATAAATAAGGTGAGGATGTATATAAGTAAGCAACTTTATTGACTTTTAAAATACAATACTCTAAGCTATACTTTATTTAAGGACCAATGTTTTCCAATGAAAAAGCAGTTTGACTGCTCGGCCATTAGGCTGGCAAATTTTTTTGTTTGGAAAATTAAAAGAACTTGAGGTATTTTATGATTTGGTAACAATTATACATATTATTAAGAATTGCTTTTTTCCACTACTTTTGTCCTGTAACTTAATAACCAAATGGAGACCTAAATAATCTTTATAACACAATTAAAGTATCACTACTCAAAATAATCAATATAATCTCATTGGTGTATGGGTACCGATTTTACCCGTACAGATTTGTCACCCTTTCCACTTTAGTAAGAGAGAGTTTCTGTGGCAAAAATAATTCATCACATGATGAACATTCTAGTGATGAACCTCTCAACGTATTCTGGTTTTCAGATAATAGACATTAGGTTCATTGTTAAACCAATATTCAAAACATTAACAGCTTAGACCTACTAGAGTTTATATTCTTCTGGTATAACTTTTGAGATACAGGTATCGCTGTTAATCTATTATAAAGCATCAGAGTATTTAAAAAACAAACAAACAAATCTAACCAAATGTTTCATTCATCAGGAAAAATCTAAATTTGTATAACTAAAAAGATATCTTAACTACAAAATAGACTATTTAACTAAATATATCAACTCCATAGCCAGTT
This sequence comes from Monodelphis domestica, assembly GCF_027887165.1. Classification (NCBI taxonomy): domain Eukaryota; kingdom Metazoa; phylum Chordata; class Mammalia; order Didelphimorphia; family Didelphidae; genus Monodelphis; species Monodelphis domestica. The sequence goes on along the minus strand of NC_077229.1, from coordinate 276,070,148 downwards.
TGCAATATGTAAAATATTTTTCTAATTATTCCATAAAGCAGACAATAAAACACAAAAAACCCCAGGATACCCTAGAGTTTCAATAGAATTTAGACATCTATAAGCTTCTACAATGGAAATTATATATAGCCAAAAGGCTTATTATCTTTCCATTTAGAATGGATCTTGGCAACCATAAGCCTCTTCTTTAGTTATATCTTATAAGTTGTCAACTTACTGGATTTAGCCAATATCTTAACTAAATACTATTTGGGTAGTCTTGTTTTATGCTGTGTTTAAGCATAAGGGATAACTTTGAATTTTTAAGTTACTTAAAGTAAAAAACTGTTATAGCAGATCTTTATTGCCATGAGGGATTGTAGATGTATCACCAAAAAAACTTTGAATGACAGTAGGTGAAAGCTTTAATGAATTCAGTCCCTTGGCCCCTTTCCTCTAGAGACCAGTCTAAAACTGGCCCAGTCTGAGGCTGATCTAGGAAGTCTGCTGAGGAGAACTGGAAAGTCCAATCTAGTCTCAAACCATGCTTGATGCAGAAAGTGTCTGAGAGGCCAGGTGAGTTCTAGGGTACATATGGTGGTATGGGTCTTCCCTGTGATTCTCAGGGTATCCTCAGACCCTCAGGATCACTCTAAAATGGACTTCTATACCTCCAAGTTAATCATAGAACTGACTTATGGCTTCCATTGATCCTTTGGACTGAAAAATAATCCAAACTAGACTTCTTTCCACCCTTACTCCCAAGTCTGGACTATTATCATCAAGTATAAAAAATAAAATATTATATTAGGTGCTAAAGGATATAAGAAATCTATATAGAAATGTGTATCCCTCTACCTTTTGTCTAAAAGGCAAATAATACACACCAGAAAAAAAATGTTTTTAGTAACATTGGAAGGTCTGAATAAAGAATTAATTTTTTTGCCAAGAAAATATCCTATTGGTGAAAGTTAACTACTGGTAATTGTCTTGGTCTTAGAGTCTTTTCCCCAAGGGTACCTCTATCAGATTAAATTTCTTCCCTCCTTTCAACTCCTCAACTAAAAACTCTTGTCTGATTTTAACCTAGCATTCTGGCTTGCACCTTCAGGTAGGCTTTGGAGGCAAAAGGGAAGGCAGAGATAGTGGCCTTTTTATAACATCAAGTTTAACACTTTATTTTTAGAAATTAAAATGGGGGGAAAAGAGGAAGGTTCAAGCACTGTCTTTTCATGATGCTGAGGAGTGTTTTTTGGTTTGATTTCTTTTGATAGCTCTAAGGACCCTGCTGTAACCCTTCTTAAAAATTCAGAATTAGATGATTAACAGTATTGGAAAACTATGTTAGACTTAAAGATAATATTAAAACAATACTAAGAAGAATACATGACTTTACAAATGAAAGGGAAGGCTTAGTGACCCCAAACACATAATTTTTCACCTGTTTAAATAAATTTTAAAGTTTCCTGATATATGATTGCTATTTGGTAGAAATCTTAGCAAGCTGGAGAATGTGTTTTGTGTATGTATTGTCATAATACCTTCCTTCTGTTTTTTTGTTGTTTTTTTTTTTTGCTAAGCTAATATAGTAAAAATGGTACCAGGGACAAAAACATTCATATTGCAATCAATTAAAATTGTGCAGGTAGCTGAAATATTTTCCAGTTGATCTGTTTAAGTACCTTTGAAAACTGTTTAATTATTGATTAAGGAACCTTTTTCAGTACACATCAGATGGATAAATGGAGCAAAGATATCACTCCCACTATATAAAGATAATACTTTAGACTATCACTTTCCAAGCCTGAGACAGAAACTCAGGCATTTCCACATTTATTACACATATGTGGTCTGTAAGTGAAGACAGGATGTAGTTTTAAGTGTGACTTTTGCTTTCATCATGGAAGGGAAGTGAACAAAGAATGACCCTGGATCATGCCATCCAGCCCCCACTGCACTTCCAGAAGGGGCACCTCTTTCATTGGTGGTCAGTGAGAGGAGCACATGTACAGTACTACTTCTGGTGACATAATCCTTTGCATGGCACCTTGTTCTGAGAGTAACTGAAGGAGAACGAGGCGCTGTGCAATGGATTATGTGGCTGCACAATGGAAGATGTCAGCATGGTGAGCGGTGATCTGGGGGAGGGGATTCCACATTGTGTATACTGCTGCCCAGTGTAGTGGTGGCAGTGATGGGCCTGTGCAAGATGTGACAGGTCCATCAGAGCCAGCCCTGCAGCCTCCGCTATGCCAGACAGCCGTATACAGATTTGTTCATAGTTTTTTTTTTTAATAGTTCATCCCTCCAACGGTCTGAGGGGCAGTGAACTGGCCTGTGTAAAAAGTTTGGGGACCCCTGCAATAGGGGCTATTTTCTATAAGTGAATTAAGTGATGCATTTGGTTGCAACAAGTGTTTTCATTGCCCTCAGAACTGTCCTTTTTCCTTCTTTGTCCCTTATCCTCATGCCTTGAAAAGTGACAAGTATGCTATTTTTCTGCCTTTGGCATTTAAATTGAAAGTATCCTCCCTTCTCAACTCATGAAATCAATATTTGTATATGCTAGCACTTCTCTGGGAACGGAAAGGACACTAGAGTTGTTGGACTTTTTTTAAGAAGAGAATTGTATTGGAACTAATGCTACAACATGAATAATTCTGCATCAGTTGGACTAAACTTACTTCACTGGGCCTTAAAAATGCATGAGATGAAATAGGAGAGAAAGGTACTTACTTATCCACCCTGAAACATTGGGCAAAGAATGGAGTCAGTTTGGGGGCAATAAGATGTTCATTGATAGAAATACTGAGATAGAATTTAGGGAAATGTATTGGGGAGGAGAATGCATAAGGACATGACTCTACTAAGAATGTAGGTCATTTAGTAGTTAATAAATGATTCAGTAGTAAAATGGTTTGCTTTCTCACCATGCCAATTTCTTTCTCATCACTGAGAGAATTTATAGGTGTTTTGTTGATTTATTTTTCTTTTCCCATTATAGGGGTCCTTTATAGAGTAGAGGTAACATTAAAGTGACTAAAAAAGATGATTTATGATTCATTTGAATTTTCATTTGGGACCTTTAAATTTGCAAATAAGAGTATACAATAGTTATCATTATATAATCCAAGGAAATAGAATTCTGCTTTTATGTTGCTTCTAAGTGTCTTGATGTGCAGTTCCCAACTAAAATGAAAATTTATTTCTAAAAATGATGGTTTTTTCCTCCTTTTTCTCAAGCTTTCTCTTGCTTGGATAATATCCTCTTTGGACTGCTTAAGTGGGAGTTGTATATACATAGGATGCTGAAGTAAAATCAGCTTATGGTTTCCAAATGTTAGTACCATCTGTAGCTTTTTTTAAAAAGACAACTCTTTAAATATACTTTTTAAGTGTCATTTCTTATTAAAGTTAATAACTTATGCCAAAACTGTTTTAAAAATAAATTTAAAATTCCATATACCCAGCATTTTAAATATGTGGAGCTATTTTTAACAAGGTTTAAGAAGTTAGATAGAAAGATAGATAGATAGATAGATAGATAGATAGATAGATAGACATATGAATATATATGAAATATAAACTTTTATATACAGAAATTATATCTACCTTAAGATAGATGGCTATAGGTATACATACATAGATCTGTGTTTCACAATGGTTATATCTGTGTATCTGTTTCATGGTAAATATAATTTCTGTATGTAGAAGTTTGTATTATATATATTTTATTAATTTTAATTAATGTAGAGGCTATGAAAGACTTAGCATACATTCTTTCCTCAAAGTTTTACACTGTTAAATTTGTGACAGAATTTTTCCCCCATCAGGAAAATAAATCTGTTATTGTTTTTATAATTAACTTTATTTAAAAACGTTACATCATCCATTAGCCTACAACTATTAAATAATCAGTTAATATTTGAAATTGATAAGTAATTAAGGTAAGAGGCTTTCCCATAAATATATTTTCATTTTTATTGTCCTTGATTTTATTTCCAGAAAGCACAAGAATGCCAACAGAGACTAGATAGAGAGATTTCCAACTTTTTCACAATGATTAAGGAATGCGACATGGCTAAAGGTAAAAAAAAGGGGGGGGGAAGTATATAACAGTCTTTAAAATAAGTTTTTATTATTGCATTTTTAATAATATCATCATTGTTCCCTCCAGAGTCTTTGCCTCTCCCCAAGAATGATCTTATATAATAAGTAATATTTTTTTGAGGACAGAAAAGAAAAGGAAGAGGGAAAAATTGAATATTACAATGGAAAAAGTCTGAAAGTATGTATAATGTGCAATATTTTTGGACTTCCCACTTCTGCACAGGGGTGGGTGGAAATGACTTCTCTCCTTTCAAGACATGGTTGCTCTTTATAATTTGCAACATTTACTTTCAGTTGTTTTGTGATTCTTTCCATTTACATTATTTTGTGTGTGTGTGTATGTGTTTGACTACATTTACTTCATTCTTCATCAACTCAAATAAGTTCTTCTATGCTTCTCTATATTCATCACATTATTTCTTAACGTACAGTAATATTCCAATATTCCATTACTTTCATGTTTCACAATTTACTTAACTATTCTGAAACTGATGTACATCTGCATTGTTTCCAGTTCTTTGCTATCATGAAAAATGTTTCTATAAATATTATGGTTTGTATATAGGAATTTTCTTCTTATTAATAGACTCCTTCAGATATAAATATAGTAATGGAATCTTTAGGTGAAAGGGTATGGATGAATATGTTAGTAATTTTATTTGCATAATTCCAAATTGTTTTTCAGAAAAATTATACCATTCCATAGTTCCACCCATAATGCAATGGTGTCCCTTTTTATCACAAGCTTTCTAACATGGCCTATTTTTTGTTATCTTTGCTAATCTTCAGGGTTTTTGTGATTAGAGCATTTGTTCATATAATTATAATTATTTTATTTTTTAAAGTTTATTTAATTAATTAATTTATTTATAATTTTTTTCTATGCTTTCATGATTCATGTTCTTTCCCTCCCTTCCTCCCTTCCTCCTCCTGGAGCTGATGAGCAATTTCACTGGGTTTTACATGTATCATTTATCAAAACCTGTTTCCATATTAGCAATATTTGTGATAGAGTGATCATTTTAAGTCAACATCACCAATCATAGCTCCATCAAACCATGTGATCAATCATGTTTTTCTTCTGCGTTTCTGCTCCCACAGTTCTTTCTCTGGATGTGGATAATGTTCTTTCTCATAAGTTCTTCAGAATTGTCATGGATCATTGCTTTTCTACTAGTAAAAAAGTCCTTTAGGTTCGATTGTGCCACAGTGTATCAGACTCTGTGTATATTCTCCTGGTTCTGCTCCTTTCACTCTGCATCAATTCCTGGAGGTCATTCCAGTTCACATGGAACTGAAGAAGGAAATGGAAAGCTACTCTAATATCTTTGCCAAGCAAATCCCAAATGGAATCATGAAGAGTTGGACACTATTCAAAAGAATAAAGAACAACAAAAAATAGAGAACAATTTTTTTGATTTGGTGGCTACCTGGTAGAAAACATACTATTTAACACTATTTTTTTCCTGAGCTTTTAAAACACTATTATTTGTAGATTTCCATTGAATAATACACAATTTGGGGTGGTTTCTAATACATAAAGTCATGAACAGTATCCATTGATTAGTAGCCAGCCAGAATTAATTATGTTTTAGATTGGATTATTTATGGGAATAATATAGTAAGAACAGTTGGTACAAAAACATCCTTCCTAATATCTATGAAAGAGAACTGTATACACTCAGAGGAACTTGATGAAATTATTCAATAACCTATATCTGTGAACTTTACCACATACTACCTCTAAGCTTGAGCCTACTTTCCCATTAATTTTGTATGTATTTATGGGAGAGAGTTATTAGAACTCTGGGGATAACATTTTGTACTAATTATTCTTACCATACTACCTTTTGACAGATCCTTCTAAAAGGTTAACTCTGGCTTACTAATTGATAAAGTTTTTTTGACTTGAGGCACACTGGTTGATCCTAGTGAGTGATAGATAGTGCTAGAAAATCACCACCAGCAGCCCATTAGGGTAACATTTGTAACCTTTTGGGGAGAGGCAGTCACTCTCTGGGGATCCTGAATGGTGTATGCTAGTGATATTTAGGAAACTGAACCCAGACATAAGTACTTCCTATTTGTTGCTCTTTTGTAGAGTAAGAAATGTTTTTTTCTCCTTATTTGGAAGATTGATATAAAATTAGCATTTATTCATTTGTATATTTAGAAACATGATATATGAATAACTTGTTTAAAGTCTTGAAGAAAGTATTTTACTTAAAATTATATTATCTGAAATATATTGTTTTCATTCAAAAGGGGGAACTAACAAAAATTTTGTTTAAAAGTTATAAGGTGCAAAATTCTCTTTTGATGGTCAGTTTTTAAATTATTATCTTCATAAAGCTATCTTCCTACTCATATGAAACCAAGCATAACATAAATAATTAGGGTGTTATATTTTATAAGCTAGCAGTGGTCTGAATTTTCAGTTTTTAAGTCTTTGGGAAATTTTTTTCCCATTTGAATTAGTTTATTTAGTCAATTTAGAACATTATTCCTTGGTTACAATAATCACATTATTTCCCTCCCTCCCCTCCACCCATCCTTCCCACAGCCCACATGCAATTTCATTGGGTATTACTTGTGTCCTTAATCAGAATCTATTTCCATGTTGTTGTTTGCACTAGGGTGTTAATTTAGTCTATCCCCAACCATATCTCTTCAATCCATGTATTCAAGCAGTTGGGGTTTTTTTCAGTGTTTTTACTTCCACAGTGTTTACTCTGAATGTGGATAGTGGTTTTTCTCCTAGATTCCTCCTAGTTGTTCAGGGCCACTGCGTTACCACTAATGGAGAAGTCCATTACATTTGATTGTACCACAGTGTATCAGTCTCTGTATACAGTGTTTTCCAGGTTCTGCTCCACTCACTCTGGAGGTTGTTCCAGTCCCTGTGGAATTCCTCTACTTTATTATTCCTTTGAGCACAATAGTATTCCATCATCAACAGATACCACAATTTGTTCAGCCATTCCCCAATTGGAGGGCATCCCCTCATTTTCCAAATTTTTCCACCAAAAGCGCAGCTATGAATATTTTTGTATGGGTCTTTTTCCTTTTTATCTCTTTGGGGTACAAACCCAGCAGTGCTATGGCAGACAGTCTTTTATCGCCCTTTGGGCATAGTTCCAAATTGCTCTCCAAATTCACAACTCCACCAGCAATGAATTAATGTCCTAACTTTGCCACATCCCCTGCAGCATTCATTACTTTCCTTTTCTGTCATGTTAGCCAATCTACTAGGTGTAAGGTGATACTTCAGAGTTGTTTTGATTTGCATCTCTCTGATTATAAGAGATTTAGAACACTTTTTCATGTGCTTATTAATAGTTTTTATTTCTTTGACTAAAAATTGCCTATTCATGTCCCTTGACCATTTATCAGTTGGGGAATGGCTTGATATTTTGTACAGTTGATTTAGCTCTTTATAAATTTGAGTAATTAGACCTTTGTCAGAGGTTTTTGTTATGAAGATTGGGCCTTCCCATTTGTTTGCTTCCCTTCTAATTTTGGTTACATTGTCTTTGTACAAAACCTTTTTAATTTGATGTGATCAAAATTATTGATTTTACATTTTGTGATTTTTTTTTCTAGCTCTTGCTTGGTTTTAAAGTCTTTCCTTTCCCAAAGATCTGACATGTATAATATTCTGTGTTCACCTAATCTGCTTATAGTTTCCTTCTTTATATTCAAGTCCTATACCCATTCTGAGGTTATCTTGGTGTGGGGTGTGAGATGTTAATCCAAAACTAATCTTTCCTATACTGTCTTCTAATTTTCCCAGCCTTTTTCTTTTTTTATCAAATAGTGGATTTAGGTTCCAAAAGCTGGGAACTTTGGGCTTATCATAGACTGTCTTGCTGAGGTCACTTACCCCAAGTCTATTCCACTGATCCTCCTTTCTGACTCTTACCAGTACCAAATTGTTTTGATGACCATTGTTTATATAGTACAGTTTGAGATATGGGACTGCACGTCCTCCTTCCTTTGCATTTTTGTTCATGATTTCCCTGGATATTCTTGTTCTTTTGTTCTTCCAAATAAATTTTGTTATGTTTTTTTCTAATTTAGTAAAAAACCTTTTTGGTAGTTCAATAGGTATGGCACTAAATTAGTAAATTAATTTTGGTAGGATTGTAATTTTTATTATGTTAGCTCATCTTACCCATGAGCAATCAATAGTTTTCCAATTGTTTAGATCTAGTTTTGTGGGGAGAGTGTTTTGTAGTTGTGTTCATATAGTTCCTTTGTTTGTCTCAGCAGATAGATTCCTAAGTATTTTATATTGTCTAGGGTGATTAAAAAAGGAATTTTTCTTTCTAATTCTTGCTGCTGAAATGGGTTGGAGATATATAGAAATGCTGATGACTTATGTGGGTTTATTATTTATCCTGCAACTTTGCTAAAGTTGTTGATTATTTCTACTAGGTATTTGGTTGATTCTCTAGGATTCTTTAAGTAAACCATCATATCATCTGCAAAGAGTGATAGCTTGGTATCCTCAATGCCAATTTTAAAACATTCAGTTTCTTTTTCTTCTCTAATTGCTACTGCTAGTGTTTCTAGTACAATGTTAAATAATAGAAGTGATAATGGGTATCCTTGTTTCACTCCTGATCTTATTGGGAAGACTTCTAGTTTGTCCTCATTGCAGATGATGTTTGCTGATAGTTTTAGATATATACTGTTTATTATTTTTAAGAAAGGCCCTTCTATTTCTATACTTTCTGGTGTTTTCAATAGGAATGGGTGTTATATTTTATCAAAGCCTTTTTCTGCATCTATTGAGATAATCATGTGATTTTTGCCGGTTTCTCTGTTTTTGACCTGCCTGGCATTGGGATGAGTACCATATTTGTGTCATAAAATGAATTTGGGAGAACTCTTTCTTTGCTTATTCTGTCAAATAGTTTGTATAATATTGGGATTAATTGTTCTTTGAATGTTTGATAGAATTCATTTGTGAATCCATCTGAACCTGGGGATTTTTTCTTAGGGAGTACTTTGATGGCTTGTTCAATTTCTTTTTCTGATATGAGGTTGTTTAGATAATCTACTTTTTCCTCTATTAGTTTAGACAATTTATATTTTTGTAAGTATTCATTCATATCACCTAGATTGCCATATTTGTTGCCATGTAATTGGGCATAATAATTATTAATGATTGCCTTAATTTCCTCTTCATTAGAGGTAAGGTCTCCCTTTTCATCTTGGATACTGTCAATTTGGTTTTCTTCTTTCATTTTTTTAATTAAACTGACCAGGACTTTGTTTATTTTATTTGTTTTTCCAAAGTACCAGCTTCTAGTCTTATTTATTAAATCAATAGTTCTTTGACTTTCAATTTTATTAATTTCTCCTTTGAGTTTTAGGATCTCTAATTTAGTCTTCATCTGAAGATTTTTAATTTGTTCACTTTCTAGTTTTTTAATTTGCATGCCCAATTCATTGACCTCTGCCCTCCCTAATTTATTATGAATATGAACTCAAGGATATAAATTTCCCCCTGAATACTGCTTTGGCTGCATCCCATAGGTTTTGAAAGAATTTCTCATCATTGTCATTTTTTTCAATGAAATTATTGTTTCTATGATTTGTTCTTTGACTAACTGGTTTTGGAGAATTGTATTGTTTAATTTCCAATTAATTTTTTATTTACCTCCCCATGTACCCTTACTAATTATTATTTTCATTGCACTGTGATCTTAGAAGGTTGCATTTACTATTTCTGCTCTTTTGCACTTGTTTGCAATGTTTCTATGCCCTAATATATGCTCAATTTTTGTGAATGTACCATGTGCTGCTGAAAAGAAGATGTATTCCTTTTTGTTCCTATTTATTTTTATCCACATATCTACTAACTCTAATTTTTCTAAGATTTCATTCACTTATCTTACCTCTTATTTATTTTTTGGTTTGATTTATCTAGTTCAGATAGAGGAAGGTTCAGGTCTCCCACTAGTATAGTTTTTCTGTCTATTTCCTCTTTGAGTTCCACTAGTTTCTCCTTTTTGGTACATACATGTTGAATACTGATATTTCCTCATTGTCTCTACTGCCTTTTATCAGGATGTAATTACCTTCTCTATCTCTTTTAAGTAGGTTTATTTTTACTTTGGCTTTGTCAGATATCATGATTGCGACCCCTGCCTTCTTTTTATCAGTTGATGCCCAATAGATTTCGCTCCATCCTCTTACTTTCACCCTATGCATATCTACCTTCCTCATGTGTGTTTCTTGTAGACAACATGTGGTAGGGTTTTGGATTCTAATCCACTCTGCTATTTGCTTGTGTTTTATGGGTGAGTTCATTCAATTCACATTCAGAGTTATGATTACTACTAGCTGTGTATTTCCCAGCATTTTGATTTCTACTCCTGGTCCTGCCTTTTCTTCTTTCACTACTTCCTTCTACACCAATGTTTGTTTTTAATAAGTCCCACTAGTTCCCATCCTCATTTTACTTCCCTTTCTACCCCCATCCCTTCTTATCCCCCCCCCCTTATTTTTCTTGCAGTCTTTCTAAAACTACCCCCCCACCCTCTCCCTCCCTTCTACTGCTTCCCTCCCAACCAGTCCATTTGTTAGCCTTCTAATCCCCTATAGGGTGCAAATTTATTCTCTGCCCCAATGGATTGGATTGTTCTTCCCTCTTTTGGTCAATTTCAATGCACATAAGAGTTGCGTATTTCCTATCTCAAACGTCTTTACCCTTCCAGTGTATTGATGTTCTCCCCCCTCCTCCCATGAGCTTCTTTGTGACATAAATTTATCCCCTTTTGTTTCTTTTCCCATTTCTTTTAGTATTAACCTCTTTTTTTTAGCTCTAGTTGTATATATATATATAAAAATATATACACATGTATATGCATTTATGCACACATATATCTATTTAGTTATTTATGTCTTGTCATTTCATCCTATACAGTTTGTCATTCTTCTCTCTAAGTGTAATTCTTCTAGCTGCCCAGTTGAAAATAACAATTTTAAGAGTTACCAATGACCTCTTTTCTTATAGGGATACATATCTTAATTAATTGAGTCTCTTTTTTAAAATAGGGTTTTTTGTTTTGTTTTATTTTTCATTTCCCCTCTTTTTTAATTACCTTTTGATGATTCTCTTGAGTTCTGTGCTCGGGCATCAAATTTTCTGTTCAGGTCTGATCTTTTCTTTACAAATTCTTGGAATTCTTCTATTGTGTTGAATGACCATACTTTCCTCTATAAGAATATAGTCAGTTTTGCTGTGTAGTTGATTCTTGGTTGTAGACCTAGTTCCCTTGCTTTCCAGAATATCATATTCCCTACCTTTCGGTCCTTCAGTGTGGATGCAGCCAGATCCTACATTATCCTCACTGTGTTTCCAGGGTATCTTCTTCTTTTGGCAGCTTGTAATATCTTTTCTTTGGTCTGATAGTTCTTGAATTTGGTTATAACATTCCTGGGTGTTGTCAGTGGTGGATTAATTAGAGGAGGTGATTTGTGGATTCCTTCAATCTCTACTTTTCCCTTTTGTTTTCGATTATCAGGGCAGTTTTCTTGAACAATTTCCTGTAGTATTATGTCCAGGCTTTTTCTTTTGTCATGGTCTTCTGTTAAACCAATGATTCTTAAATTGTCTCTCCTTGAATGATTTCCTAAATCCTCTGTTTTGTGAATGAGGTGCTTCATATTTTCCTCATTTTTTTCATTCTTTTGGTTTTGTTTTATAGTGTCCTGCTGCCTTGTGAGGTCGCTTGATTCTAGTTGTTGTATTCTGGTTCTTAAAGACTGGATTTCATCCCTAGCTTTTTGGTCATTCTTTTCCTTCTGGTCTGATTTTCTTTGGAAGTCACCTTTCATTCTCTTTACCTCATCTCTCATCTTCATTGCCTCATCTTTCATTTCCTTTGCCTCCTTTTCAAGCTGCCTCCATTTTGTTCTTTTCTTACAAATATTTTTTTTATTAGTCCTCTAGCTGACCATGAGTGATAAGATGTATATTAAAGTTAAATTAAATTAGCAAATGCAAATACTTCTTGAGTCTTGTAAAGTATATTCCTCTTGAAGCTTATAGGACTTTGGAGGATAATTGTTTTGTCTTTTGAACTTTGAGAACAAGTGTTAAACAAAAAGATACCTTATCCAGAGGATTTCTCACACAGATAACTGAGAAGTTACCTGTGATTTTTAGCCTTTTATAAGAATACATTTGAAGGGCCACTTCATATGGTAGTAAAATTGTCTTTTGGTTACTAGCAATATAAGGTTAATACATTTGTAGATAGCATGTCCAGGAGGAGCCTGATACTCCAACCCCCCACTATGTGTTACAAACTCATTAGGCCTTGGGTACTTCCCTTGCCCTTTTAATACTAATGAAGGATGATTCAGTTTATATGCTTATGTTTACACTTTTGGACTTGGCCCATATGAGGAAGAGCAAAAACAGATGAATGGCAAGAACTAGAACTAGGAGTTACAAATACTAAAGGGGGCTATCCTCATAGACTTAACTCTGTCTGGAGTGCCTGCACTTTTCCAAGATTTCTCTTGGGTACCTCCCAGCTCCAGGGATGGCAGCAGATAAAGACAGCAACCAGGAGTTCTAGGCAAAACTTAGAGCTGCAAGCAGGTAATAGAGGAATGATAGTCTCAAGGATGAGTTCCTCCACTATGGATTTTTATCACTTCAGTCAGAGTTCTTAAACCAAGCAGAGGTGTGGCTTAGTGTTTTGTGTTATATGTACCGGTCCGTTTTATACAGTGAGAGTTGAGCTCTCCAATGACCCTGAACAATTTTCTCCAGGGATGAGGTGGGGAAGGTAGACTTCAACCCTGAGGGCAGTAAAGCAAGAGGACTTTGTAGATCATTGAAGGCAGACTGGAAAGGGAAGGGTGTTGTTTTGATTGTTTATGACCTTTGAATACAAGTCTTTTTGAGGTTATTTTTTGTTGGTCAGATTAAAGAAAATCTATCCTATGTTCAATGTTCGTTTAGTTTGAGTACTTGCATGGGACCTAATGGAACTTTTCTTAATGGTGTTGAGATTTAATTTAGTTTGAACAGTCTCCACCATAAGGGAACTTGCAGCCTAGATGGCAATAATATATACATACCTGGAATTATATTAGAGTTGGAAGACAAAGTATTTTGTGAGATTTTGAGACAGAATTTACTGATCAAGGAGATCATGGAAGTCTCCAAGAGGATAAAATATTTGACTAGGTAAGAAAGTTAGCAGATGAAGTGGAAAGACAAAGAATGCTCCAAGATTAGGGAATAGTATAAAGAAGGGAATGGAGATGAGAAAGCTTAGTTATTATTTGGGGAGTAATAAGGAATGCCAAAAGACTGGAAAGAGGGTGGGTGTTTTCCAAATTGTAGAAAGCCTGGGTTGCCAGATAAAAGATTCTGAACCTCTCATACCAGAGTAATCTCTTCTTCTGAAACCTGTCACAATACTTTGTTTCTCTTCTGTTCACTTATCAAATGCTACTTGCTGTTATGATTATTTTTGTACCAAGTTTGCCTTTATTAGACAAGACTTCTTCAGAACAAGGGACAGCATCTTATTATCTTTGTCTTTTAGGGCCTACCACACTACCATAGCATATAGTAAGTGCTTAATAAATGTCTGTTGAAGTAGTGAATATGGTATATATTATATATACTAATGAAAATTATTTATCCAATACTCTAGTAATTCAGAGGCTCTGTGATTATTTTTTTATGTATATGTGTTATTCCTGTCTGAAATTATAAGTAGTATAAACAAGTGATGTGGAAATTCGTAAGAGAAATAATGCATTTCCAGAAGTAATCAGGGAGATCTTCATGGAATGCCAGCACTTGTACTTGAAATATGGGTAATATTTAGAGATTAAGACGTGAGGAAAAGGATTCTTTTGCATGGAAGAAAAATGGGAGCATAATTACAGTGGCAGGAGAGTATAAGATGGTTTTGGTTAAGAAACTAACCAGTTTAGCTAGAGCATATAGCTCAGAAGAGATGGGAAAATTTTGTTCAACAAAAATCATAGAAAGCCTTTATTGTGAGACCTAATAATTTAAAATTTTTATTAGGCAGTAGGTAAATTCTTTTCATTTAATTTTTTAAAAATCTGAACTCAAAAAGCAAAATGAACATTTCCATAAACAAATTTAACAGATAAATAAGATTGCACATCAAACTGAAGATCTGTTAAATACAATTTGTTTATTCCTTTGAACTACATGATAAATTCGTTGTATAACTTTCAAGGCTGTCCTGCTTGTTTTCTGAGTTTCCTGCTGGCTTTTGTGTTCTGTTCTTTGTCTTTAAAAATGCTTTGGTGAACTCCTTTTCTTTCTTTTCCCTATTCTTTTGTCTTATGGTGTTTAGGCTTAGTAGTAATATTTATAGGTCAAAGAGTATGAATAGTTTATTTACTTTTTGGCTATTTTTACAAATGTCTTTTTTTTTTTTTAATTTTAATATTATTTTATTTGGTCGTTTTCATACATTATTCACTGGAAACAAAGATCGTTTTCTTTTCCTCCCCTCCCCCCCCCCCCCCCCCCCCCGCCTTTCCCTCTCCCATAGCCGACGCATGATTCCACTGGTTATCACATGTGTTCTTGACTCGAACCCATTTCCCTGTTGTTGGAGTTTGCATTATAGTGTTCATTTAGAGTCTCTCCTCAGTCTTATCTCCTCCAACCCTGTGGTCAAGCAGTTGCTTTTCAGCGGTGTTTTTACTCCCACAGTTTATCCTCTGCTTGTGGGTAGTATTTTTTTTTAGATCCCTGCAGATTGTTCAGGGAAATTGCATTGATACTTATGGAGAAGTCCATCACCTTCGATTGTACCACAATGTATCAGTCTCTGTGTATAATGTTTTCCTGGTTCTGCTCCTTTCGCTCTGCATCACTTCCTGGAGGTTGTTCCAGTTCACATGGAATTCCTCCACTTTATTATTCCTTTTAGCACAATAGTATTCCATCACCAACATATACCACAATTTGTTCAGCCATTCCCCAATTGAGGGGCATCCCCTCATTTTCCAATTTTTGGCCACCACAAAGAGCGCAGCTATGAATATTTTTGTACAAGTCTTTTTGTCCATTATCTCTTTGGGGTACAAGCCCAGCAGTGCTATGGCTGGATCAAAGGGCAGACAGTCTTTTATCGCCCTTTGGGCATAGTTCCAAATTGCCCTCCAGAATGGTTGGATCAATTCACAACTCCACCAGCAATGAATTAATGTCCCCACTTTGCCACATCCCCTCCAGCATTCATTACTTTGCATAGCTGTCATGTTAGCCAATCTGCTAGGTGTGAGATGATACCTCAGAGTTGTTTTGATTTGCATCTCTCTGATTATAAGAGATGTAGAGCACTTTTTCATGTGCTTATTAATAGTTTTGATTTCTTTGGCTGAGAATTGCCTGTTCATGTCCCTTGCCCATTTGTCAATTGGAGAATGGCTTGATTTTTTGTACAATTGATTTAGTTCTTTATAAATTTTAGTAATTAAACCCTTGTCAGAGGTTTTTATGAAGATTGTTTCCCAATTTGTTGCTACCCTTCTGATTTTGGTTACATTGGTTTTGTTTGTACAAAAACTTTTTAATTTGATGTAATCCAGATTATTTATTTTGCATTTTGTAATTCTTTCTAATTCTTGCTTGGTTTTGAAGTATTTCCCTTCCCAAAGGTCTGACATGTATACTATTCTGTGTTCGCCTAATTTTCTTATAGTTTCCTTCTTTATGTTCAAGTCATTCATCCATTTTGAATTTATCTTGGTGTAGGGTGTGAGGTGTTGATCTAAGCCTAATCTTTCCCACACTGTCCTCCAATTTTCCCAACAGTTTTTATGAAATAGTGGGTTTTTGTCCCAAAAGCTGGGATCTTTGGGTTTGTCATATACTGTCTTGCTGAGGTTGCTTGCCCCCAGTCTATTCCACTGATCCTCCTTTCTGTCTCTTAGCCAGTACCAAATTGTTTTGATGACCGCTGCTTTATAATATAGTCTGAGATCTGGGACTGCAAGACCCCCTTCCTTTGTATTTTTTTTCATTAATTCCCTGGGTATCCTTGATCTTTTGTTCTTCCAAATGAACTTTGTTATGTTTTTTTCTAAATCAGTAAAAAAAATTTTTGGGAGTTCCATGGGTATGGCACTGAATAGATAGATGAGTTTGGGTAGGATGGTCATTTTTATTATATTGGCTCGTCCTACCCATGAGCAGTTAATGTTCTTCCAATTGTTCAAGTCTAGTTTTAGTTGTGTGGAAAGTGTTTTGTAGTTGTGTTCATATAGATCCTGTGTTTGTCTCGGGAGATAGATTCCTAAGTATTTTATTTTGTCTTGGGTAATTTTGAATGGGATTTCTCTTTCTAGTTCTTGCTGCTGAGCTGTGTTGGAATTATATAGAAATGCTGATGACTTATGTGGGTTTATTTTGTATCCTGCAACTTTGCTAAAGTTGTTGATTATTTCAATTAGCTTTTTGGTTGAATCTCTAGGATTCTTTAAGTAGACCATCATGTCATATGCAAAGAGTGATAATTTGGTCTCCTCCTTGCCTATTTTGATGCCTTCAATTTCTTTTTCTTCTCTAATTGCTACTGCTAGTGTTTCTAATACAATGTCAAATAATAGAGGTGATAATGGGCATCCTTGTTTCACTCCTGATCTTAATGGGAATGCATCTAGTTTATCCCCATTGCAGATGATATTAGCTGATGGTTTTAGATATATACTGTTTATTATTTTTAGGAATGACCCTTCTATTCCTATGCTTTCTAGTGTTTTTAGTAGGAATGGGTGTTGTATTTTATCAAAGGCTTTTTCTGCATCTATTGAGATAATCATGTGATTCTTGTTGGTTTGCTTGTTGATGTGGTCAATTATGTGGATAGTTTTCCTAATGTTGAACCAGCCCTGCATCCCTGGTATGAATCCTACTTGATCATGGTGGATGACCCTTCTAATCACTTGCTGGAGTCTTTTTGCTAGTATCCTATTTAAGATTTTTGCATCTATATTCATTAGGGAGATTGGCCTATAGTTTTCTTTCTCTGTTTTTGGCCTGCCTGGCTTTGGAATTAGTACCATGCTTGTGTCATAAAAGGAGTTTGGTAGGACTCCCTCTTTGCTTATTATGTCGAATAGTTTGTATAATATTGGGGTTAACTGTTCTCTGAATGTTTGATAGAATTCACTGGTGAATCCATCAGGCCCTGGGGATTTTTTCTTAGGCAGTTCTTTGATGGCTTGATGGATTTCAATTTCTGATATGGGATTATTTAAGAAAACTATTTCTTCTTCTGTTAGTCTAGGCAATTTATATTTTTGTAAATATTCATCCATATCACCTAGATTGGTAAATTTATTGCCATATAGTTGGGCAAAGTAGTTTTTAATGATTGCCTTAATTTCCTCTTCATTTGAGGTGAGATCCCCCTTTTCATCCTTGATGCTATTAATTTGCCTTTCTTCTTTCCTTTTTTTAATTAAATTAACCAGTACTTTGTCTATTTTGTCTGTTTTTTCAAAGTACCAGCTTCTAGTCTTGTTTATTAGCTCAATAGTTCTGTCACTTTCTATTTTATTAATTTCTCCCTTAATTTTTAGGATCTCTAGTATGGTTTTCTTCTGGGGGTTTTTAATTTGTTCATTCTCAAGTTTTTTGATTTGCATTTCCAATTCCTTGGTCTCTGTCCTCCCTAATTTGTTAATATATGCACTCAGGGATATGAATTTTCCTCTAAGTACTGCCTTGGCTGCATCCCATAAGGTTTGAAAGGATGTTTCGCCGTTGACAAATGTCTTTCCAGAATGGTTGAACCAATTCATAGTTCCATCAACTGAGCTTTGGAGTAGCTATTTTTTCCTATCACCTCCAGCATTTGTAATTTTCCTTTTTTTCTCATCATTACCTATTTAAATAGATAGGCACTGAATGATGTTTATAATAAATTCCTTGCATCTAAAAGATGTATTGTGCATTCTGTTCTTGTTCACTTATTACATTTAAAAATAATTTTATTGATATCTTTTGTTTTTATATCTTCTAAATTTCTCCTAGTATCCCTCTGCCTCCCAGAGATCTATCCTATATTACAAAGAATATTTTTAAAGAAAAAAAATTGAGGAAGAAAGTTTTAAAAAGCAAAACCAACCAATAAATTGAAAAAATATGAAAACATATGTAATGTTTCATATCCATGAAGAACTTCCCATTTCTACAGAAGAGATCCCTTAAAAAATGTCACTTGATCTTTCCATCCTCTCTAGCTATTTCCTAAATCTCTTCTGTCCTTTGACCTAACTCCTTGAAAAGGCCATCTGCTTTCCTTCCTCTCACTCTTGTTAACTCTTTATGGTCTGTCTTCTGACCTTATTCCACTGAAACTGCCCTCTTCAAAGTTACTAATGATCTCTTAGTTGCCAAATCTAGTGGCCTTTTCTCCAAACTCATCCATGACCTTTGAATAGCGTTTGGCACTCTTGCTAACTCCTTGAAATTCTCTGATTTCTCTCTAGGTTTCTGGGACACTCTCCCTTTTCTCTTCCCTTTTATTTGACCACTTCTTAGTCTCTTGCTGGATTCTCTTCTATTTCACACTATCTAATTGAAGATGTTCCTCTGAGTTCTGTCTTGTGCCTTCTTCTCTCACAATACTACTTTACCTAGTGTTCTCATCATCTCTAAAGAATTTCATTACCATCTCCATGCTGAAGATTCTTAAATCTACTTTTCCTTCCCCAGTGTCTCTGCTGACATCCAGTCTTATATTTCTAACTGCCTTTAAGATAGCTCAAATTATATGTCTAATAGACACCTTAAAGTTGAATATATCTCAAATAGAACTTATCTTTTACACTAAATCCTCCCCTTCCTCCTTAACCCTTCCTTCCTCCCCCCCCCCCCCCCCCCCGTATAGAGCAACACCATTGTCTTAGACTCTTAGGCTTGCAACTTAGCCAGAACAAACTCAGCCATTCCCCAAATTATGGGTATTCTCTCACGTTCCAATTCTATGCTACCTCAAAAGGAGCTGCTATAAATATTTTTTACATATAAGTCCTTTTCCTTTTGCTTTTTATCTCTTTGGGGTACAGACCTAGTAATGGTATCACTAGGTTAAAAAACATATATTGTTTTATAGTTCTTTGTGTATAGATCCAAATTACCTTCCAGAATGGTTGAATCAGTTCCTAACTCCCTAATAATGCATTGGTCTCAGTTTTCCCACATCCCCTCATTTAGCCAATATGATATGTGTGGGTTATTTCTTTCATTGTGCATTTCTTTACATAATATGATGTTAGAATATTTTTTCGTGTGATTATAGTTTTAATTTTAAAGATATGAACAGTTTTAAAAGCCTTTGAGCATAGTCCAAATTGCTTTTCAGAATGATTGGATCACAGTAATGCGACTACTAGGTCTGTATCCCAAAGAGATTTTTTAAAATGGGAAAAGACCTGCTTGTACAAAAATATTTATAGCTGCGTTTCTCGAGGTGGCAAAGAATTTGAAACTAAAAGAATGTCCTTAAATTGGGGAATGGTTGAACAAATTAGAGTATATGATGGTAGAATACTATTGTGCTATGAGGAACAATGAACAGGATGATTTCAGAAAGAACTGGAAAGACCTACATGAACTGATGCAGAGTGAAATAAGCAGAACCAGGAAAACATTGTAATAGCAATATTGTGGAATGATTAAATGTGATAGACTTAGCTACTAATAGCAATACAATGATCCAGAACAATTCTCAGGGACTTATGAAAAAGAATGTTATCCACCAGCAGAGAAAGAACTATTGGAGTAGGAATGTAGATAAAAGCATATGATTTTTCACTTGTTTATTTGGGTATAAGGTTTGGAGTTTTGCTTTTATAAGATTATTCACTTACAAAAATTAATAACATGGAAATTTTAAAAATTAGAAGGATTATAAAAAGAATGATCAGATCAGTTTATAACTCTACCAGCAGTGCATTAGTGTTCCAATTGTCCCACATACCCTTCAGCATTTATTATTTTCTTTTTCTGCCATATTAGCCAGTCTGATAGATGAGATGGTATCTAAGATTTATTTTAATTTGCACTTATTTAATCAAGAGCAACTTAAGATATTTTCATGTGATTATTTACAACCTTGATTCCCTCATATGAAAATGACCTATTCATATCCTTTGACTATTTATCAATTGGAGAATAATTTGTATTCTTATAAATTTGTCTCAGTTCCCTATATATTTGAGAAATTAAGACCTTTGTCAGCAATATTTGCTGTAAAATTTCTCCCCTAGCTTTCTCTTTTTCTTCTAATCGTGGTTGCATTGGTTTTGTTTGTGTAAAGACTTTGTAGTTTAATATAATCCAAGTTATCCATTTTACATCCTATAATGGTTTCTGTCTCTTGAATGGTCATAAATTCTTCTCTGATGTTCCTCTAATTTTCTAAAGGTAGTACTCTTTATGTCTAACTCCTGTATCCATAATGTATTGATTACTTATCTTGGTATAGGGTACGTGCTTATAATCATATAAATAACAGTACATAAAGTATAATCCTATGAATATAGATTATACTCAATAAAATTTTAATGTCTATGGATTTTCATGTACTTCGTGTTATTTCATGGAATTGCTTATGTGGTAGAGGCATGGAGAGAAACTTAGAGAACTTGTAAACCAAGATGCAAGAACCAGGGTTCCAAATGGAATATTCCCAGGAGTTGGCATAAATTAAATAGGGACAAAAAGGAATATACCTTCTTTTCTGCAGCACATGGTACATTTACAAAAACTGACCATGTATTAGGGCATAAAAACATTGCAAACAAGTGGAAAAGAGCAGAAATAATAAATGCAACTTTCTCAGATCACAATGCAATGAAAATAATAATTAGTAAGGGAACATGGAGAGGTAAATCGAAAATTAATTGGAAATTAAACAATACTATTCTCCAAAACCAGTTAGTTAAAGAACAAATCATAGAAACAATTAATAACTTCATTGAAGAAAATGACAATGATGAGACATCCTTTCAAAACCTATGGGATGCAGCCAAAGCAGTACTCAGGGGAAAATTTATATCCTTGAGTTCATATATTAACAAATTAAGAAGGGCAGAGGTCAATGAATTGGGCATGCAAATTAAAAAATTAGAAAGTGAACAAATTAAAAATCCTCAGATGAAGACTAAATTAGAGATCCTAAAACTCAAAGGAGAAATTAATAAAATTGAAAGTCAAAGAACTATTGATTTAATAAATAAGACTAGAAGCTGGTACTTTGAAAAAACAAATAAAATAGACAAAGCACTAGTCAGTCTAATTAAAAAAAGGAAAGAAATAAACCAAATTGACAGTATCCAAGATGAAAAAGGAGACCTCACCTCTAATGAAGAGGAAATTAAGGCAATCATTAAAAACTACTATGCCCAATTATATAGCAACAAATATGGCAATCTAGGTGATATGAATGAATACTTACAAAAACATAAATTGCCTAGACTAAAAGAGGAAGAAATAAATTAGCTTAACAACCCCATTTCAGAAAATGAAATTGAACAAGCCATCAAAGAACTCCCTAAGAAAAAATCCCCAGGTCCAGATGGATTCACAAATGAATTCTATCAAACATTCAGAGAACAACTAATCCCAATATTAAACAAACTATTTGACAAAATAGGCCAAGAAGGAGTTCTACCAAATTCATTCTATGACACAAACATGGTTCTGATCCCAAAGCCAGGCAGGTCAAAAACAGAGAAAGAAAACTATAGACCAATCTCCCTAATGAATATAGATGCAAAAATCCTAAATAGGATACTAGCAAAAAGACTCCAGCAAGTCATCACAAGGGTCATCTACTATGACCAGGCAGGATTCATACCAGGAATGCAAGGATGGTTCAATATTAGGAAAACCATCCACATAATTGACCATATTAACAAGCAAACTGACAAAAATCACATGATTATCTCAATAGATGCAGAAAAAGCCTTTGATAAAATACAACACCCATTCCTTTATACAGTTGCCTTCAGAGGTAGCTCCGGGGATCTATCAGTTTTCAGTTCTTCTAAGGTTGGAAGATCTAAGAAGAGATATTTTTAAAATATTTTCTGGGCCTCTGTTCTGATGTTTGAGGGATCATAAGCACCTTTTCCACCCTGGAACCGTGACCTTGGTCACTGGCTACCCTGTGGCCAATAGTAGTCCTCCTCACCTTGGGATTGCGACCTAGGAATGCAATCTGGATCTGTGTGTGGGCAGTGCAGCAGAGTCCTGCACCCAGAACCAGCAATAGGACTCCCTGCAAAATCTCCTTCTGACCAACCCTCTTACTGTCTGTGACCTAGAGCTCTGAAAGCAGTTGCTGCTGATTTAGCTGCTCCCAAGGCCTTGGGAGGACTTGCTTTGACCTTCTAGTCCATATTCCATTTCCAGTCTAGTGGGATAGACCTTTCATGCTGATCTTTTAAGTTATTTTGGGCTGAAAAATCATTTCACTTTCATCCTTTTATGAGTGCTGCTCCAGAATTTCAGTTATATTAAAGTTATTTGGAAGGTAATTTGGTAGAGATTAGATGGGTCTGTGTACTTTCTCTAAAATCTTTTCTGGTCTATCCTCCCTTCCATGAATGATTTCTTAGATATTCTCACTATGGGATACTTGATAAGATTTTATTTAAAATTTTTTAATCATTTTGAACAGAGGCCCATTTAAAATTTTGAATGATATTGGCTTGTAGTTTTCTTTCTGTGTACTGTCTTTCCCTGGCTTAAGAATTAGGACTTATATTTGTCTCATAAAAGGCCTCTGGTTAAATTTCTTAATTTTTGAGGATAAGTTGTGAGGTCTGGGTACTAACTCTTCTTTAATAAAGAAAAGTTTGATAGAATTCTCCTATGATTCCATCAGGTCCAGGAAATTTTTTCTTTGATTGTTTCTTTGCAGAGACACCTATTTCCTTTTCTGAAATGGATTATTAATTAAGATCTCTACCTGGTCTTAATGCTAGCTTGGATATTTTGTAATTTTTGAAGGTATTCCTCATTTTCTTGGTGTTCTCTGTTTTGTTAGCATATAATTGCACATATGTTCTGATTATTCTTTTTTTATCTCTTCTACTTTTGCTCTATAATCACACATTGCTCATTTGCAATTTCATTGATTTGATTTTCTGCTTTCCTTTTAATTAATTAGATAAAGGTTTATCTATTTTATCAATCTTTCTGCTAGTGCAGGCCTTCATCACCTATGCCTATGATTATTGCAGTAGTCTGCTGGTTGGTCTGCTTGCCTCAGGTTTCTCCCACTCCAATCCATTCTTATCCACTAAAATGATATTTCAAAAACACAGATCCAATCATGATACTTTCCTCCATTCAACAAATTCCAGTGGCTTCCTGTTGCCTTTAGGAGAAAATACAAAATGCTTTATTTAACATTCAAAGCCCTTCATTACCTTGCCTACTCCTATCTTTCTGATTTTCTTACACTGGTCTCCTGGACATGTCTTTCATCTAGTGACACTGGTTTCTTGGCTGTTCCATAAATAAGACTTTCCATCACTCTGCTCAGGGAATTTTCCCTGGCTCTCCCCCAGGATTATTCTCTCCCTTCTCTTCCTTGACTGCTGACCTCCCTGGCTTCCTTTAAATTCCAAGTAAAATCTTGGTTTTTATAGGAAGCCCTCCTAAAACCTCTTAATTTTGGTGCCTTCCCTCTGTTAATTTTTCCTATTTATCCCATCTGTAGCTTCATAAATTTTTTATTTGTTTGCATATTGTTTATCCCTTTAGGTTGTCAGTTCTTTGAGGGCAGGAACTATCTTTTGCCTCTATTTTTAAATTCTTAGCACTTAGTATAATGTAGACACTAGCATTAGGAGATACCTAATGATTTTTCTTAATAGTCTTCATCTCTAACTTTTTTTTCTCATTATTTCCCTTGATAGTTTAACTCCTTTATTCTCTGAATCGGTTTTGTTACTTTCATAAAGTATCTTTTTGATAGTTTGTTTAGAATAGCACTGAAACTGCTGAAAAGTAAATATACTTTCTGTAGATCTTGTTATCTTTAAATGTATAATTTCCCAAATTGTAAGTGTAACCTGCTATCATAATTAAACTGTAAACATTTTAGATGGTGTCTCAAAGCAATTTTCATCTTTGTAAAAGTTATTTTTCATTTAAAATTTTTCAGACTTCATGGTAAGCTGGTGACTATTTGTATGTTTAGAAACAAATTAACTGTTGCCTTTTAGCCATGACAGTTCATAATAAATGAATAAAATGTGTTTAACTCTTAAAGGTACTTTACTATAGCTATTTTATTTCCTATTAAATAGCAAAGTATAAATATTAAATATTAAGCACCCACAAAAAAAAACAGTGTCTTCTACTAGATGGTTGTATCATATATTAGAGAAGCTCACTAGGCTCTGTTAATAAAATTTGTGTATGTGGGTTTTTTTTGGAAACTGTAGCTCTACGGTGAAATTAAGTAACTTTGAACCTAGTTTTAGACCACAAAGTTGGCTGGGCTTGCTGTTACTTGTGATTTTTTCTTAGGAATTTTCTGCCAATTCAGGTCCTGGAAACAAATTACAAAAATATTAAAAAAAAAAATAAAGTCAGGTATTTGTTTTAGCAACACATGTGCTTTATTTGAACATTTAAGCTCTTTTAATAGAGACAGTTGGTAGTGTAGTGGATAGAGGGCTGGGCCTGAACTCAGGAAGAACTGAGTTCAAATGTGGCCTCAGATACTGATTAGCTTTATAATGCCAGGCAAATCATTTTAATCTCTGTTTGTCTTGGTTTCTTCAACTGTAAAATGAGGATAATAATAGCACCTTCCTTGCAGGGCTATTGTAAGGATCAAATAAAATAATATTTGTTAAAAAATAGGCTTAGCATAGTGCCCGACACATAGTAGGCAATATACAAATGCTTGTACTCTTCTCTTTCCCTTCCTAATTATGCCTGTTTTGACATATCATTTATGCATTATTCAGATAATACATAATTAAATATTTATCATATGTATTACATTGTACTAAATGCTTGATTATATAGGTAGATAGTTGCACAGTAAATAGAATTATGGATTTGGAGTTGGGAAAACCTTCATTCAAATACTGCCCCAAATATAGAGTAGCTCTGTGGCCCTAAGCTGCTTTAACTTCTCTCAACTTTAGTTTCCTCATCCATAAAACAAGGATAATAATAGCACCTAATTCTCTAGTTAGTAGTTAGGTTCAAATGAAATAATATGCAAAGTGCATTATTATTATTGTACTAGCCTTTCTATCTTAGAATTGAAGCTAATTATATCAGTTCTAAAGCAGAAGAGCAGTGAAGCCTAGGCATTTGGGGTTAAGTAATTTGCCCAGGGTCTGAGGTCAGAGATGAACCCAAATCCTCCTGATTGTAGGCCTGGCACTCTATCCATTGTGCTACTTGGCTGTGACCTCCTCCCCACCTTTATTTTCCCCAGTCACTTTGGACTCTTCACAACTTATTTGGGATTTTCTAGGCAAAGATACTGAAGTAGTTTGCCATTTCTTTCTCCAGCTCATTTTACTCAGGAAACTGAGGCAAATAGGGTTAAGTGACTTGCCCAGGATCACACAGCTAGTAAGGATCTGAGGCAATATTTGTAAAGTTGGATTTTTGAAAGAAATTGTAAGACTCTTATTATAACCTTGCATATATGTGTATCTCTCTCTCTCTCTCTCTCTCTCTCTCTCTCTCTCTCTCTCTCTCTCTCTCTCTCTCTCTGTCTCAACAACTAGAGTGCAGTAGTCCTCAATCAGTAGTATGATTGATAATAACAATGGGTTGTATAATTTGCTCACTATAGTTCAATGGCAGCATTAAAACAACAATATTTAAAGCTATTTGTGTAACACCAGAGTGACTAAAATCCCATTATTTGCATTTCATTTTCATTTATAGAAATCCTTCCATCATTTCTTCAGAAAGTTGAAGCTGTCTCTGAAGCCTCTGGAGAAACTTGTGCCGCTTTGAATGATTGTCTTAATCTCTTCACCAAACAAGAAGGGGTAGGTATTTTGATGCTAATTTATCTCAATTATTTTGGTGCCATATCAGCATATTAGACAACATTTCTTTTGGCTAGTGCCAGGAGAATACTGCATGTCAAGTAACCCCAAGTTATGTACTTGTAGTCTCCTACTATAGGACCCAAAGGCTAAAATATTAGTAAAAGTCTTACATTTTCATAATTTAAGTGGTGCAGTGAATTTTTAGCATCTTCATATAAATTTGGGGGGTTTTGTTTGGTTTTGTCAGGGAAGGACTGTTTTTTAATAATTTGAATAAAGAAAGCTTTCACAACTAGGAAGATACATAAAGGTTTCTGAGAGGAGTTAGGTACCTGAGCTGAGCCCTGAAGGAAGATACACTGAGAAGGGAGTCCCTTTCAGATATAAAGTTACTCCTATTGTAGAAATAGAAAATGGAATGCCAAGTTTTGGGAATAGCTTGTATAAGTAGATGTGCTGCTGAAAATTGGCTACATTGTATAGTGTATCAAAGGTGAAATTAGATATGAAATTAGAATGGAAAAAGTGGGTTCAAGCCAGAATGTGGAAAGGCTTAAGTAAAAAGCACTGTAGTCTATATTGCATCTTAGGAACAATAAGGAACTAAAGGACTCTGAGTGGGATAGTAACTCAGACCTATGCCTCCCATTATTTTGGCAACTCATGAATTCAGAGTGTTGAGGTTATAAGGAACTTTAGAGGTCAACTAGGCTTACCCCTTCATTTTGCAGATGAGGAAATTGAGTCCCTAAGTGGTGAAGCTCCTTATCATACAGTTGGCAGACTCTTATGGCTTATTTGTTTTTCTTCATCAGAAGATATTTAAGAATGTTATATATAATGTTAATGGTTATAATCAAGTCAATCAGTAGGTATTTGTTTAATCTCATACTTTGTGCTAGGTACTCTGTTCACAGTTAATACAAAAAAAAAAATTCCTTCCTTTTAGGAACTTAAATTCTAAAAAAATGAGATAGCACACATAATTAAGTATACATGAACTACCTACCAAACAAAGTGTCAAATTAAAACATAACCCAGGCATAAATTCAACTAGAATTCCTAGAAGAGATGTAGTAGGAATTTGAAAAAAAGGGCTAAACATATTTTTTAAATGAAATGAGAGTACTTGAGGGGAAAATAATGGAAACAAAATGAGTTATGAAAGAAATAAGAGCTATGGAAGAAGGAATTGGAAATGTAAGTAACTGCTTGGCACAAGAGGTACAAAACTTTGCCCAACTAATAAACAAACCAAATTGAAGCCAAAGAATCCATGAGACAAGAAGAAATATCAAAATCAAGTAAAAAAGACTGAAAATTGAAGTTTAATGACTGGAGTTAAATAGAAACATCAAAAGGAAAACACTAATGAACATTAAAAAGGATCAAACAAAGATAAATTATTTATCTTCTAATATAGGGAGGTGGGTTAGATATGTTTCCTCTGAAACCTGTCATTATCAAGTGTCCCAGAAGGAGTCTAATGGGACAGGAGGCCTAAGAATATTTCTGTTGTGTCTTGATGATCTTAAGAGAAGTGTGAAAATAGATGGAGTCAAGCTATCTGAGAAAGAGCAATACAGCCTTGTGCAGTTGTTCATTTGCTTTTGTGACCCCTTATGGGATTTTCTTGGCAGAGATGTTGGAATAGTTTGCCATTTCCTACTTCAGTGGGTTAAGGCAAACAGAAGTTAGTTAACTTGCCCAGAGCCACACAACTAGGAAATGTCTGAGGCTAGATTTGAACTCAGGTTTTCTTGACTGCCAAGTGGTCTATTCACTAAGCCATCTAGCCACCTACAATCTAGATCCCCACTATTCCTTCTCAAAAATATTGAAAATGTACTGGACGTAAATTCTGATTGAGAAAGTCAAGAAAAAGTCATAGTGAGTCATTTTTTCTATCCAGGACAGCTTAGAGGAACAGCTTGAGTACAGATACTAGGGAAGGTGTCTGATCAGGATTAAGTTTAGCATAGAGCATTCCAGCTCCTAAGAACTAAAAGAGGGCCAAGACAGGGAACAAGAGTAGAATGAGATCTCAGGTAAAGCTTTGCAGGAACAGGTGCTATCTGGCAACTCTGTCACCTACTGCCCAGTTCTGAGTCACAAATACAGGGTGGATAGGAAAGGTCACAAACATAATAAACCTTAGTTGTGAATCCAGCAAGAAAGAAGTTCAGGAAATAAAACTCTGACTCTGAACTAAGTAGCAGAGGGATGACTTAATTCTAGTCTTTAGTCTAACATGTAAATCTGTCAAGTAGTAACAAATTAAAAAGGTGATTTTAAAAATAAAATTATAGCAGCAGAGGGGAAAAAATAAAGAGCTAGGAAAGAAAGATATGAAAAGATAATTAATAGCCTTATTGAAGAAAATAACTCCTGAAAATTACAGTTGGCCAAATAGAAGCTAATGTCTCCATGAAACATTACAGTTGGCCAAATAGAAGCTAATGTCTCAATGAAACATAAGAAAACAAAATCATTCTGAAAAATTGAAGAAAATTCAGAATATCCAATGTGAAAACTAACAAACCTGGAAAATAGATGAGGGAGAGATAATTTAAGAATCACTGGAATACTTGAAAGCTATGAATATAAAAAAAAGAACCTAGATGTTATATTTCAAGAAATTGTTCAAGAAAACCATCCAGAAATCTTAGAAACAGCATTCAAAGTGGAAATTGAAAGACTCCACTAAAAGAATCATAAAAGGAACTTCAAAGTGAAAGCTCCTGGTAATAATATAACCTAAATACAAAGTTCACAGTTCAAGAAAAATATATTACATGCAATCAGAAAGAATTAATTCAGATACTGAGGAGCCACAGACAGGATCACACAAGATTTAACAACCCCATGTTAAAATGTTGGAATTTTACAGAAGACATATTAACTAGGTTTAACACAAAGAATAACCTACCTAGCAAAACAAGTATACTCCTACAGGGAAACAATGAACTTTGAATGAAATAGAGGTCTTATAAGCAATCTTTGTGAACAGACTAGTTCTATATAGAAAAGTTGGCATACAAACAGGTAAGTCAAGAGAAAAATAAAAAGGAAAACATAAGAAACTATATGGATTAAAGAAGGTTAAAGAGCCCAGTAGAATGGATTAGAAACCAAAAATCCAACAATGTGTTATTTACAAAAATCATACTTGAAATGGAAGCATCCACACAGAGTCAAAATAAATTCCTGGAGTAGAATGCATTATTGTTCAGCTAAAGTAAAAAAAGACAGGATTAGCAATCATGATCTCAGAAAAATTAACAAGAAAAATAGACTTAATTACAAGAGAAAAACAGGAAAACATTTTTCTTGAGAGTAACAGACAATTGATTAATATCAATATTAAATTATGGACCAAATGGTCCTAGCATCTACATTTTTAAAGTAAAAATGAAATGCATGAAAATGAAACTTACCAGAATACATAAACAGTCTACCTTAATTTGCCTCTCAGATCTAGATAACTCTATCCCAAAAATAAACAAGAAAGAAGTTTAAGACTTGAGTAGAATTTTAGAAAAATTTGATGTAATAGATCTCTGGAGAATATCAAATAGGAATAGAAGGACTATTTTTCAGCCGTTCATGACCCATTCACAAAAATTGGGTTTGTATACTGGGTCATAAAAACCACACACAAAAATACAGAAAAGCAAATAGTAATTGTATCTTTTATTAACAATAATGCCATAAAATTACATTTAATAAAGGGCTTCTTAATCAAAGATTAAGATAATTAGAAACCAAATAACAGTACTAAAGAATGAGTGGATTAAAGAAAAATTCATAGAAATGATTTCATTAAAGATGAATAAATAACTATGAGAATACACATTAAACTTTATAGAAGACAGCCAAAGCAATATTTAGAGGAAAAATTTTATCTCTAAACTCTTTTTTTAATAAAAGAAAGAACAGATCAATGAATATGTCATACATATCAAATACTACAAAACCAATAATTAAAATCCTCTCAAATAAATACCAAAACAGAAATCTTTAAAGTCTCAAAGGAGAGATTAACAAAATTGAAAGTAAAAAAGCAAAAATCATTGAACTGATAAATAGCATTAGAGTTTTTTCTTTGAAAAAAAAAACCTGTTAATTAGATAAGCCATTAGCTAATTTTATTTCAAAGAAGAAAATTAACCAGCTTAAAAATGGGGAGAATAAAAGGTGTTTATAAAGCAAGTAAGAAGAAATAAAAGAAATTATTGGGAGCTGTTTTACCCAACTTATGTAATAAAATTGATTATCTAAATAAAATCAATGAAAAAAAATAAAAATAGCCCACATTAACAGGATAGATTGAAATAGTATACTTAAATGACCTTATAATTGAAAAAAGAAGCTATTAACTTTCAAAGAACAATATTCCAGGACTTTATGAATTTATATGCAAATTCTACCCAACATTTAAATAATAACAATACTACATAAACTTTTAAAAAATACAAAAAGGGGTATTACAAAATTCCTTCTTTGAGGCAAAAATAGTGTTGCTGCTTACACTAGGAAAATCCAAAACATCAAGAAAACTATAGACCATTTTCTTACTGAATATTGATTAAAAAATTTTAAGCTAAGTATAAGTAGATGACTATCATGTATAACCCAAAGATCATGTACTATGATCAGGCCAGATTTATACTAAGAATGAAGGGAGCAATTCAGTATTAGAAAAATGCTGAAAGCTCAGGGCCTGCCTTGCTCATGGCTTCAGGGGTTCCTAGCCAGGTGGGGCGGCAAAGGTGGAAATGAGTGATGGAAGACAGTGGTGAAGGCAGAAATGAGTAATGGAAGACAGCAGTGAAGATGGATATGAGTGATGGAAGACAGCGGTGAAGGTGGAAATGAGTGATGGAAGATGTGTGTGTTAGCCTAGGGCCCAACTTTGCATGGAGCTGCTAACACCAGACCCAGGGGTAGCTTTTATTTTTATACCCCAATGGGTACATATTCAACATACATGCTCAAATGTAGATAATTGGAAAAGTGATACATTAACTTTTTTATATTTTTTTTATTTGGTCAATTTCAAACATTATTCCTTGGTTACAAAAACTATATTCTATTCCTCCTCACCTCCCTCCACCCTTCCTATAGCCAATGCACAATCCCACTGGGTATTACATGTGACCTTGATCAGAACCCATTTCCATGTTGTTGATGTTTGCACTAGGATGTTCATTTAGGGTCTATATCCCCAATCGTATCCCCCTCCACCCAGATACATTAACTTTTAACAAATCGTCTGATTAACATTCTGTGAAGATAATCGACAAACATTGTGGCCAAGTTGACAGAACAAAGGGGTAATAGAAACACAATTCAGTTTTAATATTAACTAATCATTTTTTAGAGTTTCACTGGGGAGTTTCTAAGATGGGTTTCAGTTGGTAAATCAAGTCACTGAGGCATGATGTACTAAGGCATAGTGTACAAGCCTCTCCCTATGATGACTGATGTGCTGGCTTAGGAGAATTTGTTCTATGCATGGGAGTGGGGAATTTCCAAGACCAGCTTTGTTGAGAGTTACATGCATAAGCAGAAGTTAACCCATGATAATCTTTTCGGTTTGGTTTTGTGAGTATGATCTTTTGGTGGTATTCTGGGGGAATAATGTGCAAGTATTTGCTCTTATATTATTTTTCCTGAAGCTGGGGAGAGAACACTAATCGTAATAATTCCAATATGAAGGTATGTTAGAGAAGTCACACAGAGGGGGTGGAGTGGATGTCTCCATCCTGCCAAGGAGCCACTTTGTGACTTCTTGGCCTCCACATGTGACTGTGTCAAGACATTGTGGCTTGACGGCCCCCATCAGAAAAACTCAACCCAATTGACCACATTGATAATTTTTAAAAAATGAAAATCATATTATTAGTTAAGTAAATGCTGATAAAACTTTTGTTATATTACAGCACCCATACCTATTAAAAACATTAGAACATGTAGGAATAAATGGAACTTTCCTTAAAATTATAAGCAATATCTTACTAATGGGGATAATAAAGTAGAGAAGCCTTTCCAATATCAAGGGTAAAGCAAGGGTTTCCATTATTTTATAATTTATTTATAATATTTTTCCATGGTTACATGATTCATGATTTTTTGCCCCCCGCTTCCCTCCTCCCTCCTAGAGTTGAGAAGCAATTCCACTGGGTTATACATGTATCATTGTTTAAAACCTATTTCCATATTATTTATATTTGCAGTATACTGCAAATTCCAAACCCCAATCAAATCCCTTTTGAACTACATGATTGATCATGTTTTTCTTTTGCATTTCTGCTCCCACAGTTCTTTCTCTGGATGTGGATAGCATTCTTTCTCATAAGTTCCTCTGGATTGTCCTGGATCATTGCATTGCTGCTAGTAGAAAAGTCTATTCCATTCAATTGAGCCATAATGTATCAGTTTCTATATACAATGTTCTCCTGATTCTGCTCCTTTCTCTCTGCATCAATTCCTGGAAGTCTTTCCAGTTTATATGGAATTGCTATAGTTCATTATTCCATGGGACTTTTTCACAAAGCTGTTTACTGCCCTTAAATCTTGGACCAGTCTCCATTGGACTTTTCCTTCAGAGTCACATTTTGTTTTCTTTATGGGTATTATTGGTGTATTATATTCTGAAATTGTTGGGATTAGAATTTTCTGATCCAACAAGCTTTGGATAATTGGGTTGATTCCATCTATGGCTTCTTTACTTAGTTTGTATTGTGGTATCCTTGGTGGTGTCTCTTCTTTAACTTCTACTTTTACTGGTGTTGCTGACTTTAGAATCCCTACATCTGAAGAATGTGTAGCCCAAAGTCCTTTGGGTATATCACTTGGTATTTCAAATATTGTACCTTCATTCTGAACTTGTTCATCATCCACTTGCCCCATTAACAGCAATGGATAATGTTTTAAAGAGTCTTTGGGTAGATGTAGAAAGATTTTCCCCAATTTATCACATTGAATAGTTGCTCCAATTTTACACAAAAAGTCTCTCCCAAGAAGGTTGATTGGGCATTCTGGGATTAACAAGAATGTGTGTTCTGTTGTTAGGGGTCCTAGTATTACCATTTTTGATTTTAGTTTTGGTACTCCTTGTTTTTTCCCTTTAGCCCCCATTATTTGTATGTAACTTGTGATTTGGCTGTCTTCGGGAAATGTTTTTAAAACAGATTTAGTTGCTCCTGTATCAGTAAGAGCTGGGTAAATCTCATTACCCACTTTTATCATGACCCTTGGTTCTGTGTTCTCATTTTATTGGCACACTTGGACCATAGGTGCCTCTATTTCTATTTTGTTCAAATCCCAGTTTTGTTCTTCATCTACAGACTTTTCTTATTGCTTTGAACATTCATTTTTCAATCCATCATCAGTTTGCAAGGGAATTGCATTATTATGGAGACTTATGGATGACATAACAATGTTTGTGTTTGTTTTTTCTTGTGCAGTTACTATTGGTTGGAATTCTTCTGCATAAGGGTTTAAAGCATTATAGTATTCCATCACCAACAGATGCCACAATTTGTTCAGCCATTCCCCAATTGATGGATATTATTACTATTACCATTCACTAGTCAACTAGAAATATGAGGGTAGCAATAAGATGAGATAAAGAACAAACAAAGCCATTGTATTTTACAGATAATAAAATGGCTATTTAGAAAACACAGTGAGCTAAAAAATAATTAAAATAATTTACAACTTCATCAAAGCTTAAGGATATAAATTATATCCATAGAAATTACCAGCATTTCTGAATATTAACAATGAAGTCAAGTAGAAAGAGAAAGCAATATGAATTCTATTTAAAATAATTAAGGAGAGTATAAAATCTTTAGGAGTCTGCCTACCAACATACATGTAGGACTTATTGGAATAAAATTACAAAATACTCTTTACTCAAAGTTTTTTTAGTTTCATAAAGGTTAAAAATATTAAAGGAGTCAGTAAGGAAAAATGGGAGAGAAAGGGGAGGATCAGTATCTGATTACAAACTAACCCACAATACCATAATCATCATAACAGTTTGGTGTCCAGAGTAAGACATAAAGAGATTGAGCTAACTACACATATACAGAAGTATATGATTATAGCAATCTGGTATTTGATAGTGTAAGAATTCACTATTCAATATACCTGTTAGGAAAACTAGAAAATAGTCTGGTAGAAACTACATATTTTTGCATATTAGAAAAAGCTCCTAATAGGTATATAATTTAATAAAGATTGACATCATAAGCAAATCAGAGGGGCATGAAAGAAATTACCTGTCAAATCTACGAATAGGTGAAGAGTTTGTGACCAAACAAGCAATCAAGAGATTAACAGGAGAAAATAGTACATTTTTGATTACATAAAATTAAAATGTTTTTGCACAAAATCCCTCCAACTAAAATTAGACAAGAAATAGGAACTTGGGAAAAGAATGTCTGCAAGAAGTTTCTCTGATAAAGGTCTCCTAAGATTTTATATATACATCTACAAAATGTTTATATATTTATTTATATATATGTATACATGTACATGAACTTATTCAAATTTATAAGAATTAGATCCATTGTCCCATTTGTAAAATATTCAAAGGGTATTAATATGCCATTTTCAAAGGAAGAAATCCAATTTATAAAAAAGCCATATTTAAAAAATTATCCATTACTAATACTTAGAAAAATGCAAATTCAAACAACTCTGTGGTACACACGTTAGACTGACTAATTTGGCAAAAAGGAAAATGATAAATGCTGGAGGAACTGTGGGGAATAAAGATATTTTAATGTGGAGCCATGAAGTTGTTCAGTCATTCTAGAAACCTTGAAACTATGCTCCAAAATCTATTAAACTCTGCATATGCTTTTATCCAGCAGTATAGCTAGTAGTCATATATCCCAGATGTATGAAGAAAAAAATAAAAAGACTCATGTACAAAAACATTTATAGGAGCTCTTTTAGTTGTATCAAAAAATTGGAAAGTCATTGGAATGGCTGAACTAGTTACAGTATATGAATATAGTAGAATCCTATTGTATTGTAAGAAATAGCGAAGTAAGTAAAGTGCCTGATCTGGAGCCAGGAAAATTCATCTTCCTCAGTTCAAGTCTAGTCTCAGATACTTCCTAGCTGTCCGACTCTGGGTAAGTCACTTAACTCTGTTGGCTTCAGTTTCCTCATCTGTAAAATGAGGTGGAGAAGGAAATGGCAAACTGGTCCAGAATTTTTGCCAAGAAAACCACAAATAGGGCCATAAAGAGTCAGACATGACAAAAATCTGAATAACAAAGCCCACGTTAAAAAAATACGGCTAGTTTTGAGGGGAAAGAAAAATGACTTGTTTTGAATCTTTTGAGTTTAAGGTACTGTTGGTCATCCAATTCAAAATATTCTATAGGCAATGGATAATGCAGGACTGGAGCTTTCGATAGAAGCTAGACTAGATATAGATCTGCTGATTATTTGAATATAGATAATCATTGAACCCATGGGAAACTGATAAAATTATCAGTGAAAGCTTAGAGAGAGAAAAGAGAAGAGGACCTAGAGTGTGTCTTGGGGTTGGGACACTAGTTAATAGATAGTAGAAGATAAAAAATATGACCACTCCTATCCCTAAGAAGAATTATAAGATTTAAGTCCTGGTAATTCATTAGATTGAGGAACTCATAAGTTGGAATAGTTCAAGGAACATCAGTATGTCTTTTGAAGTTTCTAGTATAAAGTCAGGAGTTAGTTTTGGTAGAGAGGAATACTGTGATCCAAAAATAGAACATATTGTTGGAAAAAAAGGGGAAAAAAAGAAAGAAATGGAGAATGTCCTGAGGGGGTTGCTGATAATGATCTACCAGATTGAGGAATTTGCCATAAATTTGGATAGAATAAAACTTCAAAGGAGGCGAAAGGAGGATGATTATAGGGAGAATTTGGAAATGGTCATAGGGAACAAGAAGTTGTGATTTGAAAACAAAAAGCATTAATGGTATACTTTTTGTTTTTGAGAGAAATGTATTAGAGCTATTTCAGACCTAGTTAGAGCTGGACTTGGAGTCCTAGGATTTGGGTTGAAAATCTTGGCACTGAAACTATCAATTTAAACTTGGACAAGTTGCTTAACACTTATCCTCATTTTTTTTCTTGTTAAAATTATCATACATTTATTTTTTATTTTTTGTTATCCCCGAGTGTGTGCCCGCTCCCTGACCCCGCCCCCCCCCAACCCGGCCCAGTCATGGGTAAGATTGGAAAGAGAATGTTGGCCATGTCTAACAGTATATTTCATTCTGCATATTAATCCATCATTTCTTTCAGGAGGTGAGTAGCATTATTTGTCATCCACCTTCTGGAATCATGGTTGTCAGTTAATTGATCAAACTTCTTAAATCTTTTGAAGTTGTTCATTTCTACAGTGTTGATGTTATAGTATAAATTGTTTTTCAGTCTGCTCACTTCACATCACTTTATATATATATATATATATATATATATATATATATATATATATATCCTCTTGGGTTTCTCTGAAACTTTCTCTTCATTTCTTGCAGTATAATACATTCTATTATATTCATACATCATAATTTGTTCAACCATTCTCCAATTTATGGGTAGCTTTTTAGTTTTTAGTTCTTTGTTACCACAAAAAGAATTGTTTATTTTTTGACATATAAGACCTTATCTTCTTTCTTTGATTTCTTTGGGGCATGGGCCTCATAATGGTATTGGTGGATCAAAGAGTATGTACACTTAATAATTTATAGTGCAAAATTCCAAATTGCTTTCTAGAATAGCTAGCTCACAGCTTCATCAGAATAACATAAATATGACCTTTTCTCCTCAGTACCTCTGACATTTGTCATTGTTAGATTTGCAACTCAGAAAAATCTAATGTGGAACCTCAGAGTTGTCTTAATTTGCATTTTTCTAATTGTTAATTATTTTGGAGCATTTTTTCCCCATATTGCCACTCTAATCAATCTTCTATTCAGCTGCCAAAGCAATTTTCTGAAAGCACATACTGTACCACCCTGCCCCCACCCAACTCAATAAACTCCAGTGAATCCCTATCACCTCTAGGATCCAATACAAATTCCTTTTTGGCATAAAGTCCAGCATAATCTAACCCTCACTTCCTGCCCTTTCAACTTTCTAATCTTCTTGTACCTTACTCTTTGCCAACTAATCCTCAGTCCAGTGACATTGGCCTCTTTGAAGTTTCAAAAACAAGACACTGCATCTCTTGGCTCTGACTTTAGTCCCTCACTGTCCCCCTTCTCTGGAATGCTCTCCCTCCTCAAGCCTACTTGCTTCTTTTAAAGCTGTTCTAGCTGAAATATCTTCTATAGGAAGCCTTTCCCCAAACCCTCTTAATTCTAGAACCATCTCTCTTTTAATTATTTCCCATTTGTCCTATTTATAGCTTCTTTTGTTCATAGTTGTTTGCTTGTTTTTTTTTCCCTGTTAGTTTGTGATTCCTTGAGGATAAGGATTGTCAATTGGCTCTTTTTGCAACCCTACCTTAGTTTAGTGCCTGGCACTTAGTAGGTGCTTAATTAATGTTTTTTTGTAGATTTTCTGGTTAAGGATAGATTTTATTTCTTCTCGAGAATTGCATACTCATTTCCATTAATCAGTTACCAATTAGGTAATGGATGATCCTCAAATTATCAAACGAGATAGGTAAATTACTTAATTTGTAAATTACTTAGCATAGTACCATTAACAATATACAGTATGTAAGTGCTTATTCTCTTCCTCCAATTTCTTAATCTTTAAAATGGAGACAATACTTGAATGATCTGCTTGTCATGTTTTTGTGAGAAAAGCACTTTGTAAACCATTATTCATATGGAACTAACTCCCCTTGGCATTACTCACATGACAAAAAGGGAGTTTACCAAATTTATTACAAGTTAGGCCAAGATTATGTATAAAGAATTGCATTATTTTAAAATAACATCTACCACCTGCTAAAAACTATGATTTAATATTTTAGAGTGCAGGCTTTTTAAAAGCAAGACTTGTTATATATTTTATTCTCTAGACCCAGTGTATTTCCTTGAACATAATAGATACTTAATGAACATGTTCTAGATTAGTTTCTAGACTAACTTAGCATAATCAGAATCTTAAAAAAGTATCCCTCTAATTAACCTATAAGGACTCCAAGATTAGTACTTGGAGAAGAGAATCCATTCTTCATTCTGGAGACTCTCACTAATTTTATGAATGGAGATTATGCTTGAATTTTGCAAGATATAAATTTGCAGGACCTTAAGAAAAACAAACAAGTATTCCACCCCATTCAATTCATTATATATGTTTTAGGAATATGGGCAAATGAAACAAAAATAAATCTGGAGAGAAACTCATTGCAATAGACATTTATTTAGTATCTAATATGTAGAAGGCATTTAGTTGGGCACTGTTATTGGGTTGTCATGAGGTCATACCATATTCTTTAGGTTCTTTTTTCTTCAAAAATTTAAAAAAAATAATATTCTCCCCACTACATGTAAAAACAGTTTTTAAAATTCATTTTTTAAAATTTAGAATTCCAAATTCTTTCTTTTCTCTTAACCACCCCCATTTTTATTCCCTTCCTGACCTTTCCCATCCTGATCACAGTAAGCAGTTTAATATAAATTTTACATATGTAATCATGTAAAACATTTTATCACATTTAGTTTTTTATAAGATTTTATTGATATCTTTTGTTTTTAGATCACTTTTATTTTAGAATGTTCTACTTCTGACCTAAGAGTTATTTCTTGTAACAAATAAAAAAAGAAAAAATAAAGATAAAGCAATTCAGCAAAGCTAATCTTAGGTTTAGGTAGGCTTCCAATACAAATCTCAACAACCGCATCTACAGAACCTGTATAGTCATTATTTGTGTTTACAGTGATAACTGTTGAAATGCTATTAATACTTCATTTATCAGATAAAGTTTCAATTATAGGCAATATTGAGTAACCATTGATGCAACAAAACAGCTTGATATGTTTAAAAAGATTTTCATCAGTGTTTGAAAGTTGTTAGTCCTTTCTCCTTTTGCATCTTCAGTTAACCAGGAATTCAGTTGCTATTTGATTGTGACCCCATGGACCATAGCACTGGAGGGCCTTCTTTCTTCGAAGGCTGTCCAACTTCATGTCTATTTTTTCTGTAACACTTTCTATCTATCTCATTCTCTGTTGTCCCTATTAACTTTTGCCTTCCATTTTCCCCAACAACAGGATCTTTCCCAACAATTTTACTGTTAAGTGACACTTGCCAAGACTCACATGGTAAGTCTTGAGGCCAGATTTAAATTCATGAAGATAAATAAGTCTTCATGACTCCAAACCCAACAGTTTATTCACTTCATCACTTAGCTGTCTCAGTTATGAGTATTCAGGGTAATTGAAGCTTTTCTGTACTGTGTAATTACAATTTAAGTGGCTTATTTATTGGTTGTATTGTGAACAAACTTTGATTCTTCTTTCACTTTGCCAGAATTGTTCAGTCAATAAGCAGTTATGATGGGGCAGCTAGGAGGTTCAGTGGATAGAGTCAGATGTGGAGATGGGAGGTCCAAGGTTCAGATGTGACCACTTCCAAACTGTGTGACCAGGAGCAAGTCATTTAACTCAGGTTGCCTAACCCTTATCACTCTTCTGCCTTAGAAATTATAGCCATTCTAAGACAAGAGGTAAAGGTTAATTTTTCTTTTTTATGGAATGCTTGCTATATGTCAGGTAGTTTACTAAAATGTTGGAGATTCAAGGAAAAAGCATTGTCCTCAAAGAGCTTACATTCTAATGAGGAAGGCCACACACATATATGTAGGCATATAATAAGTATGTATCTTTAAGATGTGTACAGAATAGATGGAAGCTGACCTTAAAATGAAAGGTGCAATCATCCAAACCTGCTAAATCCAATACTTTATTTTTTTAATAAGCAACGCTTTTATCTAGATGGACCTTAATTTTATTTTTTCTGAGAGGAATAACATTTCTCTACTCACAAAGTT
This sequence comes from Monodelphis domestica, assembly GCF_027887165.1. Taxonomy (NCBI): domain Eukaryota; kingdom Metazoa; phylum Chordata; class Mammalia; order Didelphimorphia; family Didelphidae; genus Monodelphis; species Monodelphis domestica. The sequence continues at coordinate 276,029,944 of NC_077229.1, read as the reverse complement.
GAACCAAATTTTGTATTTCTTTATAATAAGGCTTTTTGTGAAAGGTTCTCAGCTTGTCCTGTTGATCAAAACCAAAGCAGTTTTCTTCCCGACCAAAGGGAGGGTTAGAAAGGGGACAATTGTTTTGACTTTTAAAAGGGGTGGGGCTGTAGATGTCGGAGCAGATTGGGGAAGAGCCCAAGAAGGTGAAAAGGATCTAGTCAGGGCCAAGCCTACATTTCTGAGCATGTGTACACTGCCCACTTTAGGACCTCGCAGGAGCCTCTGCGCTATTTGCGTCCAAGTAACCGGCTCCTTCTCGTCCCAGGAAAATCGGAGAGCTGCCCGGCTCTGCTCCTTTTCTAGGGAGGTTGTTTGCAGGGTTCTTGGCGGCTCCTCCCTCCATCTCGGCTTGCCCCGCCTTTCCCGTTTCCTACATGTGACTTGGCGCCTGTCATCTAGGAGGGAGGGAGACCAAGGGCAGAAGACCAGGTTCAGACCAGAAAAGCAGATCTCCTGGCCATTTGCAGAGGGCGCAGCTCCGACTTGGCGAGCATCGTCTCTTTCGGGGAGCCCGGCTGGCGCCCACCGAAGCCAAAAACTATTTGTCCCGTTTTCGTGCCCGGGTATCCTGACTCGCTTCTCTCGCGATAAGCTTTTTGCAGAAGGGCTGCAACCCGTGCCCACCTAGAAGGCTGCAGCTGCTAGCGCGGCTCTGCCGCTGATATCCGGAGTCGAGCTCTAGAGAAGGTAACTGCCTGAGACGGGACGCTAGGAGACCTTGCGGGGCCGTTCAGGGTCAGGGGTGCTCTAGCTTGGGAAGGGAGTTACAGCAAGAGTGCTGCCGCCTCCACCCGCTTCTGCAGCAAAGGCAAAGAGAGCTTCCTGAGGATTAAACTCTCATTAGGGGAAACTGTCCGGAGGAGCCCGTGGTATTGCAGGGCGACAGAGTATGTGTGTGTGGTTTATTGATGTGGCTAAGGTATCAGCCCCCGAAATGGGGGGTGGTGGGGATGTTGCAGAAAAGGGAAAGACTGGATTTGAGCCAAGAATCAGTGTGAATGGATTCTGGCTGGGGGGTTGGGGTGGGGGATAGTGCAGCCCCAGAGAATTGGTTGGGGAGGGTTAAAGAACAGGAAGCTGACCCCCATTGTGCCTGACTTAGGAAAATACTGCAAGGTGAATGTTTAGGTTGTCTTCGTGGGGGGTGGGGTAGGTTTTGCTCAGAGAAGGAGATAGAACAAGAGTTAGATATCCCTTAAGGTATTTTTTCGGCTAAATTCTGGCAACACCAGCTTAAATAGGGCTAGGATAAGAAGCAATGAAAGAAATTGTCCTAAATAACCTTCCAAGTTACCGATTTGTTGCCTATCACCCATCCTGGTTGACATTGAGATGAACTTATCATGGGCTGTTTAGAAATCGAGCTTTAGACCTGTACTGAGGAAAGAAATGAAAACGATGTTAGTGTTAAGAAGCTCTTAACTTTAAATCCTTAGTATTAGTTAACGTTTTTGCTTATCCTTAAGCTTTCTTTTGAGGTAATTGTTGAAATCATTGAGCAATGTGTCTGTATTATGGTGTGCTGGTGGTTTTGTTTGTGACCGTGGTTTGTGTTGGGGGGGGGGGGCGAATAGGAGGGAAGAAGAGAAGGTAAATATTTGTAGTTGGAAATCTAAAAAACCCATTTTGATCATTGTTTAAAAAACTGTAATAAATTTCTGAGTTTATTTTGGATACAGGACAGTATTTTATTTTTGAAGGCATAGTTGTATTATGTGGACAGCTCTTCTAAAATAAAAAAATGCTTGAAATGTGTGTTGGTGGAAATAATGTATACAGTGGTAGATTACAGGCTCTTGACTGATATATTAACTTTGCTTTCAGTTTTTGGTTTCATTAAAGTTTGGTTTCAGCCCAGATGCTGATATTTTTGGCAAGTTTAGCTCATTTTCATTTCAATGGATATTTAGTATGTACAAGTTGGGATAAATGAAGAGAGCTATTTTTGTCCTTTGGCTCACTATAATTCTATTTCAAGCTGAAATTCTATTTTAGCTGTAAATAAAGTACCTTTTATTTGTGTTAAAAGAAATTATGACATTTTAAGAGAGTCATGTTTTGGGATCCATTTTCTTGCATTTTGAAGGAATTGGGGATTTTAGCTTTTTGAGATTACATTTTATAAAGATGTCATATGTAAATTTATAGGCCTCAGCTATACACTTAAAAAAGGCAAGGAAAATTGTTTTAAACCGTGTTTTAAAGCTCATCAAGGTATAATTTTTCAAGTTCATGTTTCAGTTATCTTACACATGCAAAAAGTACTTTTACTTCAGTGTTTGAATCATACAGTCTCAACCTAAAAGGAGTCTATATCATTCCCAACATCACATATTTTATAACTAATTTATTTAAAAAGTATTGTGATATTAAGGTCACAGTGCACATATAATACATAATTATGACTTATGGAATTTTTATTATTAAAAACATGCCGTTGTAGTTTTGTTATTTAAACCACTAGGTTTGTCTCCAATTACATATCAATTATTTTTGAAAGTATACTGGAGAGAAATTTAGTATTACTTTTGCTAACTTACATAAGAGATAGAATAGATAGTATCATAAGTATATGTAAAATAATGCTGTATTTCTTATCAGTTTTTTCCTTTGGCTATTTCTTCATTAAAATATAACTAAATTTTGGTTGTAACTTTAAATACATGACAGAACAAAATACCATCTCAATCATGTCTATCAGCCATCCCGCCTAGTGTTTTATTTTTGTGGCATGAAGGGTTAAGTTGTAGGCAGACATTGTCATCCTTGGGTTCATTCTCAAAAAGGTAGCTAGCTTTATGACTGCAACATTCTTATTTACTTTAATTGGCTTTTGTTCTATTAGCCATTAATTCTGTTAAAATTTAAAAAAATTTTGTTCATGTTTGAGGTAAATCTTTGGGGATAGTATGTTCTATAAATTGTATTACCAGCTAAGTTAAGTAATATTTTCTTTAATTTGTCCTACAGATGACCTCTTCAAAGCTTACAGGGTTACTCTCTCATTCCAGTAATCTGGGATTTGAATAAGAAGTCTGTGTTTACCATAACCTAACATAGCCCTGTAGGATATATAGGCTTCTTGATGAAAAGGAGTGTTTTTCAGGTTATGTTTGTACCCCCAGCACCTAGCACAATGCCTTGCATATGACAAGAACCTGAAGGATATTTGTTAGATTCGATTGTAAACTTTAAACCACTGTATAAATAAGAATTATTATTTTATAGACTTTTAGCATACTTTAACTCAGCTTAAACATTTTATATTAAAGTTATAATCTCCTTCAGTCTGTAACATTAATCTTAATATTGCACATATGTAAAACTATTGAGCATACCTTTGTGATGTAAAAATTTTCCTATATTAATCATAGGACCATATATTTAGAGCTAGAAAATAGCCTAGAGATTATCTAGTCTGCCTCCTTGATTTTAGAGTGTGACTTGGCAAGCTTGCACAAATAGAAGCAGCATGTTTCAATTCAATATTCACAAATCTTGAATTGCAATTGAATGTGCTCACTTATTTCGCCTTTATTTTTTTATGGGTGATAAATTGCTTTTGGAAGTATTTTATTTGTTCATTAACACTTTAAGAATTGGGAAAATGTGTACCTTTCTAAAGAAGAGAGAAGAAAGTAGTAAAACACATTATTTTTAGTTCATGTTAAAGAGCATTCCAATGGTGAAGAATTTATGTAAAGAACATTGTGCAGCTGTTATAGTGTGTTTTGTTTAGATTTTCAAGTCATATTAATTAAAGATTAGTCCTTAGAGTTTACTTAAATTTCCATAATTTTAAGCCTACCCAAGATTAACCAACATTCATTTTTACTGCTATTTAAGTTTTACCTTGATTTTGTAAATTAGGTTTACCCATGAATTGTGTCTAGGACCTGAAAATACCTCCATGAGAAAAGAAAACCCGCAGAAAATATAATTTGTTTCATTACCTTTCTACCCTAAGAGTGCATATCCAAGCAATAGTTCTGCAACCTCAAAATGTCTGAAGAACCTTGGGCTTTAAGAATTAATTGGATATTGTTTTGCACTAAAGTGTATCTAGCCACAGTGAGGTAGTTCAGACTTTTGCATAGTTCCCTAAACTTTTTAGACGTTATAAAGATTTTATTATAATCTTGTTTCATTTTCAAAAACATAGTTATTTGACAGTGACTGGCTTTTTGTTACATATTATTTTTATTTTATTTTCATGGCTCAACCTTCAAATATCAAATAAAAGTTAATGTATGTTAATACAAACCACCTGGCACTATATTCTATCCTAGCATTTGAGAGCAATATTATAATTAAGGCAAAGAAAATTCCATCCACTCACTTGATTTTGCTTTTTAAGGTTATCTTTATTTTCATATTTGAGTTTTCCTGGGTTTTCTTTACCCTGTATATCTCCCCTTGCTAGAGGATTAAATTAATTCTCAAAGTTCAAGTGCTGCCCCTGTCTTGTAATAACTCTTTGACCTTGGACAAGTCACTTAACTTCATAGTCTTCCCCATAGCTCTCTAAGATTGTAAATTGTAGAGCCAATACTAACTAATCTGATCAATTGAGGGAGTTCTTCACCAGGAACTTCCTTCACTGATGAAATTATTATTGCCCTGTGAAAGGTACTCTAACTGAGTACTGTGATAAAGAACTTTGCTCTAAGGTTTTTTAAAAAATAATTCCTCCTTTCTTTCTTGCTCTTATGTCTCTTGGGTGTATATTTTAAAATGTTAATCTGGTTGATTAATCCCATTATAGAGTTACATTGGAATGTACATCCACTTTAGTCTCTTTGGACAACTCACCTTTTCTTCCTCAAGGGAATTGCTTCCTTTGTGTCTTTAGAATTTAATTCTTTAGAGAGTTTCATTATTTGGGGACTGATTTCTATTATAGAATTTTAGTTCATGTGATCTTACACTTTCTCTGAACCTTTTTAAAAAATCTATTCTTTCAAAATCCATGGCATATGTCAAAGTAATGCAGTTTGCACTATCACAAAGATGAAATGGCTATTTGTGTTAAAATTGTATCTTGTCTTGGTCTTCCTGATCACTTTCTCTCTGGTCAGTAGAGTAAGTAGAAGTAGCCTGCATAAACTTGCAATAGCAGGGAGATTGCAAAGGGGAATCAAGAAGTAATGGGCAGATCTTCCTGAGATCAAAGGAGCAGAATTTTCAAATTGTATTATCTATTACTCAAAAATCACATCCTGGTAATTGATTTTGAATCAGGGGAAGCCATCTAGGCCCTGCCATTAGGGTCTTTTGGTCCTATGATATATAAATCTCAGAGGAGTTCCAGACATCCACAGTAAGATGAGCATAACACCAAATGATGCAGATAATTTTGAGATCAAGTGGACATAATAACTTTCAAGTTTTCCTAACAACTTTGAGATGATCAGGAGATGTTAATAGACTAACCCCAAGGTTGCATGAATACTGTTAGCTGTTCCCCCCAACCCCAAAAGATATAAAAATGAGACCTTAGATTCCTGTTCCCACTCCAAGCATTTTATCTATGCCTATTTATCTCTGCACCCTCTGTGTCTTATTAAGATGTGATTGCAATCACATTTCCAGGTACCATTATGGTCATTCTGTCCAGATAATTGAAGTCCTTCATTATATTTTCATCATTGCTGTTGTCATCATCATCATCATCATCTTCTTCAAAAATTATTCATTTCCTAGTAGTGTGACCCTGGGCAAGTCACGTAACCCTGTTTACGTAGCCCATGCCTTTCTGTCTTCAAATTGTTATGAAGACAGAAAGTCAGCCCCCCCCCAATAACTCTAAAAATATTTATTATTTGCCAGGTATTGTGTTAAGTGCTGGGGATACAAAAGAAAAGCAAAAATCAAAACATGGGGTCTTTATTCTAATATAAAAAGATATATCTTAAATATAAATGGGAGGCAATTCTTAGAAGATATGTACAAGCAGTACGGATTGGGGGTAGGATGAAGAAAAACTTATAGAACATAGGTTATCAATTTCCTTAATGAAATCCGAAGGTGCAGATGAGAGGGGCAGAGCAATCCAGGTGTAGAGGATAGAGGGATTCAGGTTAATGCTGCATGTTTGAGGAATAGCTGGAAGGCCAGTGTGACTATTACAATGTTCATTGAGAGGATTAACATATAAGAAGACTGAAAAGGTAAGAGAGAGGGCAGATTGTGAAAGGCTTTAAAAGAAAATCTCATATTTGATCCTGGATTTTATAGAGTAATAAGGTGATGTGGTCATACTTGTGCTCTGGCAGCTGAGTAAAGAATGGATTGGAGAGGGGAAAGAAAGACTTGGAGCAGGGAGACTAACTTATTGCTATTGCAGTAGTCCATAGGAGAGGTGATGAGGGTCTGTACCAGGATGGTGGATGGATGTTTGGATCATATATGAGGGCTTTTATGAAGGTAGAGGTAACAAGATTTGGAAACAGATTGGGTATATGTGGAATGAAGTGAGATGAGTTGAACATGACACCTAGGTTACAAGCCTGAGTGACTGGAAAGGTGGTGATGCCCTTGACAGGAATCCAAAACAAAAAGGGGAGGTTTTGGCAGGGAAAGAGTTCTGTTTTGGATTTATAAATATATATATATATAAATAACATATTTATTTTTTGGATATAATAAACTTAACATGCTATTTATTATCCAGTTTAAGATATTAAAGAGGCAATTGTCACCCAAAAGATATTATTTCTGACTCACCCTGGGGAAAGCTTTTTTATATCTAGTTGTTTGCATGTTGTCTCTCCCATTAGACTTTGAGCTCCTTAAACAGAGATTTTTTTTTTCCTTTCTGTGTTTTGTATCACCAGCAATTAGCACCTTGCCCAGCAAATAGTAGGTGCTTAATTAATACTGACTGACTGAAGAGGATGAATGTGGAGGAATTTATCTTCTTCCCACAAAATAAGGGAAGGATATGATGGGGAAAAATACCTAAGTGATGTTAGATGAAGAGGGATTTGAAATGCCTCAAATTTCTCAGTGAAGTATCATCATTCATTCCTTGGAAAGAAAACAACATGCAAACTTTGTACAAACAAGATATAGATAGATAGATAGATAGATAGATAGATAGATAGATAGATAGATAGGCTAAGTTGGAATTAAATATTAGCATTAAGAAGGGGCAGTTGTGGGAAAGACTTCCAGGAGAAGGTGAGATTTTAACCAGAATTTGAAGCAAGATAGGTAAACCATTCAAAGATGAGAAGGAAAGCATTCCTTTTGGATTGGGGAAATAGAGTATCCTGTTCAAGGAAAAGCAAGGAGGCCCATGTATCTGGATCATAGAGTATATGGAGGGGTATAATGTATAAGAAGACTAGAAAAATGGGGAATGGGCAGATTGTAAAAGGTTTTGAATGTCAAACAGAGAATTGTCTATTTGATTCTGGAGGTAATAGAGAACCACTTGATTATGAGCTGGGAGAGGAGAACATGGTAGGCTTTTGACAGCTAAGTAAATCGGTCAGAGTGGGATGAAACCTGTGGCTGGCAGATCAGCCAGCAAGCTATTGCAGTGGTTGAGGTGTGAGGTGATGAAGGGGGTATTCTTAGAAGAAAGAAGGGAGTATAGGCAAGAGATGTTATTAAGATAAAATCATCAGACCTTAGCAACAGATTGGATAGGGTGTGTGAGAGAGTGAGGAATTGCGAATGACACCTAGATTGTGAACCTAGATGACTGGGAGGAGGCCAAATTTGAATCCAGGCCTCATTATCCACTGAATCACGTAGCTGCTCATACTCATCAATTTCTCATGATAATATTGCTCTGATCATCCTCACCCAAATGTTCTCTCCCATGTTCACTCTGCATAGGCACCTGTATTTCTTTTTATGAGTCATTCTTAATCTATGGTATTGCATGCTTCACCTTGCCATCTTACCTATCCTGTTTGGCTTCTCAGCTTCCCTGGGTCCTAGATTTCTTGTTTGTAAAATGAGTGTTGAACTAGATGGATTCTAAGGTCCCTTCCATTTCTAGATCTATGATCCTTTGAGACACATGGTTGGAATATGATTCAGAAAGGATATATCTCTCAAAGAGTGCATTGAATAAAGTCTTCAAAGCTCTATTCTTATCATAGGTCTTATAGGATTATAGATCTATATACCAATTCTCTACCCACCTCCTCATTTTGCAGATGAGGAAACTAAGACCCTAGGAGGTTAAGTGATTCACCCAAAATCAGATAGTAATTATCACAGGCAGGATTCAAACTCAGGTGTTTTGACTCTTCAAAAGTAAATCTAAACAAAACAAATGAAATTTGCCTCCGTGCCCAAGATTTCTAATTCATCTTATCATTGCACTATGGAGTTGCTCTGCTTATATTGCAGAAGATGAAACTGAGAGGTCTGGAGATGTTAGTTAGATGACTGAACTTAAGTCACACCGTTAGTAGCAGAGATAGGATTAAAATCCAGTACTCTTGACTTCAAATCTAGTGCACTTTCCACCGCTTTATAAATATGTACAGATATAGAGATCTCATTGAAAAATTTGTGTTAGAAAGCATTAGGAAACTTTCTATAGTGATGCTTTGTGAAGTTTCCTCGAACCTGCGAGAAGCCTCAAGATAGGAAGATAGAGGAAGGATAGAAGTTCTGTATGCTGCGAGGGGGGTGGCGGAGTCAAAGTAGAGATATGAGGTGGCAGGAATGAGTCAGAAATCCAGGCCTTATTAATTATCAAGGAGCCACAGCAGAAACTCTGATCAGTGGACTACTCAGAAGGCTTATACCCGTCCAGTGATCCAAATTTAATACCACACAGGTCGGAGACATGATAGAGAAAAGAAAATGCCTGGCCGAAAGCCAGGTCCCAGGTGGGAGAGGTAGAGAAGGAAAGGAATCAAAGATGGAGCTTGGCCAGAGGCCAAGGACAGGCATCAGTGAGAGCTGAGATCCAAGTGAGGAAGAAGAGAGGAGGAGCTTGCTATGCCCTGTATTTAATCTCTTTGATATGCAAATATACACAATACATAGAGATGATTATCATTGGTTAATGACAAGGTATAGGTGTTGTTTCTCTTAGCCAGGTGAGCACAAAGAAACCTGTTTTCCTGCCTAACCTGGGAGAAGCTGGGGTCAAGGGTCAGAGGCTTTCCCAGCCATGCTCAAGACTGAGCATGCTCTCTTCTAAGCCACTCTGTACATACTGTTTCCCTTGCCCATAGTTAGGGGTGGACTGCTACACTTTGAAGAGTAGATATTAATCTTCATGTAAGGGAGAATTTCCTTACTGAGACTTCCTTATACTTGTGAAATCAGTCATCTGATAAAAAGAATAAGAAATAAAACAATGAAACATTTTGACGCAAGCTGGAGGATGAAAAGGAAAGGGAAACTTACAACTATTTTATTAAGAGTAAAAAGATGGGGCATTTCTGAAAACTTGTGTCAAAAGGAGAACATAATTGAATTTACAAGAAGTTGTTGAGCTTAATATTTCAGCCTTTACTATTTGAAACTCTTATTATATTTCAGAATTAGAGGTGAAACCTGCACAGATTTATCAAGAGCCTTAATGGTAGCTGTAAATGGAAGCTTTGTAGTTATTAAATGCCAACTTGCTTTGATTTATTTTTTTTTCTTGAAAAGTACCATTATGAATGGCTTAATAGCTAAGTCCTGGAGTGCTACTAAGCCAGTATTAAAGCAGTGCTTATTGTTATAGTTTTGCTGTTCCAAACATTAGGAAGTTAAATGACAGCAGGAGCTTCCCCAAGCATTTGATACAGGGTGAGCTGAAATGTGCATAACCAAAAGTGGAGTGGACTAAAGAAATCCTTTAAGGAATTACTTAAAATTAGAAGGCATAGAAAATTGTGTCTGGCTAGAAAACCACTACAGTTAATAGGACAACCTGATGTGTAACAGCAAGAAGTGAGATATAGATACTTTTGGTGAAAGATACCAAGAACTTGGATTTAAGAAGTGGAGTTTCAGACAATAATAAGCTTTAAAAAAAAAAAAAGAATAACTGAAGTGACCAATCTGAGAATGTTTTAGTTAAGTGTAACTTGGAAATTACAGCAAGTCAAATGTGAGTGTGTTTGCCTCATCAAGATGGTGCAATGGAAAGACATAGTCGGTCTGGAGTAGGAAGACCTCAGTGCTAATCTGGCCTCAGACTCTCTTAGCTTTGTGAACTTAATTTCTTTGTTTTCAGTTTCCACAACTGTAAAATAGAGCTGGTAACGGCATCTAACTTAAGAGGTTGTTGTGATGATTTGTTTCAATTCAGTAAAAAAAAAAATAATTAAACTCCTATGTGCCAGGCACTGTGCTAATAAGATATACATTTTAAAAAGAGAGGCAGTCTTTGTCCTCTAGGAGCTTAGAATCTAACTGGGAAGAAAACATACAAAAGGAAATTGAAAAGGACTACAGGCAAGGAGGGATACTAGGAAGTATTCAGCTTAGGAGCATGATGTTCCCTAGAGTAGAGAGCAAACAGAGCTGCTGATAGAAAATGGAATTACTTGGAAAATTCTGAACTCTCCATAAAGAAGTGCATTGTGAGAAGTTTATTGCTCCTTCCTCCAGCCTTCCCATTGGGAAGAGAGGAGATTGAGGGGATTTAGAAGGTGTTGATGTCTGAAAACTTATACATTTTTCATGGTGACGAGGTTTTAGGTGATCAATTTATCCTGGGGGATGCATGATATTCTGTGGAGTGGAATCGAATATTTGTAAAGCACTTAGCACAGTTTCAGACACATAGTAAGTGCTATATAAGTGTTTGTCTCCATCCTCCCCTCCTCCCCTTTCCCATATTTATAAGTCAGGAATACTTTTTGCTAGGATCATCATCTTAAAATTCAAAGGAGAGCAACATGCCATTGATTAAGGTGCCCAATCATATTCCTTTTTATAACAAATTTGTTATTATTACTCCTGTCCCTAGCATTTTAAAATAGTTTTAACTCTTCAATATGGCCCCCTTACTATTCTGAAGGATACACCCTACTTCAGTTCTCTATTACCTCTTGCATGAATAAATAAATACAATAACTTCATTGGAATCATAGGATTTAGAACTGAAGGAGCTAGAGATTATCTAGCCCAAAACTCATTTTAAAGATGCATTCACTAAAGCTAAAAAAGATCAAGTGATTTGTCCAAGATCTTATCTATATATGTACTGTAATTTTCTTATTATAACAGAAAAAATCCATAATAAAAGATCTTTTATCCTTATAATCCAGTATTTAAAAATAATGTGTATATGTGAAGGTACCCATAATACAGATAGAAAAATTAGTGACCTTGAACATTTAAAAAAGAATTAAGATATGGTTATCAATAAGAACAAGCATTTCATATACCAAGAAGAATAAGAAAGAGAATTATATAAGAAAAAGTGAACTTCTGTTAGAAACTGTTTTTGTTTACATATAAATATATGTTTATATATATATATATATATATATACACACACACACACATACATACACACTTATAAATTTCCCAACATTACAAAATTGCTTTATTTGTATCTTCTTATGCCCTTTTAATAAAGCCCTTACCTTCTGTCTTAGAATCAATTCTAAGTATCAGTTCTAAGACTGAAGAGCTGTAAGAGCTAGGCAATTGAGGTTGTGCCTTGCCCAGGTCACACAGCTAGAAAATGTCTTGAGGTCAGATTTGAACCTAGCTTCGGTTCTCTATCAACTGAGCCACCTTGTTGCTACCTCTTTTGCACTTAAATTTTTTTATGCATTTAAATTGTTTTATTGATTTTCTTTTTTTTTTTTGGCTCTATTACTACCCACTAACTCCTATTACCCTCTGCCAATAGAAGCCATCCTTTGTAATATGTATAGTCAAACAAAACAAAAAAATAGCACTTTGGCCATGATTGAGATCATGTGACTCATTCTGGATTTAGTCCATCACCTCTCTGCCCAAAAAGGCCATTAATTTTAATCTAAAGAAAAATTTGAACACTCTTCAATAAAAAATAACAATTGAAGACCTTAAAGTACCCAGAAGTATAGGAAACACTCTTGCTTTAGTTTCTGGTTTCAGTTGCCCTAAAGAAACTAAAGCCAGTTTCTTCTGAACCAGGTGATTTGCTTTTCTCCCCAGACTCCATTTATCAAATAAAATGGTTCAGATAAAATATACTTAAGTTTTTAGGAACAGTTGATTTCTCCTCATAATTTTTATTGATACTTTTTTCTCCCATTATCTTAACAAAAATGTTCTCAGATACTCTATTCTGGGCTTTCTTCTCTCAGGATACTTTGTCCCTTGCCTATGCCCACAGCTTCAACTATTCTCTCTATGTATATATGTATGTAACTTCCAAATCTCTGTCTACAATTTGTATCTCATTGCTATGGTCTAGACTTCAGTTTCTAGTTGTCTGCTAGATAGATTCCCACCTGGATGTTCCCTTGTTGTCCAGTGTTTCTCAAGTCACAAAATAAATTCATCCACCTTTTCTTCTAAACCTGCTTTTCTTACTGACATTTCAGTAGAATCTCTTCTCCCATTCATCCATTCTTATGTAAAATCATTACACACCAAGCCCTTATCACCTTTCACCTGGACTTGTCCAGTGACCTAATTAGTCCCTCTCTCTGCCTTAAGTCTCTCTTCTTTCTACTCCCAACACCAGCCCTTATCCTATTCCACTGCCACCTCACAGAATTTCTTTTCTTCAAGATTCAGCTTACATACTTTCTCTACATTATGTCTTTCCTTATCCTCCCAGCTATTAAGTCCTTCTTTTGCAACTACCTTGTATTTAACTCCATTGGACTTATTGTGCATATATTTATTCTTTGTGTTCTTATATAGGGACATGCTCTCTCGTTTCAATGCAAGATCCTTGAGAGCCGGAATTGTTTCTTTTTAAAAATTTTTGTAGACCCAGCATCATGCCCAACACATTCATGATAGGCATTTGATAATGCCTATTGAGATTCATCAAATCAACTGCCAAACTCCATCAGTGCTATTTCTGCAATGTATTTCATATCATATCTATAATATCTTATTCCCTTTACCATTCCCACTAATACAGTCATAGTTCAGGCCCTTATCTCTTTCTTAGATATGAATTATTTCAACAAATTCAATATAATTGTAGGATTCTGATCATTGAAGGCATCTTAAAGTTGATACCTACTGCAACCCCTCATTTTTACAGATGCAAAAACTCAAGTCCAGAGTTGTTGGCCTAAGATCACACAACTAGTGGTAGTGGCAAAGCTGAGATTGAAGCCAACATCCTGTTGAAATAGAAGTAAACTGAGAGAAACTATTTCTTATTGAGATAGAGAAGGTAAACTGAGGGGAACCTGTTTCTTTATAATGATTGCTATTCTCTGGCTGGCTGTGACTTGAGAGAGCTGCTACATGAACCTAAACCTGCTTATTTGTAATGGAGGTAGAACAGAGAAATGCTGAGGAATGCCACCACACAGGGATACTGGTACACAGGGAATACTGCTCTAGATAGATCCTGGAGGATACTCTGGGGTTTACTCTGGGATCTGCCTACTGATCCCTACTAATGGCAGATGAATCAATCTATTTCCTAACCTCCTCCCCCCTTCACTTCCTCCCTTTTCCAACCCTCTCCACCCAGTTCTTGAAGCCTTTGGCTCCTTCCCTCCCCACTTGAGTAAACTATAAAGGTACTCCTTTCTTTCCCTTTCAAGTCAGGGGGTTTATTGGGTTAACAGGATGGGAAACTGAGGTAAGAGGGATGAGGATTTCCCTAAACTAAAGGAGGGTTTGGGGAGTCACAAGTGTGACTCTTAGACAGTTAGGAAGATGGAGGACAGCAGCCCTTTCAAAATCTTCTTTCTTCTTCACAAATTCAGCTTGGCTGATCTCCTTTCTCAGCCTCAATCCCAGAGAAAAACAAAGTTCAAAATCTCTAAGTTTTCTCCTGGCCAGCTCAACTCTCAAATAGACCACCAACTCAAAGGCCTCTCTCCTGGTCAGCTTCCACTGCTCAGAGCCAGAGAGACAGAGACCCAGTACCCAAAAACCAAGTTTCTCTTCTCAGTGTCAACTTCAACTGCTCAGAGAGAAACCCCAAAAACCAAATCAGCCTCACAAAGGTCTTTCAGTCAACTCCTGGGAAAGAGAGTGGCTTCCAGTCAGAGACAAAGTCCCCTCCCCTTGTCAGCTCAACTGCCAACAACTGGGAACATTCTGTTGGAATCCTGGTTCTTGCATCTTGGTCCACAAGTCCTGCAAAACCTCTCTCTCTTCATGTCTCTATCACAGGGTTCCACTGAATATAGCTCACTTTCCATTATACCATGCTTCTGTATGATAATAGGGAATCGTACCTATCATTTTTTAGAATAACATTCTATTAAATTCACAAATCATAACTTGTTCAAGTATTCCCCTATTAATGAACACCCACTTTGCTTCTAATTTTTTGCTACTAAAAAAGAATATTTTGTATCCATTTTTTCTGCCTTTGACCTCCCGGCTTATGTGTCCAGCAGTGGGATCTCTGGATAAAAGGATAGAACAATTTAATGTCTATTTATATAATTTCAAATTATTTTCCTGAATAGATGGAGCAGTTCACAGATTAATAAACAATATTAGAATATCTTCCTCTTAAAGCCCTTCTATCATTGACTGTTTCTGCCCTTTGTCATCTTTGCCAGTTTGTCAAGTGTGATGTGAGATCTCAAAGGATTTTTTTTTTTAAGGGCATTTCTCTTGTTAGTGTTTTGGAATTTTCTTTCATATAGCTATTAATAACTTTAACTCTTCTTTTGAAAACTTTATGTCTTATACTTACTATAGTTTAAAATTGTTGGAAAGAATAATCAGTGTTTTAGATAATAGTAGAATTTGTAAGAGCTAGATTAGGAGGGCTTAGAATTGAGTTGTGATTTAAAACAAACAAACAAAGGACCCTTACCTTCCATCTTAGAATCAGTACTGTGCATTGTCTCCAAGGCAGAGGAGTGGTAAGGGCTAGGCAATGAGGGTTAAGTACCCTGGGTCACATATAGCTAGGATGTGTCTGAAGTCATATTTGAACCCAGGACCTCCTGTCTCTAGGCCTGGCT
This sequence comes from Monodelphis domestica, assembly GCF_027887165.1. Taxonomy (NCBI): domain Eukaryota; kingdom Metazoa; phylum Chordata; class Mammalia; order Didelphimorphia; family Didelphidae; genus Monodelphis; species Monodelphis domestica. The sequence goes on along the minus strand of NC_077229.1, from coordinate 276,014,807 downwards.
CTCAGTTCATTGAGCAGTCTAACTATTCTCAAAGTTATGATTTTTAAACTCTTTATTTTTATGTTTTTCTATCTGTAGAATGAGAAAGGGAAATGACAGGTTTCGTAGATGTTTTCATTTATTTTCTTGTTAATAATCTCTTTGTTTCACTTTTTTTTTATATACTAAGTGACCTCTCCTAAAGTCCCACTCCAGTGCATTGGACATAATTCAGGGCTCTAGAGGCTGTGTCAGGACAGCATAAGCTCTGGAGGTTTCCACCAAGTTGGAAAGGTTTTGGATATAGGGCAGTTGATGGATTATACAGTGAATCTTCAACTTTTGCTGGGGTAATGTTCCTAGAAAACCTGCATGCAAGTCATCAATGTGAATATTGATACACTGAACTTATAATAGCCAGTCAGGTTCTCATAGCCACCAAAAACTATAATATTTTGCTAACAATTACTGAAAATACACTTTGCTGCACACAGCTCTTTATAGTAAAATTTTAATTCTGATCATATATGCTTTTCCTAACACAGTAACCTTGAAATAATCCATAAAATGCAGTATACAAAGTAGAATTGGTAATATTCAAAATACTTTTTCTCACTAGTAATTCCCAGAACACAGAGAATTCTAGGAATTCTGTGACCTTTTGTGTCAATATCTCAATTAAAAATACTGATATCAAATAATAATAAAAAAACATGAAATGTACAGTAACAAATATTATGCAGCAAATGAAAAATTTTAAACTAAGACAGTTTTAAGCTTGAATCTTACCTTCACTGTATCAGATGACAATGTGAGGCTGTTGGATGGTATACTATACTGCTATAAAACTACCTTGACTGCCCTCTGAAAACCAAGAGATGCTGTGAGACTTTAGTCACGGTTGTCAGAAGACATCAAGACAATCCCAACATCATCTCTGACACTGCTGGTAGACAGTGTTGGAGATCATGGAGATCAAGTTTGAAATAATCCAACAATCTGCTTCATGCACCATTTTAGATCCTTACAGTTGTGTGGGGAAAGAGCAGCTGCAGACATTCTGGCATGACATTTATCTTACACCTTTATTTTCTCACTAAGGCACATCACTGACTTGCACTCTTGGGCTTAGAGCCCTGAGAGCTAGCATTATTTTTGGGGAGAGGTATATTTGCAACACAAAACTTGAATTTTAAAGGCAAACAAAAAATATGTAAGGAATGCATGAGGAACTTTTACAACAATGGAGTGAATAAGAACAGTGAAATGCCTAGTAGAATACCAGCCACTCCACAAACTTACATGTTGTGCCTCTCATTTTTTTCTCTACTGTGTATAGTTGCAAATGGGTATGGCTGCCAACACAAAAGTGCATGACCTTACTAATAAAATCATACAAATGTTTGAAGTTATGAAAGTTAAATGCACAGATTTTAGGATTTGACTGTATATTGTCTAAGGACTAACCTAGTAGTCAGAAGACTCAGAATGATTACGAGTTTATAAATTTTTTTTTTATTCACAGTTTCTCATAAGGACTACATATAGTTCAGAGAGATTTTACTATCTGCATTGGTGGAGGGGATAAATACTTGAATTTAAATTGGACAAAAAGAAGTTTCTAAGGAATATAGTGGCAGAGTAAGCAGTTTCGAAGATCAGAAAATTTAGTTCAAAAGTTAGTATGGTAACTAAACCCAATTGGTTCATTACCATGCACTGCCTCTGGGAGCATGGAGAAGTGACTGTGGCATTATTTGGATATTAGAAGAGAGTGACAGATACATATGTCTTTAGATGCAAGGCCATAAAAATAGTCATGGAATTTGAGTTGGAATGGACCTCAGCAGCCATTTATCTGACCAGTAGGTGAAAGGAATCTCCACAATGGCATAGCCCAGAAAGGCTGTCCAAGCCTCCTCTTGAAACCTTTCATGGGAATGGAGGCAGGGTTCATCACTTCATAAGACAGCCTTATGGACTGCTTTTTTAGGGAATTTTTCCAAACCTCAAACTTAAGTTTTCTTCATTGTAACTTCCACCTGTTAGTTTTGGTTCTGCCTCTCGGGGGGGAGGGGGGGGCAAACAAAACAAATCTAGCTCTCCACATAACCCTTTAAACACGAAGGTGGGAAGTTTGCCTGCCCCTGTTGGGGGAAAATAGATTGAGGGATTACATTGTTTGGGGCTATTGCTATTTTTTTCTTACTATAATATAAATCAGTTATAATAACTTAATGATCTTGTCAGTTATAGTAGACATGGCCATTTCTAAAGCTTTCTTGGCTGAGTAGTTACTGTGTAAGGACAAGAACAAAGTAATTTGTATCTCTAGTCATCACATGGCAACATTAATATATTATCACTTCATGTTACAACTTGAAGCCTTCACATATTCTGTGATCAAAGGCACTCTCCAGCTGAGCTTAGGAGGAAGGGAGATAATAGGTATCATAGACCTAGTATGATTTCCACAGTGAGAAGGCTTGGATTCTTTCTAGCTATGTTGACATGTCACATCAATAGAGACTTGAAGAAAAGGAACCTTTTTTCTTGGCAACTTTTATATTTATTTCCATTAATTGGCTAACTTATGAAGACTAATTTGCTCTTAGGCAGCAACTGGCGATGCAGTGGATAGAGTGCTGGACATGGAGTCAGGAAGATCTGAGTTCAATTCCAGCCTCAGACATTTACTAATTGTATGATATTTGGTAAGTTGTTTCTGTTTGCCTCAGTTTCCTTCACTATAAAATAGTGGTAATAATAATATCTGCCACACAGGATTCCTGTGAGGATCAGATGAGATCATATTTGCAAGAGTACCTGGCATGTAATAGATGCTTAATAACTGTTTATTCCTTATTCTGGCTACCCTCCCCCTACCACCTTTCCTTCTTGTTTTACTGGTGCAATTTGAATTTCTTTCTATCTTTTCCTAAAAGCAAATTTACGTAAAAAATGTCACTGGATGGCAGAAGTGACTTTTTAAATGTAAAAATTAAGGAGCCCCAAAAGGATTTATCAAGTACTAGTTCACTAAGAAAGCAGGATATGTTTGCTTTCTAAACCCAAATGGGTTCCTGGTTCTCATTTTACCCTTTTTAAAATCCCCTTTGTTTATCTGCATAGATCCTATCTATGTAGAACTCATGTGTTTAGAAATAATTCCCTGTGAAAGAAGGTAGAGTTCTTTAAGTAATAAAAAGCTGTAAATTCTGTCCCCTCCCCATTTTTTTTTTTGGACATAGAAAAGCAAGGAAATAGCTATTAAGTAACATTTGAAATACAGTAATATTTTCAAAATAATTTATTAAGGGGCAGCTAAGTGACTTAGCAAACGGAAAGCCTAAAGACAGTAGGTCCTGAGTTCAGATTTGGCCTCAGACATTTCCTAGCTGTGTGACCCTGGGCAAGTCCCTTAACCTCCTTTCCCAAGCCCTTCCTGCTCTTCTAACTTGGAACCAATTTATTGATTCTAAGACTTAATTGATTCTAAGACAGAAGGTAAGGATTTTAAAATAATAATGATAACTTATTAAATGAGACAAGAATGAAATTACATATTTTAATGTGAATAGTTTTGACAAGCCTTTTTGTGTATATATATGCACATGTGTGTGCCCATACAAATGAAATCATGTGTACACTGTAAACCTTAAAATTTCTTAGACTTATAAATGTTGGAAATTTCACCATTGGGAAATTTCATACTTGGAAAATTTCTTACTGATAGTGTATTGGAATGTGAACCCCATTGGCATGGGAGGTTCCTTCTCCTCCCTTCTTAAGATTACTTTAGGACAGAAACCTTTTGCTGAACAATGGAAAGGGCTTTGACCTATGCACAGAACAGGAATTTCTTTGAGTTATGATTGATTTTAGAATTGATACAATAGAGATACTTGGAATGACAGAATCAGGTCTTGGAAAATACAATTTCCACCCCACTCAGTCCTAACAGGATTGAGGAAGGGCTGCAGCATAGATCAAAATTTAATTATTTGAGAATATGACCTCCAACAGACATGTGCAAAGCCCAGACCTCTGGGCGGTCCTGGGTTAAGCTAGAGCCACCATTGGCACAGGGAAGACATGGACAGTGATTGGTAGATGTGAGAACTGAGGGGAGGGAACTTGGATGGTTTCCTTAAGGAGAGAGGGGTCTGAGGACTGAGGGGTGGTTGGAGAGTTTGGGCGCTGAGTGGTTGGAGTGTGCTCTGAGAAGCTTGCTCTAAAGGAAGCTGGAGGTGGAGGCCCCTGAGACTGTTTTTCCATTTTGGTCACGTGAGTAATAGGGACTGATCTCCTTTCTTTGCCTCAGCTATCTAAGGGCTTGGGCCTTTTGGCCCAGCCTAAACAGAGGGGGTATTTAAGCCCTATTCCCTTCTCTCCCCTTTCTCCCTCTCTCTCTCTCTATTCTAATTCCTTTCTTCCTCCTGTTTGTAATTAAACTCTATAAAAGGCTGACGACTGACTTGAGCTTTCATTTAGGAATTACATAGCTGAATTTCTTGGCGACCTTAAATTAATATATATCAGTCTTTTAAAAGTGATTTCCTTGTAACAACACATGTATGTTTTATGCTAAATATGCAGTCTTAATATTTGGCATTAGAATGCCAAAGCACTTTGGCATAAGAAGTCACTTGATTTTCACAATAGTTATTAGGTAGTGTAGTGGAGGATGGTTTGGGGATGGGATTCACAACTTACTTATAACAGTAGATAGAGCAGACACAAACTTGTTCTGGTTTACAGACAAGGAAAATGAGGCTTTAAAAGTCAAGTGATTTAGGGGCATCTGGGTGGTTCAGTGGATTGAGATAAAAAAAGAAAAAAGCTAAGTGATTTGTTCAAAATCACAAGGCTAGTAAATGCCAAAGTTAAGAGTTATAAGTTTTTATTCTTATTCCTGTACTTTCCCCTACAGTTTGTGTTGTCTTTATAAGATATAATCAAAACCAAGTTTTAAAAATGTAAATTATAAAAAGAATAAATTTTTAAGAGGAAACCAAATGAGATTTTAAGAAATCATCCTAGAGCTATGACCTTAATTTACCTTAGGTTGCTTTTTGTCAAAAGGAAAAAAAAAACCTTTTATTTTTTAGGTTATGTCTTCACTTTGCTCACATAATCATTGATGATTTTTTTTAGTGTTATATACACTCATAAGATATTTTTTGTTTGTTTTGTTTTTGCTTATTTCAACATGATTATTCCTAGCACAAAAGATAATGAATTTGAATCCTGGGACCTAAGTTCTAACCCTAACTCGACCACTTTTGTGATTTTGTGACAGTCGTTGAACTTCCTTGGGCTTCTCTTTCCTCATCTATAAAATGAGGTGATTTCCCTTCCAGTTCTAAATCTTATGATTCTTAAGTTTGTAGAGCCGTAAGAATAGTGTATAAATTGAATCCATACATTATTAAGATCTTAGATTTATTACTTGAAAGTGGTAGTAGTCTCTCGGTAACCGAGGATGACAAATTTCTTTGTGCGTTTTTGTGCACAAAGACACTTGTGCATGAAGATTTAAGTGGAAAAGTCGATGCACAGAGACAGTCCCACTCTCTTGGCGTTGGAAGCCTGGGTCCAGTGGCACGAAAAGTCGTTACGCCTGGAGACTTCCTCAGCTGCATTGGATAGCCGTGTTGTCTTTTGTGCTCCAACGCGCCCTAAGTACTCCACAGTGCCTTGCTGCGTCCCCATCTCAGCTGTTGAACCTTCTTATTGGTTTCTTCCGTCTGTTCAGCTGAAGCAGTCTTCACATGCTGGGTGAGCAAAGCCCTGGTTCACCAGGGGTCCACGACAACCCGATGGCTACCCTCACAAGGTTTAGCCGGCCTGTCGAAGCCGTTGAAAGTAAAATGAAATTAAAATGTCATTACATGGTAGGAAGGATTTTTTAAATGTAAAAATTAAGAAGCCTCAAAAAATATTTATGCAATACTAGTTTATGGGCAGCCCAGGTGGCACAGTGGATAGAGTGTTGGGTCTGGAGTTAGGAAAACTTGAGTTCAATTTCAGCCTCAGATAAGCTTAACCCTATTTGCCTCAGTTTCCTCATCAATAAAATGAGCTGGAGAAGGAAATGGCAAATCACTTCAGTATCTTTGCCAAGAAAATCCCACATGGGGTCATGGATAGTTGGACACAACTGAAAGAACTGAACACCAACAATATTAGTTGACAGAGAAAGCAGGACATGGTTTATTTCTAAACACAAGAGGATTTGTGGTTAAAACTAAATTATCTCTTTAAGTATCTCCAGAAATGACTGCTGCTGTTTTTGTTTACTGTGCTTTTAGATTTTTGTTTTACTGTTCTTAAGTGTCTTAGGGAATGTTTTCTACTGTTGTTGCATCAGAGAGTTATCTTGACAGACTTTCAACATTTCCTTTGACCTATATTTACCCCATTCATATCAAGCCTCTTGTAGTTGTTTCTTGCTGTCTCATCCTTATCTGTCTTTATGTTGTTATCTCTTGTGTGGACTAGCTGAACTGAATAAGAGTAAAGGAGTTTGGGTTAGGTTTTTTTTGCCTCTTTTTTTACTAAAATTGCTATTGATTTTTAGCATATTTTAAAATAGCAACCAGAAATTGGTTTTGATGTTCTCTTTTATGTGCCCATTCTGATTTGTTTTACTATGTAGTAATTCAGTTCAGTGAGTATTTGCTAAGGGCCTGCTATCTGTACAGTACCTAGGAAATAAGAGAGAATGCCAGGGTCCCCTATCTAAGTGAAGTTTGCAGACTCTTAGCAAAAGACAAGTGTATGACTATAACACAGAATGAAATAAATTCAAAAGAGAAAAATAAAATGTGTGGGCTGAGCAATGAGGAAACTAGCTGTCTGGGAAAGGTTCTTGGAAAGAAGTAGCATTTAAGCTGTGTTGTAGAAGATGAAATGAAATGGGGGTAATCATCATAGGTCTAAAAAGCAACTGAGAAACAGGACACTGGCAATTGTGTTGAGGAGGGTTAGGGCTAGGGAATAAGGAAGAGATGAGTAATCCAGTTTAGTTATTTGGTATTGTAGTATGAAGTAAGATTGTAAAATTAGGGTGACACCATTGATTCACAGGTTCTTTTTAATAGATTAAATAAAGGTGAGGCGTAATTGTTAGTCATTCTAAAACAAATGTTATGTAACCCAGGCAGGTGACTTCCTTGCTGTTAGAATAATTGCTTATTGAAGCACATCTCCCAAGAATGAATTCTCTGGAGTCTTTTTTTGCATTTGCATTTTTTTCACTGTTTTACTTAGTGTTCTGGTTTTCTTCATCAGGCATCAGTGATTTAGCAACCTTAAACACTCTGTATATACACATATACACACATAGATTAAATAGAAATATATATTCATACATACATACATGCCCAGGAGAGTGTACTTTGGTTTCCTCATGAATTGACCTTTTTTTTTTTTAGCACTTCAGGCATTCCCCAATTATTAGATGCATATTTTGTTTCTGGTTTTTCATTGTTACATTGTTTCTGTGGGTAATTTTTTTATGTGAATTTTTACTTGCTTTCATTAAACTCTACTATAATGTAGTGAGAATAGTTCAAGATCAAAGAATACGAATAGCTTAATAATTTTTCTTACATGATTTCAATCCTATTTTCAGGATAGTTAGAACAATTCACATCTCCACTAGTAAATTAGCATCTAGGATTGTAGTTTTAAAATAGGAAGAAACCTTATAGACCATCTAATCCAACCTTTCCATTTTGCAGATGAGAAAGTTGATGCCTAGATACTGGCCTATGGTCACACAACTAGTAAGCTGGTAAAGATAATAAAAATTGGAAGAATTATTATTGCAGGGGCTTGATGAAAAGGAGGACTGCTCAAAATCTAGTCCTGATTTTCACAAAGCCTTAATTTCCCCATTTTTTTTTGTGCCAATTTGATGGGTATATGATGCTATAAGGTTGTTTTGTTTTTCCTAATCAAGAAGCATTTATTAAGTATCTGCTTAATCTTCTGACAACTCAATCAATCCTGTCCACATGGCACTTACATTCTATTTGGCATGGGAGGTTTTGAATAGTTTTTTCAGAGATTGTAAAGTTTCTATTTCCAACATAATATTATCTGAAATCTTATCATCATGGAATTAATTCAGCTTTGATACTCAACGCCTCTTTAGGGTCCTTAGTTGCCTCTTCCCTCTGAGTGGAGGGTAGCACAAGAAACTCTAAAGCCTACCTCTTTCAATGACTCAGAATTTTCCAATTAACTCTTCATTCCTATCAGCTGTCATGCTTCGTTTCCTATCTATGAATTCTACGCCCTGTGAAACCACTGTGGATACTCTTTGGTACATACTTCTCCCCACCTTCTGCTTCCTCTTATGTATTGTCTTCCTCCATTTAGGTTATAAACTTCTTGAAAGCAAGGACTGTTTTTCTTTGTATCCATAGAGCTAAGCACTGTGCCTGACACATGGGAAACACTTAAGAAATGTTTGAGTATTTCTTTTGGAAACAATGTATTTTGATTATTGGAGAATGGCTTTTAAACCTACAGATCTGTATTAGTTCCCTATGAACTTAAATGTGTTATTCTTTTCCTTACTTTCTCCCACCTCAGATTTTCTTTTCTTATCTTGTAAATGTTATATCTCCAGTAAAATGTAAGGTTAATGATGCTTATCAAATTGAATTGATGTGACTGGTAGAAAAAAATGTTGTATCTTAAAACTACCTTGATAGAAGTATCTGATCCCAATAAGAAGAATTAATAGTACCATTGTATTCTGTGCTTATTACGAGTATCTAATTTAATTCTTTGCCCTAAGTTGTTTTTTTTTTTAAACCTTACCTTCTGTCTTAGAATTGATAACATTGGTTCCAAGACAGAAGAGCAGCAAGGAGTAGGCAATCTGGGGTTAAATGACTTGCCCAAGGTCACATAGCTAGATCAGATTTGAACCCAGAACTTCTCATCTCCAGGTCTGGCTCTCTCCATTGAACTACCTAGCTGCCTGCATGCCCTATGTTTTAAGAGAAAAATCGACAAACAAAATAAAATGGATTTCAGAATTCAGATCTTCAAGTTGAAGAATTTTGGATATATATGTAGAGAAGAGAAGACTAAGGAGAAGGGTATGATAGTGATCTTCAGATTTGTCAGTTGTCATATGGAATAAAGATATATAAATCTATTCTATTTTCCTTTAGAGAGTAGGACTATTGAGTGGACATTAGAGGTTGGCAGATTTATTGTAGCATGTGAAAGATGAAAAAGTAGTCTAAAAGAAGATAGAATTGTGGGGAAAAAGGAGGAAGACAGACATTTAAGACCCTCCCCAAACTTATCCCTCTTTTGAACAACCCTATATCTATTATGGTCATTGTGATCCTTCCAGTCTCCAGAATTCACAACCTCAGCATTATCCTCATCTATTAACTTGCGTCTTCCTCACCTCATCTCCAACCACTTGCCAAATCTTGCCCTTTTTAGCACCCCAGCATCTCTTGCGTTGGATCTCTTCTCTTTGCTCAGGCAACTATGTAGCATAGTTGATGGACTGATGTGCCTGGAGTTAGGAAGACCTAAGTTCAGATCCAGCCTCAGTCACTTACTAGTTGTTTGACCCTGGGAAAATCACTTAGCTGCTGCCCACCTCAGTTTCCTTTACTGTAAAATGGGGATCCTATTATCACTTCACAAGGCAGTTGTAAATGTCAAGTGAGATGTTTGAAAAGTGCATAGCATGGTGTCTGGCACATAATAGGTGCTTAATAAATGCATTTGCCTTTCTCTTTAATCCTTTCTCTACTTAAAGAATTACCGCCTTAGTTTTAATCTTGATCTCTTCACCTCTGGATGCTCCCTACTGCAATTCATCCTTGACCCAAAAGCAAAAATATTCAAGCACAGACCTTACTACTGAATATTAACCTCCTACTGAATAAATGCCATTGATTTCCTCTGAGCCTTTAGCATCACGTAGAAACCTCCTCTCTTTGACTTTTAAAACCCTCTTCCATTTGGTCCCAAGTGACTTTTCCAATCTCATTATACATTTCCTTCCCACTTTCTAAGGTCTAGCCAAATTGGCCTTCTCTCTATGACACCCACATTGAGACCCTTAACTGCTCATCTTTGTGCCTTTGTGTTTGGCCAACTCCAGTGCCTGGAAGATTTTCCCTCTTCACTTTTATTTCGTGGGATACTTTTATTCCTATAGTCAGTCTTTTAGTAAATACTTATCATCCAGGTATTCAAAACTCAGCTTTACTATTACCTCCTATATCTATATAAAGGTTTTCTGGAGTCCCTCTCTTCAATTGCTAGTATCTTCCCTCTCAAAGCTAGCATTTATTTAATATTCTATATATTCTTATATTTGAATATGTTTTTTCTAACAATAAAAGACAAGCCCATTGAGAATAGTGACTGTTCATTTTGTTTCATCTTTGTATCCCTTGTTCCCAGAACAGTGCCTGGCACATTGTAGATTTGGTAAATGTATGTTTGATTGGTTGGTTGCACCAAAAATGTCTAAGTTTTAAAAGTACTTAAATATTTCCTTCACCATATCTCAGAAGGGAAAATGCCCCTTCCCCCAAGAAGATATCCCAGATGGTTCTTTTATTAGGGGGTTATAAGTGACCTAAGAAGACATTTGCAACTTTTGTCCAGATGCCTGTTTTTTGCCTCTCTAAAATATGAGGCTGTCCTACACATTTATTGTGGGTTCAATCTGTGAAACCACAAGAAAGGAAAAAAATAGCCTTTTTCATGTGATTATTTTCCAGTAGTCAATTACATCTTTACAATCACAGATGGCTGAAGGGTATAAAAAATAAGATTCTTTTTTGTTTGTTTATTGATTTTGAGAAAGCATTTGACTTGGTAAATTGTTGCTTTAAAGGCTCTCCTGAGAACAAAGGCTCTCAGTGATTTGTCCATGACAGACATGACTCCAGAGATTATTTCAGTCCAGATTCCACTGAGTATTGACATAAAGTCAAATGTTTGCAAAAGGTGTTAATGTATATCATAGAAAATGCCCTTTATAAATTGAGGTGAAAGTAGGATTTCCCATTTAAGTCAAAGTTATCCTTATTCACAAATGACGCCATATTAATGACATCAGTCTCTAAAATATTACAAAGCCTCTCCAGAAAAATTATAAGTATTTTAGCTAAAGCACACAGTAAAAATTGTAAAAACAAAGAAAATTAAATTAAATCATATATTTCCTTGATTATTTCATGTAGCCGAATGATTAGCCCATGGCATTTATCTATCAATATATGTATATTGAATAAGCACTTCAAAGGAATAATGAGATAGATATAAAATTTAGGAGTTGGAGGAAAAAAATTAGAAAAGATTGAATTTTGGGAAATTATACCATTCCTTCAGTAATTCCCCATTGTACATCAGCGCAAAACTCAACTCTCTTCTCAGTTTGTTATACAGTGGTACATTGTGGAATTTAATAAGAGAATTAAAACTATAGACAACTCAAAAGTAATGGAATGTACATTTTAGGTGTAAACAGGTTCTTAACATATTAAGAAAAGTCACTTTATGCAGGAAGCAAAGTGAAAAGTATCTTGGCTTTATTTAGGACATGTACTGCTATTAAATTAGGTGGCCTAGTTGATGAGAGTGATACACTTTTAACCTTGAAATACAAAATGAACAAAAGAATGAAATTTATTGGTCATTTATTGCACTTAGTAGACCCTCTATTGAGAATTTATGGTAAAATATTGATGAGTTCTGTAGTATAGCAAGTTGTGACCTATGTTGGTGGAAAAAAATTCCCAAACTGATGCCATCAGGGATTATCCAGAGTTATTTCTAATAAACTTTCTAATAATCAAATCTGTCTAACTGATATAATGAACTGAACCTAGGAACTAGTAATTCTGTGACAGAACATATTTAAACAGAAGCTAGATGGCCATCTTATTTGAGGCAGGAAGGAACCTTAGAAGTCATCTAGTTAAATTCTATTTTATAGATGAGAAAACTAAGACAGAGAAACAAAGTTACTTTCCTGTTGTCATACAGCTATCTGGTAAGTAGGACCTGGGTTCAAATCCTGATTGTGCAACTTACTACTTTTGTAAACTGCAAATAACTTAACCTTTTGGGGACTTATTTTTCTCAATTGTAAAATTAGTCAGTTGGACTAGATGACCTCAAGGTTCCTTCTATATCTAAATATATGACTTATGATCTAAGTAGAATTGTAAGATCATAAATCTAGAGCTTGAATGCACCTTCGAAGCCATCTTGTCAAACCTTCCTCATTTTGTAGATGAAAAAACTTGAGCCCCAGAAGGTTAGGTAACTTGCCCCCAAGATCACCCAGGTAGTTAATGTCAGAGGCAGGTGTCAAACCCAGGTCTTTTAGCTTCAAATATGGTGTTCTTTTCATTACATCATGTTGCTTTCCAATGATATTAGAGAAGAGATTCTCCCATTGCTACAATGTAGATGACAACCCCCAATCTTCCATGATAATGTATATACACATCAGATTTTATGATCCATTTAAAATGGTTCTTGTGGTTCAAGGAATTTACTTTTTTAGTCAAAAACTTGGATTTATGAATTTTGTGCAAGTAGCACCATCCCAAATCAGTGTGCTAATGAAAAGAAGAGGTTTTCCATCTGTTCAGTATTTATTTCTGGAAAACAAAACCTTGGAGATTGAATGCTGTTAGAAAAATTGTTGGAGTTACTAGGATTCAAATTACATCATGGGAGCAAATTTTTATACTTTGTCAAAAACTGTTTCAGGTTTATTACCACATGTATTTTTGAGAGTTAACTAAATATATAGAAGTGGCTTTGGGGAGGCATGCCTAGATATAACTTGAGATTTGGTCTGCTTCTGTGAAGAGGAGAGCCAAGGGTCATGGCTCCACTGCCAGTTTTCTAACTTGAAGGGAGGAGCAGACAAGGCTCTGGACAGCCAAGCCTAGATATTTTTTTCCTCCAGTATTTTACAGGAGTATTAGGCTAGCATTAGAAATTACATCTATCTTCCAAACAGACTACCAAATAATTATTTTATAGAACTAGAAAAAAAAACAATAAAATTCATCTGGAAGAAAAAAAGAGGTCAAGAATAGTAAGGGAATTAATGGAAAAAAATGTGAAGATAGCCTAGCAGTACCAGATCTCAAACCATACTATAAAGCAATAATTATCAAAACAGTCTGGTACTAGTTAACAAATAGAATGGTGGATCAGTGGAATAGATTAGATATATAATGTGCAGGGGTAAATAGCCTTAGTAATTTAGTATTTTATAAACTGAAAGACCCCAACTTTTGGGATAAAAACTCACCAAAAAATGCTGGGAAAATTAGAAAATAGTGTGGCAGAAATTAGGTATAGACCAACATCTCACACCCTATTCTAATATAAGGTCAAAATGGATATATGATTTAGATATAAAGAGTTGATGCCATAAGTAAATAAGGGGAACATAGAATAGTTTACCCGTCCACAGATCTATGGAGAAGGGAAGAATTCATGAACAAATAAGAGATGGCATTATAAGATGCAAAATCAATAATTTTGATTATATCATACAAACAAAACTAATGTTACCAAGATTAGAAGGGAAATAACAGGGGCAGCTAGGTGGATCAGTGGATTGAGAGTCATACCCAGAGATGGGAGGTCCTGGGTTCAAATCTGGCCTCAGCCACTTCCTAGCTGTGTGACCCTGGGCAAGTCACTTGACCCCCATTGCCTAGCCCTTACCACTCTTCTGCCTTGGAGCCAATACACAGTATTGACTCCAAGACGGAAGGCAAGGGTTTAAAAAAAAAAAACTATATATATTTTTAAAACCTTTACCTTCCATCTTATAATCAGTACTGTCTATTGGTTCTAAGGCTCGTCTCTAGGACTGGCTCTTAATCCACTGAGCTACCCAGCTGCCCCCTAGATTTTTTTTTAAAGAAAGGAAATGAATGACAAACTGGGGGAGTCAGGGGGGAAAAATTATAACAAATTTCTCTGATTAAGGTCTAATTCCTCAGATTTGTAAAGAACTAAGACAAATTTGTAAGAATACAAGCCATTTCCCAATTGACAAATGACCAGAAGATATAAATAAGCAATTGTCAGATGAAGAAATCAAAGCCATCAATAATCATATAAAAATATTCTGAATCATTCTTAGAGAAATGAAAATTAAAACAATGGTGAGGTACTACTCTTCACATCTATCAGATTAGCCAATGTAACAGTAAAGGAAAATGATAAATGTTTGGAAGCATGTGGCAAAATTGGGACACTAATGCTTTGTTGGTGGAGCTGTAAACTGATCCTACCATTCTGGGGGGAAATTTGATACTATTCCCAAAGGGCTGTAAAACTGTAGTGCCACTAGTAGTCTATATCATAAAGAGATAATAAAAAAGACCCAATTTGAACAAAAATATTTATAGCAGCTCTTTTTGTGGTTGAAAATTGAGGATGGGCCCATCAATTGGGGGATGGTTGAACAATTGTTGTATATATTGGTGATGGAGCTATAAGAAATAAGCAGGATGATTTCAGAAAAAGTTGGAAAGATCTGTATGAACTGATGCAGAGCAAACTAAATAAAATTGAGAGAACATCATGCACAGTAACATTTGTGTGATGATCAAATGGGAAAAATTGGCTACTCTCAGCAATGCAATTATCAGGGAGAATTTTGAAAGACATATGACAGGGAATGCTGGTCCACCTCCAGAATAAGAACTGTCAAGTTGGATGGATGCAGATCAAAGCATACTATCTTTCACATCAGTGTATTTATGGTTTTATTTTGGGATTTTGGTTTTTTATGTGTGTACTTTTACAATGGCCAGTATGGAAGTGTGTTTTGCATGATAATATATGTATAGCCCAGATCAAATTGCTTACTGTCTCCAAGTGGGAGGAAGGAAGGGAGGGAGTTGTTTTGGATCTTACAATTTTAGAAAAGTATACTGAAAATTATTATTACATGTAATTGGGGAAAATAAAATAAATTTGAATTAAAATTTTTTTTTTAATTACATCTATCTCTTAGTGAAATTTCTCTGGTTTAGATGTGTAAGTCTAGGTTCAAAAGGAAAGCTGCTTCCTTGGTTACTTTTAATGGAGAGAATAGTCCTTAGTTTATATTCACCAGTTCAGCTCCTTCCTACCGAATGCTGGTTACACAAAAGAGCTTCACAATTAGTGACTATTGAGTAAGTTCATTTGCCCAAGCAAAACAGTAAACAAAAGTCAAGGAAATTTTACAGATAGGACAAAAAAAATGTAAGGGTAAACAAATTCTCTAGCTCTCCAAGTAAAATAAAGCCTATTTCAACCAAGGAACAAGTTTGATTTCATCTAAGGAGGTATTTTCTGTTATCCATCTCTATAGAGGCAAGCATTAAATCAGTAATATGCTGAGAAACTGACTGCTTCTACCTTTCTGTAGCTTCTTTCTCCATCCTATGAATGTCTCCTGTACCAATTCAGTAAGTTCCTCACAGAAGTCTGCATCATTGTGCTTAACATTTTCTCTCTGGATTCAGTCATGTCTTTTTTTGTCATATAAGCAGCCGCATGTAAGCCTCAGGCTTAGGCAAAGATTGGATTACACTTAAAAATCCTGACATTGATTAATTTATAACCTTGAGAGACTGAAAGTAGTGATAAAATAGGAGGAAGTAGTACAGCCCAGCCTTGTCCTACAACTATTCTAGCAGTGAGCAAAGAAGGCCCCAGACTGAGATAGTGATCAGAAAAATCCAAAGAGAAACCACAATTAATCTTTTTTGGGGGGTGGGTGGGGGAAAGTTTGTTAAAACTCATTATGGGTAGAGAGAGGCTGTATGTCCTCAGAGAAAGGAGCAACAGAATTCTATACAATGCAGTTTAGGACCAAAGAAGGCCCATATATTTTTTCCCAGAAGTACACAGAGTTGGCTCTAACACAAAATCCCAATTAGGAAAGCATAGAAGATTGAGTAAATAAAAAAATTAAGAGTAGTCTATAAACAGTTGATATATATATATATATATATATATATATATATATATATGTGTGTGTGTGTGTCTGTGTGTATATATAACATACATGGTTTATACCCATTAGAAAAAGCTGTTGTTGAGCCAGGGATATCGAAGACACAAACACAGAAGAGAATATTTCCATAACATCTACAAGCACAGTTTCACAGAAAAACCTAGCATGACCAGAAAGTCAAACTAGAATGTCTGGAAGAAATGAAGCAAGAAACATTGGACTGCCTGAAAGCCATTACTAAAAAAGAACCTGACTTTCATATTTCAAAAGTCATGAATGAAAATTGCCCAGTGAAAATAGAATCTACTAGTTATCTCCTAAAAAAGACCCCAAAATGAAAACTTATAGGACAATCATAGACAAAAGTCAGTTTCCAGATTAAAGGGCAAAAAATAGTTGGAGCATATAGAAAGACACTCAGAATGTATAACCTTAGGTTTTCATAGTTCATTTCATTGAATGCTTCCATTAGAAGACATTTGCATAACTAGGTAAATTTCCAGTTTTTGTAGCTATACTAAATTACTTGCCAGTATAATTCAGAAATATGAGTACTAGGTTCCATATCAGTTTGCATAATGAAGTATAAATGTAACTTGAAGTTTTTATTGACACATTTCTATACCTTATATTAATTTGGTAACTATTTGGATGAGTCATTCTTTTAGGAAAAGAGTCCAACAAACATTACCTTTGATCATAAAAATATGGAGCTATGCAAATTTAAAGATAGAGAGTATGTCACTATTGTCTTTTTTATCAGTGGGAAAAAATATTGTAGGTGGTATGTATTGTTGCCATTTTATTCCTATTCCCATTTTGCTTTGAGGAAAGAAAAGCTTAAATTAAATGAAAGTTGGTACAAAAAAGCTTTTAAAAATGCCAAAGCAGTTGAACAAAGCAGTTAGAGTGATTGCATTAAATATTGGTGGAATATGCAGGGAGTGACTGGCACTAAGAAAGAATGCTGCATTGTTTGCACCATGATTGTTACACAGGTTGTTTCTCTTGAAAGCTATAGATAATTGTATTCATTCATTAAATGACTCTTCCCCCCCCCCCTGTAAATTTGATGTTATTTTAATTTAAGTGGAAAATTATATATTTCAGATTTTACCTAAATTCCAGGTAGTTTCTGTTATCTCTAAGATCACATACAAATTCCTCTATTTGACATTTAAAGTTCCTCACAACCTGTCTCCCAACCTTCTTAAAGATTAGGCCTCTTCATATGCTTTGTTGTGCTATACTGGCCTTCTAGCCATCCTTCACATAACTGGGAATGTTCTCTTCTCATTACTTCTGCCTCTTAGGTTTTCTGATTCCCTTCTGCATCAGACCTTTCAGTTATATCCCCCTTCTCCAAGGGTACCTTGTATCTGCTTTGTTTATTTGTATACCTAATGTAAGTTTCTTGTCTTTGTATCCCCAGTACCTAGTAGAATGTGTGGTACATAGTAGGTGTTAAATAAATACTTGCTGATTGATTGGTTCCTATCACTCCTTACTTTGTAAATTTATTCTGGTCTTATAATCAAACACTATTTCTATCTGTTCATCACTTTACACGGGCTTGTGGTTTGTTCGAGAGCTTTTTTTCTTTATTTTCCATCTAGATTATGAACTTCAGATGAGCAACATGTTCATCCTATTCATTTTTCCACAGCAATGTGTTTAGATGTAGTAACTCATGATAAGCAGTTGACTAGTTGCCCCTTGTAATTTTTCCAATTATTAGAATTCAGTGAACGAATTTCATTTTGTTTTCAAAGAAATATCTGATGCTTCCTTGAAGGGAAATGAGTAGTTCTTTCGCAAATGTCACCTTAAATGGAATGTTGTTGATGCAGACAGTTTTGGACCTGTTTCAAAAGCACTAATAAGATTGTCTGGCTTATTCTGTCACAGTAACATTCCATTTGGAATCTTGAAGCTGGTTAGTTCTATAAACACTTCTGTTAAGTAAATTCTGAATAATCCAGACTCCTCCTCCTCTACCATGACTTGTCACTCAGTTTCTCTCCAAGCTCTTTATTCCCAGTTCCTTGTTTCCCTAATCTCTGTTTTCCATAGTTTTGCTTTATAAATAACACTTTGAAAA
This sequence comes from Monodelphis domestica, assembly GCF_027887165.1. Lineage (NCBI taxonomy): Eukaryota > Metazoa > Chordata > Mammalia > Didelphimorphia > Didelphidae > Monodelphis > Monodelphis domestica. The sequence goes on along the minus strand of NC_077229.1, from coordinate 275,996,673 downwards.
TTTTCATAGAATTTAAGATTGAGAAGGGACCTTATAGGTCATCCAGACCAATCCGTAACTCACCAAGAATCTCTTCTACAACATCTTTAATGTGGTTTTATAAGCTCTCTTGAAAATTTCCAAGGACAGGAAATCTACAATTTCTCAAGGCATTGAGTTCACTGGTAACTTTGGAGAGAGAGCCATTTCAGTGGAATGATGAAGTTGGAAAATGGATTTATAAAGAGTTAAAAGAGATGAAAGCAGAAGCGAAGGTATCTATTGCATATAAATGACCTTTTCAAGAAGTTTAACCACAAAGGACTGATAAGATATATAGGAAGATTATTATCAGGTATGGAATAATCAGGTAAGGATTTTTTGAGAATGGGGAAGACATGGACATTTTTAATAAACAGTACGAAAAGAGCTAGTAGATAGGGAGGGATTGAAAGTATGTGATAAGAGGAGTCAGCTAGATGGCTCAGGGATTGAGAGCCATGCCAAATGACAGGTGGTCCTGGTTCAAATATTGCCTCAGATACTTCTGTGTAACTCTGGGCAAGTCACTTAACCCTCATTGCCTTGCTTTTACTGTTGTTCTTCAGCCTTGGAACCAATACATGGTATTGATCCTAAGACAGAAGGTAAGGATTTTAAAAAACAAACAAACAAAAATTTTGATAGAGTGAGAATGATAGAATGGGCAAGCTGTTGGAGTAGATAGAATAAAATAGGATTACTTGTGTAGGTAGAGAGGTTAGCCTTTTTAAGGAATAAAACCATGTCTTCTTCTAAGACAGGAATAAAGGAAGAGGTAATGCCAAGAAAAATGGTGATAAGAATAGGAAGTATAGAACAAAGCTTTTTATAACAAAGTTGAAAATTTGAAATTAATAAGAAATGGCAAGAATGCACATATAACTGCTTTCAGTTAGTTCAGATCATCAGACTTAGATTAGTTCTATTGTCTAATGGTACTAGAAGATCTTTGAAATGGTTGTTGAGGGAAAAAAGAAATGAGTATTGAATGCTGGTGTTCTTTGAAAAATGAAGATTATGAGAGATGGTAAAAGGATGAAGATTGGAAGATATTTTGATTTTCAAAAAAAAGGAAGATTCTTAATATTATTTTGTTATTTAGTCTTTTATTCCTTTTAAACATGTAGTAAATGTTATTAAAGGCATGTTTTGTGAGCCACAAGGAATGACAAAGGTTGAACCATTACAGAAAAACAGATGAACAAAGAATAACTATTTTCTTTTAAAGTAAGCATTAATTAAGCACTTAATATGTGTCAGGAACTGTGCTAAGTGCTGGAAATACAAAGAAAAGCAAAAGAGTCCCTGCTTTTGAGGGACTCAGTCTAATGGGGGAGCTGATCTACAATCATAGGCAAACAAGGTATATGTACAGGGTATGCTGGGAATAATCAGTAGTGGAAAATCACTAGAATTAAAAGGCACTCAGGAAAAACTTTTCAGGGAAAATGAAATTTTAGCCTAGACTTGAAGGAAGCCAAGGAATCCAGGGGGCAGAAATGAGGAGGGTGAGCATTCCAGGCTTAGGGTGTAGCTAGTGAAATTACCCAGCATTGGGAGGAGTGCCTTGTTCAATGAATAACAAGGAGGCCAGGATCATCACTGGATTACATTAAGTCAAGAGATTGTAAGGTTTAAGAAGACTAGAAAGCTGTGGTGGGGTTTAGGTTATGATAGGCTTTAAATACCAGAGGATTTTCTATTTAATTCTAAAGGTGATAAACAATCACTGGTGTTTGTTGAGTGGAGTTGTGGATGGGTGACATGATCAGATTTTGCACTTTAGGAAAGTCATTTTGGCAGCTGAGTGGAGCTTCTTTGGAGTGGAGAGATTTGTGGGAGATAGACCAAATAACAGACCATTGTAGTAATCTACATGGGAGGTGCTAAGGTTAGTGGAGACTTCAGAAGAGAGAAGGGGTTGTATTAGACTGAAAAGTCAGGGGAATGTTTTCTTGAATTTCAAGACAGCATTTGACAATGTGGTACTATATTTTGTTAATGAGAGAGAAAGATTTTATTTTAAATAGATTTGGGACTTCCTGAATGATTGGTTCATTTGTCCTTTCTGATCCCTAGAAGGAGGCTCCTGTGCAGTAGCTTGGGGCTTTCTTTGATTCTCTTCTGTGCTACATTTTATTAGTAACTTCAGTAAAGTTAGCTTTGTTAGCCTGCTTATATTTGAAGATAAAACATGAGAAGGAATATAGTTATTCCTATATACCTGTGAACATAATCTAAAATGTTGAGTGGTAGTCTTAGAATCCAAAAAATATCTGGACAAGCAAGAGTAAATGGCTAAAACTTTGATATTGAAACTTGTCAGGGATGTGTTAAATTCTATCTATATTTGATTTCCACAAATCTAGAGTACAGATGGGGGAGATTTGGTTGGACATTGTATTCCATGTGATAAAGATCTGCTGGTTTTAAAGAACTGCAAACTGAAAATCAACAACATAACAGGCAAACAAAGCTAATGTTGATTGCTGCCTCTATAAAGGCACTAAAATATGGTGTCTACCTTAGACATATGAAGACATCTCCAAGCAGTTTGTTCCAGTGGGCCACTAAGGGGACAAGCAGGTGCTGTAGAATGCTTAGAACCGATGCTAATGTCATCCACCTCATCCTGAGCCATCATTAGTTGGTTTGACTTTTCTTTTGCCAGTGCACTAGGATGACTGGAATAGAGAGAGTGAGGCCAGTGACATTGTACAACTCTGCCTCACTTAAATCCAATTTATGCACAAGATATCACCAGTGATGTCATTGTGGTCCTCTGACTACAAAAGACAACAAACAACATTTTATTTCTAGATAATCTCTTTGTGAGACCTCTCTAGTAACAAAGTAAAACAATTAAGTAAAACTAGCAATATGGTGACCTCAACTGAAACTACAGGCAGCATTCCACATTGTAGAATCCCCCAACTTTTCTAAAAATTTTAAGTGTTTTTTAATTAAATAAGTGCACTTTCTCTGTCTCTGACCTCGTTGGAAAAAAAAAAACACCCAAATGTCTTGGAACAAATATGCATAATCAATCAAAATAATCTGTCATTTGTTGTACTCAAAATTTCATATGATTCTTTCTGTACCCTGTTAGAAAGACTTGAGTTCAGATACAACCTCAGCCACTTACTAGTCATATAACCCAGGCTAAGTCACTTGACCTCTTGTCTATGTGAGTTTTCTTTCCTTTTTTTTTTTAAACCCTTACCCTCCATCTAGGAGCCAAAGCAGAAGAATGGTAAGGGCTAGGCAATGGGGGTCAAGTGACTTGTCCAGGGTCACACAACTGGGAAGTGTCTGGGGTCAGATTTGAACCCAGGACCTCCTGTCTCTAGGCCTGACTCTCAATCCACTGAGCTACCTAGGTGCCCCCAGGTGAGTTTCCTTGACCTTCCAAAGGAAATAATAATAGCATCTATTTTCCACGGTTTCTATGAGGATAAAATGAGATGTTTGTAAAGTACTTAGCACAGTGCCTGGCATAAAGCAGACACTTGACAAGTGCTTGTTTCCTTCCTTCTTTAAAATTATCTAAAGGTAGTATGACTTGTTGGATTAGAGAACTGACCTCAAAATCAAGAAGACCTGGGTTACAGGTGCTCCCTCTGACATTGACTTTTTGACCATGGGCAAGTCTCTTAACCTTTCAGTTCTGTAGACAGTTTTAAAACTAAGTTACAGAGGAAGGTGCCAACCTGAAATGGTAGAATAAATTCCCTTATACCAATATCTCAGGTCCAGTTCATGTTCCTACACTAAAAATTATCCAGGTCTTTTCTAAAAAGGTAATTAAAATTTCATGTTTGGGTAGGAGGTACAATTCCTTATTGTTCTTTCCAGATCTTGTTTAGGTCTTATTTTGTTGTTGCTTTTAAATGTTCTTAAATGGCCTTTTATACTAACTAGCTGCTTTTTCCAACAAGAAGAGTTAGTTTATTTTCTATTTTCAGTTTTATGATTTGTGGCTGTCTATATATATATAATCATGCTATTGTTCAAGAGTAGCAACAGTATGAAGAAATTTTACCAAACAAAAGAAGACTTGATAATTTTGGAGACTTTAACATGCAGAGGAATTGCATGTTAAATAGCTATGTCAGTAATTTGTGTGAGCCTTGTATTGAGAATAGATTATTATGTATTGTTTTTCAACTGTATTAGATAAGACTCAGTGGAAGTTTATATAAAGAGCAACTCCCTTGGATTTATAAGTATCCTTTAGCTGAGTATTTATAGAATGCATTACATTCTAACACTTTAAAGATTTACTTCATTCTGTTGAAGGTACCACTATACTTCCATTTACCTAGATTCACAATCTCAGATTGTCTTTGACTCTTCCCTCTCTCTGGGCTCTCATACCAATAAATTCTCTTCCTCTTCCTCCTCCTTCCTCCTCCTCTTTTTTCTTCTTCCCTCTTCTTCCTCCTGTCATCATTACCTTAAGTGTCTCTTCTCTTCAGTTCATTCTCTATACATCTGCCAAATGGATATTCCTAAAGTATGGGGTCTAACCATATCACTCCCCTTTTCAAAAGGTTCCAATCATTCAAACCTCTCTCTGTCCTTTAAAGTCCTTTACAATTCGACTTCAGCTTTTACCTTTCAAGATTTTTTGTTCATTGCTTTTCTTCATCTGCTATAACATTCTAGCCAAACTAACCATTATGCTGTTGCTTGTACAGAACATTTCCTTTCCTGTTGTCATGCTTTTTACCATGGGCTATTTGCCATTTCACTCTCCCCTCTGTGTATGAAACCCCTGGCTTCCTACAAGGTTCAGCTCAAGTGCTACCTCCTCCAAGAAGCTTTTCCAGATTGCACCAAATGCTAGATCCCTCCATAAAAAAAGTTCTTTGTATCCACCTTGTTTCTATTTTGTTTTTAATTTTTTGAGTATACTTTTCTACACTTCTATACTTTCTTTCTATGCTTCTCTACATCCCCACTTTTCTACCAGTTAAATATAAATAAACATCTTGAGGCTAGGGATTATTTTGCTTTTGTTCCCCCCACCCCTTTATTCCTAGCATAGGGTATGGCACATGATAAGCAGAAACTTAGAAATGTGTGAGTGATATTTTACCAGAGGAATGAAAAGGTAACATTGGCTACTGTAACATGACTATAAGTAATAGCAGAGTATCTCAAGGGAATAGCTGTGTGACAAGGAAATCACTTTAAAAGACTGATATATATTAATTTAGGTTGCCAAGGAATTCAGCTATGTAATTCCTAAATGAAAACTCAAGTCAGCCGTCAACCTTTAAACAGGAGGAAGAAAGGCATGAGAGAGAGAGAGAGAGAGAGAGAGAGAGAGAGAGAGAGAGAGAGAGAGAGAGAGAGAGAGAGAGCGCGAGCGCAAAAGGTTTCTGTCCTAAAGTAATCTTAAGTAGGGAGGAGAAGGATCCTCCCATGCCAAGGGGGTTCACATTCCAATAGACTATCAGCAGGAAATTTTTTCCAAGTATGAAATTTCCCAATGGTTAAATTTCCAACATTTATAAGTCTAAGAAATTTTAAGGTTTACAGCTGATGTCTTTTGTTACATGACAGTTTCATGTAGTTGGTTAGAAATTATTGCAATTATTGCATTGCTTGGTAAGTTGACATTATTTCTTTAACAAGTTTTCCTTAAAAATCTAATGCCACTATAAAATCTTGGTCATCTAGAGCTGAGACCTCAATTAAATAGAATTCTTAAACTTCATTTTACACCAAAGTACTGAAGTTTCAAGTGTTCTGTTCCTTCCTGGCCTAGCCCTGCCCTGCTCCCCCTTCCCTAGGCATCTCTTAGTGTCCATAGAGCAAATGTTCTCATGTGTCTGTCTTCCTTTCCCAATTTCTCCCCCATTCCATTCCCCTCATGTCAAGGGATCTCTTCTTCCTGGGGAGTCTTGTATCCCAAGTTTTCTTCCTGAGATTCCTTCCATCTCCCTGCCTCTTCTCAAATGCTAGGCCCAGGTCCATTATGTGGTACAAATTACAGGCTCCAGAATTGCTAGGTAGGATTCTGTTCACTACATGATCTTATTGTCATAGAAGGAAGACCTACATTAATTTTTGCAAGACTTTGAGTAGTAAAGATTGAAATGAAAAGTTTTCTTCTAAACCTTCTGTTATCCGGAGAACTTTCATTCTCTAGAGTCTGACAAACACAGATTAACAGTACCTATCTTAATATACTAGTTAATTATTCTACTAGATTTAGTTCAGTTATTCTAACTAGTGTCAGTTCAATTTGTGTATATTGAGAATAAAGCTTAAAAAGAGAATTAGGGCTCTCTTCATGTGGATTAGTATGCGGTTTCAGATTATTTTGAAGCCTAATTAATTTTAGTCACCCTTCTAAAGAAATACTCATCTCAATAATTTATATAGAAATTTTGCCTTCTTGTTACCTATTTGGATTTCCCCCCTAGAGTAGCAGGTAGTAGATATTACTGCCTCTATATATTTCTCTCTTGTACCAGGGGTGGTTTTTTTTGTTTGACAATTTTGTTTGACAAATGCATTATTATTTGTAATGACAGTTGTTTAACCTATTTGTGGAGTATAGGTTGTTTAGATATTGTTATCTAAAATTAAAAAAAAAAATTTACATGGGGAAAATGTCACAGCCAAGAAAATTTGTGCTTTTTATAATGTACTCATGAGTTTGAGGGACAATTTTTTTGGTTCACAATTTGGTTTCACAAACATTACTGAAATTATTTCCAGCTCATTACTCAGAAAGATTTCTCTGTTTTTGCCAATATTCCCAGGCTCTTTTCTATAACAACTATTGTCGCATGTTGTGAAAAGTTGAGCCTTTATTTGACAGGTGCTTAGAGATGCTCACTGCAGGACTGGTAAACAATTAATTTAACTGAAATAGAAGTAACTTTAAATTCAATGCATCTTTGGATTTGTTGTAAAATGCTCTTTACATCTGATAATTGGTATTCTTATTTTCCGAAATCTCAAGAATCATGCTGTTCCCTTTCACAGATTTGGTGAGGGAAAACAGTATTTTAGAATTGAAAAGAATATCTAAACAACCTTCCTCCCTATTTCTTGCAAAATGCATCAATATAAAGTGTTTCATATTTTATTACGGGAATGTTATATTTGATAGCTTTGTACTTTCTCTAAGGACTTGACATTAAAAAGCCTATAGGTTTGAGCAGTAATAAGGCATAAAAAATAAAATATAAAGACCATAAATCTATATTTATTTAAAATAATAAAATTATATCCCAAGTCTTTAAAGTGGACATTAATATACTCTGTACATCAATTATAGAATGGATCTCAATATACATAAAGCACATAAATCTAGCTCTATGGTATCTTAAATTTTTATCGACCTGAAATTAATTTGTTAACTAAAATGTTAAATGAATATTTTATCATCATAGACTCATAGCTTTAGAGCTAGAATGGACCTAAAAGGTCATTGAGTCACTTTATTTTATAGATGAGAATATAGAAAAAAAGAGAAATTTACATGACTTGCCCTAAGTCACATAACCAGTAAGCATCTAAAGCAGTGTTTTATCAAAGTCCTTTCTGACTTTTAATCCTACACTCTATCCACTATGCTACTGGACTTCTTTGATTTTCTTGGAATTTAGAAGATTGCCCAGATAATTTTGATAGCCTGCTTTTTTTTAAAGAACTGTCCAAGGAAATTTGACCTCATGCCATATCCAAATATTTTTTTAATAGACTTTCAAGTTGTGAAGGTTTGGAGAGGAGGAGTTTCTTGTTTATTCTTTGCCTTGGTCAAAAATAAATGACATTACAATAGCACATTAAGGTTTACAAATCATTTTTATTCACAAGAATTCTGCAAGGTAGATAATTTAAGTAATAACACCTGCATTTTACATAAGAAGAAATTGCTACTGAAAGAGGTAAATGCCTTGCTCTCAGAGTCATATGCCTAATAAATTTTGGTGCTGGAATTCAAGTTCAGGTCCCTTCTGCTTCCAAGTTCAGTGCTTTCTTCCACTGACTGGAGAGAGATGCAAAGAAGAGGAAGCTGGCACCAGCTTTGGGTAGAGAAAAAGTAGACAAGGCAAAAACTCAAAAACTTGTGCAAAGCTGGAATAACTTTGTGAATATACTGAAGGACTTTTTTAGTACCAGTTGACTGAATAAATTCTTTGTCCTTTTTCTTAACTTTTCCTATCTGTAGGGAACTGAGATGAGTGTTCTGTGAACCAGTCAGTGTGGCTGGAGAAAATGAAGTGTGGGTCTGTGTTTAAGTAGTGTGGAATGAGGGGAGCAGTGAAAAGTAGGGTTACTTATAAGTTTGAGGAAAATTAAAAATTAGTCTCTGCTGATGTAAACGGACCCAAATTCCCTTCTTGTTAATTCTCTGAATAATTATATACAGAGTCTATGAATACTTAGTGAATGGAATGTGGTGATACACAAGTTGTAAAGACAATAAGTACTATATTCTCCAAGATTGTACTCCCTCAGGGGGCAGCTAGGTGTCTCAGTGATAGAGAACCAGGCCTGGGAATGGGAGATCTTCGGTTTAAATCTGGCCTCAGACACTTCCTAGCTGTGTGCCCCTGAGCAAGTTACTTAACTCCAATTGCCTAGCCCTTTCTACTCTTCCTGCTTCCAACCAATATATAGTATGGATTCTAAGATGGAAGGTAAGATTTTTTTTTTAAGATCATATTACTTTGTTATATAGGTAGTATGTTATAATAGAAAGATCACTGTTTAGAGACACATGATCTAGATTAAAAATCTACCTTTACTGTTAACTGTGAGACTTTGGGGGAAGTCATTTGATCTCTCTTGACATTTCCTGCCAACAAGATCTAGATAAATGATCCATAGTCTTTTTTATGGATGGCTAATTAATAGATAATTTCTGTGACAGTGTCTCATTTTTTTAACCTAGAGAACTGGCAGCCTAATAGAGACAAAGATTATCAGAGTCATAGATTTACAGCTGAAGGTTAAGTATTGTCTAGTCCAGCACTTCACTCACCAATAAGGAAGAAGCTGAAGCACAGAAGGTCCCAAGGTCACATGGGTAATAAATGACAGAACCAGAATTTGCACCCAGGTTTTTCCATGCCATCTCCAGCATTATTTTTATTACATCATATTAATCAAAGTGTTTCTAATTTTTTCATCATTATAAATGATTTGTAAGTAATTTATTATCTTATTTCTCCCTCGTTTATTTTGTCTATACCTTGTTAGTGGAATAACCTATGAGGAATAGTTCATTCCCGGCTCCGAGATTTCCTTGGTCAACATTTATGGTTCTGTTGACATATTTCAGCGCCCAGGTTTTCCATGTCCAAATTACTTTGGGAATCTGGAGTAGGACCTGTGTATGTATGTAAAGGCATAGTATGTAAAACTTAACTGAAAATGACCACCTAACAAAATCTTAGCATGATGGATTGTGATATATGGGGTCGGTTTTCAGGAAAGGCTAGTACCTCTGGTGGGAGAGCTTGCTGATCCCTTTCTTTTCAGGGCTGCTCATCCTCCTTTGGTATCTACCAGCCACCCAGCTTTCACTGGTGGCTCCAAGAAGCTGTAGTGTACACCTGGGAGACAGGCTAAACCAGCTTGAAGGCAACTAATAGGTCTCAAGCCCATCCGTGAGTTAAGGAGGTGTCTACCCCAAGCCTATGAACTTTTCTTGGCAGAATGGACAGGTGAGAACAGTTGGTTCCAACAGGCCAAGAAGGTGGTGGAAGCAGGTGGTGTGGAGCTTCTAGAAATTTGTTAGACTTTGAAGATGTCAAGGTTATCCATTGCTTCTTGAGCCATCACCAGTTGTCTAGATTTTTGTCTTACTTGTGGACTTTGATGATTATGGAAGAGAGAGTGAGGCAGACAACATCGTACAATTTTGCCTCACTTAAATCTTATTTAGATATGTGTCAAAAGACATCTCCCATAGCATTTTACATCTTACTATTTTACTGTCTCAGTATTTTATTCCTATTTAAAAAGTCCTGTGGCCAAGGGCAAGTGATGATACAGCAGGTATGGATACACTGAAATTACCACCCTGCAGATATAGGCAGCTTAGGTCATGGGATCGCCTTCTCACTAGAAGTATGTGAAATTCAATAGCCCCCTGGATGTCTGAGAATCCTTTTAAAGGACCATACTGCTCACCTTCTGACATGAGGAAGGGGCTAGAAAAGGTACCTTAAAAAATGTCTGCTTCACCTAGCCCTGACCTATTTAACACAACAGGTAGAAGTACTGCTTTGTGGTTAAAATACCAAAAAAAAAAGTTCAAATTTTTTGAGATGATTACACTCTCCTTTGGGACATGGAATGCTTTATGTGCTTATAGATCTGAAAGACAAACAGTTCTTATTGTGAGAGATTTTAGCAGGCAGCCTATCCAGATAGCAACAACCGGATAGAAGGAAGGCTGGCAAATGAAGACAAGCTTACTGATGTCAGGGCTAGGTATACATCTTTCTGGAGTGGTCACTCTGGGAAGAAGTACTGTGAAGCTGACATAGGCTTTTGACAATCAAGTCTATAGTCAACAAGTTTTTGTACCTCTCCCAAATGAGTGAGTGATGAGCTTATGATAATGCAGTTGCCATTTGTAGCAAAGTGCCATACTACATCATCAGTGCGTGTGCTTGTACCATGACAAACCCTTATGAGTCAAAGAAAAATTTCATGAAGACTGTGGGACCCTCCTCAACCCCTCATCAACAGTGTGTCAAAAGAGGACAAGTTTGCAATTCTAGGTGACTTTAATGCCAGAACAGTCCGAGACTATCAGACATGGGAAGGAGTTCTTGGGAAGAATGGAGTTGGAAACAACATCATCAGTGTCACTACTGAAGTCTTTCTCATCACCATTGTTGTCTTTCATTTACCTAAACTTAATAAAACTTCATGGACGTACCCTTACAGCAAACAGTGGTATTTAATTGACTCCAACTTTGTAAAGAGAAGAGACAGGCAAGATGTGATAATGATGAAGGCAGTTTGTGGCAGAGTGCTGGATTGATCATAAGACTTATCCTCTCTAAGCTAAACATTCACATACAACAAAAGCAGTTGCCTCCAGATTAGACAACTACCAGAAAACTTATTGTCAACAGATTAAAGTACATCTCAGTGGGAAACACATGGTTGGCAACTGTGGAGGAGAAAAAGAGTGGGAAGCTTTTGGAGATTTTGTATACAGCTTCACATTTTCTCATCTGAGTCCAAATTCAGACATCAGGATGGATTTCATGAAAATGATGGGGTGATTCAGAAACTACTAAATGAAAATAAGAATACTAGAGGACTTACCATCAAGATAGCTCTTTTGTATCTAAGAAGGCGGCATTTAACTCCATCAAAAGTTAAGTACAGATAAAGCTTGATACAAAGACTGATGTTAAGGGTAGTAATATGAAATGAATACAGAAAGGTAGTTAGGAGCTAGACTGTGAAGGACTTCCAAGTGTCAAATTCAGGAAGTTACAAGTTTGTATTATATCTTAGCCTATAATAAGGAACCACTAAAGATGAAGCAAGAGAGTGACATTTTCAGATTTGTTTTAGGAAAATTATTTTAGAATTGATTAGAATGAGGATTGGCAGAAAACTTAGAAGCATGTAGACTGATCAGGAGTTATGAAATCAGTTCAAATGTTTTAAAAGATAATAAAGGATTGAACTAAGTGAATAGTTTTGTGAGAAGAAGGAAGGCAGTGAATGTAATGAGGTAGAATTGATAAGATTTGGCAATTGATTGGGATGAGAAAAAATTAAAAGTAGAGGACGACTCTGGGGTTGCTAACCTAACATGGGTTACTGAAAAGATAGTGAAACTCTAAACAGAGAGGGGGAAATTTGGAGGATAAATAAATTTAGTGGAAAAGATGATGGGTAAAGCTTCAGACATACCAAATTTGTGTTACTAATAGGACATCCATTGGCGTTGTCCTACAGACAATTTTGGATGTGGAACTGTAGCCTAGGAGAAGCATTAGGGCAGAATGATACATATTTTGAATAAAAGTTACTAAATGGTGGTAATAGCAGTTAACACAGTATAAGGAGAGACCAATCTTGGGTTAACTTCTTCCTTTTGGAACTCAAGGAATTCATCATTTAAAATAATTATGTTATTCAAACCATTGTGACAGTTCTACATGAACTCTGATATTGCATTCTCTTCCATTTGTGTCATAATGTGTCATTGCTTCATGCAGTTTGGTAGTACAAGCCAAAGTTTTCTGCATCTCTGTTACTTCAGAGAACAATGTAGATCTGAACCAAAATAATTTCATTTGAAAGATGGAGAGTTGTATTTTTGGAAGAGAAACTAAAGAATTAAAATGTCATCCATGCAGACTCTTCCACAGAAAGACTGTGGAAAAATGCTGCTCACATCCTTCCATAAGAATCTATCTTGAGCAGCAAGCATGTACATTAAGTCCCTTTACAACAAGGGAAAGGAGAGAATTTTCTGGACTATTTAAAAATTTTATTTGAATGAGAATCTTTCTTATGAAATATAGTAATATAAGTATTTCTAGATTATAAAAACGGATTGAGCAATTGAATCTCTTTTTCAGCTGCTCTGAAGATTGTTTTCTTCTTTGCATTACTCTACATGTTCAATCAGTGAGTTAACTTTAATGGATAAATTCAGAAGTTCTGAAATCCTTTTTGATTCCTAATAAACATGTGACTAAATTTTTTGTTTTAACCAGGGCAAGTCATTCTATTGGGCATTTGAGTTCTCACTTGGATTTCAGTTTTGCCTTGCTTCTGTTCATTAGAACTCAGAAATGCAATTATTATTGTGTGATAATCCAAAATATTTTCATAATATAAGCTCAAGTGGTTTACCATGTGTCTTTATCATTCAATTAATAAGCATATGAATAAATTAATTGAAAGAATACCTTTTTGAATATAAAGATGTTTTACTGTTGAGTTACCCTACTTGATTTATAGCTAATTCTACTCAACTTTTTTACACCAATTTTAAGATATTTCTATATGTTCTTCAAAGCCAGGAATAGGCTTTATAACTTTGAAGGAGTTGTTAAGTCTACAAGGGATGATAAAATGGGGATATTTCTGTTCATTTAAAATCTTCTTTTGCAGAATGAAAAGTATAGCCTGGACCCTAATTCCTTAAGTAGGGCTCATATATCCTTAAGAATTGGTGTCCTGTTTAAGCCGAAAAATGCTATCCACTTCCTAAAAAGAACTGAGAGGGTCTGGATTCATATCAAAGCAAACTTTAAAAAATTTTATTTTTCTTGGCATTTTTCTTTTGACTGTTTTCTTTCACAATATGAGTAAGATGGAATGCATAACTGCATGGATATAACCTATATCAAATTGTTTGTCTTCTCAACATGCATAGAAAAAAGAAAGAAAACTTGGAGCTCAAAATTTTTTCAAAACTTTAAAAATCATTTTTACATGGAAAAGTTCAAATTGCTAAGGTAGTACTAGTATAACTGTAGTAGAAACTTTCTTCATAAGACTGCAGTTTTTTTCTTCAAGTTCTCTCTCTCTTTCTTTCTCTTCCCCCACCCCTCTCTCTCTCTCTCACACACACACACACACACTCTCTCTAGGACTAAAGTAGAGCATAGATTAAACTTTTATCACTAATATGATGCTATTTTATCAAGAGAAATTATACGATTTTATTGTTAAGCTTTAAAAGTAAAAGTTCACATAAGAATACATTTTCCTGTTAGATGACCAGAAATCAGGTTCTGGAAAGATTGTATCCATTATATTCCAGAGGTCCTGCATGTGTACATTAGCATCAAGCAAGTTCTAATCAAGTTAGGTTTTTTAACTACACACTATAATTGGAATTGGTCCAGAGACAATGGGATTTTAAATAGTCTAATTGTTTTAGGTATAGATTTTGGACTTGATGAAAAATTATAATAAAAATCAGTGTTAGTTAAAAAAAGAGTTAGATAAGATTTGATTCTAACTTCTAGACTAATGACCTATAGTTTTATTAGTTGTAGAGTAATTGAATGTAAAAATATAGTTGAATTTATCTCTAGATAGGAATTAAAAGTGAATATTCTTTCAATTATATAACTGCAGGGTGTAAATCAATCACTAGATAAGGTGATAGAAAAGTATTTACAGCCTCAATATCAAGTAATAGTTATTTTGTGTAACCTTACACTCAGTAGCAAAGAGATGAAGAAATCCATTGCTGCAATATTTAATAGAAATAAGGCCAGTGGAAAGAGCTAGACAAGATTGACCCACAAGTCCAGAATCTCACCTATTTTAAACTTGAGATAATTGGACACTATGTGCTGTGAATAGTGAATATCTGTTCCCATTTTAAAAGTTTTTCTTTGCAGGATTGCTCATTATTTTTCAGTTTTCCTCACTTTATTGCATTTTACCTTCCTGGCTGAACTAAAAACTTTATGAAGTATAGTTAAATAATAATTTACATTTTATGCAGAATATATGCATGAAGTTAAGTTTAATTCTAAAGATATTTATTAATTGCTTTTTGCATGCAGAGATGTTAGTAATCTCTTTTCTTTCTGTACACTGATTTCAGATTTGAATTTATTGAAGCACTGATGCAATTATTTCATAGGAGCCTTATCTCAGATCAGAAAAACTTCAAATTTTCTCATTGCCTACTGAATAAAAGTCAAGATTCTTCACTTCTAATTCAAAGTCCTCCAAAATTTGATTCTCCATCTTGCTTTTTGTAGCTTTATCATATACTACTAATACAATGATTTGCATATAGGAAGCATTCAGTAAATACTTGTTGAATAAATAAATTTGGAAATGAGATTAAAATATTGTTTTAGAAATTTTCTAGTTTTAGAAAAAATATTTTTATTTGTGAGTATTACTCATTGGAGGAAGTATTTTTATTCCTTTTAAAATAATTGAGCATTTGGTTACATAGGTATAATAGATGGAGGAAATACTTTTTAAAATAATTATCATGAATAAGCATTTATTGAGCAATTAATGTGTACAAAGCATCACCCAAATCCATTTAAATTCTAGTTGACAAATATTAATGGCCTATTATATCCAATGATTGCACTGTATTATAAGCTGAATAGAGTATCTGATAGAATTTGTTTGTGTGTGTGAGAGAGAGAGAGAGAGAGAGAGAGAGATATCATGGTATCCAGGAATTTAAAATCTAGGCAATTATATAATATTTGAATTCATTATATAATAATAAAACAAGGAATGACCCTTAAGAAGTCATCTAATTCAATCCCTTCTTTTTGCTAATGAGGAAATTACAGGCCAGAGAGTTGAAACTCAGGCAGGTAGTAGTGAATAGCAGAGCAAGAATGGGAACCTTAGTTTTGCAACTTTCAATCCATTGTTGTTGTTGCTATACCACACTAGGAAATTATTATACTTTATACACAAAAGTCAAACAACTACTAGTGTAAAAGCAATGTATTAAGTAATATTGGTTGTTTTCCCTTCATGCAATAATCTGTTGTATATATCAATTTTTTTCAGTATAGGCACGAAAAGTAGATAGAGTATTAGGAATTCCATTATTCCAATGACTTTCAGATGACTAAAAGCATAAAATACTAAAAGACAAAAGGAAGGTTAGTAGTGGTTTTTAGGTGGAAGGGTTGTGTTAATATGTACGTATATACTTGTGTAAGAGGATGAAAAAGCTTTGCCCAACATTTTTTTATATTATATGATGCATGTCACAGAGGTGAAATTTTAGATTGTACATTTGTTGTTGGTTCTTTTGTTTTTCAATCGTGTCCATTTCTTCATGACCCCATTTGAGGTTTTCTTGGCAAAGATACTGGTATGGCTTACCATTTCCTTCTCCAGCTCATTTTACAGATGAATAACTGAGGCAAACAGGGTTAAGTGATTTGACCAGGCTCACACAGCTAGTAAGTGTCTGAGGTCAGATTTAAACTCAGAAGGATCAGTCTTCCTATCTCCAACCAGGGCACTTAAACTGCTGCCTAACTTGTTGCCCAAAGTGAACTTTAAAACTCTCATTCCATAGATTATTCTTTATCCTTAAATAGGAAGTTTTTTTGCAAAAAACAATTTTTAAGCTGCAAAAGTGTCCTTAGAAAGTTGAAAGAAAAAATAAAATAAGAAACAACAAGAAAAAACCAAAGCCACTTTTCCTTTCTCTCCACCTCCTTTTTTATCTCCTACTCTTAGAATAAGTGAGAACAGATGTAGATGTCACAGAATTGGTGAACTGTTTATTTTGTGTTGGTTAAAGCTGAAAGACAACTAGGATTTTTTATTTAATTTTTTTTGTGTGTATCCTTTCTTGGGTCTTATTTTTTTTTCATTGTTCATTACTGAATTCTACTAAAATAAATGTATATATTTAAAAAGTATCTTTACTATTAAATAATTTTGTGGTTAGGATTTGCTTTCTTTTTATCACAGCATCTTGAGGACTTACTATTTTGATATTTTGAAAACTATAAGAGAACTGATTGGAGGACAGAAACCATATTGCTTTAAAGAATAGTGATTGGATATGGACTTCTTTTTTGCAATGAAATTTGTCTGTAGGCTGCTTTTCAAAGATAATGTTGTAATGAAGGTTGCCAGGCATTTCTTCCCATTCAAGGAAGAGGGGCAGTCATTTGGAGCAGTTTGCTAACTTTTCACATTACATGTCTGTTGGAAAAAAATGGATTGCTCTCAAGTAGCCTATTTGAATTAATGATTATTTGAGAAAGGGTCCACAGTATATTATTTTAATATTAAAGTTTTTGACTATATTCAAACTCAGTGAATATTCTTGATTTTTCATAGACATTGCAGCTAAGATTACAGAGAAGAAAATATTTTTCAATTTACTTTATTATTTTACAAAAAATTTAAAGACATTGGAAATGCACTTCACTAAAATTTTCAGCTTTGTGTTCTCAATGTACATTGCTAGTCATCTGTTGTGCTATTTTTATTTTGTTACTATATCCCCCATAATGACTAGTTGCCCCCTAGTTGCCATGATGATAAATAGTAAGATGCCTAGACTCCATAATAACTAGTCCCCAGATGGCAAAAGGTTAATTTTACTTCTACTGTGAATTTAGCTATTTACCAAACAAGGGTTTTTACTTATACTGTGGACCCTTTAGCCTCTACATTCTGTTACATTGATTCCAGGAGTACCATGCCATAGTGCTTTGTTGGGCACTTTATAAAAAAAGAACAGGTTGAAAAGAGTTCTGGGCTGAAACATGGAGGGCCCTCAAAAGGCATCATTGTATGCTACAGAAAGAAAGTAATGTGAAAGACAAGTCAGGAAGTATAATAAACTCTGGGCTGCAATCCGAATGGGAGTGATTTGAGATAATAGCAACAGGGAGAATTTATGGGATGGAGCAAGAATAGTGAGCTAGTTCCACAGCACCGAGAGACAGAAAGGAAATTGCTGAGTATATGTGCCTTTAATACAAAGTTTCCCTAGAATTCTGGCATCAATGGATCTACAGATCCAATTTCTGACATCTGACTTGTTATGTTTCCAAGTCTTACTGAGTTCCAGCCAAATTTTAGAGATGTTAGTCCTTGGAAGTCTGGCTTGGTATTCTGAGGTTGATCCAGAATAACTATATGACAAGCATGCCTACTATGTTGTATCCCATGGGGACTGAAGGTTGAGTTTGTAAATAAGAAACCAACTAAGGATCTTTTAACTTTGATACTTTCTTTCACTTGTTTTACAAAGAGTATACTGTAAAGACATTTATAATTAGTGTTTAGTGTTTAATATACAGTCTCATTCATGGTAATTTGTTTCTCCTTTATTTGCCTTGTAAATTGTCAACTGTCATCTGGTTAGTAATATCTGCTCCTTTTATTTCTTAATATGTTACCATTTTTGTTTTTACATTATCTTCATTTTCAGCCATATAACTTCTCTCCTGCATAGAGATCCATCCCTTTAACAATGAATAAAAAAGAAATACATTTTTTATTCTAATGTATTAATTAGTAGAATTCTGCTCTAGGGAATTATATCAGTTTCTCAAAATATTGAAATCTGTTTAATGAAATATTACATCTTCATACACATATGATAGTATTCATCAATATAATCAGTAATGGGAGGGCTGGATTATGTTATTATTTAGTCATTTAAAAGAGGAATATTCCCTGTGTTTAATTCAACTTCTAGAACAATAAATTACTAGATTTTAATGATAGAATTCTGATTGCTTACAATTGTATTTTAGTATTTCTAGTTCATGGTCTCTTTTCATTTATAATTGTGAGAAAGGGAATGTTAGGTTTCAATTAGCAATAATCATGCCTCAGATAAACCTCCTTGACTATGATACTGCCAATGCACAAAAGCTAGAAAGGGACTCTTAGGAAGGACCAAATTAGCTTAATAATTTTGTTCATCTATATAAATGATTACTTCTGTTATAATTGAACTGGGTCAAAGGCTGATAAAGAGTAGCTATCTGGGTAGATTGGAATCAAATTAATTTTTTTTTGTATACTTGTTTACTTCTAGGTAAGGAATTTGAAATTAGAACAGGAGCAAGAGAAAAACAAAATCTTATCAGAAGCATTAGAGACTCTGGCAACAGAACATCATGAATTAGAGCAATCTCTGGTTAAAGGATCTCCACCTCTTAGCATCCTTAGTGAAGAAGAATTTTATGATGCTCTTTCAGGTAAGTACAGAATCCCTAAAACCTTATTATTCATATGTGATGTTTTGTTTTTTTCCTGAAGAAAACTACCATTACTCCTCAAGGGAGGTGTCAATGTCATTTTCATCTTTTAGCAATGAAAAAGGTAAAAGTTTGTTAATTATCACTCCTAAACTCATCTAGCTTTTATACTTGTCCTGTTCTTCTGGGAAATCTTAGATTGTCTCTCTGCATCCTGTCTTCAAGATAAGTATGTTTTGCTTGGCTATAGAATGTAGTTTCTTCTAATGTTATTGGAGTTTTTGCTCTTCCTCTTGTAGATTATCCTTCACTTACATGTAAGTACACATATTTCAAGTTGATTATTTTTTATTTCTTTGGTGCAATTTGCCATTCTAGATTCTAGTTTTTGTATTCTGCCCATTATTTTTGCTGAGCAAGCTATACATTCTAACTTTCATAGTTTTCATTTCTTATGTAAAACACTTTGAGACAATATATTGTTCTTTTGGGTTCTCAAGTCCTACAAGATCCTTTGTCTTATCAATTGTTGGATCATTTTCCTTTGTTTTATAGTATTTATTGATAGATTCCTAAACTTGTTTATTAGATCTGAAGGCTCTATTTCCTTCCTCTGTTAAATTTTTCTTTGTTGCATTATCTGATTATGTTCAAGGTCTTTGAGTTTGTGTCTTCATGAGTTCTTTTTTAGCTTTTTGCCCTTACTATTGTGTGTGTGTGTGTGTGTGTGTGTGTGTGTGTGTGTGTGTGTGTGTGTTCACTTCTGACTCCTTTAATGATGATTTCCTTTGGGGGCTGAATCCCAGAGTTTCTCAGCTTCTTCCCTCAATGGGCAATTTATAGTTCAACAGCTCAGGTCTCTGTCCCAAAGTGACTTTAGGGGGAATAAAACTGGGTCCAGCAGGATTCTGGGTTGATGTCCCCTTAGGCTTAAAAGAGGGTTCCTCCCTCTCCTTCCTTATTTCCTTGGCTCAGTGGTTCAGAATTCTACCACTCTGGTGCTATTGCAGCCAGAGGTTGATTTCTATCCTTTGGAATTTGAGTTTTCAAGTCTCTTAAGAGGAGCAGGAATGGGGATTGAAGTGTGAGAGCTTTATCTCAAACCCCAGACATGTCTAGCCTTGTTCTCTTCCTCTGCCCCCTATAGAGGCACAGAATACTCCTGTCTGTGTTCTAGCAATCATGTTCTCAGCAGACTTATACAGCTTGGAACCCATGGCAGTGAAAAGAGGGAAAGAAGACTTTTTGGCAAGGCTATTGTTTATGTCCTTGGGTCAGTTAGTGCAGCTTTGATGGTGGCATAGTGGCCAGTGGGGGAGGGTTACTGAGTGAGCACAAGATTGATATCAGTTCAATTTTTCTTAAACTTTCCTTTGGATTCCAGGTGTCCTAATGGACATAGCTAAAGTTGCTTTATCTTTGGCACATAATCTGTTGTGGAGAACCACGGGAGGTCATAAGGATCAGACATAGAGTCTAGACCCTCATCTTGTTGTTCATATAAGAGAGTCCCTTGCCCATTTTTCTTTGTCATTTTGTTCATTTAATTACTTGGCATAATTATTTGTAACCAAGAAGTTTGAATTATGTAGACTAAATATACTATGTTCTTTTATCAGACTCTTAAACTGCACAAAACATATTAATAGTAGTTTGGGTTGTGCTTTGAGAAATTCATATTCTAATCTGATTGTTCAGAGACTTAAAGGAGCTTCTTTTCCTGATAGGCTAGTGAAAGGGAGACTTTACTGACCCGAAATCAACCTTATAACTTCAACCTATTGGTCCTACTTCTGCCTTCTGGAAAGATGCAGAATAAGACTTATCTTTTTTTAATGTGACAGTCTTTTGATTATTTGAAGATATCTCTCACAGTAAGTAGGCAGGTAGGGACATAGTGGTTAGAGCACTGAATGTGGAGTCAATAAGACCTGAGTCCAAATCTAGCCTCTGACCCTCACTGGCTGTGTGACCCTAGGTAAAACACATAACTTCTTTTTACCTAATCCATTGGAGAAGGAAATGGCAAATTGCTTGAATATCCTTGCCAAGAAAACCCCAGATGGGATCCAAAGAATTGGATTTGCCTGAATTATCACAGTATCTATTAGTCTCCTTCCTCTATGCCAAATCCTCTCAGATCTTTCAACCAATTCTTGGATGTATGCAGGGTTTTGTGGACCTTTTCCATCTAGAACAAGATAAGTTCTAGCTTATCAGTGTCTTTTTAAAAATATGTTGCCTGCAATTGAGCAATGAATTTTAGATTTGGTCCAACCAGGAACACAATAGGATTGTCAACACTCCTTAAATTCTGGAAATTACATCTCTTTTTTAAAATTAGCTTCTATTTTTTTCAATTGCCAAAATTATGCCTTCTCTTCCTCCCATATCTGCCTCTCAGTTGAGATGAAAGAAAAATAAAACCTTTGTTATAAATATGTATAGTAAAGTAAAACAAATTTCTGCATGGATCATTTCCCAAAAGTGCATGTCTCATTCTGAGCCTTTAACTCTCTAATCATGAGGTAACACATTTTCTATATTAATCTTGTGAAATCTTGGTTGTTTATTACACTGATCAGAGACATCTTTCAAAGTTGTTTGCCTTTATCATATTGTCATTGTATAAATCATTCTCTTGGTTCTGTTCACTTCACTCTGTATCAGTTCATTAGAAAGGCTTCCCAAATTTATCTCCAACTACCCCTTTTATCATTTCTTATAGCACAATGGTATTCCATGACATTTATATACCATAATTTGTTCAGCCATTCCTCAATTGATAGACATTCTCTTAAATACCCATTGCTTGCTATCCCCCAGAAGAGCCATAAATATTTTTGTATATTATATATATATATATATATATATATATATATATATATATATAAGGAGTTTATTTTGCTTAGGACCACTACCTTCCTAATTCCTTTTTTTTTTTTTTTAAAGCAAACGGGGTTAAGTGAGTTGTCTCGGGTCATACATCCAGAGGTGTCTGAGTCCAGATTTTAAACACAGGTCCATCCAACTCCAGGCCTGAATCTATCCACTCTATTATCTAGCTGCTCCATCCCTCCCTAATTCTACCTTTCCTCTAATTCCACCTCCTCCTTTATTCACTTTCTATTTCCCTACTAAGTAGAATGTATTTTTGTACCCAAATGTGTAAATTGCCTATGTATTCTCTCGTTTGACAAGGACAGATAAGAGATTCAAAGTATCTACTTCTTTCCCATTCTTCCTTGTTTGTATAGCTGCTTATTTGTCCCTTCATTTAGATGAGATAATTTTTTTCATTCTTCTCCTGTCTTTCCCTTTCTCCCAGCATACCTTCCCTTCTTTTCAGTCTTCTTTTAAGACTCCCAAGCCTTTTGTTGGATTAGATTCTCTCTATGAACCCTCCCAATAATAAAATTCATAGGGGACCCAAGAATTATCTCCTCTATATTAGAATGTAAGCAGGTTATCGTTGTATATTCCCTTAAGGTTGTTCATTTTTGTTCACTTTTTTCTCTTTCTCTTGATTCCTGTTTGTTTTTGAAGATACATTGTTTTAATTAGACAAGCTTCACCTTCTCACCCTTCTACAGCAACCCTTCCCCTCTCCAGTTGAGAACACAAGAAAAATAACACCCATTACAAACATTTATAGTCAATCAAAATAAATTTCCTTATCGACCATGTCCCCTCAAAATTTGTCTCACTTTGCATTCTGACTCCTCCACTTCCTTGTCAGGATGTCATTAGTCCTCTGGAATCCTAGTTGGTCTTTATGCTGATAAGAGTATCATATAATAAAAATGTATTACATCACATTTATATACCACACCCTTTTTTAGCCATTCAACAATTTGTAGGCATTCTCTCAGATTCCTTTTCTTTACCATCTTCAACAGAACTAGAAATACTTTTGTACATTCTTAGAATTTGTTTTGCTTAGGACTTACCTTTCTACCTTTTAATTTACTCTCCCTCAAATCTCCTTTCCTCCTTGTCTTCTTTTTTTACCTATTAAGTGAAATGGATTTTTACATTGTCTGTATATTTGTATTCTTCCATCACTTGACCAGTTCAGAGGAGAGGGGAATTCAAATGACATTTGCTACCACAAATCCCTCTTCCTTGTTTGTAAAGATATCTACTTGAACATACTGGTTATGTGAGATACCTTCTGTTCCCTTCCCCTCTACTATATTCCTTTTCCTCTTTGTTTACATTCTTAAAATCATCACAACAGAATAGAACCACTCCCTGGTCTTGTTTCATTGAATACCCTCTCTAATCTGGATAATGATAGGTTTTAGAAGGGACAGGTTTGTCAAATATTCTGCCATTCCTTATTTGAGTGCGCTTATATTTTACCTTTGTTTAATCCATTATTATTGTTCATTATGGTTTACCTTTTTATACCTCTCCACAGTTTTCTCTGAAGCTCTAGCCTTTTCATCAGGAATGCCTGGATGTTCTCAATTTTATTAAAGGTTTATTTTTCCCCTTGGAGAATTAGATTTAGCTTTTCTGGGCAGGTTATTCTTGGTGTATATCCTTTGCCTTTTGAAATATGATATTCTAAACTCTTTGCTCTTTTATTTTGGTGTCTACTAAATCATATGTGATCCTGACTGTGGGACCTTGCTACTTGAATTCTTTCTTTCTGAGTGCTTGCAGTATTTTTTCTTTGATCTGGGTGTTCTGCATTTTGGCTTTCATGTTCCTGCCCTAGTGCTTCCTGCTCTTGTGACTATCTTTCAGTTGCTGTATGCTAGAATGCTCTACTCAAACCACTCCTCAGTCTCCATTTTTAGTATCTGAATATCTCTTTGACTGCTTCCTCAAGCCACCCTGAACTGGAAAAATTACTCATTATGACTTTATATAGGATTTCCTGATCAGAATTCAGTCAATCTGCACAGTTTTCTTTAGAGATTTCTTCAAATATAGTATCAGGACTCCTTTTGGATGGATGGGTGAGTGTTATGGCTTTCAGTAATTCTTTCAGTAATTCATAGTTCAATAATTACTAAATCATTTCTTGAACTGTTTTCAGGGTCATTTGTTTTTGCTATGAAATATATTACATTTTCTTCTGGGTTTTTTTTTCAGTCTTGTGACTTTGTTTCAGTATAATTCATTCAAATTTTCTGAGGGTATTGTTTGGGCAGTTTTGTAATTCCTGTCCCAACCTCTTTCCTACTTTTGTTCTATAGCTTTCATTTCTATTTCAGTTTTTCCTCTGCCTTTTATTTTAATAATATTTTCAGGAATTCTTGTTGAATTTTTGCCTAATCTGCACTTTTCTTTGAGTCTTTAATTTCAGATATTTCGGGAATCATTCTCTTCTTTTTGGTTATGTTTTGAACATCTCTTATTCATAATAGCATTTCCTAGTAGGATTTTTTTTTCATTGGCATATTTTCCATCCTATTTATTTCTGAATTGAGGATTGGGCTTTCTCTTCTAGAGGGAAGATCTGACTTAGTCCTATTAATCCTTTCCTAGGGTAGTGAATATTGTATTATTCTAAGTTCTTAGAAATAGCTCATGCTAGGAACCTGCAAGCTTTCTTGTTTCATTATTGGACTTGATTAAGGCCAATACCTGGTTGCTATCTCCTTGTTCTGAGCCCTGCAAGTTCCTAACATTAGTTTGGGTCTACTCAACAGTAGACTACTGTTGTACTCTGCTATTATTATTCATGCTAGGAAGCTCTGCTTATTTACAGTGTTAAAACTTCAGGCTTTTCTTGGGCCTAGGATTCTTGCCTTGGTAGTTATTTTGCAAGATTCATATTGGGCTAGAAACTGGAGCTTAGACCCTTCTTCATTATTGAGTTCTGAGCCACACATTAGTTTGCTTTTAAACTTACTTTTATTTTGCCTTAGGCCTGTTATAGCTCTTTATGTCAGCCCTGAGAACAGGTCCCTTCCTTTGTCTGTCCTTAGATCTGTGACCTGGATCTGGTTAGTGAATGAAAAAGCTACCCTTTGGCATGTGTTTTCACACTCTCCATAAACTTGCTGTGCCCCATTATGGTCCTATTCTAGTGTCCATAGGCCTTTCTGTGTGTTCTTTTGCCAGCCCGGGCTGGAAAAATTGCTAGTTGAGACTTCTTGAATTTCCCTGTTAGATTTCGTTTGGCACATTTTCCAAATCTATTTGAAAGAGTTTAGGCGGGGAGTTCATTTGGACTTCTTCCTACTTATTCCCCACTTGCTTCTTTGCATTTCTGTTAATGCATTTTAGAATTGCATTGACTTCTTTTGACTATCCCTTTAAACTATTGATTCATATTAAGCTTGCAGTCCATCAAAATGACTAGTTCTATAAAGTGAGATTTTCTTAATTGTGATCTCATGCTAGGGATGAGATTGATGATTCTATAGTACTGTAGTTCTTGCTTTACATAAGTGGACTATTTCATAGACCTCTACTTAAAGCAGTTTTTACATAATACGGATTTGTCCCTATCCATCCACTTCATTTAGTCTATATAGCAAAAGGATTCACAAAAGAATATTTTATGGAAGTCATCAAATGTACTAAATACTGTACCATATAACAAACAGAATTATGAAATGAAAGATAAAGTTATTGATACAATATGCACAGTGAGTACTATAAAGTTAGAAATATTATGTAATATAGTGCCCATTCCCTACCCACTGCACCTTATGTTTTATCACTGATAGTTGACTGTGCAACATTTTTTGTGAAACTATTAAGAGATGTTTGGATAGTCCCTCTCTTTTTTCCCTTGTATAATCTAATAATAGCAAGTCATATTGTGCTCAACTAGACTTTGAACTTCTAAAAGTCTTAAAGTATTTGGATCCATCTTTTACAAGAAAAATATTCACTCAAATGATAAAATTCTTCTACCAGCTATTTTGTTGTGAACTTTTGCTTTGACCTTAGATTCTTGAAGCTTCCCTTTATTTTTCTGCAATCTTTGCTCAATTAGATCCTCACATTCAAAATTTTCATTCAGATTGCTTTCAGAATTTATGTGAAGCCAAATTTGCCTAATGTGAATTTACGTAAAGCAAGAACTATATATTCTCAAAAATAAAACATCTAGTAAGTGTGACATTTTGCACTTATTCCATAATTCTTAGTAATATGGCAGCGATGGTGCTGAATTTATCAGTTAGTTATGAATATGCATGTCCTCCCTGGAGTGGGAGGAACTGTTTAAACTTAATAGGGAAGCTAAATTTCTTGCTATAGAGTTATAAGAGGAAAGTATAAAAGGATGTCAAGAACAATAAGTATAATATTGAATCCTTAATAAATATTTCTAAATAATTATTTTATGTTAAATAGTTATTTATCTTCCCCAAAATTCCAAGATCCATAAACTTCATGACATCTTTGAATATAAGCATATATGCAAGTTACAGAAAAAAAAATTCTTTTTGAAGATTGAAAATACTAATGCCTTATTTTTATTGTAAGCTGCTCACTCTTAATGGGGGTTTTTCTATTTTTAGAAATGTTAATGATTTTTTGCTTGCTAGTGTTTTCTCTTAGTGCTATTTTAGTTTGTGTTTATGAATAATGTATCATAAAACCTAATAGTACAGCATGGGAAAGCCAGTAAAGGTTCTCAGATATTCTTATGTCATATTTAAAGGAAGTTTTAAATAGATGTGAAAGCTTGGAAGGGACCATATTCTGAAGAGTTTTAAATGCCAAAGAGAAGAGCCTATATTTTATTCTAAATATTTGCAGAGATTTTGAAGTTTATTGAGTAAGTGGTGACATTAATTGAGCTTATTGAATATTGAAAAGTCCTTTACTTTAGGAAAATTATTTTGACAGCTGTGTGGAGAGATTGGAGTGAGAAGAATTGAGGTAGGATGACTAACAAGAAAGCTCTTACAATAATATAGATGAGAGATTACAAGGACTTGAACTAGAGTGAATAAAGAAAATGGGATATATCCAAGAGATTCCATGGAAATAGAAATGTCATGACTTCTATGATGTGTTCTTTAAATGTAACAGAATTGAAGATAAGTATTCAACGTCAGAATACTGCAGAACTATTGTTTCTGTACTTCTAATTGGGAGAGCTTTTTGTCTGACATAGTGTGCACACTATTTGCTCATTGAGTTTTCAGTCACTGAAAACCTCAGATTGGTCTTACAGATAGTTTTTGTTTAGCCATGCCTCTAACTTGTTCAGAACATCAAGAGGGGAAAAATTAGTTAAATTTTTTTTTTTAATTTTGAACTTAAAACACCAAACAAAATAGTCATTCCACATAGTAGAACAGAAAAAGGAGATTTCATGAAACTGCAGCTTTCCATTATTTATAACTTGCCTTTATTTTTAAGTGCTTAAGTTTAACTTGTAGCTTTCAAAGCTGTCCTACTCATCTTTGCTTCTTTCTGACAAAGTGGATAGTTTCAAAGAAAACTGGAAAGATATGTATGAACTGATGCAAAGTGAAGTGAATAAAGCCAGTAAAACAATTTATACTTTAACAATTTTTTAGATGGGTTAAAATCCAGGTTAAGTGTAACCGACAGGCCTCAAATCTCTTGGTGACTTATTGGAGTGTCTGTGCCAAGTAATTGAAGCCTTCCGTTGGTGGAATGGGCAGATAAGAACAATATGTCCCAAAAGACTTTCCCAGATTGCTAAAGAGTTCCTGATACTACAAAGGTTAAGAATTCCTATTCTATGCATGCCCTTTGATCCAGAAATACCACTACTGGGTTTAAAAACATGTATGCACAGAAATATATATATAGTTGTGCTTTTTGTAGTAGCAAAAAAATGGAAAATGAGGGGATGTCCCTCAATTGGGAAATGGCTGAACAAATTGTGGTACATGATGGTGATGGAATACTATTGTGCTAAAAGGATTGATGAATTGATGGATTTCTTTAAGAACTGGAAAGACCTACATGAATTGATATGCAGTGAAATAAGCAGAACCATGAGAACATTATTCACAGAAACTGTGACATTGTGGAATGATCAAAGATGACTTTGCTATTAATAGCAATGCAATGATCCAAGGCAATTTTATGGAACTTATGGAAAGAATGCTATCCACATCTAGAGAAAGAACTGTGGGAGTAGAAATCCAGAAGAAAACATGTGATTTATCAGCTCTTTATATGGGTATGTGATTTGGGGTTTTGGTTTTAAAAGATTACTCTTTTACAAACATGAAGAATATGGAAATGAGTTTGAATGATTTTACATATAGATATATATGTATGTATGTGTATGTATATATGTATGCATAAGCCAATGAAATTGTTTGTCAACTCTGGGAGGGAGAAAACATGGATCATTTAACCATAGAAAAAAATTTTAAAATAAAATAAAACAAAAAAGAATCCCTCTTCTAGATTGGCATTGATCCATTGCTCACTACTTTTTTGTTATAATTATTCAACCCAGTTTCATTCCATCTAACTTGTTCTGTCATCTAACTCATAGCTCTTTTTTGTCCATGAGGAAAATATGACTTTGTGAAATAAAGTATATTATGTTTATGTTTTTGTGACAACATGTTTGAAAGGAAAATAAGATTAGTCTGACATGAAATATTCTTGATAAAATCTAGCTAATCTAGTTGGCACTTATTGATCACATTTTCCCTGTGTTAAATGCTTGCAGAACATCCTTTTGAAAGTGAATTCTAGAATTGTGTCAGAAATGGAAATGACTTTATTTTCTTTTAAAAAAAAAAAAAAGGGTAATTCTTTAATCCTTCAGTATCTCTCCCATTCTTCAGTTTTTAAAAGATCACTTTTGGCAGCTCAGTTCTCTGTTCTTTACTTGTTTGGACTATTGAATTGAATTTGTTGAAGGAAGTTGGATACTGCCTTCTTATTTCCTCACTTAATTTGTGTTTTAACTCTGTTGGCCATTTTTGTTTTATTTTTCACAGTCTAAGGAATGTTAATATTAGAGAAAAACCATGGGAAGTGGATAGTCTGTTTTATCTCTGACATCTGTTTATCATCCAGCTATTTACACAGCAATATTTCTATCCCTTCCTTGATCTTCCTTTTTTCTCTGTCTTAATTTCACCAATCTCTGGTCATTCTGAATTAATTTTTCCGACTCTGTTCCTACAGGACTATGCTACTTTTTTGTATTCATCATCAGTTACCTACCTTTGTCTTACATAGTTTTTGTATGTTAATGACTTCTTTTTTTCATTAGAATTATTTATGTCATCAGAATTCTATCCTTTTTTTAGGATACTCTCTCTACTCTTGATGACTTTCAATGTAATATTTTAGATAAGATTTCATGTAATTCTAGACTTATTTATTGAGTATCTATACTAGTCAAATCCACAGTCATCTTTTCCTCTTGTGAAATCACAGCACTGTAACAATGACTTTTAAGTCATGAGACCTGGGTTCAGTTCCTGATTTTGACATTTACTACCCATGTGACTTTTGTCAAATGATTTAACAGTGTGCATATCTTTGTCTCTAAAATGAGAGTTTTTAATTAGATGACCCCTAAGGTCCCTTCCAGTACTAGAACTATCATGAATACTGTGCATTATGGTACCTCCTTTATTTTGTAGTATCTTGCGATTTCATGAGTATTTGACTTTTTCTTGTGTTTATTATGCCTTTTCATCCCATCCTTCATACAGCTCCCAAATTATCCCCTTATTATGTGAGTCTGACCATGTTACTCCTCTGCTTAAAAACCTTCAATAGTTCCCTTTTGCCTACTGTTTGATAAACACATTTTGTATTTTAAGACACTGTACCATCTTACAGTTAAACCCAACTTCCAACCTTATTTTATATTCTTATTCATGAATGTAAGCCAAAATGGATTATCATTTTCTCATCTTGTCCCTCTAATGACTTTCTGCCATTCATAGGTCTTGTCTTCCTTTTTTTTTTTTAAACTCATTTCTTTTCCTTGTAATTTCTTCCTCTGCCATCTCTTCTTTTGTACTTATCTGGATCCTATTCATTTTTTAATAACATTTTATTTGGTCATTTCTGAGCATTATTCATTGGAGACAAAGATCATTTTCTACCCCCCTCACCCCCCACCTATCCCATAGCCAATGTGCAATTCCACTGGATATCACAAATGTTCTTGATTCGAACCCATTTCCATGTTGTTGGTATTTGCATTAGAGTGTTCATTTAGAGTCTCTCCTCAGTCATATCCCCTCAACCCCTGTAGTCAAGCAGTTGCTTTTCCTCGGTGTTTTTCTCCCACAGTTTGTCCTCTGCTTGTGGATAGTGTTTTTCTCCTAGATCCCTGCAGATTGTTCAGGGACATTGCATTGCCACTAATGGAGAAGTCCATCACCTTCGATTGTACCACAGTGTATCAGTCTCTGTATACAATGTTTTCCTGGTTCTGCTCCTTTCGCTCTGCATCACTTCCTGGAGGTTGTTCCAGTCTCCATGGAATTCCTCCACTTTATTATTCCTTTTAGAACAATAGTATTCCATCACCAACATATACTACAATTTGTTCAGCTATTCTCCAACTGAAGGGCATCCCCTCATTTTCCAATTTTTGGCCACCACAAAGAGCACTGTTATGAATATTCTTGTGCAAGTCTTTTTCCTTATTATCTCTTTGGAGTACAAACCCATCAGTGCTATGGCTGGATTGATGGGCAGACAGTCTTTTATTGCCCTTTGGGCATAGTTCCAAATTGCCCTCCAGAATGATTGGATCAGTTCACAACTCCACCAACAGTGGATTAATGTCCCTACTTTGCCACATCCCCTCCAGCATTCATTACTTTCCTTTGCTGTCATGTTAGCCAATCTGCTAGGTGTGAGGTGATACCTCAGAGTTGTTTTAATTTGCATCTCTCTGATTATAAGAGATGTAGAACACTTTCTTATGTGCCTATTAATAGTTTTGATTTCTTTATCTGAAAACTGCCTATTCATCTCCCTTGCCCATTTATCAATTGGAGAATGGCTTGATTTTTTGTACAATTGATTTAGCTCTTTATAAATTTGAGTAATTAAACCTTTGTCTGAGGTTTTTATGAGGATTGTTTCCCAATTTGTTGCTTTCCTTCTGATTTTGGTTATATTGGTTTTGTTTGTACAAAAACTTTTTAATTTGATGTAGTCCAAATTATTTATTTTGCATTTTGTGACTCTTTCTAAGACTTGCTTGGTTTTAAAATCTTTCCCTTCCCAAAGGTCTGACATGTATACTATTCTGTGTTCGCCTAATTTTCTTATAGTTTCCTTCTTTATGTTCATGTCAGTCACCCATTTTGAATTTATCTTGGGGTAGAGTGTGAGGTGTTGATCTAAACCTAATCTTTCCCACACTGTCTTCCAATTTTCCCAGCAGTTTTTATGAAATAGTGGATTTTTGTCCGAAAAGCTGGGATCTTTGGGTTTGTCGTATACTGTCTTGCTGAGGTCACTTACCCCAAGTCTATTCCACGGATCCTCCTTTCTGTCTCTTAGCCTGTACCAAATTGTTTTGATGACCACTGCTTTATAATATAGTCTGAGATCTGGGACTGCAAGGCCCCCTTCCTTTGTATTTTTTTTTTCATTATTTCCCTGGATATCCTTGATCCTTTGTTCTTCCAAATGAACTTTGTTATGGCTTTTTCTAAATTAGTAAAAAAAATTTTTGGAAGTTCAATGGGTATGGCACTAAATAGATAAATAAGTTTGGGTGGGATAGTCATTTTTATTATATTGGCTCATCGTAGCCATGCGCATTTAATGTTCTTCCAATTGTTCAAGTCTAGTTTTAGTTGTGTGGAGAGTGTTTTGTAGTTGTGTTAATATAGTTCCTGTATTTGTCTCGGGAGATAGATTCCTAACTATTTTTTTTTTTGTCTAAGGTGATTTTGAATTGGATTTCTCTTTCTAGTTCTTGCTGCTGAGCTGTGTTGGAAATATATAGAAATGCTGATGACTTTTGAGGGTTTATTTTGTATCTTGCAACTTTGCTAAAGTTGTTGATTATTTCGATTAGCTTTTTGGTTGAATCTCTAGGATTCTTTATGTAGACCATCATGTCATCCTCAATGAGTGATAACTTGGTCTCCTCCTTCCTATTCATTTTTCTTAAACAAGTTTGATTCAGCAAATGTTTATTAAGCACTGACTCTATGCTTATGTACTAGGCATACAAAAATACATAAAAATAGCACCTGCCTTCATCAAGCTTATATTCATATGGGGACATACAGTGTGCCTACACAGACTACAAATTGTTATACTCAAAAGAATTCAACATAACTATCCAACTGGAAAAAAACAGTTGAATTAAGAATATCTATAGTTCAGTCAAAAATAAACATTTGTTAATAATTTACTATGTGCTAAATTCATCATACTAAATTCTAGGGGTGGGGAAGTGAGTGGAAAGTGGTGGTACAAAAAGAAAAAGGAAATCATCTCTTCCCTTAAGATGTAGTTGTTTAGTTGTTTTTTGTTTGTTTCAGTCATATTTGATACTTTGTGACCCCATTTAGGGTTTTCTTGGCAGATATACTAGAGTGGTTTGCCATTTCATTCTCCATTACTCTCAAGGTTTTTATACTGTATCAAGTTTAGATATGTACATATATAACTGTGCATAAAATAAGAATATACAAAATAAATTGGGAGAACTGGTATGGGGAGAGAGATCAGGAAAGCCCTCATGTAGGAGAAAGCATTTCAGTAGAGTTCTGAATCAAGCTAGGAATTTTAAGAGATGCCAATGATGAGAGAATGCATCCCAGGCTTGGGGAATTGCCTGTGCAAAAGCATGGAGAAAAGAGAAAGTATGCCACGTTTAAATAATAGCAAGAAGATCAATTTTGTTTGACCAAATAGTGCATGAAGGAGTACTTGGAAAGGTAAGTTGAATTTAGATTATTAAATCATTGTCAACCTAAAAAAATAACTTATAACTACCCGAGTAGTTTAAAAAACGTCTTTAATCAGGACAAGGGAGACAATGATCCCAGCACCACACAGAGCCAACTGCACTGGGATGACCACTATCTCATGAAAGACACACAATAATAATTACTTGGAATTTCCACCAAATTTTAGAATTCAAGTTCCCATATATACTTTTTAGGGAGGCCAGGGAAAAAATGTGAGTTTATCAAAGCTTAGGAAAGAAAGAATTAGCCACAGTCACAGCAACTTGGGGAAACATACCAGCCCAGTCCCAAGTATT
Source organism: Monodelphis domestica (assembly GCF_027887165.1). NCBI lineage: Eukaryota > Metazoa > Chordata > Mammalia > Didelphimorphia > Didelphidae > Monodelphis > Monodelphis domestica. The sequence goes on along the minus strand of NC_077229.1, from coordinate 275,963,766 downwards.
TTGGGTATAAGTAGATGCAGGTACTGAAGGTTAATGGTATTTTTATTTAACTAAGTCCTTGGGAATGGAGTTAAACCTCATTTACAGTTATTGGGAAATGGCTCTTATTTTTTTTATAAATTTGACCCCATTCTCTTATCTAAATGAGAAATAACACCAAAGGCCCATTTTTAGAATACCCATACTTTTCAAGTAGTGTTCTATTAGTAAATCATAGACTATTGTGCTCCCTGAAAAACTGAAATTAAAAATCACCCAAGGAGCAATGGAGAATTGAAGAGTATACTTGAGAAGACCGCAACATATTGTAAATGAGGGAAATATGCAGAAAAGAGAAACATATGACTGGGGTGGGGGGAAAGATAGACTGATAATATAACAATAGCAATAACAGGGTACTCTGTTTCTATGTGATATTGAGAAAATGTGGGGAAAGGGCCCCCATGGATGGACTGTGATCTGCAGTGTTGCAGGGAATATCCATATTGGTAAGATCACAAATTCATTGAAATAGTGAATTATAAAGTAAATCGAGGAAAAGAAAAATACTAAAAACTGGAAGTCAAAGGAAATGCTATAGAAAAAGGATACCTCTTCTATGACTTAATAAAGGAAAAGTTTCTGAGGAAGATATACATTCCAGGCTTGGGGAATGATTTGTATGCAGAGAGGTAGAAGGCAAAGTGTCAAATTTGCTCTTTCTTGGTTCTTGGTCCTAACTGTTCTAGTATTCCTGATTAGTCTATTTTGCTGGTTCTTTGTCCACATTGTGTTCACTAACCATAACCTGAGGCTCCACCATAGATCTGTTTTCCCTCTTTTTTTTTTCCTCACTCGACGATCCCATCAGATCCCATTAGTTCAGTTTTCCTTGTAGTGCAGATGACTCCTAGGTTTAGTCTCCTAAAGCCCTAGTCTCTCTTCTGAGCTTTAGTTCTTTTGTTCCCAACTGCCTGTTAGACAGTTTGAACCAAATGTAGCACAAGCACTTCACTCTCAACATGTCCAAAACAGAACTCATTTATCATTCTCATCAAACACACTTCTCTTTCAGAGTTCTGTTATTCAGGATACCCACCATTCTTCCAGTCACCTCGGTTGACATCCCTAGCTCTTCACTCTTAGTTACCCCAAATATGCAGGCCATTGCCAAATCTTGTCATTTCCTTCATAGCATCTTTCATATATCCCATGATCTCCACTTACCCAGCTACATCTCTAGCTCATGCTTTCATCACTTTCTTCCTGAACTTTTGTAATTGTCTCTTAATACATCACTGAGCCTCAAGTTTCTCCCATTCCAGTTCACCTTCTCAGCTTCCCAAGTGTTTTCTACAAAGCCACCATTCTACACTGTGATTTCCAATGCCTATTATCTACCTCTAGAATCAAATATAAACTCTTGTTTGGCATTTAAGCTCTGCAATAGCTTAACCTCTCTCCCCCTTCCATGCACTACACTTCAGGTATCATGGCCTACTAACTATTCCTCAAACATGACACTTCATCTTTCATCTCCTGCTTTTGCACTGGCTGTCCTCCATGCTTTCAGTGTTCTGGCCTTGAACCTCCATCTCTTAGTTTCCCTGGTTTTCTTTAAGATGCCACTAAAATCCCACCTTTTACAAGGTGTATTTCCCTAACCCTACCCCCCATCCCCACCCATTAGTGCTTTCACCTCTTAACTCTATATTTATTGTGTAGATGCCTAGTTAACATTGTCTCCCCTATTAGAATGGATCCTTCTTGAGAGTAGGAACTATTTCTCAACTTAATAAATGTTTGATGACTGATTGTCTAGTTGTTAATACAATCTAGAATTGCTCCCTATTGTAATTAATTTATATACTGCATGAAAAATCTTCTGGGCCAAGATTTCAACAGAACAGATTGCAAATCCTGAATTAGCAGTCCAAAATGGAACATGTGGGAAACATAGATAGACCGTGTGCTAAAGAGCTTTATGTATTTGGTTAGAATACTTATGTATATTTTGTAATTCCCTTTTTAGCCCTTTGAAAGCATATTTTTAAAAGTTTTATTGACATTTTAATTTCCTTATTATCAGTTATCCGAAATATTTTCCCCTCCCCCTCCAAAAGGGCCATTTCATATAACTAATATTTTTTTAGAGGAGCAGAAAGTCAGTATAACTGAGGATACATTGAAAAAAGAATCTGAAAATATATGCAATGTGTAGCAGCTATTAATCTCCCACCTCTAGGAAAGAGAAGGTTGGCAGTCTCTACTCATCTCTCTTCATTCAAGTCATGCTTAAGCTTTATAATTTTGTCACATCACTTTTGATTTGAGGGTGTGCTATTCTTTCCATTTATGTTGTAGTTACTTACTTGACTCTACTTACTTTACTCCTAATCAAATTATATAGACCTTTCCATGCTTCTCTGTATTCATCTAGCATGATAGTTTTAGTTGCATGGAATTAGAAACTTTAAGAAATTTTTTCCTAAGTACTACCATCATATGCAACTAATTTTGACCTTGGCCCTCATTTGGAGAGTATCTACTTGAGACTTTTTTCTTAACCATTTTTTTCTACCAACAACATTGTATTTCATTCTTTTACTTATTTTCTCACTAGACCATTGTTACAGTCTTTTGGCAGTCATTCCTGTGCTTTTCTGTTTGTGTGTACAATCAATTTGAAATAGTTTACAGTTAGGTTTTTTTTTCTTTTTCTTTAGTCATTTATAATGACTTTTATTTTTTGGGTTCAGGCGATCTGGAAACCTGTCCATATGTTTGTATCTTTCTATCATGTTGGAGAAAATGTTTGAGATTAACTTGGGGAAACAATGTTTGAACTGTTTTCAATGAATCCAGAGTACAAGTTTAATTCAGATATTAGCTATAAGCTTTGTGTATTTACTCTTGATGGTTTAATATTACCATGTAGTTTACTAAATATATTTTATTTGCTATGATATTTGCTTTGTTTTCAAAATTCATTGAAAATGAAATCATTCTTAGCATTATTTTTAAGGATTATTGAAGTTTACGATATACATTTTTTCCCTTTCCTCACATATCTTTGTAATTTGAAGGATTTCTAATGACTTAAATACTCAGATTCATCAGCTCTAAAAAAATGATTGGATTGTATCAAAGAGTTCTTTCTTTTCTCTAGGCTTCTGAACATCAGTCTGAAAGTGGGCATAATTTAATTACTTATTTCATGTAAGGGTTTGAAACAGAAACATTGATTCAAGTGCTCTTAGCACAGTGTGTTTAGTATTCTTTTCTAATACAACTTATAGCTATATTGTGTAAATGCTGATTGCTTATTGGTTGCAAGACCTATTTTGAACAGATATTTGAAGATAGGTGGAAATGTTTCCTTTTAAATCTGTGCCTCTGTAATTCTTTTAGTCATACTATATTGTTTTTTAAGTGAGACAAATTAAGGATTGTACGGGTACTCCAGAGCAGCAGCTCAATGTATGGTTCAGAGATCCCAGAAATCCACACTCCACTTGTAGAAGGTTCACAAGCTCAAAACTTGTTTTCATAACAATGCTAAGACATTTTAGCTTCCATTATAGTAAATTGGAATTCTAAAATAATAGTCCTAACATAATAATAATACTAATATAGTAAAATTTTTATTCTAATGGTAAATTAAATTGCTAATACAATATATTTATTTTCAAATAAAGAAAAGCTACCTTGGTGGGTAAGGGGTTCTTTGAGTTGTTGTAGTTACTGTTTTTGACTGCTTACTTTTACTTTGCATCAGATTATACAGATCATTCTATGTTTCTCTGTATTCATCTAGCAATGGAGTTTTAGTTGTATGGGAATTCGTAAGCTTAAGAAATTATTTCCTAAGTTCTACTCTTACATGCAACTAATTTTGACCTTGGCCCTCATTTGGATAGTATCTTCTAGAGACTTTTTCTTTTAACCTTTTTTAATCTTTCAACAACATTTTGCTTCCTTAATTTTTAAAGACTATAAAGTGTCTCTGAGACCAAAGCATTTGTTCTAGAGTACTTCTTTTATGCAATGTAGTTGATTTTCAAGGGAGTCTTACAAAATATAATGGTCTTTCTTTTATGAATTCTTGTCTTCAAGTGTGGTATTAATGGTTCTGTTCCCTTAAAAATTCTCATTAATTTGAGATCAAGCACTAGTCAGAAAAGATTCTCCATGTTAATACATTAGGACTTAGTATTTTGAGGAATATATTAAAAAAATCTAAGATACAAGTATTAAAACCTCATTTTGTTACTGTAGATTCAGGAATATAAGGGAGAGCTAGGTTAACATAATTTTGCAATTTAACTGTAAATGTTGCTGAATTGAAATACCATTTAATGGGTTAGTAAAAGGGGCTTGAACTGATTTCAATGATATGGGGAACTTTCAGGTAAGGAAATTCCTTCCACCAGAACAGACTGGTACCTTCTCTGTAGCTTAAAGCCTCAGAGTTGCCTAGAGCATCAAGAGATTCAGTGATTTGCCCAGAATCACACTATGTGTCAGAAGCATGATTTGAATGTAGGTCTTTCTGAGGTTAATCCATTAATTTAGAAAACAAAACACACACACACAATTTTAAAAATTAGCCAGTGAAACTGAAATTTGATGGCTACAGAAAATAGAACATACTTTCTAATTCTAGAAAAAAATTTTTTTAATTATAAAAATAGTGCCACATTTATATTCTGAAAGGAATACATTTGGCATTAAGCTCTTTTTAAAGATTTAAATGTAAGCAAGGGTTCTTATTTTAATAACTGTCTTTTAATATAATTGCCCTTGTAATATCATGTTTTTTGTTTTGTGTATTTAAGAGTACTATTTTGATGAGATCTAAAGGATTTATTAGGCTTCAAAGAGACCCATGAAAGGGAAAAAAAAGTTAAGAACTCCTATACCAGTGATGGTGAACCTATAGCATAGGTGCCAAAGATGGCACACAGTGCTCTCTGTGGGCACATGGCTGTGCCCCCACCCCAGTTCATTACTAGAAAGGCAGAAGGACTTGGGCAGAACTGCTCCCCTTTCTCTCTCCACCTCCCCGATGACATTTTTTCACACCTCCCATCCCTCTGCCCAGCAGCCATATGGGAGCACTTTCTCCCTCTCCTCTGTAGGGTACAGGATGGGGGGCATGCCAGGCACTTGATGGGGATTGTGGGCATGGCATTTAGTCTGGAGTGTGGGGTGGGGACAGGGCCTGGCACTCTGTCTTTAAAAGGTTTCCCTTCACTGGTATATAATAATAGGAAAATACCCTTAGGTATTGACTTGTTTGCCTATGGGCAGGACCTAGTTTAGCATTGTCAAACCTTTTCAAGATTGTGTGCCCAGACTGTAACTTCAAGCTGCCTGTGACTGACCCCTCTGCCCTCTTCCCCCACATTACCCTAGGCAGAGGAGGGAGGAAGTACTCGCTTCTGGGCAGAGGGTGGGGCACCCAAAAATGTCCTTGGGCGCTGTGGAGAGGGGGAGAGGAGAAACCCCCTCTGGATACCTGCCATGTCTTTGCCATCACAGACCTAGTTGATGTTTTGTGGCAGAAAAAGTCTATTCACTTGATTCAGAATTGAAGTAATATCACTTGTGTCACAATCATGCGTTATAAGTCATTGCAGCACAACTCTAAAATTACTTTGAGTAGGGGTTGACCTTATAAGCCTTTTGGATAAACTGGCCAGACTGGTTAAGTAGAGTTTACTTTCATATCTGGGAGTCCAGTCTCCTTGGGTGTACATGTTCATCTAAATAATGGCACAGAACCTGGGAATCTTAAGAGTGTGACACACAGCTCCAGGAAAGAGGGAAGGGAGGAAGGGAGACATTTTGGATTATATAACTTCAGAAACTTATATGGAAATTTGTTATTATATGTAATTGGTAAAATAAAATATCTTTATAATTAAAAAAAAAAGAACAGGGCACAGCTGAAACTGTGAGCTAGAGGGGTAGCCCACAGAAACCTCAAATAGTGGGTATGCATCATATCTCCCTTATACTGATACTACCTCCTGATGGCATATAATGGGGACACAAGTAGGGATCCATTGCTGCTATCTGAGACACATGTGTCAATGTCTGGTAGTTTAGATGTTCTGGGATATGTTTGCTTTGTGTATTTCTCAAGGAATTCTTTATTTCAGGCCATGTAATTGTGCTGCTGAGCTCCTAGAATTCTGAAACATAAGGCCTTACAAAGGTTATAAGCTTTTCACATTGTCAGTGACAGTGATGTTCTTGATCTAGAGTACCCTCAAAGTTACTTCTTTTTTTTCTCTTCTGCTTTTCTTTACTGTGTTAATGTCACAAGTTAGTGTCCTGATACCTAGTGCTTATATTCACCAAGTCAGAGCTTGATCTTAGGAAATGCTTGTCATTGCTTTAATCTTGAATTCTTTTAGATTACTTTGAGTACACTAATTATTTGCCTCTGGATTTTATTTTTATGTATATCTCTTTTATTTCTATGTTTAGACTCTTTAATTCCTTGAGAACAGAGATCATGTCTTATTTTTTTTTTGTATCTCCCAGAAAGCCTAACACAATGCCTTACTCATATATGTTTAGTAAATATTTGTTGCTTTACTTCATTGCTTGGCTTGGTACCCTTCATAACTCTCTCATCTTCTATGATTCTTACCCATCAGTTCTCCCTAAAGAACCTCTTCACTGCCCTAAAGAATATCCTTTTAATGTCTGAGGACTCCCATTGGACTTGTAAAACTGTACCTTTATTGTCTCCCATTCTTATTTTAGGGCTTTTCAGCTTTCTTTTCCAGATATACTTTATTCAGTAATGTTTTGTGACAGTTCTCATTGGTAATATGCTGCAGCTGACTTATACTAATCACACCTCTTTCTATCACTCCTTGTCATTTTGGTTCTTAGAAATCACTTCCCATGGTTTAAAGCCATATTAGCAGTACTAATGTTAAATAGTTCAGCTTCTGTAGTTGTAGGCAGTTTGGGAATATTTTCCAAATCTCACCTAAACTAACTTCCTATTTAATTCTGGACCCCATTCACTGTCCATTTTTAGTACCTGTCTAATATGTGTGTGTGCATATTTGTATTATATGATTTTTTAAAACTTTTCCATATCCTAATCTAGAAGTGAGGTCTGCTTGGTATGCAGAACTATTTTCACTGATCTGCATTGGCTATTCACATTTAACTTATAATTTTAGAGAGTTATTTGGTTACTGAGAGGTTAGATGATTTATCCATGGTCACATGCAAAACAAGACATGACCTAGCTCATCCTGACTCCATGGCCAACTAACTATACCACTCTGCTTTCTCACACTATGTATACATATACACATGGACTGATTTGATATAACATTTTTCCTCTTGATCTGTCTTACAAAGCCTAAACAATATAAGTTTTCATCTATTTTGCTGTAAAACAGTGTCTGATTAGCCCAGTACTTAGCCCAATATTTCTTTTATTGGCTAGATTTCACAGAAAAAAAGTTTTATGATTTCCTGGAGCTCAATTGTATTTAGTCAGACTTCACCTCACTGGTGAAATTTTTCTTTAGTATGTACTTTGGGCAGGACATCTTCCATGATGCAAACTAAACCTCTCTGGTGAATATGACTCTATTTATACCTTAATTGATGTCAGTATTCAGAAGGTTATTGAACATTTAGCTCCATTGTCATAGCTTTCAAAATCTTGTATAATTTTAATATATGTGTAGGAGACACTTTGAGGACAGGCTTCCAACTATACATTTGGTTTTACAAAGTTAAATGTCTTTAAAATTAAGATCAGGAAACATAACTAGATTTTATGTTCTCTATGTCTGTCATTCATGTGACTATATACATTAGACCTGTACAGAATTATCTGTGAAAATCTGCTTGTTGCCAACTCATGTTTTAATTGATGATACCTTTGATGCCTGGGTAGATAATTCTCACAAAGATTTTGAGAGGCGAGAAAGGTGGCATATGGGTCTATTGATAACACTTTATTCTTGGTCATGTCTTCTTGTGGGGAGAATACCATATATATCCTTTATTATTCTTCTCAGATCTTTTTTTTTAAGTTATCTTGAAAATAAATCCCTGCCTTTAAAATTGTCTTCTTACTAACATACTATTTCTTCTTTGACTAACTGTCCAAAACAGAGAAGTAGAAATAGTGTTAATCTCATATTAGAAATAGCTATATTTGTCAAAGGTTATGTAAAAAAACAAGTTTATACTCTGGGGTGTACAGAGGTGAACAAACATATATGTTGTTATGCCATTAATTATTTATCACCAAATTATTTATTATGCACTTACTGTGGCAAACATACATGGCAAGGCCCTCAGATACTTGCTGAGATAAATTTAAATCAGTGGGGTTAAAATCAAATTGAAACTTCTGGCTGTATGGTGACTTAGGAACCCACAAATTAACAGTATCTCTGTTGTATTTTTATTTATTTTGTTAGACATTTTTTATTTATACTTTAATCTAGTTCTCTCTAGCACTTTGAGAAGTTGATACTTCTAGTTTAGATAACCCGTAGACACACTGATTTCTTGGGGTTTCCGGTGTGGTAGGGGGACATGAAACAGTTATAGAATATAATTATAGAAAATAAAATTCTCTGAATGCATCTGGGAGTTGCAAAAGAGAAAGGCCATTTAAATAAAAAAAGTGTGGGAAATCAAATAACAAAGCATTGATGTCCCTTAAAACAGTGTTTTTTGCAAATGATGATATTATTTAAGAGGCTTAGGCTCAAAAAATATACACATACATACTATTTCTAGAATTTTTTTTTTAGATTCCAGCACTAAAGCAAGAAATTGCAAATGTGTTGTTATTTTTGAAGAATAAAAATAATAGGGAAGAAGAAAGAATATACCAGAAAATTTCATATTCATACTAAGGAATCTAGAGTGAATTCTTTGATTAAGTAATCTATTTGAATGCATATTATTGCTTTACTACTTTTGAGGGGCAAGCTACAGATATTACAAACTGATAATTTCATAAACACTTGTAGTGGTAATTATTTAATGAACTTTTATTCTAACAAACTTCCCCTTGTTATTTTTGAACCATGTGACTTTGTCATTTAACCTTTTTATCAATGTCTTCATTTATAAAGGTATGTTACTTTAAAGGGTTTTTATAAGGATCTAATGAGATAATTAATCAAATATTTATTAAATGCTTTGCTATGTGAGCATACAGAAACAAAAATAAAACAGTACCCACCTTCAAGGAATTTAAAATCTCCTGGGGAAATATGACTATCTACAAGTAAGTAAAATACAAAGTATATATAAAGTCACTAGTTAGTAATCAATACACATAATGTAGAAAACAAAAAATATGTATCTCCTTTTGGATCTTTGGTGAAGATTTCTTTAAGCTGAATGAAGCAATATTTTAAAAAAGTAATGCAATTTTTAAAAGTATCAAACTTCTTTAAATAAACATTTTGTGTGAACTTGAATTTTGTCTAGATTGATATGACTAAGACTGAATATAGGTTTTTGCATCTGGGACATAGTTAATTATTAGAATGAATGTCCTATCTTCTTTACCATTTTATTTGTTCAATGAATTCGAGAAGAATTTAATGCCTTGCAGAATGTCAAGTTTTATTTGTTCTGTATAGATTCTCTGAAATCCCTGTAGGGATAGTTAACAAGCTGTCTGAAGAACAAAGTGGTCTACTTAAGTTTCAGTGCTTGGTTCATTGAGGGAGGTATCTGTTGTTTCTTGAAGTCTAGCATCAAAGATCTAGTCATTAACATGCACCTGCTCTACTACAGATTCAGAGTCGGAGCAGTCCATAAGTAGATTGGAAACAGTAACAGCACGTTCATTTGAAGAAAGAAGAGAGCTTCTGAACAATAGAAAAAGCAGAATGTCTGAAGGAAAAGATTGTGGTGGTGGCGATTCCCTGTCCAATGGCATCAAAAAACACAGGTAGGTTGACCTGTTTTGACATATAATAATTTTAATTTTTGTGGTGTAAAATAAAATTTGTTTAGATTCGCTAAAAAGTTTTTCCTTTTCTAACACACAACACACACACACACACACACACACACACACACACACACACTCTCGCCCAGGTGCTCACTGCCACTGTTTTTCCCAGTTCATTTACACTGTTACTGTTTTTCTAAGTTCATTTTCTTCTGCCTACAAAAGAGAAGCATATAGAAATTGAGGAATAAGGCACAAAAGTTTGATCTATTCCACTTATATCAGCAAATTAAATGGTAGACAATATTTAAATGCTTCAGGTACCTTCCTTAGACTTGTCCAAATGTGCCCACTGAATTTGATGCTGGGTTCTTTTTTTTCATCATACATCTTTTATGATGATGACTTCTATTGCTATTTTAGTTTCCAGTCATTTGATCTTCTTGTTGATTTTATTAAGAATGAATGGTAATATTGCCAGCCTGATGACACAATTAAGTTACATTTAAACAAAGACAATTTAATAAGACTCTCTCTTTGCTGTGCACATCCAATTTATGTTGACTAACAACCTTTGTATGGTTTTTATCCCCCTTGTGGTTTAGTCAGAGACTTTGTAGAGTTAATGAGATGTTATAGATACCACTGTTCTCCAGTTTCAGCTTAAAATACAGGACAGTTAAATATGCAAATGTCACATTAATACAGCACATTATTATTATTTTTTAAAAATATGTAAAAAGTTGGTTTCATGTCCTATGTAAAATTTCTCTCGGGGGGGGGGGGGATTACTATTAAGTAGGGGTTTTTTTTAATAGGTTTTAAGTGCTTTCAAGGGAAAGTATGCTCAGTTTATAATTAGAGAGGACCTAAGTTCAAGTCTCAGCTCTTCCCCATATGACCTTAGTGACCTTGAATTAAGCACTGAACCTCTTGGCCTAAGTTCCTCATCTATAAAATGAAGAGGTCCCTCTTAGTTCTAAATCTATGATCCTGATTGTTAACCTTCATTACAACATGACTTGGTGATACTTTTTAGGGAAGATTCAGTAGAAGCATGCCTTTTTTATTCACTTGAGCTCCTAGGTCCTAGGAGTTCTCTGCTTTCTACCACTGTCTCAGTGGAGAGAAATCTAGAGGTGGAATAACCTACTTATCCATTTTGGTAGAATGTATATCTTTTTCAGCAAAAAATATCCAAGCACTTATTCTGACAAGATCACAGATTGGTTAAGTTGTCAAAGTCACTTTTTTTTTTTTCAAGTTAGAAGACATGCTCCTTGATTGCACATGTATAATCTATATCAAATGGCTTGCCTTCTCAAGAATGGGGAAAGGAAAGGAGAAAAGAAGAGAATGTGAAACTCAAATTTTTTTAAAGCACATGTAAAATATTTGGGAAAAAATTAAATGTAAAAATATTATTAAATAAAGGGGTAAAAAACTTGCTCAAGTAACTAGAGGTTTTCACTTAAAAGAAAATATACATTTACAGTTTATTCCCTGATGACTTTGGGAGGCTATTGTGGGATCCTTTGCGAATACAAGACTGAATGTACCCTCTCAAAAGAAAACATTTACCCACAAATCTAGAAAAGTCTAATTATCTAAAAAAGGAATGATAAACTTGAACTACTTGACAAAAACTATTAAACATTTCAGCCCAATAAGATAATGTGTATGAATATACTTTGAGAAGTACAGTAAATAGTAAAAAAAAGTAAAGTATTAAAGAGTTTTGGTGGATTGGTGGTACTGAGTAGTTTTCCTTCCTTCCTTCCTTCCTTCCTTCCTTCCTTCCTTCCTTCCTTCCTTCCTTCCTTCCTTCCTTCCTTCCTTCCTTCCTTCCTTCCTTCCTTCCTTCCTTCCTTCCTTCCTTCCTTCCTTCCTTCCTTCCTTCCTTCCTTCCTTCCTTCCTTCCTTCCTTCCTTCCTTCCTTCCTTCCTTCCTTCCTTCCTTCCTTCCTTCCTTCCTTCCTTCCTTCCTTCCTTCCTTCCTTCCTTCCTTCCTTCCTTCCTTCCTTCCTTCCTTCCTTCCTTCCTTCCTTCCTTCCTTCCTTCCTTCCTTCCTTCCTTCCTTCCTTCCTTCCTTCCTTCCTTCCTTCCTTCCTTCCTTCCTTCCTTCCTTCCTTCCTTCCTTCCTTCCTTCCTTCCTTCCTTCCTTCCTTCCTTCCTTCCTTCCTTCCTTCCTTCCTTCCTTCCTTCCTTCCTTCCTTCCTTCCTTCCTTCCTTCCTTCCTTCCTTCCTTCCTTCCTTCCTTCCTTCCTTCCTTCCTTCCTTCCTTCCTTCCTTCCTTCCTTCCTTCCTTCCTTCCTTCCTTCCTTCCTTCCTTCCTTCCTTCCTTCCTTCCTTCCTTCCTTCCTTCCTTCCTTCCTTCCTTCCTTCCTTCCTTCCTTCCTTCCTTCCTTCCTTCCTTCCTTCCTTCCTTCCTTCCTTCCTTCCTTCCTTCCTTCTCAAACCAGGTCACTAAGGAGAAATGTAGAGAAATAAAATTATATTTCTAGAATAAATAAATTACACTAATATCATGAAATGAATAAACCAAGATCTTTTTTTATTTGGCAAATCCTCACATTGAAAATATCCTAACATACATAATAATGGTTAGTTAACATTTATATAGCACTTTTAAGCTTTGCATAATACTTTAAATAGGTAGAACAATGGATAGAGCATTGGACATGCATTCATAAGGATGACTTCTGGTCTTGCACTAGACTTAGCTGTGTTGTGATGCTGGCCAAGGTGTTCAACTCTATTTATCCCAGTTCCTTCATCTGTAGAATGAAATTAATAATAGCAACTGCCTCCCAGGGTTGCTGTGTAAAATGATATTATATTTGTAAAACACCACAAACCTTAAAGCACTGTATAAATGCTGGCTACTACTAGCATCTCAGCTCCTCCTCACAACAACCATAGGAGATAGGTACTAATATTATTCCCATTTTGCAGCTGAGGAAACTGAGGTTGAGAGAGATTAAATGACTTGCCCAGAGTTACACAGTGAATATACATCTGAAACAAGATTTGAATTCAGGTCATCTTGAATCATTGTCCAGAGAGCTCTTTGCCACTAGCTTCCTAGTTGAAGAATTTAAATTTTGTATTGTTGCTCATTTTTTCACCAAATACCTCAAGAGTTTCTATTATTATTATTATTATTATTAGTTATTAGTTTTCTTTCCCCAAGAAGAACGCATCCCCAATTCTAATTGCTTTCTCATAAAAGAGGTTTTGTTTTGTTTCTATTTTGAGTGTGTTGGTTATTTGGCAATCAGGAAAGGATTTCTTACATTTGTTGTGGTCCAGTGGCCCAACTAATATATTTTTCTCTATCTAGATCAACATTTGAAGGCTTTTTTTTTTTTTTAAAACCCTTACCTTCTGTCTTGGAGTCAATACTGTGTATTGGCTCCAAGGCAGAAGAGTGGTAAGGGCTAGGCAATGGGGGTCAAGTGACTTGCCCAGGGTCACACAGCTAGGAAGTGGCTGAGGCCAGATTTGAACCTAGGACCTCCCGTCTCTAGGACTGGCTCTCAATCCACTGAGCTACCCAGCTGCCCCCATTTGAAGGCTTTTTTAAGGTGCCCAGTATTGTAATTCTGATGGAATGAATATATATATATATATATATACTTTTGTTATGTAATTCTGGTCTGATAGTTCAGTTCAATGCTGTATTTGCACATTAATGATTTATTGCCCATCATTCCAAACCAGGAATCAAACCCAGGCCTCAGTAGTAAAAGTGAAAAATCTAAGAAAGCCAAGGAAAATATAAGTTTGTTAAGTAAGGAAGCATAAACTGATGATAAGATGCCTATTTCAATAAAAGAGGCTTCTGTATTCTCTTTCCCCCCTACCTGCCACCCCCATCTTTATTTTTACAAACACATGTGTTCAGATAAAGAGAATTAAGTGCCAATTGTGTTATCTGGCTAATATGCCAAATCAAAATTGTAAAAAAATTGTCAGAGCACTTAAATTCTTCCTGGTTTTGTTTTTGTTGCTTTGAGTCACCAGAATCTAATGAACTCTGTGCTAGTGCTTCAATCTGCTATTGTCATTACAATCTAAAAGATGTTATTTTTGAGACCTCATCAGAGATATATATTATGCTGTGCAAATTGTAAAAGCACATGGAAAGCATTAAAAAAATCATAAAAAATTTGAATTTTCCCAAACCAAACAATTCAAAGGTATCATCTTTCACCCATCAGGTTGGCTAAAATGACAGATGTTGGAGAGGATGTGGAAAAGTAGAGGCACTAATACACTATTGGTAGAACTGTGAATTGATCCAACTATTTTAGAGAGCAATTTGGAATTATGCCCAGAGAACTATAAAATTATGTATACTCTTAGACAGTTTTGCTATGTCTATTTCCCAAGGAAATCAGGGAAAAAGGAAAAGAACCTCTATGTTCTAAAATATTTATAGCAGTTTTCTTTGTGGTGGCAAACAACTGGAAATCAAGGGGATGTCCATTAATTGGGGAATGGGTAAACAAATTGTGGTATATGATTGTGATGGAATACTATTGCACAGTAAGAACCAATAAGCTTATTAATGTTTTTAAATCTTGTAAAGAACTACAAGAGATAATAAAGAGTTAAATGAATAGAACTCTAACATTATATGTAGTTCCAGATTTAATATTTGAAGAATAACTTGTTCACTTGTTCACTCAAACTGAGAAGTGGAAACACAAAAGACATAATCTATATATACATACCTGTTTGCTAGATGATGCCATCTGTGATTTGGAGAGGGGAGGGAGAGACTGAGATAACTAAAAATAAAAGTACAAATTTTTGAGTTTTCCTAAAAGAATGTAAGTTTTTTTGTTGCTATCAGTGTGACAATTTAGAATAAATCATACCAAACGAAATTCTGAATTTTAGCTTAGATTCTGTATTCAGATCCTGACAAGCAATTACTAGCTGCTTAACACTAGGCAAGTCATTTAATCTTTATCAATTTCCTTTTCAGCAATTTGGAAATAATACTTAGACTTTGTTTCATAGGATATGGTGAGGAAACATGCTTTGTAATATATATGGTGCTATTTAAATGTGAGTTGAAATGATTATTTCTATGGTAATGGGTAATATAGGAAACTGAGGGACAAACAAATGTAGTTTAAATGTTAATAAAACTTTTATTCCATTCTCTCTGATATTCTGTTTTAGAGGCAGTGATGTACAGTGGATAGTGTTGGACCTGGACTCAGAAAGACCTGGGTTAAAATCCTGCCCCATTACTAGTTGTTTGACCCTGGGCAAATCAGTTCCTCTCTACCTTAGGCTAGGACTTGTCTATCCACCAAATCGTGAAAAGTTTTATTGGTGGAGAGAATTACCATACTATTTGTTCTCCATTCTGATGAAATCAAATATCCTTCAATATTAATATATAATAATGTATGAATAAACTGGAAAGAGATGGTCTGGACCAATTATTCTCACTGAAGTTGTTGAATCTTTCTGCATTTTTCCTATGCTTTGAAATCACACTGACTGCTTTTGAAGAAAGCATGTATAAAATCAATCACAATTACATATTCTTTCAAAGAATCCCTAACATGGCTTTGTGGAATACTGTAGAAAGTAATAAGCTAAAACATGCTGTCAGGGTCTTAGAAGGGTTGCCTTCCGGTTATTAATGACTCTGCGTTAGCTTTGGATGTTCCATATGGATCAATACTGGGATAAATACTATTTTAAAAAATCTATACCTTCTGTTTTAGTATCAGCTCTAAGAGGGGAGATTTACAAGGGCTAAGCATTTGGGATTAAGTAACTTGCCTGGAGTCACATAGCTAGGAAGTGCTTAAAGTCATATTTGAACCCAGGTCCTCCTACCTGCAGGCCTGGAGCCCTATCCTCTGGTCTACCTAGCTGCCTCAAGTACTAAGACTTTTTTCAGCTACTTGAATGAAAATGAAAGATCTGCATGTTCATCAGATCTAGAAATGACAATAAAGTGGATGGAATTAGAAAATAGGAACAGAATTCAAGATAACCAATAAAGAACTTGCTTGCCAAAAAGTGAAATAAAATGTAAGAGCTATAAATGAATTCTATAGATAAAAGGTAAAAACATTGCTTTGGTAAAAGAGTATTGGTATAGTGAAGATTACACTAGACTTTGGAGTCAAGAAAGACAGACCTTTGCTTTAATCTTACTTCTAACAATTAGCTGTGTGACTTCAGTCAAATAATTTACTTTGCACCTTCCATCTCCTGATGCTTGAGTCCCCTGAAGAAAGGCAAGTGTCCTGGCCCAACTTTCATCTGCCTTAAAAAATCTCCCTAGATTCCCAATTTACAGCTTCAGTAAAGAATAGGAGCCAAAGCTGCCTCTGACCCTACCTTCCATATCTGCTGTGAAAGTCACCTGAGGGAAGAAGACAAAAGGCCCTTCTGGCCCCTTCCTCCAGTGTAAAAAAGGAGCAGTCTTCCCTTTGACCTCAGATCTTCCAACTCCTGCTGCTTGCTTGGCGTGTCCATTGGAGGAAGAGGAAATTGGAGACCTAGATTTCTCCTTCTGCGGTGGTCTGACTTTCATCTCTTGCTGTGACAATTTTTATTTAATCTGTAGCCTTTGGGAGGACAATAAGTAATGAAGTGAACCCTCCCATCTGACCATCTAACCCTGATCCTTCTTCCTTTTGGTGCTATACTCAACTCTAATCCAATTTCCAGCCTACTTTCGGGAGAGGAGTGGTACTTTCCACTCAGTGATGAACTTTCTCACACCTGGTCATACTTTACACATCTGAGTGCTTCTTAAGCCATGTAGATCACCAGCCAAACTCCAGTCTCCTCCTCTGTTACTTGATTCCTAATTTCCCATCTACCTTAACCTTCCCACTCCAAAGCTCCAACCAGTCATCCCTTTAGAATGACTGCTCCATATGTAACAAGCTTCCCATCATCCTGAATCTTTCCCTTTTTTTCCCCCATCTTCTAGTTACTAAAACTTAGCTACTTCCTTGATGCCTCAACCTCCCTAAGCCACTCATTCCATTACTGGCTTTACCTTTACTCATTGCCCTTGTCTTACTGGTTGAGATGAGACAATTGGTATACTCCTTGCTCCCCATTGCCACTTCAATGTTCTTTCTCTGCCTCCATCACTTAGTAACCTGCCCTCCTCTGAGGTTCATGCTGTTTATCTATTCCACTCAATCAAAGTCCTGGCAGCTATCGTCTGCAGACCACCAAGCAACTTCCTGCCCTTTTTCTCAACAGATTTGGTTGAAATGTGACTCACAATTTTTCTCTCCTCCTCAACTCCCACCCTCATTCTAGAGGATTTCAGCATGCACAACTCTCCCTCAAACACCCTAACCACTGAGATCCTCATCCTACTTACTTCCTATGCCCGCTCCTCCATTCCCAGATACATAGAAAATGATCATACCTTTGATCTTTCTATGGTTAACAAATGTACTACTTCAAAGTTAAAGAATTCCTGTGTCTCCTTACACAACTATAAACTATTGGCTTTCCATATCACCCTCTGCCTTCCCTTAGAAGCTCTATGCTTTATCTATACAATGACCTATGAACCCTCCACTCCTCAGCTCTCTTCCAGACTATCTCCCCATAATTATTAGCCAATCATATTTAGTAAGCTACTACAATGTACCACGTTCTGTGATATGTGCTGGGGATACAAGAATGGACAAAATATAGTTCCTGCCCTCAAGGCACTTACAGTCTAATGGGGGAAACAAAGCAAGCAAACACATACAAAGTAAGCTGTAATACAGAATAAATAGGAAATACTTAACATCAGGAAAGCACTAGAAATAAGAGAAAGGCTTCAATTAAAAGATGAGATTTTAGTTGACACCTGAAAGAAGCCAGGGAGGTCAAGTAGAGCAGAGAGGACCAAGCATTGCAGGAATAGGGGGCCAGAGAAAGTGCCAAGAGCGAAGAGATGAGTTATCTTGATTGGGAAACAATCAGGAAGCCAGTGAGTTGGATCAAAGAGTACAAGTCAGGGGGCAGCTGGGTAGCTCAGTGGATTGAGAGCCAAGCCTAGAGACGGGAGGTCCTAGGTTCAAATCTGGCCTCAGACACTTCCCAGCTGTGTGACCCTGGGCAAGTCACTTGACCCCCATTGCCTAACCCTTACCACTCTTCTGCCTTGGAGCCAATACACAGTATTGACTCCAAGACAGAAGGTTAGGGTTTAAAAAAAATTAAAAAAAAAAAAGAGTACAAATCAGAGAGTAAGGTAAGAAGACAGGAAAGAGAGGAAGAAGCTAGTTTATGAAGATCTTTGAAAGACAAACAGCATTTTGTATTCCATTCTGGTGGTGATAGGGAAAGACTAGGATTTATTTAATAAGCTGATTACCTGGTATGTGACAGAGGCTGGCACTAAAGAAAAAGTGCCAGGCTGAAGAGTGTGTAAAAATGATTACCTCAATGGGGAAGGGCCCCAAGGGATTGGAATCTTGAGGAGGAGAAGACTCTGTCTGGGAGAGGAGTTGGTCTTTCAGTCTTGAGAAGACGAGAGAAGGTGGAAAAAGACTTTCTCCTGAGGGTTACCCACTTTTCCTGCTGGTGACTGAAAATCCTTTCCCCCAACATTTACCAATTGAAGAGACTATTGAAGAGGAAACCTGAGAAAGACATTTTAAGTCTCTGTCAGATTTTACCTCAGCTCCTGTTGCCTTGAGTCAGAAGTGTGGCCAAGGGGCCAAACCCAGGATGAGTCAAACTGACTTTCTTTTAGGGGGCTCAGGCTGCCAAGGCCTGAGTTCCCTCCAAACTCGAGGAGGGAGGGAAAAGTGTTTTAGATAGACAGGGACCCCTTTCCCCACTTTCCTCTCCCATTCTTTTTTTGATAGCTTTTCCTTTGTATTATCCTGATTGAGTTAAGTTGACATTAAAAAGTTATCTATTCCCCAAGCTGTGAATAAGTGTGAGTGAACAGATCAAGGGGAGACCCTTTGGTCTTGAGTAGTGGGGGGAAGGGGACAAGAGGGACAAGAGTGAATCTGGGAAAGCAGCCTTAGCTAAGGAGGGAAGGCAGAAGGGGGAAAATCTTCAAACCCTCTCTTCTCCACTCTTTCTCCCTCTCTATACTGAAAGACTGAACCCCTCGGTTATAACTAAACAACTCCTCGAATATAGATAGGACTTGTACTTTAGAAAAATCACTTGGTGTCTGAAGAATAATCTATAGGGAGGAGAGATTGGAGACAGACAGAGCCACCACCAGGCTATTGCAATAGTCTAGATCAGTGATTGCAAACCTTTTAGAGGGGCAGGTGATATGATAAATGTCCTCAGGTGCATGTGGAGAGGGGGGAGGGGAGCAGCCTGCATCTCTCTGACTTTCTAATAATGAACTCTGACCAACTCCATGCTGGGGAGCACGTGTCCACAGAAAGGGCTCTGAGCGTCCCCCTCTGGCACATGTACCATAGGTTTGCTACCAGGGTTTTAGGTGTTAAGTAATAAGGACCTGCACTAGAGTGGGAGTAGTGTCAGAAGAGAGAAGGGAGCATGATTGAGAAATGTTGCAAAAAGAGGAAATTGACAGACCTTGCTAACAGATTGGATATGGAGAATTAGAGACAGTGAGGAATATAGGATGACTCCTAGATTCTGAGCCTGGAGGATTGGGAAGATGGTATTGTTCTTTAGTATTAGAAATAGGGAAGGTAGAAAGTGGGAATGGTTTGGGAGAAATATAATGGGTTCAGTTTTGGACATGCTTGGTTTAAAATGTCTACCAATTTGAAATGTTTGAAAATCAGGGAAGATATGACATTGGATGTTGGCAGAAAGTTTGGGGCAATGTGTTCATCAGCAATGTATTCAACAAAGGATATGTTTAATATTTTGTCTTTTTTTGTATTTTTTATGAAGTTTTTCTTGCCCCCAAACTAGGAAATTTTTTAAAAGGTATTATGCTTAGCCAAGAAATTTATAAATTATTTGCTATTTCTTTTTATTGTTTCTATTTATCAATCACTAGAGATCTATCATTAACTTTTCTAAAGTTAAAAATTTAAATTTTGTTTTTATCTTATTATTTGCCTAGGTCTGAATCAGATACATTAAGGTTCCTCACTCTTTACTGTCTTTTTCTCCCTGAAATTTAATTTTTCTTCTAAGAATTTAGAGGCAATTATTATTGTATCTTATTTTTACTTTTGTTTAAATTCACAATTACTATTTCTGGTTGTTTTTTTTTTAGTTCATCTAAAGCAAAATATATTTGACTCCAGCCCCCTTATTTTAACTGTGTGAATTTTCACATTTTTGTGTGTTTCATTTAAACAACTTTTTGGATTCTGCTTTTCCATTTCCATTCATAATTATAATTGTTATCTGTTCCCCTCCTTCCTATCCCTGGTATTTTCACCTTTCTTGCAAAGAAGATGATTAAAGAGGAAGAGTTTCCTAATTGTAATTATCTCTAGGTTCAGCAGTGTGTTTCTAAAGTGATTGGTTCTGGGGCAGCTGGGTGACTCAGTGGATTGAGAGCCAGGCCTAGAGAAGAGAGGTCCTAGGTTCAAATGTGGCCTCAGGCACCTCCCAGCTGGGTGACCCTGGGCAAGTCACTTAACCCCCCATTGCTTAGCCCTTACCACTCTTCTGCGTTGGAACCAATACCCAGTATTGATTCCAAGATAGAAGGTAAGGGTTTAAAAAAATAAATAAAGTGATTGGTTCTGCATGTCAGATTTTGAGAAAAACATTTATTAACAATTATTCAAGTGGACCAGGATTGTGAAGGACCTTGAGTTCATGCCCTGTGAGGGTTAGTCAAAGGAATTGGAATGTTTCATTTGGAAAAAGAGAAGACTTATGGGGGAACATATTTTAAGTATTTGAAGGGCTGCCCTTTGGAAGAGGGATTAGAATTGTTCTGCTATGGCAGTACTAGGAGCAATAGATTGAAATTGCATAGAGACACATTCTCAATATAGAGAATAACTTCCTAAAAAATTAGAACTATTCAAAAGTAAAATCCAAAAATTGTCTTAGGAGCAGTAGATTTTTTCAGTAGTGGTCATCTGATCTTTGCTTGAAGACCTTGTTGGGGTTTAGGTATAGGTTAGACTAGATAGCTTTTGTGATCTCTTCAAACTCTGACCCTGATATATCTTGAATTATAGTGTCCTAATATGTGCGCATTATGTCAGATAGCTTCATCTGATTCAAAGAAATTCTGATACTTCAAAGAATTTATTCAATATGACTAGTCTTCAAATTGGATGGATACCTATTAGGTGCTATGTTTACCAGAAATAGTTCTGTTGATAGGAGCAAAGCATCTAACCTTGCAAGTATGGAGCACATTAAAAGTACCAAAAATTTTTTAAAGTGAACATTAGAGTTAACTCACAGGCTTACAAATAAAATTATTTTTGATTCATCCTCCTGTCTAGCATATTTTATTAATTTAGTGTTGTCATTCTATTCTATTAAAAAACACTTTGGATTAGAGATAGTGTTTTGGTTGGGGGATTTTATTCTTTTGGGGTGGTTGTTTTTGTAAATCTCTTGGAAAATATTACAAAAACCTTCAATGAGTAGTATTATTATACTGAAAGTATGATTTTTTTATCTTTTGTGTGTATACATGTGTATGTGTGTATATGTGTATGATCCTACTTTGTAAGATGAGGATAAGTGCCAGAGAGAGACTATATCAACCAATGAGTTGATATAGTCACATTAAGCAGCAGCACAAAGAATGCTAAACTTGGAATCAGCCCATTGGGTTCACACCCAGCTCTGATATTTTCTACCTATGTCTCTTCACAAGTCATTTCACTTACTAACATCTGAGTTTCCTCATCAGCTAATCTTCATGCTTCCTATCAGTTCTTATTATGAATGACTTTATGACTTCTTTTATTTCATTAGAAATAATCATTAAGTGAGCCCATAAGAGTCAAAAATTTTATCTTTAGAACTGAAATTTCAGGAAGAGGTAGTTGGATTAAAAGCATCAATAGGTGTAAATTGTACAATCAATAGACTGTAGAACAAAGTTGCTTACTTTTGATAAAAATATAGAAAATAAAATTGCTTATCTATTAAAATCTTTTATTACATATTATTTTGCACTATATGTATTAAACCTCTTAGAATAATTAAGTCGAATTTCTTTCTATTTAGGAAGCAATAATTTGTCTGGTTTCCACAAAGCTGGTTATAAACTTATATTGTCAGAACTGTAAACAAGAGGTGACTAGAGGCTCTTAGCTCTATTATTCATTCTCTGGTCCCTTGATACCACTTTCCTCATCTAGAGGTCTCATTACTTTCTAACCCTGATCACAAGAGTTTTAAATGTCTTATATAAATATCATCTTTCTATTTCATTGTGTTCCATAAATACTTATGACCAATATGGGAATGTTTTGCTTTTATACTTATTTGTTATAAATGTTTTGTTTTTCTCCTCCTCCTAGCTCCCATGATGGGTATGTAGGATAGAGAAAATATAACAACAATAATTGAAAAAATTAATACTGATCCTAAAATGATAAAGTAAAATATTATTTTGTATTTATTAAAGTATATTTCCTAATTTTTAGTCTTCCTTTGTTTAGTAGACAGTATACACAGACATATATTCTATATTCTCAGGAAATGTCCTTTCCAATATTTCTATATGTTTCACTAATTACAAATTTACTTTGACCATTCTGAAACTAAAACAAATAATGGCCTTATACCCTGGTTTCTGCTGGCATATGGGATTTAATATCTACAAATATATTGAAGCAAAATTTTTTTTCCCCCATTGGAGCATTGCCAATCTAAATTTTGCCTTGAAGAGAACACTACCTCAAGGGATGAGGAGTTGTTCAACGTTACCTTTCTTTGGGATTCCTCTGGGTTCATTATTCTAAATGTACCTGATATGTGAAAACTAGAACTGCAAAATAAAATGAAGAGCAATGGCATGCTTTTCAGAAAAAATTAACCACTAGATTTCTTTCAACAGAGCTGCTTTGGTGCATTAAAAAACCTTTTTTGGTTTGAGGCAGGAATACAACCTGTTTTTATCTTGATGTAGAGAACTTACATTGAGAACCCACTCTACCAATGCAGATCAGCCATCTTATAGTTATAGCCAACTACCTGTTTTCTGAAAAGTTAAGCTACTTGCCCAAGATTACACGATCATTATGTCTTAAAGGCAGGCCTTAAACTCCATATCCTTCTGACTCTGAGACCAGCCCCTCTATACATTATGCCACATTGCCTATACATAAAACATCATTTGCTTTATTTGTTTTTTTAAATTAATTTGCATACAACTCTATATCAAATTCATTGTAGAAGTCAGGTACAATTTTCATTTCTCTGGATTTGATCATCAGGCACTGCAAATGACACTTTGAGTAGCCTAGTTCTATTCATAAAAGGTACTTTAAAAGCTTTTGCATATTTTATAGGTGTTCTCTTTATGACAAATTTCAGCATTCTCTTTCAGAACTTTCCGCTCAGTAAAATGTGACATTTGCTAACATGAATTTACTCATCCATTTAATAAGTATTTGTACTAGGTGTAAGGTACTTATTGACAACTTTGTCTATCTGAACCCACTTCTCTTTCTTAGCCTAATATTTCTAAAAACTATCTTGCAACTTATAGAAGATTATTTTCTATTATATTCTGCAGAATTATTTTATAGAATCAAACTAGAGACTCCATGATAAAATTTTGATACTAGCAATATTTTCCTTCTTAAATATTTAAAAAATAGATTTGATTAAAAGAGATAAGGAAGGCAATTACATTCTAATAAAAGGCAGTATAGACAAGGAAGAATTATCAGTACTCAACATTTATGCACTAAATGGTATAGCATCCATATTTTTAAAGGAGAAACTATTGGGGCTTAAAGAGGAAATAGATAGTAAAACTATACTAGTGGGAGACCTCCACCTTCCTCTATAAGATCTAGATAAATCAAATCAAAAAATAAATAAGAAAGAAGTAAGGGATATGAATGAAATCCTTGAAAAATTAGAGTTAATAGATATACGGAGAAAAGTAAATGGGGGTAAAAAGAAATATACCTTCTTTTTAGCAGCACATGGTACATTCACAAAGATTGGCCATTTACTAGGACATAAAAACACTGCAAACAAATGCAGAAAAGCAGAAATAATAAATGCAACTTTTCCAAATAATAATGAGATAAAAATGATAATTAGAGTACATACAGAAGCAAATAAAAAATTAATTGGAAATTAAATCTGATTCTCCAAAACTGATTGTTTAAAGAACAAATCACAGAAACAATGAATGATTTAATTGAAGAGAATGACAATGAGGAAATGGCATATCAAAGTTTTTGGGATACAGCAAAAGCAATACTCAGGGGAAATTTATATCCCTGAAGTGCCCATATTAATAAAAAAGAGAAAGAGAAGATTAATGAATTGGGTATGCAACTAAAAAAAATAACTAGAAAAACAAACAAGCTAAAAACCCTCAGATAAAGACCAAATTGGGAATCCTAAAAGATCAAAAGAGAAATTAATAAAATTGAAAGTAAAAGAACTTTTGAATTAATAATAAATAAGACTAGGAGCTGGTATTTTCTAAATCAAATATTAAACAAAAAATTAAACAAGAAATCTTTGTGTAATACCTTGAGCACATACAAATTCATCAGTAGATGCTTCCTTCACCAATGCAGGTTGCAACCTCTCTTTTCTTAATATAAATGATATTATAAAAAAACTTCATTAACTGTTCTTATAAATGTAAGTTTTCATTACTTTCTTAATGTTCCTTCATATGGAGAAGAGCGATTAATTTTCTTTTGGTCTCAGAAGGTAGATTGAGCAGGCTGAGAGATGGGAAGTCCTAGGTTCAAATATGGCCTCAGAGACTTCCTATCTGTGACCCTGGGCAAGTCACTTAATCCCCATTGCCTAACCCTTACTGCTCTTTTGCCTTAGAACCAATACACAGTAGTGATCCTAAGATGGAAGGTAAGGGTTTTGAAAAAAAAATGTCTAAGGTAGATTGAAGAACATCAAATGGAAATTCAAAATGGTAAATTTGGTTAGATATAAAGAAAAACTTTCTAACAATTAGAGCTATACCAAAATGGAATGGACTTTCTCAGGATGGAATGGAATTGGATGCAGGATTACTCGTCAGGTATGTGTTAGTAGAAATTCTTGTTCAAATATGGTTTGGACTAAATGGACTCTCAGGTCCCTTTCAGTTCAGAGATTCTATTACTTATAATGCAGAACTGATTTTCTCTTTATGTGAATGGCAAAGCAGAGGTTTGAGATTATTCCCAAGGCATTTTTTATTACTATTCTAGATGCTGTTACATATCAAATTAGACATGAGCTTCATTTATGAATTCATTTATCTTCTCAGAAAGATGCAGGTTGAAATTTTCTCACTGAGCAACATTTAATGAAGAAGCTATTTCTTTTCCCTACATCAAATGCAGTATCTTTCTCATCACCTCCAAATCTTCTTCCAAAGCATAAATATGCCTTCTGTGACTTATCAGAAAGGTGGGGGCATAATTCTATCATGCAAATAATGAAACAAATTCATCTGATTCATTGAGATGATGACAAAAGTTGTAACTCACATTTACATGGTACTTTAAATTTTTCTTCTTGTAATACTGTAGAATGCCAGAATTTGAAGGGAAGTTTAAAGTTTATCAAAACTTGTGTAACTGAGAAATCACTTTACCTTTGGTTTCAGTTTCCTCATTAGTAAAATGAATGTTTGTACTAAATGATCTGATCTCTGAAGCTCATTCTGTCCTTAAGATCCTATGGTACAAGTTCAACCTTTACTTGAAGTATAGCTCCCCTTTTACAATATCTCCAACAAATCTTGAAGCCTCCTCTTTAATCCAAAACAGATCCTCAAAAGAAGACTTAAAGATAACTTCCAGGCTAAATCTCCAGAGTTTAGGGTTTTGTTTGGTTGATTTTTTTGAAGCTGTTCCTCATATAACATGATTTTGAATCCTCTGACCATCCAAATTACCTTCTTTGAGCTTCTCCAGCTCATCAATAGCCCTTTTAAAATGTATATTCAGAAGTGAACCCAACATGCCAGTTATAATATTACCATAGTGTATAGGGGTCATGATACAAGATATTTCCTAAATAAAAACATTATAATCCAGGCCACAGTGCACCCCTGAGTGCTTCTCTGGTACACTTTCCCTTATGATCCTAAGCACATTGTGCCAAGAGAAATAGGTATACATCTTGTTCTAAGCTATCACTTTCTGATCCTACCTCTCCCCCATCACTCAGCAACTTTTGTTCCTCTGAATTTTTACTTGACCCATAAATATCACTTTATCTAGATTTTTATCTATTGACCCTCAGGACATTCTCTCATCTTTTTCAAACTCTGTAGGAGGCTCACACTGTTATCTCTCCAGAACAGCCCTTACCTCACATACTTGAATACTTTCTTTCACCTCATCTACAACTGCATTACACTAAAGCCAGGCAAGTTTAGAGCTTCTGTTTTATGAAAGGACCCAAGGTAATCTGCCTTCATTCCCCTTCTGAGCCTGTTCATGACCTTCTTCACTTTAGAACTCTGCCTCTTTTCTTGTTGGCTCTTTCTGTAACTTCTCTTACCTCATAGGGCCTCTACACTCTGGAATAGCCTGCTCTTCTTATTACTCTGCTTGCTCCAAATATCCTACTTCAAGACCCATCCTCCTTATCTCATTTGTGAGTTCCTATTAGAGTTTTCATTTTCTTAAGGAGCCCAAGTTAGCCTTCATTTTCTTTTCTGCTGTGTTCCTATCTTTTAGGACTTTTAAAACTATACACATGTAGGGGATACTGTCATCCTTTATCCTTCCCCTTATCAATTCTCTCCTCTTAACTTCTCAGCTCCCTTTTGTTTGTTACCTCTTCCCATCAGAATGTAAGTTACTAGAGAGCAGCAACTGCCTTTTTTTTTTGCTTCTATTTGTATACCTAGTGCCTAGCCCATAATAATCAGTTAATACTTGTTTACTTCCTTTATTTTGCTTCATTACTTTGACTTTATCATCATCCCTAACTATTCTACTTTCTTGAAGAATAGATCTTAAATTCTGAAAGTCTCCACTACACTCATAATCAGCTCACCTTTAATCTTTCTTTATATCTTATTCTAAATATATTCTTTATCATTATATCATTATTGCGTCCTCTAGTTACCCCACTCCCGGTTGCTCTTCCAGGCTGTCATCTATGATCTGTCCTCACTTTGCTCTCTTCATAGTCTTCAGAGTCAATGAAAAAATATTTATGAAGCATATACTGTGTGCCAGAGACCATGCTGGTGATAGATAAAATTCCTTCCCTTTCTCAGTCTCCTTTCTTGGCTAGATAAAATTCCTTCCCTTTCTCAGTCTCCTTTCTTGGCTATTCATCCCTGTCACATCCCTGACAATAGGTATTCTTCTAGCCTGTGTTCTATTTGATTCCCTCTGTACCACATTCTCTCACTTGGTGACCATATCGGCTTCTATGGGTTTAATTATCTCTGTGGTTGATTCTCAGATCTGTGTATTTCAGAACTAGTTTAATACACACACACAAACACACACACACACACACACACACACACACACACACACACACACACACCCCAGTCTGTATCTCTAAGATAAAAGATAACTATTATAAAATATATACGATGTATTTTATCTCTAAGAATAAAATAGAAATGCCTGTTTTTAAAGTTTTTGCTCTTTGATCCTAGCTTATTTTGGCGAGGTTGTTTGGTATTATTCTCCTTCTATGCACTCTGTAGTCCAGTTCCAGCTAGCCTTGTTGCTATTTCTCAGTCAAGACATTCCATTGCTCATCTCCAAACATTTGTACTGATTGTTCCTGATGCCTGCTCCTTTCTCACTTCCACCTGTCAGAATCTCATTTCCTTCAAAAACCTGTCTCAAATGCCACCATGTACATGAAACATTTTCCAACTCCCAAGCTGGTAGTGCCCTCCTTTGTGAAAACTGACCTTATATCTCCTTTCTGTCTATTTTCTGTGTATCAATTTATCTGCATTTATGTCCCTAAGAGAATGACTATAAGCTGCTCGAGGGCCGGGGCTATTTTCTTTCTGCACTCACATCACCAGAACTTGATAGAATACTGGGCACCTATGGAAATTTATAAATGCTTGATGGTTGATTGTGTATGTGGAAACAAGATATGCATATAAAAGTATAGAAAAAAGAGAAAAAATGAATACATTTTGAGGAATGGAGTGATCAGCAACAGCTTTAGGGATTAGAGGATATGGAAAAATTCCATGTAGAAGATGACTCGAGCTAATGAATTAAGAACTTATTAAGATTAAAGAGGCAACTGGTGGCACCATGAATAGCATACTGGGTGGGCCTAGAATCTAGAAAACCTGAGTTCAAATCCAATCTCATACATTTGATAGCCATGTCACCTTCAGACAAATAAGTTATCTATTTTCCTCGATTTTTTGCACTGTAAAATGGGAATAATTATAGCTCCTACTTTTTACAAAATTGTTGTGAGAATCAAATGAGATGATATTTGTTTTGTTTTTGCTTTAGGGTTTTTTTAAGCACTTAGTACAGTGCCTAGCATATAGTAGGTGCTATTCTCTTTCCTTATTCAACCTGGGGTACAAAAAGAAAAATAAAAAAAGTCTTTGCTCTCAAACAGTTCACATTCTATTGGGGGTGATAACATACATACAATGTTTTAGTTACAAGTCAGATGGAAAAGTTTCATGGTCCTTAGGGTACAGAAGCAAAGCACACATTAATAATAATTACATTAGTTTCTGATTTTGAACCTTTTGAAACAGCCAAGGACATCATGATAAGAACTTTCTTCTGGGTATTCAGTAACTATGGATGTAGCACCCTTAGGAGCAGATGTGAAGTGGCATCTCTACAGGAGTTACTTCCAAGGATATGTCTAAGAGCACTGCATTTAGTCAAGAAAGGTTTACTAAATACCTAATGTATGCCAGGCACCATGCTGAGTACTGCAAATGCAATGAAAAGTAATAGACAGTCATGCCTTAAAGAATTTCAGTCTTTACAGGAAAGGCAACATAAAAATAATCAAGAGACACTAGAATTCAAAGAGATTGGAAAGTAATTAGAAGGCAGGATTTATGTTGAGACTTAAAGAAGTCAGTAGGTCTAGATGAAGAGGAAGAGCATTCCAGACATGGGTGACAACTAGTGAAAATACTCATAGCAGAAAGATAGAGTGTCTAGTAAGAGGAAATAATAAAGATGCCAGTGTCACTTGATTTCAGACTTCATGTGTAAGAAGATTGGAAAAGTAAGGGAGGACTTCGAATACCAGACAGGATTTTATATTTAATTCTGGAAGTGATACAGATCCACTGGAGTTTGTTGAATGAGGTAGGTGATCTGGTTAGAATTGTTCTTTAGGAATATTATTTTGACAACTGAGTGTAAGATGGCTTGTAGTGTGAAGAAACTTCAGGCAGGAGACTAGCCAACAGGCTGTTGCAATGATCTAGGCAAGAGAAGATAAGGACCTAAACGGGGGAAGTAGGAGTATCAGAGGAGAAAGGAGTATATGTGAGAAATGTTACAAAGGCAAAATCAATAGATTTTAGCAACAGATTGGAACTAGAAGGTGAGAGATAGTAAGAACTCAAAAATGACACTGAGGTTACAAGTAGAATACTTAGGAGGGTGGTATCCTCAACAGTAATGGGGCCATGGGAAGAGGAGGAAGTTTGGAGGGAAAGACAATGAGTTTAGTTTGGGGTCTGTCAAGTTTAAAATATCTACTGAATCCTGTTACAGATATCCAGTGAGCAGCTGGAGATATGAGGCTAGAAGTCTTCAGAGAGGGAAGGGCTAGATTAATAGATTTGGGGATCATTGTTATTTCAATGGCTTTTATTCAGGGTCCAGGGCTGAGTATTTAAGAAAATCAGGGATTCTAATAAGTGTAAAGAAGTGATAAGGTCAGAAGTTAGATTGCAAAATTGTCAGTAAGTTGAATCACTTGACTAACAGTCTTCCCTCCCCCCCCACCCCCACTCTTGCCTTCATACTTGGAGATTTCATTATACAGATACAGCCCAGTTTCTCAGCCTACTCAATTTGGGTGATATATTTCTCCTAACCATATATCACCTCCATGTTAAAAAAAAAAATGAAGTTTCCATATCTGATCAGTCTTTTGACTTTCCACACTTCTCACACCAAACTCTATTCTTTATCCACACTGGGACCTCCTGGCCCTCAACTCCTCAGTTCTCTCTCTGGTCATTCCTTCTGCTCTAGTCACTCTTTATTTTTCCCTTGTCTTGACTCACAGGTGACCAGGTTATCTCTACACTGTCCTCTTATTATGGATTCTTTGAAAGGTACTGCTACCTGTCAAAACTATCAGCATGCCAATATCTAGGAGGCAAAACCCAGGTTTATTATATGTGTGTCAGTATGAACTTTTAATAAATTATTAAAAATTATAAACTTATTAAATTCATGTCAGCATGAATTGAGTTCCTCAATTAATTCCAAGCCAGAAACAGAGATTTCCTAAAGCTTCTATAGTTTCTAATTAGATAGGGGGGGAAAATGCACTTTTTAGATTTATAGCCTCCAAAAAGGAGACAGAAATTGGCAATTGCCCAAGAGAAAAGACAAAAATTTACCTTACACAAATATCCTTCTAAGATTTACATTGTAAGAACAGGCTTGTGAGGTTTACATTTCAAATATACTGTTAGAAAGTTTATAGTGGGCTAATTGATAGGAAGAAGGTTTACATACCAGAATATAACCAAAGAAGAGGAAATAAGTCAGATCTGGTTGTGGATTTACCATTAAACACAGAGAAGAGTTTATCTGAGATTTGCACTCATCAAGGGGCTTACTTGCCAAAAGTTTCCCGCTACTCTATTCCATTTTCCATTGTCCCCAAAGTAATTTTCCTAATGTTCAGGACCAATCATGTTATACCCCTCTTACTCAATAAATTCTAGTGCTTCCTGCATAATATAGACCCATCCTACCTTCCCAGGCTTCTTACAATCTATTCCCTTCCAAATACTCTGTGATTCAGTGACACTGCCTTTCTTGTTGTTCCACAAACAAGATACTCTGTCTCTTGTCTCTAGGAATTTTCTCCTGCTACCTGCCTTGTCTCTGAAATACACTTCTTCCTGATATCTGCCAACTAACTTCCCTAGTTTCCTTAAAATCCCAACTAAAACTCCCATCTACTATAGGAAACATTTCCTAACCCTTCTATTGCCTTCTCCCTGTTAATTATTTCCTATTTATCCTGTATTTTTCTATATATGTTAATTATATATATGTAATATTATATATATGTATATGTTTGTTATTAATCTCTCCCATTAAATAATAACCTCCTTAAAGGAAGGAACTATCTTTTGCCTCTTTTTTGTATCTCCAAGGCTTAGCATGATGTCTCTGATATGTAGTAGTTGCTTAGTAAATGTTTATTGACTCAGTATCCTTGTTTTTCAGTACAATCAGTTCAACAAATATTTACAGAGTACCTGGGACAAACAAAACTTACATAAAATGACAACTTTGTATCACTTCTTGGGGGGAAAAAGGAATTCGAATATTTTAGTGCTTTTTTCCCTAAAAAATTATATTTCCTGCCCTGTGGGCATCAAAGTATTTATTAAATAATTATAGTATTAGAAGTACTATGCTAGGCACTAGAGATAGAAATACAAAGAATGAAGCAAATCTTATTTTCAAAGAGTATACATTGTAACCTGTAAAACAAAAAGTATGTATCTGACTTCAGATTATAAAGAGAATAAATTCAAAGTAGTTTAATACATGGTAGTTTGAGAGAGTGAGGGGCCACTAGCAATTGGGAGGATCAAGAAACTTAATGTAGAAGGTAATACTTGAATTACATCTTTAAAATAGAATATGACCCAGAAATGGGGAGAGTGCACATTCCAGGGATGACGGATCATCAGTGTAAAGTTATACAGATGAGGAAATGGTCCTGGTGAAAGGAACAACACAAAGTTTACTTTTACAAGATTGCAAAATTGGGGTTGAGGTAATAATATACAGTGAGTTTAGAAAGATAAATTAGGGCAAGACTGGAAAGTCTTTTAAAGCTAAACAGAGAAACCTATTGTAGAGACAATATTTACTGAGTACAAGGAAGAAAACAAGCATTTGTTAAATGACTGCTATGTGCCTAATACTGAACAAAGCTCTTTAAAAGTATTATCATTTAAACCTCAGGATAAACCCTGATAGCTAGGTTATGAGGTCATCAAAGCTAAATTTAAGTAATTAATGTGGAGAATAGTT
Source organism: Monodelphis domestica (assembly GCF_027887165.1). Lineage (NCBI taxonomy): Eukaryota > Metazoa > Chordata > Mammalia > Didelphimorphia > Didelphidae > Monodelphis > Monodelphis domestica. Next base: position 275,931,445 of record NC_077229.1, on the reverse strand, counting down.
TGGATAGGGAATGGCTTGAGGCAAGGAGACCAATTAGGCAATAGTTTGTGTTATCTAGGCAAGATATGATGAACTAAGGGGGCATTCACTCTTGATACTATCACAGTATCTCTCAGATAGGAGACAGCAAGGTTTGGCAGCTGATTGATATATGGGTTGTAGCAGAGTGAGGAAGAGGGGATAATGCTGAAGTTATGAACCTGGAAAACTGGAAGAATGGTGATACCTTTGACAGAAATAGGGAAATGTAATGAGTCTTGCTTTAGACTTGTTTGAGTTTGGGGTGCTAACAGGAAATCAGGTTGGGAATGTCTGGTAACAAGTTGCAGGACAAAAAGGTTTAGGGGAAAGACTAAGCCTGGAGATATGTGGATAGAAATATAGGTAGGTCTGTGAGTCAACTACATAAAGATTATAATGAAAATATTGGGAGCTGATGAAGTTATCAGGAGTATAGAAGAAGAGAAGTTGTTCTAGGACAGAGCCTTGTGTAATACTCATAGTCTGTGATATGGGTGATGGTCCAGCAAAGGAGACTGAAGGAACAATTCAGTTATTAAGAGAATGAAGAAGGAGCAATTGTCACAAAATCTCGAGGTAGACAGAATCTAGAAGGAAGAGACGGTGAGCAGAAGTAACAAATGCAGCAAGATGTTGCAAGTCAAGCAGGATGAATACTGAAAACAAAACAAAACAAAACCAAAAAAACTGCCAGATCTGTCCTGTAAGAAATTATTGAGGGGACAGATGGGTGGCTCAGTGGATTGAGTCAGGCCCAGAGACAGGAGGTCCAGGGTTCAAATCTGGCCTCAGACACTTCCCAGTTGTGTGACCCTGGGCAAGTCACTTGACCCCCATTGCCTAGCCCTTACCACTCTTCTACCTTAGAACCAATACATAGTATTGAGTCTCAGATGGAAAATAAGGGTTAAAAAGAAAAAAAGAAATCATTGTTAACTTTGGAGAGAACAATTTCAGTTGCTTGATAAGGTCTAAAATAAAGGATTGAAGACTAAATGAGAGTAGAGAAAGTGGAGGCAATGAGTGTAGACTCTTTTTCCTAAGAATTTGACTGAGAGGTACAGAATGACAGCTTGAGGAGATGGTAATGTCTAGTGGAGTTTTTTGTGTTTTTTGATTTTTTTTGTATTTGTTTTTTAAGAAATGCCAAGAGAAATTTCCTTTACCTACTGAATCTGTAAAGCCTATTCCATTTGTGTCTGAAGGATTGATGAAGTAGATCATGCTCATCTTTATTTGGGTTATATAAACACTAAAGACTGCTGGCATTTTAGAGAGGATAGTTACTCCACTGATGCTTAGGGTACTCAGAAAATAAATAGCAGGGAAACTTACATACATGTTAGATAATACCATTGGTAGTATCATGTGTTAGTTCTCAGGAAGGAACCAGAAACTCCACTCTTTCCCTAGAAATTCTAGCCTTATTATGGTAGGCAGAAAAACAGTTTGGCAATTTAAAAAGGAACTTCCATCAGACTGAACTGAATGGCTGTGTAGATCACAAACAGATCAAGTGCTTACTCTAAAATAGTGGATGTGGCTTAGAGGAGGCTTATAGGCCTAAAAACTCACTGCTTCCAGAGAGGCAAGAAATAGTGGTATCTTTTGTGCAGAGGTTTCTAGTAACCAGCCCAGCCCTGCTTTCTCCTGGGTCTTTCACATCTGCCATTACTTCATCCTTCACCCCCAAAATATTCATGGATATTTATGTGCTTGTCTCCTGACTCTTCCAGGTGGTCTAATGCTATCAGATGTCTGGCTCCAGGTTTACACAATATTATAGAAATCAATAAGCTACACAGACACTCTTGTTCAGGGTCAGGCACTCTTCTATTGCCTTAGCCAAATACCTAATCATGGATCATAGGACTTTAAAGATAGTTCTAGTCTACCTCCTGTTTCCCTTTTATAAGAAGCAGATCCGGAAAGGGGAAGTTTCTTTTCAAGGTCACATGAATCATAAGTAGTAGATCTAGGATCTATCCTTTGGTTCTCTGATTGCCATTCTCTGCTGTCATTTTTAAATGGGAACTGCCTTTGCCTGTTTTTTGTATATTCTATAATAATATATTCTTTCAGTACATAATTATGATACCGATTTAATTGTATTTGCAACAATAATAGCCTATTTTTCAAAGACAGATTATTCTTTTGAGTTCTTTTTCCCAGTAGGGAAAACAGATTTGCTTTTGTCTGTTATCCATCTTATTTATATTTTTGAAATTGTTAACAAAAGTCTTTAGTATGTGTAGTCTACCTGCTCTGCCGAGTATTCCAGGCGACAAGACACACACTAATAAATACTCTCTAGTTACAGAGTTCATCCTTACTCTAAGGTTAAAACAACTTTTCTCAATAACCACTTCATTACTTTTATTTTCAATTCATAATAGTTTTTGTAATGTTTTTTGAATGTAGTCTGCCCCAAGCATTCATTCTAACTGTAACTCCTCTACATAGTAGGTATTGTGTAAACGAGGGTCATTTTAATAACTTCTTCCAGCAGTTCTCAAGCCCATCATTCTCAGGACCCCATTTTACTTTTTTTTTTTTACAAAATAAAGTTATTATTTATTTTAAACTCACTTAAAACATTTTTGAGTTCCGAGTTCTTTTCCTCACTTCATTCCTCCTAAACCTACCCACGGGGAAGACAAGCAATGTGATATAAATTATACATCTGAAATCATATAGAATATGTTTCCATATTAGCCATGTTGCCAAAAAAAAGTGAAAAAATTATAATTCAGTCTACACTCTGAGTTCCTCAGTTCCTTCTCTGGAAATGGATAGCATTTTTCATCATGAATCCTTCAGAATTGTCTTGAATCATCATATTGATCAGAGTAGATAAGTCTTTTATAATTGTTCATCATTACATTATTGCTGTTCATGTATGTAATACTCTCCTTGTGTCTGCTCACTTCACTTTGCATCAGCTCATAGGCTTTGCAGTATTTTCTGAAATTATCCTCTTTGCTGTTTCTTACAGCACAGTAGTATTACATCACAATCCTATACCATAACTTGTTCAGCCATTCCCCAATTGATGGGCATTTACTAGCACAAAAAGGGTTGCTATAAATATTTTTGTGCATATAGATCCTTTTTCTTTTTCTTTGATCTCTTAGGGATACAGATCTAATGGTGGTATTGCTGTAACAAAGGGAATGCAATTGGATAGCCCTTCAGACATAGCTCCAAATCATTCTCCAAAATGGTTGGACCAATACAGAACTCTACCAAAAGTGCATTAGTTATTTTTTTCATATCCCCTCTAGAATTTATCATTTTCTTTTTTTTTATCATGTTAGCCAATGTGATCCTTTAAAAATTTTTTGTTTGTGTGGATTCTTTTTTATTGATATTTACTGTATTAGAAATTAAAACAAATCTTAAAATATTAATTCCTTTAAAAATAAAAAATAGACTCCTATGCTGATATAAAGAACATAATTTTAATGAAAATAACTATTTTTCAAAAAAATAATTTAATGAGAAGAGAATTGTTTTATATATTTTCATATATCTTTTTAATGTCTAACTTAATAGGAAACTGATAAAATTCCCATCTATTTTAGCAATCTGTTGGGATATGTCATTTCAGTTGAAATATATGAAGAAACTTCAACTTCATCAAGATATGCTCTTGAGAAGAGAGAATGCTTAGCAGGCAAATAACAATCTCAGTATTATTATGAAAATAGATTTGAAATGTTGTACCCCCTGAAAGGTTCTCTAGTTACCCATGGCATCCAACTACATCTCTTTGCAAACAGCTGACCTATATACACTTAAGACTTGCCACTGAGAGTTGCTCTCTATTAAGAGGCAACAGGGTAAAGTAATTCAAAAAAAAAGAAAAAAGTGTGCTTTATCAGTAGGTGCTCATGAACATTTGTCAGTGATATGAATTTTAACTGGGAGTATTTATGCTGAAATTGTAAGCTTTTGCTTTTAATCCAATAATAGTAATCAATTAAACAGTATCCATAAATAAGTTTGGTATGTTGTTACAATTCTAAGATTAACTTGACATTGGAATAATGGGATAAATACCAGATTTCAGAAATTAAATATGAAGTGTACATATGCTACTTTTTATTCACCATGCCAAGTCAAACAAAATACACCATTTTGCCCATGTAGACAAAATATCAATTCTTAGTAATCAGTCATAAAAGCCCAATTTTAGAATGGAATTGCCAGACAGACTGGATATTAATTCCTTTATCAGCCTTGAGTTATCAAAATATACCCTCTCTTTGATTTCCTTTTCTATTTCTGATGATCTAGGAATTGGGGACTAAATTACTTTTTTTTGCTTCCTCATGACTTAGAGGCTTTTAAGAGTAAAACAGCACCCTATGGGTTGTAAAATCTGATATGTTCTGTCATACTGGAATGACAAGCTATAGGCCAAATAATGGACCACATGTTTCTTGTCAGGGGTCTGACCTAATTTTTTTTTTTAACCTATCACTAATCTTTATTGTTGGGTGGAGTCTCCATTTAGGAAATCACTGGTATTACATTGTAGAATGTGATTAATGAAAATTTTGACTCATGAATCCTGAAAATTTATTTTTTTAATTATATTTATAAAATTTTTAATATAGCTAAGCAATTATTATTATAGCAAATTCTCGAAGTGCTGAAGTATATAATCTTCCAAATATCAATTTGTATCCCAAATGACCATCAGACAAACTTACAAAAAGAACCCTAAACCAAAGTCTAATACACCTTTTAAAGTTTTAAAAACACACAGTAGGCAGTGCATCAGTCTCACAAGCTAAAGGTCCCAAGTTCCATCCTCCAAAGGAGGGTGTGATATACTGGGAGAGGCTATATGAGTCAGTCAACTTCGGCTTGGGCTTAGCCCCCAACTGAAGTGGATTGTGGATTCTCATAGGAACAGGCTCAAACCTGAGACTTTCACTTCTGAGCTAAATAAAACTGGGGAATCACTAAATCTTTTTAAGCTACAAGTTTGGGGACTTCTAGATTCCACTTTGACACTGTGTATACTTAGGATGTCAACTTTTGTTATTATCCTAAATTTTGGAAAGGTACCATATTTTGCTCTGAGGCTAGTCAGGAAGAAATGAGTTCAAATTTGGCCCCCAAACACTTAACTAGCTATGTTATCCTAAATAAGTCACTTAATCTCTATTTGCTTAATCCACCATAGGAGGTATTGGCAAACCCCTCCAATATTTTTTTTCAAACAAACCCCAGGAACAATATTGGTATGATGTGGTCCCTGGGGTCATGAAGAGTAGCATTGGAACTGTGTGATCAACAACAGCCTTTATTTTTATCAAATTGTTAAATCTTCATTTCTGCCAGATGATTAGGATCATATAGCTAAATACAGTTGGGGGAAATGATCAATAATAATAATAATAATTAGCTTGAATTCATATAGATATTTCAGGTTCACAAAGCATTTCACAAACATTACCTTATTTGAGCCTTATGCTTCATGGAAGGTAGATGCTATTTTTATCTGAAACTGAAACTGAAGCATCTAGGGGTATAGTGATTTACCCAAGTTTACTCATCTACTGTCTGAGGCAGGATTTGAACTCAAGTCTTCCTTACTCCAAGAACAATGGTTTATCCACGTTGCTACTCTTTTGCCTGTGATCACTGTGTGAAGGGAGGAAGGGAACAAGTATTTATTAAGCACCTACTTTGTACCAGGATGGGTGGCTGGATGGAGTCAGGAAGACTTCTTCCTGAGTTTAAATCTGGCTTCAAACACTTAGTACTGGGTGACTAAAGAAATCATTTAACTTTGCTTCAATTCCTCATCTATAAAATGATCTGGAGAAGGAAATGGTAAACTACTTCAGTATCCTTGACAAGAAAATCCCAAATAGGTTCATGAAAAGTTGGATGCAATTGAAAAATGAGCGGACAGAAATGTGCCAAGAACTGTGAAGTGATTTACAAATATCGGTTCATGTGATTTTTACTACAACTCTGTGATATTATTATCCCCATTTTACAGTTGAGGATACTGAGAGAAGCAGAGGTTAAGAGACTTGATCAGTCAGGTACCTAGCAAGTGTCTGAGGCCTTAATTTAAATTCAGGTTTTTTGACTCTGGAACCAGCATTCTATCTACTGCCTGGCTGCTGCATTATGAGCTAAATTAGTTGAATAATTATCAGTCCTGATCAGTACTGATTGTTGGGGGAGGTCCTACAACCTGCTGAAATCCATTTCCACTTGTGCTTTCCATAAGAGTAACTATGCTAATACATAGACTGGAGAGAGATTTTTAATATTCTCTAGTCCAACCCTCTTATTTTTCAGATGGTGAAAATGAGTCAAAGAGAGGTTAATGATTTACCTAAAGTCATATATATAAGAATCTGAGTTTATAGAGCTGGAATTCAAACTCAAATCTCCTCATTTCAGATCTAGTGTTTTTTCCAAAAGCTACAGTATTCCTTTGGGTATTATTAAAATATATTTTAATCTTTTTTTTGGAAGGAAAATAATATTGAAACCATATATTTTTGGTGATGGTAAATTGTTCGGCTGTAGAAAATTAACATCATGCATGCATAACTATGCCCTGTTTAACATTATTTGACAATAACATCATTAATATATCTACCGTAATAACATCATTAATATATCTACCGTGTAACCCTGAGCAAGCCTCTTAATTCCACTTGCCTAGCCCTTACTACCACTCTTCTGCCTTGGAATTGATGCTTCGTATTGATTCTAAGACAGAAAATAAGGGTTTGTGTATGTGTGTGTGTATATAATATATATATATATATATATATATATATATATATATAATATACACATATGCACACATACATGTGCATAAACATCCAAATCCTACTGTATCATAGCAAAGCCCCACTATAAAATCACATGGTCAGCTGCCTAAGAGAAGAAAGAGAATTGAAGACGAACTCTTAATAATGTGCCTTCCCTTAAAAATCAGTTGGCTTTCTGTTCTGTTTATAACACTTTTCTGTAAGTATTCAGTGATCCTGGGAAGGTTGTATCTATTGTAAGACTGATTTCAGCCTCATAGAAAGAGAAAAACTACATCTGTATCCTGAGCTGCCTTTTCTTCTCCCTTAGTGATTTCATCCATTCCTATGGGTTTAATTATCTTTACACAGAAGACTCTGTGTGTGTGTGTGTAGTTTTTAACTTTTATATTTGATAGAGGTGAACTCATGCTGGAAATGTTGACTGGGTCATCCAAACTGTAACCCAAACTCACCAAGTCTAGTACAATACTTAAGTCAATACTTCAGGAAACAGTTCATATGGAAGAGAGATTTTTGACTTTTTGTGTCTTGTACTTCACTGACAGTCTAATGAAGCTAATGAACTTTCCTATCAGATATTTTTAAAAGCATAAATTAAAATATATAGGATTATAAAGGAAACCCAAGAAGAAGGCGGTTGAACTAAATCTTTTATTTTAAACCCTAACTTCTATCTTAGTAACAACTCTAAGACAGAAGGGGAAGGGCTAGGCAAATGGAGTTAAGTTTAAGACTTGCCCAGGATCACACAGCTAGGAAGTATTTGAGCTCAGATTTGAACCTAGGTCCTCCCTACTCCAGCCTGGCATTATCTCTGATGTGCTGTCAGTCTCCCTAGTTGAGCTAAATCTTAAAAGAAACTAGAAATTCTAAGAAGTAGACATGAGAAGAGAATACTATTTGGCACAAGAGGAGAACAGAACAAGGGCAAAATATTATAAATATTTTTGCACAAACAGGTCCATCCCTGTGTTTTGTTTTGTTTTGTTTTGTTTTTTTAATCTCTTTGGGGTATAAATCTAGGAGTGTTATTAACTGAATGAAAGGGCAATCCCTCTTTTACAGCCCTTTGGGCATAATTCCAAATTGCCTTCCAGAATGGTTGGATCAATTCACATCTCAATCAGCAATGCATTAGTGTCCCAATTTTGCCATATCCCCTTCAACATTTATTATTCGTTTTGACCAATGTGCTAGGTGTAAGGTGGTACCTCGGAGTCATTTTGATTTGCATTTATCTAATCAGAGATCTGGAACACTTTTTCATATGATTATTGATAATTCTGTTTTTTTCATCTGAAAACTGCCTATTTATATCCCCTTGATCATTTGTCAATTGGAGAATGGCTTGATTTCTTGTTAATTTACCTTAGTTCCTTATATATTTGAGAAATTAGACCTTTGTCAGAGAATTCTGTTATACAATTTATTTCCCAGTTTGTTGCTTTCCTCCTAATTTTGGTTGCATTGATTTTGTTTGTACAAAACTTTTTAAATTTAATAGAATAATAATTATTCATTTTATATCTGATAATGTTCTCTATTTCTTGCTTATTCTTAAATTCTTCTGTTTGGGCTTTTGGGTTTTTTTTTGGCAAAGATGTTCGAGTGGTTTGCCATTTTCTTCTTTAGCTCATTTTACAGATGAGGAAACTGAGTCCAGCATGGTTAAGTGACTTTCCCTGGGTCACATAAGTAATAAGTGTCTAAGCCTAAATCTGAACTAAGAGAGATGAATCTCCCGTATATATAGTAGGAAGTAAGATGTAAGAAGACTGGAAAGGTAGGAGGCAGCTAGGTTAGTAAGGGCTTTGAATACCAAAAAGAGCATTTTGTATTTGTTCCTAGAAGCAATAGGAACAAATGGAATTTGAGAAGGGAAAGGGATTGACATGATCAGACCTGCACTTTAGGAAACTAACTTTGTTGGCTAACTAGAGGATGAATTGAAGTGGTAAAAAATTGAAGCAGAGAGACCCAACAGTGGGCTGTTGCAATAATCAAGATGTGAGGAGTTGAAGGACTATTACTAGAGTGAGTGATGACAGTATGATAGGAGAAAAAGTGGCATATTTGCGAGAGCCTACAAAAGCGAACTGATGGACTTTAGCAAAAGTTTGTATATGGAGGGGGGTACTCACCTCCCAGTTATGAATGTTTCCCAAAACTATTCTGGGTCTTCAGTCCTTTCTCAGTAATTGCTTCTACCTCCCTTTGGTTCAATTTTCATCTTTAAGTATATGGCTTTGTGTTCCAACCCCCCTTTCAACAATTATTTATTGGCCCCTTCCCACTGGATGCTCTATAGGTATCTCAGATTTCACATATCCACAAAAGAATTTATTATTCTCTCTCTCTTTCCACCACAACCACCCTGTCTCTAGATTTCTCTATTTTTCCTGAACTAACAGACTTTGATCATTTCGTTCACTCACCCAAGAACCTTAAATACTTTTCCATTACCCCTGGGATGAAATGCAAACTCCTTAGATTGACTTTCCATAATCTGACTCCAGTCAACTTTTCCAGATTATTGTAACTTCCTTTCCCATACTTTACATTTCAGTCTTCTGGGTACTCCTCTCACCTCCTTGCCTTTGAATATGCTGCCTTATTAAATTATGTGACCATTGGTCCATTGAAGCTCAAAGCTTCTGTAAATATTTCAAAGCCTAATGATTCTTAAAGCCATATCCAAGGTTGTTCCAAACAAGAATATCCTTAACTAATATAAATCCAAAGACCTCTGAAGAAATTAGAGGTCTCTTCTTGTGTCTTCATACAGTATTAGAGTCACTGGTTGAAAAGTAAAATGTTAAAGCCACCATTTCTCTGATGTTTCTGAGGTCAATCAACCATTTTGATTTTACACACTAAACCAACTGGGGCTTGAGGTGGATTTTTTTTTTTTTGAGGGAGGGAACAAAGTTTTTTTTGTTGTTGTTTGTTTTAGCTTTGAGCTGGACCTACAATTACTCTTAGAGTGAAAACTTATTCCACCAATGGTGATGCACAACTTCTCTGTTACTCAGAGGGTTGCTTGATTTTTAAGTGATTTGCCCTGTTATCACACAGCTAGTATGTGTCTGAGGCAAGACATAAACCGTGGTCCTCTTGACCTTAGAAAACCCATTTTCCACTAATAAAATTGATCAAATCAACAGGATTTTAAAACTTTGTTCATTTTGTCTTGATTTTTGTTTTGCCATTGAGTGACTAAAGGCTTACTTTTCAAAGTAAGGTAGAAGTGTAGAGTATGATTTTCAACATTTGCACATTAAGGAAGATTTAGTATGAGATGGGCTATGTCTATATAACCCTGGGGGAAAAGAACTTCCTAATTTCTTGAAAAGAACCAGTTAGAAAAAAATAATTGGTTTATTGATTTTTCACTTTAAAACTGATTCTTGTACTATTGCCTAATCCTTAATATATTTAGTTAATTGAACCAGGATATCTTACTCCAAAATTCTCTGATAGGATGTTTCTTATCTAGGCAAAGAAAAAAAAGAGCTTAGAACCTGGGGCTCTAAAGTAAACTTGGAGGAAGTGGAGAATAATTAATTTAAATGTAGATGTATATGTATGTATATGTGTAAATAACCTGAAAATCCAAGTAGCTGTTTTTAATTTCTCCTATTTCATACTATTATAATTTGACTTAGTTGGATATGAAGTTTTTTCACAATAAACTTCCAGATAATTGGTTTATATGTTTAATGTTCCTAATTAAAATATTAACCATTTTTATCAAAAATTTAAGACATATTCATTACCTTGATTTTAACCTTTTTTTAATGACTCAGAGACGTCATTATGAAACCTCAGTTATACTGCTGCCTTAATACAGTGATGTCCTTAGAAACTTCTGAGGTGTGTGTGGCTGTTTGTCCCTACACCAAATGGCTCCAGACTGAAGCTTTTATATTTCTTCTGTCTTTTTTGTTCTTCTGTCCATTCTCACTGCTGTAAGCCATCATATCTGTTGTTCTGTCTGTGTGTATCCTCCTGCTTTTAATTGTCTTAAATAAATTTTCCTAATGAGAGCTTGAGGATGACTTCACCTTTAATATAAAATAAAATGCATTGGCTTTTTTCAGAGGCTTTTTTCCCTTGTTTTGTGGCTGTATACTGGATGATTAAGGTTATTGGAAGTGACCTCTAGATAAGTGAAGCATTGATCTTCCTTTGTAAAACACAATGCAAGCTTATGTTGCCGTGAAAATAAAAACAATAGAATTTTATTGGACAAAATTAACTGCTGGCTGATTCTATGGTTTCTAATCTAAAAATTATTTTAAATCTTGGGTGTTTTTTGCAATACTAAACAATAAAAAAATAATACAGTTTAATGTCCAGTAACTTTTGAAAGTTTTGTACCTTTGAAAAAAGGGAACTGTCTAACCATCAAACATAATTTTCCATTTTGCACTTACTTTAGTTATTCTTTTTCCCCAAAACTGTCTTTTGTTTTTTGAAAATACAAAGCTCTTATATTTTAGGTTTGGGGAAAAAAATGACTTGAAAGCACTTTTGATATGCATTTAGCAACCATATTTTCCCAGTGTCTTTTAGAGGTAATAAAAAGCATTTTAGTACTTGAATGAGGAAAGGAATATGAAGAAAAATGTAGTAGAGGCCAAGTGAGAGGTCTTTTGATTTTCCAGCAAGTTTCTTTTTTTTTTAACACACTTACTGATGTTACTTTTCTGATTTGACTTTTCTTGGATAAAAATACATTTATTTACATCACCAAGATTGGATATTAAGTGTAAGTGATTTAATAACTTTTCAATAGTTATGGAAATAAGCAGTACTATACAATAGATTCTTAGTCCTGCTACCTGATTCACTTATTTTAATATCTCAGAAGATTGCTAATTCTTGGATATTTGGATAATTTATGATTTAGAAACCATCTGTGGTCAACTAAAAGATGTTTTTAGATGAAGTAGCATCAGAATATATTAGCTATTAATAGAAAAACTTTAAGAATTTCATTATTAAAATTTATAGTGAATTGTGTCATAGTACTCTGCCTTTATAATTTTATTTTCCCTTTTAAAAAAAAAAATCCTCACCTTCTATCTTAGAATCACTACTGTGTATTGGTTCCAAGGCAGAAAAGGGATACTGGGTAGACAATGGGGGTTAAGTGACTGGCCCAGGGTCACACATATAGGAAGTATCTGAGGTCAGATTTTATCCCAGGACCTCTCCTCCCTAGGCCTGGCCCTCAATCCACTGAGCCACCTAGCTTCCCCTTTGTTTTCCTTTTTCAATTCACATTTTTCTAGACCTATATAAAAAGTCTTATATGGGTGGTCTTTGACCAAATTATTTATCAGCACAGAATACCAAAATAAATTATTTAGGTACCTCCAATATTTCTCAAGATACCTGTGGATTACATGAGGACCTTTTTGGTTTGTGGTAAATTAAATTGCATTGAATAATTTGCTTTTAATATAAGGCAGACATATCTCAGGCCTTGTCTAAGGGAGTTTAGTTTTGAAGTTCCAAAAAGATCATAGGAGATATTTAATCTGTGAGACATCCCTACAGCATAAACTCAAAGACAAGGGTTATAGTTCATAATATACTTAGAGTGGAACAGATAAACTCATAGGACTCACGTTAAAAGAGACAGAATCATGCAGTAACTGTTCTTAGAAACCCCAAAGGTGCCCAAAATATCAGTGAAATACAGGGGACAGCCTCCCATTTGCTTGACCTGTGGCAGAGCTCCAGCTGCTCATTCTTCCTGTCTCTCTGCATCTGGCTGAATACAATACTGCCATAAATAACCATAGACTTTCTTTCCTTAAGTTACTAGCATTGAAATACAATCTCTCTTTTTTGTTTCTTTTCCCAGAACAAGCTTGCCCTCTCCAATGTTTTCCAGAAATGACTTCAGTATCTGGAGCATCCTTAGAAAATGCATTGGAATGGTAAATAAAAATGAATTATGTAATAGAGTATCAGGTAGAAATATGTTTAATTGTATAATTTTTAAGTCAATCAGAAATTTACACAGTCTTTGACTAGCATGGCAAAATACCAATGTATGGAGATGGTGACAGAAATGGAAAAATATTTGTTATGCTAGAACAGTTTTTTAGCCATTGGTTATATTGCCATTATTTTAAAAATTAAAATTTTTCAAGTAATAGAAATCTACTTTCTGTCCTTCCCATTTTTTCACTCTTGTGGGGGAAGAAAGAAAGGAAAAACCCCGTTTAACTAATATGAATAAGTCCCAATTTGGCCATATCTAAAATAGAAATGTCTCATTCTGAACCATAAGTCTATTATTGTGGGAGAGCTATGGGATGAAACTCCAGGTTCAGGACAGGTTGCCCTTTGCAAGAATGCAGGACTCCAAAACTTAGCTAAAAATTAAACAGAGAAATTTATTAATTTGTAAGCCATGTTAAAAACTGGGAAGACAGTGTGCAGGTGGAACACTGCCTCCCCGAGGAGGTATTGGGGTTTTATACCCTTTGGACAACAGGGCCTATGTGACTAAAGATAGGATGATGGCATGTTACTGGGTCTCTGGAACCCGAGATGAGTCATGTGGTTATGTCCTATGCCTCAAAGTCAAAAGGGGGTTAACTGTCCAGTCTAGAGGATAATCAGATATCTGGGATATAAAGAAGATGTTTATCAGGAGCAAGCTGGGAGGCGCCTATCTGTGCTCATCCAGAATGAAGGGAGAGGCCAGGGAGGATCTTCCTCTTAATCAAAGTTAACTTCCCTTAATACTGTAGGAATGCAAGGAAAAATGAGTCTTTTATGTACTCTTTGACTGGACCCACAATCGGGGATGCTGGGGTGTCTAGGGGAAGCTAGTACCTCCCCCCAACATTATGCTTATCATCTGTCCTACACGGTTACTCATTACATTGATATGAGCTCAAAAATCTTTCAAATTGTTTGTCTTTACCATATTGTCATTGCACAAGTTGTTCTTCTGTTTCTGCTTACTTCACTCTTCATCCATTTAAACAAGCCATCCCAGCTTTCTCTGAAACTATCCCCATTGTCATTTAGTACAGCAAAATACATTATTGCCTTTATTACGTATCTTCAGATTTGACTGAGCATACAGGTCCTATCTTCCATATTATAATACTTTTATATTCTCTTTACTCCTGCTCTTTCCCTTTAGCCCTCAAATTGAATCAATTCTGTCCAACAAATGATTTTTTTTTAAAAATATGTGAGTATTGGAGTTTTCAAAGACTCTCCTCCTGACGTTCACCCTTTTAATTAAACAATTTTATGCTCAGGGATCAATCTAGGGGAAATACTGAAACTTTCCTGTATAGTAGAAAATAATGACTACCTCTCAGCTTTATCTCTGGTTCTGAGTTCTTTTCAGGTACTGACCATTTTGACTCTACCCTCCTTTTCTAGTCCCTTCTTGAACTCTGCGTTCTAGTCAAACTGGGCTCTATAGTAGCAGATGTTCTCCAAATTCATCATATCATCTCCTACTTCTATATGTGTTCATGCCTAGAATTTATTTCTGTCAGTCATCCTCTCAGGATCTTTTTTTTTTTTCTTAATAGCTAAGGTCACATCTATTTCTTCTATGAACCATTTGTCTTAGAATCAATACAAGCATTGGTTCCAAGGTTGTAAGAGTGGTAAGGGCTAAGCAACTGAAGAGAAGTGACTTATATAGGGCCACACATCTAGGACTTGCCTGAGTCCAAATTTGAACCCAGAACCCTTCCATTTCCAGGCCTTGTTCTCTATCCACTGAGCCACCTAGCTGCTCCTTTATGGAGCATTTTTTAAATATATGTACTCTTTTTTTTTTAAATTAAAAATTTTTTTAATAATAAACTCTTCTCCCTCAAATGACTTCCTGTTTGCTTATCTTATCATACATATTTTAATCTCTTCTTTCTTTGAAAATATGAGCTTGTTGAGGAGAAGGACTGTTCAAATTTTGCATTTATATGCTTACCTATCATAGCACCTGGCATATTATAGTCACTTCAAAACGCTTGTTGAATTACATATGCATTTGAGATCATTACATTTACCTTCCAAAGATCATGAACAACTGAGCCCCTCACAAGGAAATGAATGATGTACAAGGCACTCACTACTGAGACCTGAGACTTGGGTTTTAATTCTGGGTTTGCCTTTTCTTGTTTATAATAGTCTTGACTAAGGCACACTGTAGATTTTGATTTCTTTGTAAAGATGGGCTAACAATAGGTTCCCTAAGGGGGCAGCTGGGTGTCTCAGTGGATTGAGAGCCAGGCCTAGAGACGGGAAGTCCTAGGTTCAAATTTGAACTCAGACACTTCCCAGCCATGTGACTCTGGGCAAGTCATTTGACCCCCATTGCCTAGCCCTTACCACTCTTCTGCCTTGGAGCCAATACACATTATTGA
The DNA here is from genome assembly GCF_027887165.1 of Monodelphis domestica. Classification (NCBI taxonomy): domain Eukaryota; kingdom Metazoa; phylum Chordata; class Mammalia; order Didelphimorphia; family Didelphidae; genus Monodelphis; species Monodelphis domestica. The sequence goes on along the minus strand of NC_077229.1, from coordinate 275,916,189 downwards.
CTCCAAGACAGAAGTTAAGGGTTTAAAAAAACAGACAAACAAACAACAAAAAAACCCAATATGTTCCCTAAACACTTGTAGGAACTACAAAGCAAAGTGACCAGTGAGTTTTGAAAGAAATATAAGTTTTGCAATTGAGGTATTTTTGAATGGACCAAATCTCCTTGGGCCCCACTCCTTTTCTCTCCACCCTCCCCTGCCCCAAATCAAGCAGAAAGTGGCAAAATATCTATATCTCGAGGGCAGATTTGCAGGAAATAAAGAAAAGAAAAGTTAAGCAAAAATTGCAGGCTTATGTGTGTTCATATGAAATTTTAAAACTCCAGTTTTTAAGACCTCTTATGCTAGATCTCAAATACTTTCTTCCCTGACTACTTTTATAAACTCATTGTAAAAAATTAACAACCATCATAGTTAACTCCAATTTTTTTTTCCTGCATATAGCCTCCCCTTATCCTAGTCTTCTGGGCTTCATAAAGCAATTAATTAATTTGAAAACAAAATCATAACATCATAGCTGAAGGGGACCTCAAAGGCTGTCTAATTTAACTCCCTCATTTTACATGAGGAAAAAGGCCCAAGAATGTTACTTGGCTCGCCCCCAGAATCTAGTGTAGATATCTACATCTTAAAACGAGCCGGAATTTTAGATTTGACTCTCAAATGTGTAGTCTTTCCAAAAAAGATGCTGCTAACTTAAGGAATATGCAATGGGTCAGTATTCAGAATGCCAGCATCTTGCACATTAACAAAATTCATAACATGAGTCTTGGCCCTAAATCTAGAACACTTAATTAACACTCTTTATTTGTGATTTATAATGTGGGTTTATAGGCTTCTTAATCAGGATTTTAAAAATTTCCTTTACAAATTAAGTAACCAGAAACAAAACAATTAGAAGTAGGAAATAATTATTAAAATCTTATATGCAACCCAAAGTATTTAACAATGTAGAACCAAATTAATTAACAAAAAATAAGTACACATCTTCCAGACGAGGTTTGTCTGAAATTGTACTACTTTTAGCTTTATTTTTTTTTCTTTTAAGAAGAGCAACAACAAAAACAAATTATATTCAATAAGTACCCAGTTTTGGAACTAGAAATTTTGCTTTGCATCACTTGATCTAGGTTTTTCCATATTTTCTTAAATATTTACTATTTTTTATCAGAAGTATAAAGGTTTGGATTCAAGTTCTACCTTTGGCACATACTAACTTTGTGACCATGGGAAAGTCATTTAACCTCTTAGTGTCCCTAAGAAACACTCTTGAAAAACAGTTGCCCCAGTTTTGTCATAGGTCTTACTCTCCCTGCCCTCTTCAAGATCAGTTATGTTAATGGGCCATAATTTATCCAAACATTTCCAATATTATATATTTGTGTATGTATACATATATAGGCATTCTAAAGATTTTGTTTGTTTTTGCTCTTTTAAATAGGATATTATTTTCTGTGTATAAATAGAGCCTTTTTATGTTTGAGGGTAGAGAATCATTTCAATATAACTGTTAGATCAAAAGATTATTATTTTTTGTTTGTTTACTCTTACTGCATATTTTCATAGTGTGTTCAAAGTGTTTGTAGTTGTCTATGTCTCTTGATTAGAGTATTAGAGTGGAATAGTGTGAAGGCTCAAAAAATCAGAACAGATTCCTTTTTACTTGGAATCATTTAGGTATTTTTCTTTCCTGAAGGCAAATAAGAGAGATTTAATGTCTAAGGCATATTTTATTTTAACAGTCTAAAATTGTACAGTTTTATCATCTCTGACGTCCCACACCATCCTCCAAAACTAGACATCCGCACACTTTCTCCAAAGTTAGAATTGTGGAGATAGGGCCAAGATGGAACAATGGTAGAAAGCAAGCTCTCCTTCACCAAACTCCTCTAAACACAACTCCAAAAAGTACTAGGCTTAATCCAGCTGGTGAAATCTAGGAAAAGTCACCATGAATTCTTTATCTAACCCAGCTCAGTGTGGGGAGACTAACAGGGTGGTCTTAGGACATGGAGGAAGGGGTCAGTCCAGGAGCACCCACATGAGATCTTTCCAGTGAACAGAAAGAAACTACACCAGAGGAGGAGGAGATCTGTTGCAGGTACTGAGGACAGGTTAGGTGACTTAACCCGCATTTCCTAATTGCCTAGTCCTTACCACTCTTTTGCCTTGGAACTGATACTTAGTATCAATTCTAATACAGAAAGTAAGGGTCTTTAAAAAAATTAAAAAGAGCTATTATGGTGGCTAGAAATCTCAAGACAGAAGAATAGAATATCTCCAAAAAATCTTTAAGCAGATCTTCAGAGAAAAACAACTTGAGCACAAACTCAACTAGAAGACCTAGAAGAGATAAATCAAAAGTTTGAAAAGAAAGAGTTAAAAAAAAATTTTTGGTAGACGGAATGAACACGCTTTAAGAAGAAATTGGAAAAGAAATACGAGCTAAAAACCTTCAAGAAAATTAGAACAGCTTAAATAGAAGCTAATGACTCCATGAGGCAACAACAATATTAAAGCAAAATCAAAAGACTGAAAGGATAAAAGAAAATCTGAGGCTATCTTATTAGCAAAAACAACTCCACTGAGTAGTATACATGTCAGAACTTTGGGAAGGGAAAGATTTTAAAACCAAGCAAGACTTGGTTTTAAAAAGAAAGAGTCACAAAATGCAAAATAAATAATTTTGATTACATCAAATTAAAAAGGTTTTGTACAAACAAAACCAATGTAACCAAAATCGGAAGGGAAGCAACAAATTGGAAAACAATCCTCATAAAAACCTCAGACAAAGGTTTAATTATTCAAATTTACAAAGAGCTAAATCAATTGTACAAAAAATCAAGTCATTCTCCAATTGATAAATGGGCCAGGGACATGAATAGGCAATTTTCAGATAAAGAAATCAAAACTATTAATAGACACATGAGAAAGTGTTCTAAATCTCTCATAATCAGAGAGATGCAAATCAAAACAACTCTGAGGAATCACCTCACACCTAGCAGATTGGCTAACATGACAGCAAAGGAAAGTAATGAATGCTGGAGGGGATGTGGCAAAGTGGGGACACTAATTCATTGCTGGTGGGGTTGTGAATTGATCCTACCATTCTGGAGGGCAATTTGGAACTATGCCCAAAGGGCAATAAAAGGCTTGCACAAGAATATTCATAGCTGCGCTCTTTGTGGTGGCAAAAAATTGGAAAATGAGGGAATGCCCATCAGTTGGAGAATGGCTGAACAAATTGTGGTATATGTTGGTGATGGAATACTATTGTGCTAAAAGGAATAATAAAGTGGAGGAATTCCATGGAGACTGGAACAACCTCCAGGAAGTGATGCAGAGTGAGAGGAGCAGAACCAGGAAAACATTGTACCCAGAGACTGACACACTGTGTACAATTGAACGTAATGGACTTCTCCATTAGTGGCAATGCAATGTCTCTGAACAATCTGCAGGGATCTAAAAAACACTATCCACAAGCAGAGGATAAACTGTGGGAGTAAAAATACCGATGAAAAGCAACTGCTTGACTACAGGGGCTGAGAGGAAATGACTGAGGAGAGACTCTAAATGAACACTCTAATGCAAATACCAACAACATGGAAATGGGTTCGAATCAAGATTACATATGATACCCAGTGGAATCTCGCATAGGCTATGGGATGGGGGTAGTGGGGAGAGAAAATGATCTTTGTATCCAATGAATAATGCTCAGAAATGACCAAATAAAATAATGTCAATTTGAAAAAAACAAAAAACTCCACTAGTCACCTGAAAAAACCTAAAGTGGAAAACTCCCAGGAATAATGATAGCCAAAATCCAGAGCTTCCAAGTCTATCAAAAATTGCTATATGTGGCCAGAAAAAAAAGTTTTAAGGACTGAGGAGCCACCATGTCAGGATCACACAGTTTTATCAGCCACCACTGTAAAAGGGCAGATAACTTGTAATGCAATATTTTAAAAACAAAAAAGTAAATGATTAATGAAATAGGGGACTTCCACACTTTCCTAATGAAAAGACCATAATTGTGTATAAAATTTGAAGTTCAAACATAGGAACAAAGAGAAACAAAAAGAGACAGGAATGAATAAAAATAAAGGACCAAAAAAGAATAAATTTCTTACATTTGAATATAGGGAAATGATACATATGAATCTTATGAATTCTGACATTTGGGGTCATAGAAGGGGTCAAATTAGACAAGGCTAACTTTGGAGTGGTTCTACTATGTCTTGATGATCTTAAGAGATTATGAAAAAGAGAAAAGAAAAGAAATACACTGGGTGGGGTTAGGAGGAAAGTAAGGAATGGTTAGGGAAAATTACCTCATATTCAGTGTGTTTATGTAGATATCCATACAAATAAGGAATAAGGGATGTAAAGTACAAATAACGCAGAGTTGAAAAAATACAAAAATGATGGAAATATATTTCACTAAAAAAAAAAGAGAGAAGGGGTAGCAGAAATTAGAGGCAAGATTAAGAGAGACATTAGTACTAAGCAAAACATACTCTTAAGATTGTACAAAAATATTTATATGCATATTATAACATAAGATTTATCACTTGACTATTTGGATATATGATTTGGGATTTTTGGTTTTATAAGATTTATTCATTTACAAAAATGAGTAATATGGAAATATGTTTTGTTTGATAATAACATGTTTATAAGCCAGACAGAATTGCTTGTCAACTCTGGGAGGGGTAGGGAAGAAGGTGGGAGACAACATGAATCATATATAGCTTTCGAAAACTTATGTGCATATTTGTTATTAGAAATAGAAAGAAAGGAAGAAAGAAAGAGAAGAAAGATTTTTAAAAGCTCAAAAATATTTATAGCTCTTTTTGAGGTAGCAAAGAAGTAACATCTGAGGTAGTACCCACCCAGTGGGGAATGGACAGACAAGTATGTAAGTACATAAATGTGTCCAAAATACTGTTGTGTTGAATTCTTATCAGCATAATAATGATCAACTACTATTCCATTATTCCAGAGGAATAATAAATGAAAGATACTACCCACTTCCCAATAGAGAAGAGCTTGGTACAGAATGGAACAAATGGTTTTTGAACATAGGCAATATGGAAATATGTTTTTAATGAGTAACATATGTTTGTAATTGGGGAGGAAGAAGAATAAAGTTAGAATCAGAGGCTCTAATCCAACCCTTTCATTTTACAGAGGAGGAATCTGAGTTCAAGAGAAGTTAAGGGATTTGCCCCAAGTCCCCCAGATAGTAAGTAGCAGAGGCAGAATTCTAATTCAGGTCTTCAAAATACAAATCAATTACTCTACCAAAGTGCCTGCCAAATATAAAAACTAACTCTGCAAAGGCCAAGAAACCCCAAATTCAGTTGCACACTTTTTTAAACTCTTCCTGTTTTGGTGAAAAACTTCTTACATCTAATTGGGACTTTATTTGCCTTAAAGTTGCATTACATAATATTTAAGTAATTAAAATTTTAAAAAATTAGATGGAATCCAGTCTTTAATCTCCCAGAAAATCTGATTATCTGTTCTCTAATATATCTTAAAATCACTGTAGTAATGCAGAAATCTTAAGAACAGCTTAATAACTTGTAACATTTATGCCTATTTTCTTACCATGCTATTCCTTTACTGGATATTTTTTTATCCCAAAGTGCCATTGTTCTTCATTTTTTCCTTTCTCCTTTTACCTCTCCTTTATGTTTTTTCTTTTGTTTGGCATATTTTATAGCTATTCTGACAAATACTGTTCCTGAAGATTAGATGATAGCCCTCCCTCCCACACTCACCCGTTACATTACATTACCCTTCAGCAACTCTGTGAACCCAGAGATTATGGTGGGACCAGTAGGTAAAATATAGCTTAGCCAAGGAAAAAAATCAAATGTTATTGTTCACTATTTGTACCAAGAATTTGATTAACATGCATTAGGTCACATTGCTATGCCACCAGCAAGACTAGCCCTAATCAGAGTTGATTTTTTTCTCTTAAGATTTAGTATTGACATATATTCCATTTGGCAAATATGTAAGTGCCCACTATATCAGACACTATGCTAGGTGCTGAAACTACAAAGACAAAAAAAAATATTGTTCTCAAACCTTTTCTCGTTAACATATAGATAATGACATGAAATGTTTTTAATTTCTAAGATGTTTTACTTTTTTTTTTTAAGAAAACCAAATTTTGACCTACCTTTAGGTTGTTTAAAATTTGTCTAACAGTACTCAAGAAAATTTAAAAAATCACTTTCTGGAATTTCCTCCCCACTTTCAATTTATCAGCTGACAAGCAATTGCAATTAAGAATTTCTTCAGTTTCGTCATTGGTGGTTATTAATTTGCATGGATAAATTTAAACCTTTGCTTTCAGCTGGGTCACAGGATGGGACTATCTGATATAAATATTTAATTCTACTGATTGAGTCTCCCTATGGATAAAAAAAAGTCTCCTTCATGTTTCTTTTCAAAACTTAATATCCACTCTTGCTTCCCTATTCTTAAAAATGTTTGGGGCTAAATATAGACATGTTACTAGTTGAAATATAGATCATATTACATAAAATCAGGGAAAAATATGAATTCCTAAGACATTGTTAGGGTAGAACTATATTTGAAAGTGAAAACAATTGTGCATTATTGAGTTTTCTATTACCTGTTGAAGAAAATTAAACTTCTTGATACCCAGAACTAAGTTGAACTTAAAAAAAAAAGAAAAAGAAAAAAATTATAGGCCAATAGAAACAAAATTAAATACATCCTTATTAAGGTACTTTATCTGTTTGATTTCTTAAAGTAATTTTTTATTTATTGTTATCTTGAATTTGAAAAACCAACTAACAGGCACATTTTCCTGAACACAGAGAGAAAAGAGTACAATTTGAAACCACAAAATATTATGTACAGCTTGATTTTTAAGTAAATAATAAATTCAGTACATTTCCAAACTTCTTGCTTATCTCTGTCAACCTCTGGGCTTTCTTCTATGGGTTTTTTTATATGCTAAAGTGATTCTCCTTTCTTTTCTTTCTTTGGTTTCACTATCACTATCCTCCCTAGGCATATATTTTAAGGATGCATCTATTGGGGAATTACTTTTTTGCTAGTATATTTGAATCATTTCCTTATATGTATTGAGTATCACCTTTATCAAACAGACTTTCTGCAAAAAATTTTTCCTTCTGTTTGCCTTTTCCCTTCTAATCTTATCTACATTGATTTTGTTTGTATAGAAGCTTTTCTGTCTCATGTAATCAAAACTATCTATTTTATCCCCTATGATCTTTCTACCTCTCCATTGTTTCCTCCCTCTCTCCCTCCTTCCCTCCCTCCCTCCCTCCCTCCCTCCCTCCCTCCCTCCCTCCCTCCCTCCCTCCCTCCCTCCCTCCCTCCCTCCCTCCCTCCCTCCCTCCCTCCCTTCCTTCCTTCCTCCCTTCCTTCCTTCCTTCCTTCCTTCCTTCCTTCCTTCCTTCCTTCCTTCCTTCCTTCCTTCCTTCCTTCCTTCCTTCCTTCCTTCCTTCCTTCCTTCCTTCCTTCCTTCCTTCCTTCCTTCCTTCCTTCCTTCCTTCCTTCCTTCCTTCCATCTTAGAATCAATACTGTGTTTTGGTTCTGAGGCAGAAGAGTGCTATGGACTAGTCAGTGGAGGTTAAGTAACTTGCCCTGGGTCACACAGCTAAGAAGTGTCTGAGATCAGATTTGAACCCAGGACTTTTGATTCTAAGCCTGGTTTTCTATTCACTGAGCCATTTGAAACCCCCCCCCCCCATCTCAGTTCTGTCCCCAGAGCAAGTAACAACAGGTTAATCCTTTTATAAGATAATGATTCACATACTTGAAAACAGTTAATGAAGTCCAACTAAATAATATCCCAAGTTTCTTCAACTCATCCTCATAGTATAATCTCTGTGCCTTGCCTGCTGTAATTTTAATAAAGTGGAGAAGAAAGAGCCCAGGATTCAACAGCAGAAAAAAAATAAGGTACAATGGAAAGAACACAAGATTTAGAATCAAATGATATGAGTTTATATCTTTGTTCTTCTCTAGACTAGCTATACTTTCTTAGAAAAGTCACTAAACCTTTATCAGCCACTATTTCCTCATCTGTCAAATGAAATGGATGAACTAGATAATCTCTGAAGAGAAAGTAAGTTGCAGGACTGGAAAGAAAATAGATTTTAATAAAAAACATTCCTACCTGAGCTATCCTGGTTAAGAAAGAATCCATACTGAAATACTCTATCTTCCATGGTTTTCTTTCCTCCTTCCTCCAGTCTCTCATTTTCTACCATTAATAAGGTCTATTCAGGTCCATCAGAACATTATACATAGTAACTGCAATACTGTGGAATGATCAGATGTTATAGTCTTTACTACTAATTCCAGTGCAATGATCCAGGACAATTCTGAGGGACTTAGGACAAAGAATGCTCTCTACCACCAGAATAAGAACTGTTTGGAGGATAAATGCAGATGAAAATATATGATTTGTCACTTGTTTATTTGGTTATATGTTTTGGGGTTTTGGTTCTATAAGATTATTCACTGACAAAATGAATAATATGGAAAAAATTATAAAATTAACAGTCTATTCAATTCCCAATAGTTAATACACTACTGAGTATAAATATTCGGCCATAGTATTTTCTAGAAAAAGTAGATAAAACACAATTTCTACGTAATCACTGTTCTTTGTTACAATTTTGTAAAATTTGTTAAATTTGTTAAATTTGAGGTTTACATCTTCCTACAATTTCATTTCATATGTGTACATTTATTTTGTTTGTATAAAATGAGGTGTGAGTGGCAAAAAATAAAAAGAGCAAAAGACATGAACTAGAAATTAAATTGCTTACGTAACTTCTTGGTCAAAGAGCAGCTGTGATTCGACCATGCAGAGCTATTTTAGTCCCAGTCCCTATTGCCTAAGGTTTTTTGAGTTCTGGACAGAATATCCATCCATCTGGCCATACTGAAACAACTAAAGGAATTTTAGAGGATCATTCCTGACTGCTATGAGAAGTAGCAGGAACTGTTATTTAATCTTACCCTCTTCTTGAATATCCTTCTTTATACTACCTCTCCTTTTCTGTCCAATTCTTTTATGCATTGGAGAAGATTTGTGCACCAAAATGTTGCTTGGATTCTTTTTTCATTTGTTTTATAACCCTCATCTTCTGCCTTAGAATCAATACTGTATATTCGTTCAAAGGCCGAAGAGTGGTAAGGGTTAGGCAATGGGGATTAAGTGACTTGCCCAGGGTCACACAGTCAGGACATATCTGAGGCTAAATTTGAACCCAGGACCTCATATCTTCAGGCCTGGCTTTCTATCCTGTGAGCCACGTAGCTATCCCCATTGCTTAGATTTTGTAGCATGGAAAACAGATAATGTTTCCCTATGCTTTTACCCCACCAACCCATGTAATAATATCATAATACTGGGGTATGAAATGTAAGTGCAAGAAGGGTCATGGAGGATTTTTACTTTCCACCAGTATTTAGTACCTACTTTGTGTCCATCACTTGCTGTATACTGATTGTAATAATGGAGAAGGATAAGACATTACAAGGAATATAGAGTATAATTAAGGGAAAATAGTATATAGAAAATAACAGCAAATAATTCAAATATTATAAGAGCTGACATTTACAAAGAGTTTTAAGGTTTACAAAACATTTTACATGCATTTCATTTTGGACAATTCATCTATTATTCAACAAAGATTTATCAAGTATCATTTGTGTGCCAGGGAATGATTAGGGTTCACTGCTCTCTTCTTGTTTTCCTAACAATATTTATTTCCTAATAATTCCTCAGTCTCCTTTTTGTAAGATCATCCACATCTACATCTCTATTCATAGTTTATTCTAAGACTTTGAATTGAACCTTTTATTTATTCACTCTACTTCCTCCTAGTGACCTTATCAGTATCCCAGGGTTCATTTAATATGTTTTTACAACAGTCTTCCAGATACTCTATGTCTAGCACAAGTTTCTCTCTTGAATTCTAATGTCCCATCACCAACTTTTGAACTCAAGAGTATCTTAAAATTAATGTGTCCAAAACAAAACTCATTATCTTTCCCCTAAACCCTCTATTTTATTATTTGAGATGAGGGCACCCCAATCATTTAAGTCAACTGGGGTCACAATTTCAGAGTCATCAACAGTTTTTCACTTTTACCCCCATATCTAATCAGTCAGTTGCCAAGTGTTGATTTTGTCTCCACAAGATCTCTAATATCTGTTCCCTTCTTTGTACTCTCATAGCCACCAACAGAACCTCTAGCATGGACTATCATTGGAGCCTTCTAATTGGTGTCTGTGTTTCAGATTTTTCCCCTCCCACATCCTCTTTACAGCTTTCAAAGTGATACTCGTAAAACGCAGACCAGATCAAGCCATTCCTTTGCTCAAGAAGCTCCAGTGGCTCCATATTATTTCAAAATTAAATTAAAATTCCTTTGTTTGCCACATTTATTTACATTCTTTCTGTCTGCTGTCTGCGGTCTGCCAAGGGACCACTCACTGGAAGCTCAACCAAGAAATGGAACCAGTTCAGAGATGCAGTGAAGGAAACATCAAAGGCAGTCCTAGGCCCCAAACAACGCAACCACCAGGACTGGTTTGACGAGAACAACACTGCTATTGAAGACCTATTGAGGAAAAAGAAGAAAGCCTTTATGGAGTGGCAAAATAACCCAAACTTTGCTCCTAAAAAGGACAGATTCAAGTCTCTCCAAGCCACGGCACAGTGTGAGATCAGGAAGATGCAAGACTGATGGTGGGAAAAAAAAGGCAGAAGAAATCCAGCTCTTTGCTGATACAAAAAACTACAAACAATTTTTCAGTGCCCTCAAGACTGTCTATGGGCCATTAAAACCCACCACCACTACCTTCTATCCTCTGATGGTGACACTCTCATAAAAGATAAAAAAGGCATCAGCAACAGGTGGAAAGAACACTTCAGTCAGCTTCTCAACCGACCCTCTTCAGTCGACCAAAGCACCCTTGACCAGATCCCCCCAAACCGCATCATTGAACAACTTGACGTCCCTCCTTCAATAGAGGAAGTCCAAAAAGCCATTAAACAAATGAGTGCAGGCAAAGCACCCAGTAAAGACGGGATCCCAACCGAGGTGTACAAGGCCTTAAATGGAAAGGCGCTCCAGGCATTCCACATAGTGCTGGACCAGCATATGGGAAGAGGAAGACATGCCCCCAGAACTCAGAGATGCCTCCATCGTAGCCCTATACAAGAACAAAGGCGCACGAGCAGCCTGTGACAACTACAGAGGCATCTCACTCTCCACTGCTGGAAAGATCCTCACCCATGTTATACTCAACAGACTCCTGTCATCTGTTTCAGAGCAGAACCTGCCTGAATCACAATGTGGCTTCTGACCAGATCGCAGCACCATTGACATGGTCTTCAAGGTGAGGCAAATGCAGGAAAAATGCCTTGAGCAGAAGCTCTCTTTGCAGATGACTGTGCTCTCATGGCCCACCAAGGAAATCATCTCCAAACCATTGTGGACAGGTTCTCTACTGCAATAAAACTGTGTGGCCTGACTATCAGCCTCAGCAAAACAGAGGTGCTGTTCCAACCTGCACCAGGGAGGCCAACGAACCAGCCGTGCATTACAATCGAGGGCACGCAGCTTTCTAACGTCAACACTTTCAAGTACCTGGGCAGCACCATCGCCAACGACGGGTCCCTAGACCACAAGATCAATGCCAGGATCCAAAAGGCCAGCCAGGCACTCGGGCGGCTGCGCTGCAAAGTCCTCCAACACAGAGGTGTGAGCACTGCAACGAAGCTCAAAGTGTACAACGCAGTGGTCCTCAGCTCCCTCCTGTACGGTTGTGAGACATGGACACTGTACCGGAAGCACATGAAACAGCTGGAGCAATTCCACCAACGCTCTCTCCGGTCAATCATGAGGATCCGATGGCAGGACCGAATCACCAACCAGGAAGTCCTCGACAGAGCCAACTCCACCAGCATCGAAGTCCTGGTCCTCAAAGCCCAGCTACGATGGTCTGGACACGTCATCCGCATGGATCCCCAGCGAATACCAAGACAGGTATTCTATGGTGAACTGTCAGCTGGACTCAGGAAACAAGGCCGACCAAAGAAAAGATTCAAGGATCAGCTAAAGTCCAACTTGAAGTGGGCTGGCATGACACCAAAGCAACTAGAACTCGCTGCCTCTGACAGAAGCAGCTGGCGAACCCACATTAACCAGGCCGCCACCACCTTTGAAGATGAGCGACGTCGACGTCTTGCACTGCATGTGAACGCCAACACCAGGCCACAACCGCACCTCCTGTAACAACTGGCGTCCCATGCCCCATGTGCCACAAACTGTGCGCCTCAGCCTTTGGACTTCAAAGCCACATGAGGGTACATCAATAGGTGATAATGCACAAAGACAATTGTCATTCTCCGTCACCGAGAGACTACCACTACCTCTTTTCAAAATGCAAAATATATTCCCCCCTGACCTCCCTTGGAATAGAATCTCTGGCTTCCTTCAAAGCTTAGTCAAAGCACGTGAGCTTCTTCTTGAGGTTCCAGATGCTAGAGCTTGCTCCTCCAAAATTATCTTTAATTAATCGTGTATATTTTCTGCATATAGTTATGTTACCTTGAATAGCTTAGTTGCTCAGCAGATAAGGTTGGATGGGGAGTCAGGAAGACCCAAGTTTAAATCCAGACTCAGAAACTCACTAGTTATTACCCTAGGTAAAAAACCTCTCTCAGCCTCTGTTTCATCATCTGTAACATGGAGATGAAAAAGCTTTATCTGCTTCACATAAGGTAAGAATCAAATGAAATAACAGATGTAAAGTGCTTTACAGAATTGGGACCCAGAAAAGATATTCCTACTCTATATAGAAGAAACTGTCTTTGTACGCTTTTTTTTTTCATAACTTTTTAGTGGTTATACTGGTAAGTGTGGAGTTTATACATGTCAAAGATTTATCTTGGGCTCGCTCACCAGAGCCTGAGAATATTCAAGGTAAACAGACCATTTGATCGTCAGTACATTTTTGACTGATCTTCTACCAGCCGCTCAGCATTTTCCTTTTTGTGTCTTAAAATACTTTTAAAAATGGGGTCCTTATACTCCAGCACTCTTAACCATAATAGTAATATTTCTAGTTTAGTATTTCTCTTCATTCAACAAACATTTATTAAGCACCTGGCACAAAGGGAATGTTGTGCAAAGTCTGATGTTCTTAGAGAACGTATAAACCTAACTTTTAAATCTTGTTATTAAATAGGAGCTGTCCAAGATCACAATGCCAGTTATATTTAATGAACCACTGAGCTTCCTACAGCGACTAACAGAATATATGGAACATACATACCTCATCCACAAGGCCAGTGCATTTTCTGATGCAGTTGAAAGGATGCAAGTATGTAATCATTATTAAGTATGTCCATTTGTATTGGTTGTGTATCTACAAAATACAAGAAATTCATTGTTATATAGTTTTCAAAAAAGAAAGGTGTTTCTAAAAAATTATTCTGGAACTGTCAATAGTCGATCAAGAGGTTGGGTTGTTGGGTTTTTTGGGGCCCGCTAGATGTCATAAATTGTGCCTGGCACTGGGAATATACTCTACAAGGGGCAATGTAAGCTATTACATATATTCTTTTCTCTTTTGGTTAAGTACCTATGATAGGTATGCATCCTATGATAAGGTACCTATAAAGTACCTATGATAATGCATTCAAGATTTTAAGAACAGGAACACAAATACAGCCCCCTCTAATCTTAACTACTGGGTTTATTAGTAGCATAAAAACCACTATTAGAGCATTCACTCAACAAAAGTAATCAAGGAGACACAAACTTCCAGTGCACTGCAATTTTGGATTCTCAGTTTGGCCTCATTTAAGGATATTAAACCACATACATAATTGCAGCCTGAGAAATGATGCTTTTCAGGATATAGACTAATTTAGAGTTGCACAAATAGCAATAGTATTTATGTTTTACACTGAAGTAAATAAAAGGAACTTTAAAAGGAAACCATTACTTTGTAGGTCCCCCAATTAAACGTCTTTTTGATGCTGTTGATAAGTAACAAATATCACTAAATAGCATGTCCCTCGCTTGTTTACACTTCTGTTGTCTATCCTATAGTAGATGAAGTTACACATATGGGGGTAAATGACTAAAGAAAATTGTCTAGGGATCCACAATGTTGCATAATCTGCCCTTTAATGAAAAGCTGAATATGTAATCAAAAGTTATTAGGTCAAACGAGATGACCCTGTTGGTTAAAACTAGTAATTTCTTAGGATACCTTAAAGGATGTGCTGCTATAATGTGAAGAACCTGGGATTTGGGATTTGCAGTTAGAGGACTCATTCAAATTCCTGTTATCTCATCATTATGTGTGAGACATTAGGTACTGTACTTCTTTGGACCTCAGTTTTCTCATCTATAAAATGAAGGAGTTGGACTACATCACCTTCTAAAATTCCATAAAGCTCTAAATCTGATTCTACAATTTCTTTAAAAGAAAATAAAAGCTGAGGAATTAAACTACATATCCATTGAACTAAGGTCATTGACATCAGTATACATCAGTGGTTCTTGCATTCCCCTAATTTTGCTAGATGTACCCCCAAACTCTTCCCAGCAATTCCCCAGCTTCTGTCTCAAGCTGACAACTTGCTCTCTGCCATTTCTGGCCTATTATTAAGAAGGTCAGAATATCACCTTGTATTACCAGATTTGATTCTTGGGAAAATAAGAAAGTGAGAAAGTGAAGGAAAAGAAGAAGCAAAGGTCCTCAAGGAGACCAAGTAATTAGTCTGAAGGCCTTACTCCTAGGATTTCTTCCTCACAGCAAGGTGCTATGATGTGAGCAATGACAGCAAAGTATAATGTATACCATCTAGTGTTATACAAAGTACAACCTAGTCTTCTTAGATATATTATTTCTCTTATTTTAGAGCAATAACATTTTAAACTAAACCATTTCCCCCCCTTTCCGTTATGTAGCTTATTGTTGCATTTCTCTTTGGAATCTTCCATGGTTTTTTAACTTATTTTATTTTTTCAGTTACCACACACTTATCTTCCTAAGTATTGTTTAGCGGAGGTTTTGTTTGTTTGTTTGTTTGTTTTTATTGAAGTGAAATAGTGGTTTATAATTGTCTTAACCCTTCAGGTAATTCAGAACACTTTGGGGGAGATAATAAAACCAGAGTTTAGGTAAAAAATCACTGGTAGAAGAAAGAAGTCATTTTTGCTCTGAAAAAAAAAAAACACACACCTATTTTTTATGTATATTGTTAGTGCCATTGTCCAAACTGACTGCCTATGTAATATGGAAGGATTTGAGAATTCAGAGTAAACAAATCACTCAAAAATAACTTTGTGGCAGTATATTAAATGACATCTTGGTTTCTGAGTTTGAGATTATTTTCAGCTTTTTGCCAATATTTTATTCCATAGTGTGTGGCCGCATTTGCCGTATCTGCTGTTGCTTCTCAGTGGGAACGCACAGGAAAGCCTTTCAACCCACTGCTTGGAGAGACTTA
The DNA here is from genome assembly GCF_027887165.1 of Monodelphis domestica. Classification (NCBI taxonomy): domain Eukaryota; kingdom Metazoa; phylum Chordata; class Mammalia; order Didelphimorphia; family Didelphidae; genus Monodelphis; species Monodelphis domestica. The sequence continues at coordinate 275,900,622 of NC_077229.1, read as the reverse complement.
TGAATTAGTCCGGTAAAGATCTCTCTTTTGCTGCATTTCAATGTGGGGGTGGCTCAAGGGGTGGAATTTAGAAAATTATTTTTGAGTATGGCCTAAGAATTGATTTGTCTGCTTTATAACTTCTAATGTCTTTTTCTTTTTCCTCTTATTTTAATGAAATGTTGCCTAACAACTATGTAGTCTGGTCTTTAGAATTTTACACTTTCTCAAGAAAAAATTTTGGTTTGAACAAAAATACAATTTCAGTGTCTTTTTAGGAAACAAAGACAACTCAGAACTTTACTTTTAAAAAAGTTTTTGACAACACTAAAACTACTTACTTTAACTAGTATTAGGATCGAGTATGCTATTAAAATTCAAAATGAAGAAATGCTGTGCTTTCTTAGACCTGATCTGATAATCAAATTAATTTTTCAGAAACAGAAAATCACAGAATTCAGTATTTTCAACCATATTAAACTAATTTTGTTGTCACCAAGACATTAAGTGTAATAGGAACAAAAAGTATGATTGTATTTAATCCCTCATGTTTATGTCTTCAGGCATACTTGTGTGATTTACTATGAGAACTTTCTCCATGCACAAATTTCTTACATTCATTTCCCCCTCCTTCCATCCCAACTTTTGTAAGCCCTAAATACAACTTGGTATATTCTCAGAGTTTTAATTGTCTAGACCTAGTTTAAGTTGTTTTTGTTTTTAATTTTCCCCACAGGGAGCACTACATATCATATACATGATACATATCAAAGTATCAAACTTTAAATTTCCACAGGTAGCATTACTTGTTCCCCACACATTTACATGTTAATAATAATTTTGACATGAAGAGTAGCCGATGTGAAAATGAGTCTTGATTCAACAACTTTGAAAATGCTGGTTCTGTTTTGAACCCATAATTGCCCCATGGTACTTTGTACATCAAAGTTATAGTGCAGGCTTATTTCCTCAATAGCATCTTTTTAAGGCTCAAAATAGTCATATCAGAAATAAAAGTAGCTAACATAGAGCATTTTATGGTTTACCAGTGATTTCCTTACAATCCTAAGACAGGCTATCATCCCCATTCCACAGGCGGGGTTATTATGGTAGTGTTTAAGTTACTCGCCCCAGTCACATAGCTAGTAAACATTAGAATCAAGATTAAAGCCCAGTTGTCTGCAATCTAGTTTTTGTGCTCATATGGTAACTGAAATAATAGCAGTTCACTCATTATAGAACAAGGTAACTAACAGTACTTTTTGTTTTTAATTCTTAAAGAGATGATCTTGGATTCAGACTTATCTCAGAGCAAGTGAGCCATCATCCTCCAGTGAGTGCATTTCATGCTGAAGGATTAAACAATGACTTTATCTTTCATGGATCAATTTATCCCAAACTCAAGTTCTGGGGCAAGAGTGTGGAAGCTGAACCCAAAGGAACCATCACTTTGGAGCTTCTTGAGTAAGTTGTATGTCATTAGCCTCCCTACCCACAAGTGCCAGTGGGCACACATGCTCAGAGACACACACACACACCTTTGAAAGCTGAAAATCATTCATCGTAAAAGCACAATTCTACATTAACTAAAACTATATAGGGCGGGTATTCCTGTTGTACTCTGCCATATTAGGCCATAATTAGAGTGTGTTGTCTGACTCTAGGGGTCACCTTCTAGGAGCAATGTTGACAAATTCCATTGTGTCTAAATTGGGGTGACAAGATCAGTGAAGACACCTAAAGCTGGATCATATTACTATTGGCTGAAACCACCACTGTTGTTTAACTAGCCTGAAGAAGTAGAAGCTCTAAGATGGCTTCTCCGTGAAGGATTTCTCAGTGAAGGATTTGATATATGGAACAGGGATTAACTTTGTTCTCCTTTACTCTAAAGAGAAATAGTTTCAGATGATACATTTCAGCCAAGTTTAAAGAAAGTTTTTCCTTCAGAAAATAAAAAGAAAAACTTTATTTTTTGAAGGAAAAACTTCCCAACATCTAGAACTGTCCAAAAATAGAACAGGCTGCCCCAAGAGGTATTGGATCCTCCATCCCTGAAGCAATTTAAATAGAGACTAGATAACCTTTTGAGGGGAATGTTGTAACTTGGATTCATGCTTTGGGCAGTCAACTCTTCAAGTTAATTATTTAGGGTAGACTTTTGAGATTTCTTCTAACTCTGCAGTTCTTTGGTCTGATTTTCCCAGTTAGATTTATGCAAGTTTTAACTTACTGTGAACAATGTTTGCATATATGTTATTTTATTTTTAAACCTATATCTACTCTCTTAGAATTGATACAAGTAATGGTTCCAAGGCAGAAGAATGGTAGGGGCTCTGGCAAACTAGGGTTAAATGACTTGCCTAGGACCACTTAGCTGGGAAGTGTCTGAGGCCAGATTTGAAGCCAGGTACTCCTAACTCCAGGCCTGACACTGTATACTGAGCTACTTACATATCCTGTTTCTGTGTATTTTAACATAGAATTAGTCTACATTATGATATATATTCGGAAATGCATGCCCAATTCTTGCCAAGTGACCTCTATAAATCATAGTAAGAGTGTTTCAGTCTGTGATTATCCATTTTTCTAAATGAATTTATTTCACACACAGGCTAATTGTGAATATGGTTTCAGGATGTCTAACAAATGTATATAATCATAGAATTTTAGAACTAGAAGTTATTTTAAGGATGATCTAATTCAAACTTCCAATTGCTTTAATTTTCTGTAAGAGTTTAATAACCAGAATAAATATTGTGATAAAAATCAAACTGGGGTATTAATCCAGGCTTTTTAAGGGCACTGACAATGCACCCAAGTTCTCCTACTTTGATGAACTAGATTAGAATTTCCATAGAAAACCTTTTGGACCCTTGTTATAGTTTTCTACTGCATTTCCATTTGGTGAGGAGGAGATGTATCTTTTAATTATTTTGAAACAAACTTTTAAAATCATTTTTATTAGTTCAAGTTTTGAGGGACTTGTCCAGAATTATTCCTGTCATCTAGATTTCTTTTCAGATTACACATTAATATATATTCTACTTTTTGGGTGGATCCTATCTTATTTTCACACAAATTGTGTATCATTTTGTAATCTAAATGCTTAAAATAGACATGTTAGTAGTACCATTTCTCTTTTTTTAATATATTTTATTCAGAGTTTTTTAACATCAACATAATTCCCCCTAGTATCCCTTCCCAACCCTACATAGAGAGCCATCCCATCTAATAAATAATATTTCTAAATGGGAAAAAAATAGAAAAGAGGAAAATATTAGTATAACTGCCCAATACCAATATCAGCCTTCTATATATGTTGTCTTCCTCTTTAAACTGTGATTTCTTTGGGAATAGGGACTCTGATTTTTCTATTTCTTTCTCGTGTTTTGCACCAGTGCTTTGCCCATAGCAAAAGCTTAATAAATGCTTTTATTTACTATACCAATATAGTCTAAAAATGTAGAAAACCTACCACATTCAGAGGGTGGTTGTGTCTTCTCATTCTTTTGAGACAATCTTATTCTTTGTAATTTTTTAATATTCACTTCTGATTTGGTGGGAGGAACCTTTACCTTTTGTATTAGAGTGAATATTAAATATCAGTTCCAAGGCAGAAGAACTATAATGGCTGAGCAAGTTGAGTACTTTAAGTGACTTTCCCATGGTCATACAGCTAGAAAATATCTGAGGTCAGGTTTGAAGTCAGGACCTCTCATCTCTAGACCAGGCTCTCTATCCAGTGTGCCACCTTGCTTCCCTCACTTTTTTTTTAAGTTCTTTCCACATTGTTCTACTTATAGTGGATATGGTTTTCTTGTCTCTGCCTGCATTACTCAGCATCAGTTCATGTAGATCTTTCCTTGCTTCTCTGTATGCATAATATTTATCATTCCTTAAAAGCACAACATTCCATCACATTTATGGTACCCATTTGTTTAGCCATTCTTCCTTCAATGGAGATTTCTTTGTTTCTGACTCTTTGTTATCACAAAAAGTGCTGCTATAACTATTTGATGTATATAGGGATTTCCTTTTTATCAGTGGCTTCCTTGAGGTATAAGCCCTATTCACTTCTATAAACTTATTTTGTTTTCTTTTGATGAAGAAAACATTTTGTACATTATTTGTTGTTAATTGCCATAGGAGAAGGCCCATGTTTTCTTAGCCTGAAGAATGGCATTGGAACTTGATTTATCAAAAATGATAATACTAATAAACCCTCTCATAGCTCATGTTTTTTTTACTTTGATTAGGTAGGTATTAGTTTTAAACTTCCTGGGTGGCATTATTTATAGAAGATTAGCTCATTATATATGCCATGATATTTTCCATTATGAGCTAGTTGTTTATTGACTAAGTCAAATAACATTTTAATGTACTATTCCTAATTTATTTTTTAGACACAATGAAGCCTACACGTGGACAAATCCTACTTGTTGTGTGCATAACATTATTGTGGGTAAACTCTGGATTGAGCAGTATGGCAACATGGAAATAACAAACCACAAGTAAGTTAGACTTTTTCTGAGGATCTCATATATTTTTTATTTTTTTAATAAAATTTTAATTTTTATTGCTATCTTTTTATTATCTTTTTATTTAGTCAATTTAGAACATTATTCCTTGTTTACAAGAATCATATTCTGTCCCTCCCTCCCCTCTACCCACCCTTCCCATAGCCCACATGCAATTCCACTGCTTATTACATGTGTCCTTAATCAGAACCTATTTCTATGTTGTTGATGTTTGCACTGGGATGTTCATTTAGAGTCTGCATCCCCAACCATATCCCCCTTGACCTACGTAGTCAAAGAGTTGTTTTCTATGTTTCTACTCCCACAGTTTTTCCTCAGAGTGGATAGTGTTCTTCCTCATAGGTCACTCTGGGTTATTCAGGATCACTGCATTGCAACTAATGGAGAAGTCCATTACGTTCAATTGTACCACAGTGTATCAGTCTCTGTATATAATTTTCTCCTGGTTCTGCTCATTTCACTCTGCATCACTTCCTGGAGGTCATTCCAGTTCACATGGAATTTCTCCACTTTATTATTCCTTTGAGCACAATAGTATTCCATCACCAACAGATACCACAATTTGTTCAGCCATTCCCCAATTGAAGGGCATCCCCTCATTTTCCAATTTTTTGCCACCACAAAGAGCACAGCTATGAATATTTTTGTACAAGTCTTTTTCCTTATTATCTCTTTGGGGTACAAACCCAGCAGTGCTATGGCTGGGTCAAAAGGCAGACAGTCTTTTATCACCCTTTGGGCATAGTTCCAAATTGCCCTCCAGAATGGTTGGATCAATTCACAACTCCACCAGCAATGAATTAATGTCCCAACTTTGCAACATCCCCTCCAGTATTCATGTTAGCCAGTCTGCTAGGTGTGAAGTGGTACCTCAGAGTTGTTTTGATTTGCATTTCTCTGATTATAAGAGATCTATAACACTTTTTCATGTGCTTATTAATAGTTTTGATTTCTTTAACTGAAAATTGCCTCTTTATGTCCCTTGCCCATTTATCAATTGGAGAATGGCTTGATTTTTTTGTACGATTGATTTAGCGCTTTATAAATTAGAGTAATTAGACCTTTTTCAGAGGTTTTTGTTATGAAGATTGTTTCCCAATTTGTTACTTCCCTTTGAATTCTGGTTATATTGGTTTTATTTGTACAAAAACTTTTTAATTTGATGTAATCAAAATTATTTATTTTACATTTTGTGATTTTTTTCTAACTCTTGCTTGGTTTTAAAATCTTTCCTTTCCCAAAGATCTAACATGTTTATGTTTAACTATTCTGTGTTCACCTAATTTACTTATGGTTTCCTTCTTTATGTTCAAGTCATTCACCCATTCTGAGTATCTTGGTGTAGGGTGTGAGATGTTGATCCAAACCTAATCTCTCCCACATTGTCTTCCAATTTTCCCAGCAGTTTTTATCAAATAGTGGATTTTGTCCCCAAAGCTGGGGTCTATGGATTTGTCATAGACTGTCTTGCTGAGGTCACTTTTCCACAAGTCTGTTCCACTGATCCTCCTTTCTGTCTCTTAGCCAGTACCATATTGTTTTGATGACCACTGCTTTATAGTATAGTTTAAGATCTGGTACTGCAAGGCCACCTTCCTTTGTATTTTTTTTTCATTGTTTCCCTGAATATCCTTGATCTTTTATTCTTCCAAATGAACTTTGTTATGTTTTTTCTAATTCAGTAAAAAAGTTTTTTGGTAGTTTGATGGGTATGGCACTAAATAAGTAAATAAGTTTGGGTAGGATGGTCATTTTTATTATGTTAGCTCACCCTACCCATAAGCACTTAATGTTTTTCCAGTTGTTTAGATCTACTTTTAATTGTGTGGAAAGTGTTTTGTAGTTGTGTTCATATAGTTCCTGTGTTTGTCTCGGCAGATAGACTCCCAAGTATTTTATAATGTCTAGGGTGATTTTAAATGAAATTTCTCTAATTCTTGCTGCTGAGATGTGTTGGAGATATATAGAAATGCTGATGACTTACATGGGTTTATTTTGTATCCTGCAACTTTGCTAAAGTTATTGGTTATTTCCACTAGCTTTTTAGATGATTCTCTAGGATTCTTTAAGTAGACCATCATATCATCCGCAAAATGTGATAGTTTGGTCACCTTATTGCCAATTTTTATACCTTCAATTTCTTTTTCTTCTCTAATTGCTACTGCTAGTGTTTCTAGTACAATGTTAAATAATAGAGGTGATAATGGGCGTCCTTGTTTCACTCCTGATCTTATTGGGAATGCATCTAGTTTATCCCCATTGCAGATGATGTTTGCTGATGGCTTTATTTGTGTGTGTGTGTGTGTGTGTTAGAACTACTGTCTTTTTTTAAATTTATTTTTTTTATTTATTTAGTCAATTTAGAACATTTTTCCTTGGTTACAATAATCATATTATTTCCCTCCCTCCCCTCCACCAACCCTTCCCACAGTCGATGCACAATTTCATTGGGTATTACTTGTATCCTTGATCAGAACCTATTTCCATGTTGTTGGTGTTTGCATTAGGATGTTCATTTAGAGTCTACTTCTCCAGTCATATCCCCTCGATCCACGTATTCAAACAGTTGTTTTTCTTCTGTGTTACTACCCCACAGTTTTTCCTCTGAATGTGAATAATGCTTTTTCTCATAGATTTCTCCAAGTTGTTCAGGATCACTGCATTGCCACTAATGGAGAAGTTCATTACATTCGATTGTACCATAGTGTATTAGTCTCTGTGTATGGTGTTCTCTTGCTGATGGTTTTAGATAAATACTGTTTATTATTTTTAGGAAAGGACCTTCTATTCCTATACTTTCTAGTGTTTTCAAAAGGAATGAGTGTTGTATTTTGTCAAAGGCTTTTTCTACATCTATTGAGATAATCATGTTATTTTTGTTGGTTTGTTTGTTGATATGGTTAATGATGTAGATAGATGGTTTTCCTAATATTGAACCATCCCTGCATTCCTGGTATAAATCCCACTTTATCGTAATGAATAACCCTCATGATGACTTGCTGGAATCTTTTTGCTAGTATTCTATTTAAGATTTTTGCATCTATGTTTATTAAGGAGATTGGTCTATAGTTTTCTTTCTCAGTTTTTGAACTGCCTGGCTTTGGAATCAGTACCATATTTGTGTCATAAAAGGAATTTGGTAGAACTCTCTCTTTGCTTATTATGTCAAATAGTTTGTATAATATTGGGATTAGTTGTTCTTTGAATGTTTGATAGAATTCACTTGTGAATCCATCAGGCCCTGTTGATTTTTTCGTAGGGAGTTCTTTGATGGCTTATTCAATTTCTTTTTCTGATATAGGGTTATTTAGGTATTCTATTTCTTCTTTAATCCAGGCAATTTATATAGTTGTAAATATTCATCCATATCACCTAGATTGCCATATTTGTTGTCATATAATTGCGCAAAATAGTTTTTAATGATTGTCTTAATTTCCTTTTCATTGGAGGTGAGGTCTCCCTTTTCATCTATGATACTGTTAATTTGGTTTTCTTCTTTTTTTAATTAGATTGACCAGTACTTTGTCTATTTTGTTTATTTTTTCAAAATACCATCTTCTAGTCTTACTTATTAGTTAAATATTCTTTCACTTTGGGTTTTATTAATTTCTCCCTTAATTTTTATGATCTCTAATTTAGTTTTCATCTGGGGATTTTTGATTTGTTCACTTTCAAGTTTTTTGATTTGCATGTCCAATTCATTGACCTCTGCCCTATGTAATTTGTTAATATAGGAACTCACGGATATAAATTTTCCTCCGAGTACTGCTTTGGCTGAATCCCACAGATTTTGAAAGGATGTCTCATCATTGTCATTTTCTTCAATGAAATTATTAATTGTTTCTATGATTTGTTCTCTAACTGATTTTGGAAAATCATATTATTTAATTTCCAATTAATTTTTTATTTGCCTTTCCATATTCCCTTACTGGTTATTATTTTTATTACATTATGATCTGAGAAGGTTGCATTTATTATTTCTGCTTTTCTGCATTTGTATGCCATGTTTTTATGACTTAGTATATGGTCAATCTTTGTGAATGTACCATGTGCTTCTGAAAAGAAGGTGTATTCCTTTTTGTCCCTTTTCATTTTTCTCCATACTATTAACTAATTTTTCTAAGATTTCATTCACATCTCTTACCTCTTATTTATTTTTTTATTTAATTCATCTAAATTTGATAGTGGTAAGTTCAGGTCTCCCACTAGTATAGTTTTACTACCTATTCCCTCCTTCAACTCCACTAGTTTCTTCTTTAGAAATTTGGATGCTATGTGCATACATATTGATTACTAATATTTCCTTATTGCCTATACTCCCTTTTATCAGGATGTATCTACCTTCCCTATCCCTTTTAATCAGATCTATTCTTACTTTGGCTTTGTTGGATACCATGATTGAGACTCCTGCCTTCTTTCTATCAGTTGAGGCCCAATAGATTTTGCTCCAACCTTTAATTCTAACCTTGTGAGTGTCTACCTGCCTCAAGTGTGTTTCTTACAGACAACATATGGTAGGATTTTGATTTCTAATCCAGTCTCCTCATTTGTTTTCATTTTATGGGTGATTTCATCCCATTCACATTCCAAGTTATGAATGCCACTTGTGTATTCCCCAGTAATTTGATATCCTCTCCTAGTTCTGTCCTTTCTTCTTTTGCTATATCCTTTTAAACCAGTGGTTTGCTTTTAATCAATCCCCCTAATCTCCTCCCTTAACATGCTTCCCTTTATGCCCCCCTCCCTTTTTATTCCCTTCTTATTTTTTGAGGGTCTATTAAGTTCCCTCCCCCCCTCTTTCCCTCCCTTTTTGTACTCCCTGCCCCCCCTAGCCCCCTTAGTTTTCCATTCTTACTTTCCCTGTAGGGTAAGATAGAATTCAATACACTCATGAATCTAGATGCTCTTCCCTTTCAGAATTGATTTCACTGAGAGTAAGGTTTAAGTATTACTTATTAGCACTCTCTTCCTCTCCTTCTTATAAGAGTGTTCTTCCCCTCCTCTTCCTTTGTGTGATAAAGATTATCCTATTTATTTTATTTCTTCCAGTATCTCTTAGTGCCATCTTTGATTCCCCCCTCCCTTTTTCTTTTTTTTGCATATCATCTTATTGTACTTATTGTCCCAATCTCTTCCTGTGAATGATTCCTTTAATTACTATAATAGTGAATATAATTTTTGAGATTTACAAATAACATTTTCCCCATATACTAATATAAATAATTTGATCTTATTGAATCCCTTAAAGAAGAAAGTTTGAATAAAAAAACATTTTTCCCCTTTTCCCTCTCTTATTTACCTTTTCATGTTTCTCTTTGATCTTTGTGTTTGAATATCAAACTTTCCACTTAGTTCTGGTCTTTTCTTTACAAATACTTGGAAATCTTCTATTTTGTTGAATACCCATTCTTTTCCCTAGAAGTATATAGTTAGTTTTGATGGATAGGTGATCCTTGGTTGAAGATCCAATTCTCTTGCCTTTCTAAATATCATATTCCAAGCCTCACAGTCCTTTAGTGTGGAAGCTGACAGATCTTGTGTAATCCTGATTGGTGTTCCTTGATATCTGAATTGTCTCTTTTTGGCTTCTTTTAAAATTTTCTCCTTGGAAGCTCTTGAATTTGGCAGTTAAATTCCTGGGAGTTGCCGTTTGAGGATTTAGTGTTGAGGGTGTTCTTTGAACTCTTTCAATGTCTATTTTTGCCCCCTTGTTCAAGAACATCAGGGAAGTTTTCTTGGATAATTTCTTGTAGTATGATGTCAAGATTTTTGTTTATTTTCCGGGTTTTCAGGTAGACCAATGATTCTCAAATTGTCTCTGCATGCTCTTTTTCCTGATCCATCATCTTTTCTGTGAGATATTTTATGTTTTCTTCTATTTTGTCAGTCTTTTGACTCTGCTTTATTAATTCTTGCTGTTTTGCAAGATCATTGGCTTCCAATTGCTTAATTCTGGTCTTTCATGACTGGTTTTCCTTTTTGGTTTGTTCTATCCTACTTTTTGTGGCTTCCAGCTATTTCTCCAATTGGAAGTTCTTGTCCTTTAAATTGTTATTTTCTTTTTGAACTATTTCCCACTTTTTTGCCAGAAGGCTTCCATCTTTTTGATAAGCTCCAATTTAAATTCTTCAAGAGCTTGTGGACAATTTCCATTTTGGGGGAAAGGTTTTGGTGCATTTATTTGTATTTCCTCTTCTATTTCCTCTGTAGCCTGGGTTTTTCCTCTGTAAAAATTATCCAGTCAACTCTTTCTTCTTGTTCTTCTTGGTGTTGGGAAGTTGTTGTTCCTAGGCACTGTTTGCCATCACTATGGTGGTTTTTCCTTCCCTTTCCAGTTAGAAATCTGAGTGAGATGGGCAGACCCTCTGTGTATGGTGCTAAGGAGGAAGGATTTTGGTGAGGCCAGGTCTAGAGTCTGCAGCTTCTGCTATTTGCTGCCCCTCTCTGTGCTATCTCCTTGCTGCCCACAGTCTGCTCTACTCAGCCTTCTGGGGTCTCAGGTCTAGATGCTCTCGGGGGTAGGTCCTCGGTGGTCTCAGTCAGCTGCCAAGAACCCAGAGGTGCCCTTTGCTCATTCACTGATTATAGTGCGAGTTGGTTCTGACTCTGGCTCCATAGGTGGGGTGGGCGAGAGTGGATCAACTTGCATTTTGGTGGAAGCTTTTTCACCCCCTTATCATGTGGAAATGCCCAAATCCCACATACCTTCTTTGCTTTGCCCTAATGTAGAGTCCCTTCATTCATATGAATTTGGGTATTTTGGTTTTTGGTTTTTTTGTTTTTTTTGCTTTTTGAGGTAGTCTGTATTGGTAGGTGGTGAGGAGAGGAAGAGTCCTGTGTCTAGACTGCCACCATGTTTACCCAGAAGTCTCATATGTTCTTTTAACAACACCTAATGTATTTCTGTGAGCTTCAGATGAAAATAACTGGTAAATAATTACACTGATAGGAACTGATGAAGAATCTAAGCAGCTGAGAGTAATATAATGGTAGTGGAAAGAGGGCTGACCTTGGCAGAAATGGGGTACTGGATTTGAGAACTTTGTGAGCATAGACATTTAATTCCTCTCTGAACCTGAGTTTCTATAGCTACAAAAATGGAGTTAATAATGATTATACTGTCTGCCTCCAAAGTTGTGAAGGACCTTCTTTATAACTCTGGTATGTAAATGGAAGTGTTGTTATTCTATTAACAAAAGAGATTCAGTACCGTCTGACTTCTAATTATCACCTTCATTATTCACCTTTTGATTTCTTGTCTTGTTTATCTTACCTATGTACAGTTCTGGAACTTTAGAGATTTTTGCTTAGTAAATGCAAATTGGTCATCTAAACTTGCCATCTTCATCATAGGACTGGGGATAAATGCATATTAAACTTCAAACCATGTGGCCTTTTTGGAAAGGAATTACACAAAGTCGAAGGCTACATTCAGGATAAAAGGTAATATTCCTATTTTAATTATGCACTAGATAGGGAATAGGCTTACATATTAAAATTGAGTTGCGAGAAAAGTTTTATAAGGACAGCTTAATAAAGAAGTGTGGCAGAAATTTGGAATTTGGTTTCACCAACTTCTGTCTGTTTTTCTCAAGAACATGATTGGCAAACATCTTTAAATGAGCAAAGCAGAACCCTAGTTCCCTGTGCTCAACACTAACCTCTGTTTAACAGTAAAAAGAAGTTGCGGGCCCTCTACGGGAAGTGGACAGAGTGTTTGTACAGTGTCGATCCCGCCACCTTTGAGGCTTGTAAGAAGAATGACAAGAAGAATGCAGATGAAAAGAAAAGCAGCAAACAGGTGACTTTTTTGTAACTACACTATCATGACAGTGGTGGGCACTGTTGCGTCTGGCTTGTTCTCGTCACAGGTGAGATGTGATTGAGCTGCATGGAGCTTAGCATTCACACAGATCTGAACTTGCTGCATTCACATTCATCTCCTTGTCTCTTTCTCTAGCATATATATTTCATTTATTTTAAACCCTTACCAGTTCCAAGGCAGAAGAGTGATAAGGGCTAGGCAAATGGAGTTAAGTGACTTGCCCAGGGTCACACAGTTTGGAAGTATCTGGGGTCATATTTGAACCCAGGATCTCCTGCCTCCAGACTTGGTATTCTATCTATTGTGCTACCTAGCTGCCTCTGGCACATATATTTTGACATAAACTGTTGTAGATTTTACATATTATAATGTGTCCTTTAGTAGGCTATATAGAGGGATTTTTTCTTTACCCCTTTTATAATTGATCAGAGGTTTTGGAATACATTTTATGCTTTTATCCAATTGGCCCTGCAGTGGAAAAGTTGATTGATTCAATAAGCATATCATTGATAACAAGCACTTGTACTAGAGTACTAGATGTTGGGGATACAAAAACAAAAACAAATAGTCTCTGAGGCCTCAAGGAGCTTAGGTTCTTTTGGGAACAGGGGTAGAAATAACACTTACCTAGAAAAATAAATACAAATTATGTAGTTCAAAAGCAATTTCTAGAGGAGAAGGAAGCAAGGATCAAGACAGGTTACTTCGAGGAAAGTGGCACTTGGGCTTTGAAGGAAAGAGGCTGTGAGGGTGAACAAAGGAACAAGTACTCCTGGGATGACGAGCAGCAGCCCACCCAGTAGTGGCATGGAGGCAGGAGGTAGGAGATGGAGGAGAAATAGCAGATAGGCCAGTTTATCTGGAACACAGCATGAGTGAAGTTAAGAAGGTGGGATAAGCCTGCAAAGATATGCTGGGCTACTTTCACAAAGGGCCTTACAGATCTGCCAAGCTGAGGGATTTCTGTGTTATCCTGGAGGGATGAGGAAACTTCTGGAGAATCTTGAGCAGGAGAGTGGCATGGCTAGATGTCTGTTTTTTGACTCTCTCCTTGGCAGATGGATCAGAGAAGGAAGGAAACAAGAATTAGACTGGTATCTGTGTGAGGGGAGCAGAGAGGGTTTATGCAGGGTATCTCATGGATGTAGACATGACAAGCTTTGGCAAATTCTTGGATGGGTAGGGTGAAGAAGAATGAGGAAACAAGGATGACTCGGAGTGATTTGAAGGATGATGGCGCCCTTACCAAAAATATTCTTTAGTGCATGGGGCCAAACACAGAGATAGGGAGTCCCTCACTGGTACATAAATATCCCTGTTTGGGCTGCATATTGACTTAGAAAAACCACATAGATACTGAGGAGTATTGCCCACAGGTTGGACAACTCTGGGTTATTGGTTACAGTAGTATGTTGGACATGAAGTCAGAAAGACCTGTGTTCAGATCCTGCCTCAGATTCTACCTGGTTTTGTGGTCTTGAACAAATCACTTAATGCTCTTTTGTCCTCACTTTTCTCACCTATAAAATGGGATTAATAATGATAGCACCTCCTTATTGAAGTATTTGAGACTATTAAATGAGATAATGTATGTAAAGTGCTTTCAAAACCTTAAAGCATTACATAAATGTTAATCATTATTATCATTACCATGAATACCGTCTTAACCTGGAGAACCAATATCAGAGAGACAGATAGACTAAGAAATGCCCCCTCAGCCTGGATTTCATTTTTGCTTCTGCTTTTCTTTAGCCCTCCCCTATTCCTATTCCCGTGGGCCAAATCTCTCTTCCCTGAGACACACCTGGAGCTCTCTCCTTTGAACACCAAGATTTCACTTCATTTTGTGTAGTGTACTAATGTCTCTTGGAGCGGTCTCCAGAAAACAGCCAGAGGTAAAAGGCTGGAAGATGATGCTTATGGTCCCAATGTGTTCTAAAGCAGAAACTCCTGGAGCAAATCCTAATAATAGCAGGGCAAGACAGGCCACACCAGCATAAATCCTGCTGTTACTCTTCATAGAATCAAATAACTAGGCAATGTAGCCCTGAAGAAGAGAAACTATACTAATTGCCTTCAGATTTTTGAAGGATTTTTGTTCAACAGTGTTGGGCAGAGACCTGACATGACCCTTCTGAATGTATTGATAAATAAGTCACTAGCTAACATTTATATAACACTTTAAGGGTTGCACATGATTTTACTTACCTCATGCAGCCTTCACAATAACTCCCATGATTTATATACTATTATTATCCACATTTAACATATGAGAAAACTAAGATACCAAGAGAGTTGTGACTTACCCAGGGTCTTGGAGCTGTTATGTAAATGCTGAGGAAGAATTTGAACTCAGGTCTCTCTGTCTCCAAGTCTAGCACTCTATTCACTGCCATAGCAAGTTGCATCAAGTAATTTGGAAGAGCAATTAGATCCCCCTGAAGGAACCAAATTCAGAGTAAGCTGGCAAACACAGGCTAAGGGCAAGGGCTGCCAGGACAGGAGTTTATCCCACCAACTAGTATCTTTCCACTATGTATCTACCACCAGGTTGAGGGGGTGAAGAGGAATAATGCAAATAGATGGCCTGGTGATTTAAGAAAGGATGGGCAAACCTACCAGTAAAGTCTCATTACTCTGATGCTTCATCATGCTAGAGAATTGACTTTTGCATTCTTGAAGGCTATGCTGGCAGAGTATAAGTGGTAATAGTAGACTCAATATCTCTCCACCTTCTAATAATTTGTCTAGTTAAGGAGTTTTTTGTCCACGCTAGCTCAGGAAGCCCCTCTTTTAAGACCTTAGTTTAGAGTGTGCACACTTAGTGAAATCATAGATCTTTTGACTTTGAAGAATTGACTTGAAAGCAGGATGGGGGTGTCTTTTGCTGTGGTCCTAGAGAAAAGAACTAGGAGCAGTGGTTGGAAATGCTATAGGGGGATCAATTGTGACTTAATATAAAGGGAATAAACTAAAATGTAGAATTACACCAAAATGGAATGGATGACTAGTGGGGAGAGAGTTCATCGTCAAATAGAACATCTCCTAGCAATTTTGGGTGACTACTTTGTCAAAATGGTATAATTGGAAATTATGTTTCAGTAGTTATACTTGAAAAAGTTTCCTTCTAATTCAATAATTCTAGAACATTCTTTTTTAAACATTGTAAGTATAATTCAGGCCTCAGGATTGTTTCTCCATTTGTGAAACTCAAACTTATTATTGATCCCTTTATTAGATTTTGAATATAAGCACCTTGTTTTTCATTTCTAAAAAGGTGGCTATAAAATCTGTTTTCACAAATTATCCATCCACACAGTAGCCTTATTATTTTATAACCAAACTGCCTAACTGGAACACTTTCTACCCACTACCCCTCCAAACCTATCCAAACATAAAGACTTAACTCCAGTTCTACCACTTCCATAATGTTTTATTATTATGTCAAATTATATCCTATTCACTGACTCCCCCCCCCTTAAAAAAAGGCCCTTGGTGTGAAGTGACTCATCTCTGCCTTAGGATGAGAAACCAAAATTGACATTTCTGTCATCCTCACCACACACAGCTAGACAATGTACAGTTTCCAAAGCATTCTAGTTATCAGAGTTTCTGATCTCCTTTAAAATCCACATAATAGTCATAAGTAAATGAGCTGCTAGGAAACTTTGATTTCTGATGTCTAATGATGATGATGAAAATGAAATTATAAAGAATTAAGTGTCAGAAAATAATAATCTTAAAGGTGCTCAAGGCAGAGAAAGGTAAGTACTGCCTAGAGCAGTGATGGCAAACCTTTTAGAGATGGGGTGCTGGGCCCCATGCCCACCCACTGTAGTAGAGGCATGGAGAGGGCTTTTAAGCCAAGATGCAGGAACCAGGGCTGGAGACCTGCCTGTCAATTGAGAAGGAGTTTGGAATGTTCCCAAGAGTTGGCAGTTGAGCTGACAAAGGGGAGGGGACTTGACTTGGAGTCACTCTCTCAGAAGGTTGAACCTGGCTGAAAGATCCTTGAGGGGCTGACCTGGTTTGGGGGTTCTCTGACCAAGGGAGAACTCTCTAAGATTTGATTGATCAAAAGTTGGAGGAAAGCCAAGCTGAAGGAGAGATTTTGAATTTTGTTTTTCTCTGGGGTTGAATCTGAGAAAGGAGACAAGCCAGGCTGAAGGAGAGATGTGAAATTTGTTTCTCTCTGGGGCTAAGCTGAGAGACTTTGCTGATTTTGTGAAGAAGAAAGATTTTAAAATTGTCCTCCATCTTCCTAAATGTCTTAGAGTCACAGCTTGTGACTGGACTACTTTCTCAAACCCTCATTTTAGATAAAGGTCACCCTCATCCCTCTCACCTCAGTTTCCCATCCTGTTATCCCAATAATATATATAATTTATAGTTCACTCAAAGGGGAGGGAAGAATTGGGAGGAGAGGGTGGCAGGAAGAAGAGGGTTGGAGAAGGGAGGGAGTGAAAGGGAGGAGGAGATTAGAAAGATATACTGATCCATCAGTCATCAGTAGGGATTAGTAGGCAAACCCCAGAGTAAACCCCAGAGCAGTTCCCTTGTAGAGCAATTTCCCCTGTGTACCAGAATCTCTGTGTGGCAGCTTCCCTTAGC
Organism: Monodelphis domestica; assembly: GCF_027887165.1. NCBI lineage: Eukaryota > Metazoa > Chordata > Mammalia > Didelphimorphia > Didelphidae > Monodelphis > Monodelphis domestica. The sequence goes on along the minus strand of NC_077229.1, from coordinate 275,883,666 downwards.
AGCTCTCTCTAGTCAAAGCCAGAGGACAGCAGTCATTGCAAGAAGAAACAGACCCCCTCAGTTTACTTTCTCTATTTCAAGAAGAAATAGTATAACTCAGTTTACCTTTTCTATTTCAAGTGGCGCCCTTAGTCTGACTGTACCCAACAATCCCACAGGCAGGAAAGACAGTAAATATGTTCAAACAAGTAGTTTTTGGTGTGGTGATCATCGCAGCCATTACGTGCTTTTGGGTTTACCATATTCTATACAGCAAACTGACTCAAATGGTAGTGGAAAGTGTAGATTATGTAGGAAACTTGACAATGACTGTGTTACAATTACCTTTTCAACATGAATTGATTCTCTGGCAAGTCCTGGCACAAATATATGTATTCTTCATGGCTGTGTTGCAGACTCTAACCCAAGTGAAGAAAGTTTTCAGATTCATGGTACCCCTTAAGGCAGAGAAGATTATGGCCATTGACAACAACTTAGACAAGATGATTAAGGTAGTATTTGAACAACTGATTAAGGAAAAAGGTCTAGATTGTAAAGATGAAAATTTTAGGGGGAACTGAGGCAGGTAGAAATTAGTTTCTCTCTGCAAGGAGTATTATATTTTTAAAGGTTTATTAAAGGTCAAGGATTAAAGAAAATACAAGTAAGAAAACACATGTTTAGGCCTCTGGCCTAGACAACCTCACCTACATTATGAAAAATAGCCTTGTCTGCTTGCAAGCAGAAACAGGAAAGAAAAAGAGGCCCCGCCATGGGCGGAGACCCTTTAAATAATGATTTGCTCTCCGCCCAGGTGAGAATTCAGTGAGATTACAAAGCATTTTGGGGAAGTGGAGCAAGGACGTCTGGGGATTGAAGTCCTGGATTTGAGTCCATTTTTACAAGATCTAGTTATGGGCAAGGACAATGGACAAACAGAGAATGCACCTCAAGAAACTGAAGGTGGCAGTGGAAATGAGAACCAGGCTGCCAGTGCCCCTGAGAAAATCTATCCATTGAAAGAGGTCACCAAGCTAACACCTAATGCTGGTGTTATTCACTCAAAGGCCCATAGACAATTCACTCCTCAGGAACTTGAGTCCATTAAATGTCATTTCCCAAAATTTGTGGACAATCCTTTTAAATACCAAAAGGAGCTGAAGAGAGCATTTTGGATCTTTGATCCAGACTTCAAGGATGTTGAATTTCTGCTATCAGAACTGTTCAGCTCCCATGAAAAAAGACAATTTTTGGAAAGAACTAGGTCTGAGGATAATTTGACCAGCTGGCCTACTGTAGATCAAAGAGAGAATTTGGACTTCACCAATCCAACCTACATGTCATACCTAAAATGGTGCAGGGAGGATTTGCTTCGAGCCATAAAGCAATGCTGTTCTAAACTTAGTGCATGGTCCAAGTTTGACAAGGTCAAACAGGATAAAGGGGAACATCCTGCCACATACATAGACCGTCTGTCAGAAATGGCAGAGACCATCTTAGGTTTAGAAGTAGATAATGAAGAGACAGCTGGCCATGTCCATAGACAATTTCTGAGGCGATGCACACCCAATTTGAGGACATTCTTCAAGAACTATTTTCCTTGATATAATTCAGTTTCCCTAATTGAATTGAGAGAGGCTGCAGGTTACTTATTTGAAAATAGTTCAGATCAGAGCAAGGAAGTTAAAGATCTTAAGGAAAAGTTAGAGATGGCTGAAAAGGATTTGAAACAGAAGGAAATCGAAGAAATAAAAAATTTGAACATGGTTAGGACTTTCAAGACACCTGTTTCCCAGAAACCTCGTTACCAGGCAAGATCAGTGCAAAGGGAAACTAGGGAGTGTTTCTTTTGTTACCGTAAATGACACTTGATTAGAAACTTTCTTGAAGAAACATGAGAATAATAACAGAGACAAACATAAGGCAGAAACTAGGTACAAGAAATCCACTTGCTGTTCACACTGCAAGTTGAAGTCCTCACAGCAAGCTCCTGACTTGAAGGAAATTCAAAAGGCAATAGAAACTAAGCCTAAATATTTGGATATGGTTAGAAGGGAATTATGATGCCAGGACCATCGTGTGACACTGAAAGATAGAAGAAATAGTAATAATGAGGCTGCAGATAAAAATGATACAAGAAACTTGGGAAATAGTGTGAAATTGGTGCAAGAAATTGATTCTATGAATGATAGCCATTGTAATAAAGTAAAAGAAAGGCAGAGCCGGATTAAAGACTATGAGGCAGAAATTATGGAAATAACATCTCAAATTGCAAATGAGATGAAAGAATTTGATGCGGAAAAAGTCTGTAAAGGAAATCAAATCATTCCTAGAAAACTTTTTTCCAGTATAGAGAGAATAATGGCATTGAATTATGCAAAAGGGAAAAAAAGAATAAGTCATACCCTCAGTTTATGTTCTCTATTTCACCACCCACCCCTTATCAAGTGCCTTGCCCTGCCTCCCCCTTACCCTATAAGAGGGAGGAAGAACTCCCATTGGGCTGCTGGCCAGAGGGGTGGCTGAAGTGAGGAATGTCCATAGTGAGTGTAGAGGGAGGAGGAGAGTGGCCCAAGCACTCTGCTCCCTTCCATCTCTGCTGCCTGTGAGCTGCCCATCTTACCCCCTGTGTGCTCCCATTGGCTGCTGGACAGAAGGTTACAGTTGTAAAAAAATGTCAGGCATGGGAGAGGGGCACAGTTCTGCCCAAGTCCTTTCTAATAAAGAACTCTAGGAGTGGGGGGTTGGGGTAGCCAGGTGCCCACAGAGAGTTCTCTGTATGCTATCTTTGGCACCCATGCTATAGGTTCTCCATTACTGGACTAGAGCAAGGAAAATCTTATAGCACTGTTAGATATGGTCCTACTTATTGTTTTGTCTTGCTATGCTATTTTTCTTTCCTATAAGGAAGAACTATTCAGAGGGTAAAAAGTAAAACCTTTTGTTCTGAGAAGCTGCTTTCTCTCAGGTTTTCACACAAATGCCATTTTTCTGCCCCTTTTAATAAACAAAAATGTCCAAATAAGAAAGGGATGCCACTTTATATATAATACTAAAAAAAAATAATTGTTTTTTATTCCCTCAACCCCCTGATTTCCTCCAAAGTCATGGAACTAAGCTATTAAACCTTGAGTCACAAAAGTGTTTTCATTCACAAACTGTAAATTTGTGCAACTAGTTCATTTATATAAGATTTTGTACTTTGTCTCACATGACAGAATACCAAAATTTGTATATCATCCTAAGAGTTGGGAATTATAATGCCCAACATGTCATTATGTAAGGAAAAATAAAAGCTGCAAATGAACGGGGGAAAAAGAACAACCACCTATCATTTTATAATAACTAACTCACCCTCCAAAAAGAGTCCTCCCTTGTAGGAAAGAAAAATAGTTTAGCAAAACAAAATGACACATTGGACTACATTAACAATGCTATAAGGTTTTCCAAAAATGCTCTAGGGTTGTAATTATTTTTTTCTACCTTTGAACATCTTTAAGATTATTATTTTCTGACATTTAATCATTTATAGTCTTAATTTCATCATCATTGTCATTGTCCTTAGAGTTTTAGAACTAGAAGAGACTTTAGAAATCATTTGATATGATCCCCCTGTTTTTTATAAATGCAGCTCCAGCTTCAATAGTTTTTCCCACAAAGAAGGGAGATCTCCATAAAGTTAAATTTAAATTAATATCCAATAACTCCAAGTATTATATTTTACAAGATTTATTAATAATCACTTGAAGTAGAAGAAATAAAGGAACAAAGTACAAAACTTGCCCAGGGTCATACAAACTTAATGTATAACCACATGAGTAAACTTCTCCTGCCTGGCACTCACCTAACTGCCACAGCCCGTTCCTAGGAGCAGAGAGTGAGGAAGGAGCTACACAAAACTTATATCTTCCCTACATTAGTATGCACCATGAATATGCAAATAGGATGCTGGGAAAGAGTCCTGGGGAACAAATTCCAATTACACAGTCCCCAACTCTGTGATGCCATTGGGAAATGAGCATGAAGAAATCTCCCAGATTTACATATCTAGTTTCCCCAATGAATTGGTACACATAACCAACTTATATCTCTAAAGATTTTTAACTAGAGGTACATACAATATTGTATTTTCTAAGGGGAAATTGCAATAATTTGGGGATAAGAAGGAATAAAAAAGAGAGAACAAAAACAATGATGCTGGCACATTGACAAAAAGCCAATTAGGGAGAAATCCCCGTTAGCATAAGAGTGTACATTCAAAATAAATGTGTTCAATCCCCCACAGTTCAATTCACTACATCCCAAAGTTCATTCTGGATCTTTTGGTGTAGTGTGTGGTTTCTGCAGGCTTCTTTATTGTGCCTTCTCCAAATAGTTCACTTTCTTAATTTGGGGAAGTAGCAAGTTTCTTATCCTAAATACTCTCAAAAGAATTTAAACTTTGCATTAGGATAATAATACAATCCCCCCTGAGGATTGTATTTGACCAACACACAGTTCACCCCGAGATACATGGGTGAGTTATGAGGTATATGAATCAATTGTCAAAAGAAAATAAAAAACATTAAAAAAACAAATAAAAAGAGAAAAAAGTAACTTCTGGATGAAACATAAAATATCAAAGTCTCATATGTAAAAATTCTAAGTAAGGAAGAATAAGCCCATAACAGGTCCTTGAATCAGGGCCCGATTAAAGAGATTTATGTCCCATAAGTCTATAGTAGGAATTATAACAATGTAGCATTTACCCAATCAGCAGCCAGGACTACAGAAAATTCCCATACTATAAAAGTGAGAGTAAAAAAGGAACAGATTTTGAAGCAGAAGGGAAATATTCCCTGGTCTGATTTTACCTTTGCTCTTAGGGATAGGGGAGCCAAAATGGCAGCCAAACTGAAGTACTTGGTAGAAGTCTGGATCTGGCATGGCCAAATAACATGGTCAAATAGCTGCTTCCTCAAACCCCAAAATGAGTTCAAGCCCCCTGTTTTAGAGTAGAATCTCATCAATCCCACTGGGATTGGTTGGCCTCCTTGACCTTGTACTCCTAGGCACTGTGCAGGTTAACTTTGTGCTCCTTGGCACTGTGCACTGGCTCTTTTATGATGCCTTCTCCTAAAATCAGACACAATCATTAATCAAAATCCCATAATGTTTAACAATCAATGGCAAGTTTCCATAGTCTAAAGCTTTTGGGTATGCATTGACATTAGGACTAATGGGCATTTTAAACTTTATCCTAGTTTAAAATAAAAAAAAAAAACACTTCCCAGCTGTGTGATCCTGGGCAAGTCACTTGACCCCCATTGCCTAGCCCTTACCACTCTTCTGTCTTAGAGCCAATACACAATATTGACTCCAAGAAGGAAGGCAAGGGTTTAAAAAAAAAAAAGCATTAATACTGGTAACATGTGCTTCAAGTACAAAAAAAAATGAGTAAAAAAGAAAACTCAAATACTCTGTTGTATACACAAGGAAAAACAATAATAAAATGTTTAAAAAATCAAAAATATATGCTTCACATTCCATGAAAAGGTGTAAGCCACATAGAGCCACAATACAAATGTTTCTCACCCAAAAATAAGATCCATTTCCTTTTTACCTTGGCTATGATCCACAGTGTGAGTGCACATGATTTTCACCAAGAAATAGCTTTTTAAAACAGTAGTACAGCAGTTAATGCACATTCAAAGAAGTACCAAAATTCCCATAATCATAAGAGCATATCAACTTCTCTGTACTAATACAGGTTTTGTCCAACCAGTTTATGGATTTTTATAATGGTATTTTCTCCAGTCCAGGCATAGGATGGTACAAATAAGGACAGAGCAACAGAATATATAGCTAACAGCCAAAACATAGTATCAGAAAGTGACATAGTATAACAGAATATTATAGATTAAATTAATATGTAAACTCAAACCCAAAATTAAATCTTAAAATAAACAAATCAGCCAATATAATAAATATGACAGGATACAGTTACTCATTATCTATAGAAAGTAATCACTTTACATGTGAGCATTGGATCCAAGAATCCTTTTCTCCAATTTTGATAGCTGTTAGAGTGGTTGAGGACTTGGAATGAAACTTCCCAGACAGGATGAGTTCCCCCAGTGTGCTAGAAGTTCTTTATGTACACCTTGTCACCTGGGTGTAGGTCATGGAGCAAGAAGTCTATAGGTCCTGCTTGTACAGCATCTCCAGATTCATGGAGTTCTTGCAATTTGATATGTAAAACCTGTAAAGTATCTCCCCCTAGTAATGATGTGTATGTAGGAGAGAAAGGCTTAGCCTGCATAGGGGGATGTCCAAAAAGCATCTTAAATAGTGAGATATGTAGATCTCCCCTGGCCTGCTTCAAAGATAAAGGGGGCTGGAGGAGAATTTCAGGCCATTTTAAATGAGTCTCCATACATAATTTGCCAATCAGTTTTAAGATCTCTATTCATTCTCTCAACCTAGACTGAGCTCTGGGGATGGGATGGTATATGGAATTTTTGAGTGATCCCCAAACAAGAATAAATCTGAGACAAAACTGAATCAATAATATGATTTCCTCTGTCTGAATCAATTTGTGCTGGCAGGCCAAAGCGAAGAATAATCTCTTTTAAGAGCACCATGGCAACAAAAGTCGCTGTTGCTCAAGCAGTAGGAAATGCTTCAGGCCATTTTATTTATGCTTTATTCAGGCCACAAAAGTTTTACTGTCCAGCTTTTGGCATAGTGATTAAATCAATTTGTGCTAAAATGATCCTTTACAGATGCCCACCAAAAGTTTTGCCACAAAAGGCAGGTTTGGCAGGCTGCACACACTTTTTAGAGGCTTTGGTAGTTATGTCAGAGGCTATCCATACTCTTTTAACAAGGTCTGCAATATCCTGAGTACCAAACTGACCATTTTTTGTGAATAGATAAGCAAATTTGGTGATAAAAACTTCTAGGGAGTAGGGATTTTCCTTCAGATGATACCCATACTTCATTTATCAATTTTGCTTTAAATTTGTGTGTCCATTTTTCCACTTCCTTTTCATTATAAGAAAGGGACAAATTTAATCAGAAGTCGGAGACAGCAGCAAGGGAACAGCATGGGCACTGGTGGAAGCCATGGGAGGGATGGGCATGAGCTACAGTGGGAAGTGACTTAATCCGTTTTAGCCAGGAGCCCTAGCCTAAGCTCCACAAGCAAAAGCCAATGGGTGAAGAAGGCACTACCCAGATCCCATTGTGGGTCGGTCCCCACCACCAGGAAAAACTCCAAAGATAGTTCCCTGGAGGGGAAAGGCAAAAAAGCGGGGCAGGAGAGAAACATGGTTTTAATATACTCAGAGAGGAGTAAGGGTCCTAAACTCCATATTTCGTGTCACCAAAAATGTTAAACTTAAATGAATATCCAGTAACTCCAAGTATTATATTTTGTAAGATTTATTATAATCACTTGAAATAGAAGAAATAAAATAAAAAAGTACAAAACTTAAGTATGGCCATGTGAGTAACTTCCCTGCCTGGCACTCACCCAACTGCCACAGCCACATTCCTGGGAGTAGAGAGTGAGGGAGTTGCTACACAAAACTTATATCTTCCCTACGTTAGTGTGCAGCATGAATATGCAAATGGGATGCTGGGAAAGAGAATCCTGGGGAGAAAATTCTAATTACACAGTATTACATCTTTAGGAAGGGATAAAATCTTGAGAGGCTGAGTGTTTCAAGAGTCATGACTGGGAATTTCACTGGGTGCCCCCCCATGGCTACAATGCTCTTCCTCCTCATCTCCACCTCCTGTCTTCCTTCAAATCCCCACTAAAGTTCCACCTCCTAAAAGGAAGCCTTTTTTAACCTCTTTCAATTCTGATGGCTTCCCACTATTGATTATTTCCTATCTATATATCTATAAATATATTAGTATGTGGTTTATACGTCATTATTTCCCACATTAGATTGTGAGCTCTTCAGAAGCAAGGATTGTCCTTTTATCATTGTGTCTCCAGCACTTAGCACAGATCCTGACACATGGTAGGAGCTTAATATGGGTATCCTTTCCAAATCATTTTTCCCCATGGTAGTTTTGCTATATTGAGGATCATAAGAAATTACATGGGAATTTTGGAGGCAGTTTTGTGGAAACCATAGACAAAACATGTCGGCCAATAGACAATACAGAGAAGGTTTAGAAACTACCTAGCCTATGACCAAGTACATAATCCAAATTTTACAATAAGGTTCAGTAAATACTCCATAAAAGAAAAGGAAAAAACAGACTTCTCTAGTATGAAGGGAGGACAGAAAAAATTTACATAAATTTTCTAGATTATGGGGGCATAACACCCTGTAAATACCTGTAAATGTTTATTGACTGACTAACTTGCTGACTTGAAGAAAGGCTGCATGAGTTAAACACTGATAGAAAATGAAGAAAACTATCCTGAGATCTTGCTAAGAAACGTGAAAAGATTTTTTTTGAGAAGAGATTTTAATTTGCAGACTATATTTTACAATCGAGAAAGTCAGTAGTTATAGTGATGATTAAAGGTGACTGGCTGTAATCTTTCTCACAACTGTTCTAGATCATTATAAATAATTGTTTAAGTTTTATTCTTAATTATTCTCAATATGTAGTATAATCAGTAATCCTGATGTTTAATTAAGCCTAGGAGGTTGGGGGCTTTATATATAAAGATGAGGTAAAAGCTTATTAGGAGAGAGGTTTTCCTTTTCATTAAATAAAGAATATTTAATAAACTAGGGAAGGAGCTCAGAACTAAATGATTAATGAAAGAGATGTTCGGGTTTTATAAATTAATAAGGAAGTAATATCAGATTATCCCTTTTAATCACCTTAAAACCTTGCCATGAGGCTGACTAAGGAAAATGAGTCAATAGCAGGTAGGGAGGGGGATAATTATCCCACCTAAGCTATACGTCAAGGTGATGAAATGAAACTCCTGTTACACATAGGGGCTCATTGGGAGTTTTAAAATATTTTTTCTTTTTATAATCTTTTTCCATTACAAATTCAGTGTAATTTGTAAAATCATTGCAATGGTCCTGAAAATGTTGCTAACTTTAATGATATTTGCCCATTTTACTATTTTAATATGTATTAACTGAATAGAACTTAGTACACCTTTTAATATATATGGTTACTTAGCATTATTATTTAGCTAAATACAATTTTTGTATGCCTTCATAAGAAAACTGAAGCCTAGTGTAGTCAAATGCATTCCTCCAAGTCACATAGGTAATACTTGGCAGGTATACTTATATGTTTATACAAAAACAATGGAAGAAACAATTCTTACTTTTTAATATTTTGTGACTTAGGATAAAATATAGTAATTGTATAATCAAAACACATGAAAGGCCAGATATGATATAAAACACAAAGCAATCTTAGTTTTCAGTTCCTTCATTTTCCAGATTAAGAATCTAAGGTTGGGGGGCAGCCGGGTGACTCAGTGGATTTGAGAGCAAGACCTAGAGACAGGAGGTCCTGGGTTCATATCTGGCCTCAGACACTTCCTAGCTGTGTGACTTTAAACAAGTCAATTATTCCCCATTGCCTAGCCCCTACCACTCTTCTGCCTTAGAACCAATACATAGTAATGATTCTAAGGCAGAAGATGCAAGTTAAAAAAAAAAAAGAAGAATCTAAGTTCCAAAATGTGGAGTAAGGTGAGTTGCTTAAGGTTGCTGATGGAATAGTAGGAACATTTGGATTCTGTCTTAAATTCTCTAATTCTTAAGCTACTGCTTTTCCCATTAGAGTGGCATGGTATTAGAAATTCATGAAGGAAGAGATCACTTATGGCTGAGAGTGGAGAGAATAAACACTTAAGCCCATTATCTTGTATTTAGAAGGTGCCTAAAAGAAAATCAATACTTGTTAAATTTGATAAAACAAAGCAGTATGTGTTTAATGCCCAAGTGCTCCAAAAGAGAAGTAAGGGACAGTTTTAGGAGATGTGATTGTTGTAGTTATTCTGTCTCCCTGGACAAGAATCTGTTATAAATAAAAATTAATCTTGGAGACTTTATACTAAAATTATAAGTATTTAGTAGTAAATAAAGAGAGAAATAAGGATTCTAGCCTTTCTAACTTAAATAAGTCCCCAGCAAAGATTGCACATTGTTGTTCCTGAATTCAGCAGCTGGATTTGGTGGACTGCTCACCTCTACTAGCCAGAAATGGTTTACATAGATAATCCCCAACTCGCCAGAAAGAGGGCTCCTTTCACAAGTCCCCAAAATGGTAGAGCCAGACTGCTTCATGAACTGGCTTCTTAAGCTTAGTCTAAACCCTCCCCTAAGATTTTCTAATTGGCCACAGTTTCCCATTAATCCCTACATGTCACATCCCTTGACTACTGCAGGTCAGGAATCTCACCTGCCATACTGGCAAATTAAGATACATGACTGTGTGACCCCTATTAGGTGAGACCTCTGGGATTTGGTGGTCTCTGGACATTTAATTCACACAAACCTATCTTCCACTGTCCAAATGTCCCACCCATTAACTAGTCCAGAGCTAAGCAGTTTCTAGGAGCTGCTCAATATATACTTGGCTTATCAAACATTTAGTTTTCATTTTAATTAATATGTATTAATCACCTTCTATCTGCTGTGTGCTAGAGGTAAAGTAAAATAAAGTCTCTGCCCTCTAGGTGCTTACAATCTAGAGATTTAGAAGATATAAGGTATTTACAAAGCTATCAAATTAATTTTGTAAAAGTTTTTGAAATAGTTATAAATACTGTATAGATCAGGGGCAGCTAAGTTGCCTAGTGGATAGAGAGCCAGGCCTGGAATTGGGAGGATCTGGGTTCAAATCTGACCTGAGACACTTCCTCCTGTGTGACCCTGGGCAAGTCACTTAACCCCAATTCCCTAGCCTTTGCTACTTTTTCGCCATATGGATTCTAAAACAGAAGGTAAGGATTTTTAAAAAAATAAACTAGACAAATCCACGGTAAAATTTTAAAAGGTGTGTTGCATATAAATTTTATTTGTGTGTTTCTTACAGATGGGCACTTCTGAGGAACCTGATGAAATGCCATTGCCAGATTCTGAAAGTGTGCATGTCATCCCTGGAAGTGTTTTGCTCTGGAGGATAGCTCCAAGGCCTCCCAATTCTGCCCAGGTTAGACCATGATTTCTGCATACTCTCCAAACCCCACAGAAACATGAAGGTTCAGGGACGTTTAAGTGACTTTTCCTTCCAAGGGTCACATGGTTAATATGCCTTTGAGGCAGGGTCTGAACTGAGGTCTCCTGGCCTTCCAAGACTAGGGCTGTAGCTACCTCCCCACACTGCCTCTTGATTCCTTTACATGTAAGCATTCCTAGGGGAATTTGCACTGCCTAGACTAGACAATAAATGAGTCTCAAAAAGCAATGTTTCACCCACTGTGGTATCTGGGTAGAAAAGGTACTTTGGGGCTGGCAGTTGTAATAGTTAAAATTAAATTACAAGTCTGCTAGTAGCTTTACTAACTTCATTATATCAAAATAGTAATAGTAAAAAGAGGGAAAGGTAGGAAAGAGGTAAGAGAGTTGCTTAGTTTACTACTCTATTGGCCACCATGATGGATTGAAGATCCCCACCAACGCAGGTTCCTTCAGGTTCCAAGCTCCAGCCAGAAGATGAACAGGCTCCTGGTCTGACCTTATAAGCTCTTTTCTCCACCCACTAGCTCTCCCACATCACATCTCAGGAACCAACCATAGTTTCTTAATTTTCCTGGCACCGCCCAGGAGGGCAGTGCCTGTGGGATCATTTTCCCATCTTGTTGGTCTCAACTTCCTCTCTCTAAGGGTTTGTCTATACGTGCACACATGTCATTGTGAATGACCTTCAGGTCACGGAGAGATGATGTAAAACAATGGGACATTAATAGAGAGAGAAATTCTCTTCTAACACAGTCAAAATTGTGAGTGTTTTCCCAGTGCCTCCTGCACCTTCCAGTGGAAAAGAAAAGCTAGCTCTAGTTTGTCAGGTATAGCAACCCAGCCCGTATGAACAAGCTGCTACCAGGAAGTTAGAGAGTGATTTCTGCTAAAGAAGAAAGAATTTTTTTTTTAACCTGATTACTATCAGTATACTTGGTGGGGGCAGGAAAAAAGTGATGGAATACTGGATTTGGAATTACACCTGAGATGCTTCCTGGCTGTGGGACCCTGACCAAGGACTTCAACATCTCTGAACCTCATTTTCCTCAAATATAAAATGGAAATAACCCCTCCTTCCAAGACAGGAATGTGGGTCACATGATGATAATGTGGTCCAGTGTCAAGTCTTTGCCTGTGGGATCACCAGCTGGAATGATAAAAATTATTCTGGGATTACAGGAGGGTCGAACTGCCAGACTGACAGATCAGATATGCAGACATCCTCTTGCTGGGTGGTTACAAAGTTTAATGAGTTGGAGTACATACTTTATAGGGGAAATGATGCAGGCTAAGGGATTAGGAAAGCTTTTTGCAGGAACAATGGTTAGTAATGATTTACAAGATGGAGAAAATGGATTTAGATTACCTCAGTGACTCTAAACAGTTTTCTGTAGGATAATAAATCACAGGTATAACGTCAATTCCGCATGTCAATGTATGACCCAATTTTGTATAGAATACTGTATGTTCTCACAGAACTCCTGTATCAGGAATTTTCTTGGCAGGACATCTAGTATTTGGGGGGAAAAGGGGGAAGTTTGCTTTTCTCATGCTGGGGAGCAGACTACATTCTTTGCAATTCCTAAACTATAGCTGTGATTTTACTGGGGCACATTCTCACTACTGGGGGCTACAGCCCAGTAGAAAGAGTGCCCCATCTGGAGTTGGGAAGGCCTAGCCTCAGGCACCTACTATCTCTGTGGCTGGACAAGTCACCTAACTTCTGTCTGCCTTAGTTTCCTGAGCATAAGATGAAGATAATTGTGCAGATAAAAGCAATATTTGCAAGGCGCTAGGACATAATTCCAACATGCTTGCTTAATAAATGCTTGTTCCCCCTCTCTCCCTAAATGGCTTTGACAACCTTTAGAACAATACATAAGTTTCAACTATTATTCTCTGGCAGGGGATTTAGGTCAAGAATTTGGTATATCTATCAATAAGCATTCATCAAATATTCACTTATATCCCAAGCCCTGAGCATAATCCAGGGGATAGGAAGACACCTCAGATCTCTTTGAATCTGACATCCTTAAGTGTTTTAGATTTAATTAAGAAACTTAGTGATATGTTCTGTGATTTAACATTCTCACCGAGGAGGTGTTCATATGGTCTAAGGAAACATCTCGTGCTAGAGACTTGTCATTTTACCTTATAGATATTTCTTGCTATGCATAATCTTTTGCATTTTTCCTCTTTTCAGATGTATAACTTTACTAGCTTTGCTATGGTTTTGAATGAAGTAGACAAAGAAATGGAGAGTGTGATCCCTAAGACTGACTGCAGGTTACGACCAGATATAAGAGCAATGGAGAATGGAGAAATAGGTAAATATTCATTTGCATTAGTAGGGATCTGCTGTTTTCTGTTTCTCCTAGGTATTTCTTCAGAGTCAGAGTTGTATTTAGTGTAATTATGATATTTTTAAAAACATTCTCCAACTTTAAAGTGGACTTTGTTTATTTATAGAATTATTCATTATCAATGTGACTTGATCATCAAATACATTTCATATGACTGTAATTAGGATATAAGTCAAAGGAAATTAGTAAACTGCATTCTTGCCATCTCCAGTTTAATTTTTTACTATTTCAGAACATTATTAAGCCTCTACTAAAATCCTTCTCCAAATCCTAATTGTTAAAAGCTGTGCTAGTAGGTATGAGTTCATTGTGAAGTTCTGTCAACCTAGAAAGAATTCCAGTATGGGTCCATCAACAAATTCTGTATCTAAGGACCAGCCTTGTTAAGGTAGGAGTTAAAGTTCATTACTTTGAGGTTGAGCAGCAGGTGATGAATTCTTCTAGACAGTGGAACTGATAAAAATCTACTCCTACATGGGAATGGGCTTGAGAGTAGGAGCATCCACACAAGGAAATTGCAGGATCCTGAAAGTAATATATTTTGGGACTATCTGTATTTCCTTTGGCAGCCCTATTTTAAGGACACAGGAAGGGTCTGTTCCTTAGAATAAATCTTGGAATTGCAGCCAGAAGAGACCTCAAAGACACCTGGTCCAGCCCTTGCCCAAACCAAGTATTCTACCTAAAGCATTGCAACAAGCAGTCATCCAGCCTTTGGCCAATGGTCTCCAGTGCTCAAGGAACTTACTGTCTTTTGAAACCCTCCATTCCCTTCACTGATAGCTTTAAAGTTTTTAGTTTAGTACTTTATTGTTGTATTTTGTTTTTACAGAAAATTCATTTCTGAATTATATGAACTTCTTGAGCCTTTGTTTATACCAAAGATTTTAAAAGAGTAAAAAAAAACAATTTGGCAAAACTAACGCATCAACCATGTCTGATGGTGTGTGCATTATATTTCACACCCATTTATGTGGCTCTGATTGGGAGGGGCTGTATACCTTATGTTGAAGTAAAATCTGCCTCCCTTTTGATTCCATTCATTGGCCTAATCCTGGCCATTAGGGCCAAGCAACAAAAACCTAACTCCAATCTTATATAATGATCTCTAAGGTCATGCTCTATTCTAGCTCTTCTCTTCTCCATAGAAAACTCTCCCCAGTTTCTCTAACTAAATTCCTATGACATGGTTTGAAGTTCTCCCTACTTTGGATGCACTTCATACCTTGCTACTGCTTGTCCAAAAATATGAAACCTTAATCTAGATACAGTACACCAAAATCATCCATAATCATAATTATCAAAACTCTAAACTGTGGCAAGTTGCTTGTGTTTTTAATTCTCTTTTTTTAGATCAAGCTAGTGAAGAAAAGAAAAGACTAGAGGAAAAACAAAGGGCAGCCCGCAAAAATAGGTCCAAGTCAGAAGAGGACTGGAAAACAAGGTACGGATATATATGGGGGTATATACATTTCTCAGATAGTTTTAGCAGATGAGAACCAAACAGTGTGCATAAAGTTCTAGAAATCCAGCCTTGGAACAAAGAAGATCCAGGGTTCCAGTGCCATCTCCTGGCAATGTGACTATGGGCAAATCACTGAACCTCTCAGGGCTCTTAGCAAATCTCTAAGTCTCTGAGTTGCAGAGAAGGCATTGGTAGAGGGAATCTCTTCACCTGGGAGTTCCCTGTAACAGTGAAATCACAGGTCCAGCCCTCTCCCTAGTCTTAGCAGCAGAGCAGAACCAGATTAGCAAAAAAGCCTGACTGGTCCCTCAGAGACCTTTGGAATGCAGAGGCACCACATTTCTATCTCATTATAGCTCCATTTTTGCTCAGCTTAGAAAATAACCAGTTACTAGTGTTCTCTAAACCTGTCACATTTGCCTTGACACACAACTTGTTAGCCATTCTTTCACAACATACAGTTTTATGTAGGGAAGAGGGAATAACATGTTTCCTGAGCTTTTAAGCTTCTCTCTTT
Source organism: Monodelphis domestica (assembly GCF_027887165.1). Taxonomy (NCBI): domain Eukaryota; kingdom Metazoa; phylum Chordata; class Mammalia; order Didelphimorphia; family Didelphidae; genus Monodelphis; species Monodelphis domestica. The sequence goes on along the minus strand of NC_077229.1, from coordinate 275,868,174 downwards.
TCTAATTCCTTTGGTTTCTGGTAGTTTGGAAATGCTCATAAAAGTCCACATTTGGGACTTTGGGAAAAGAAAGATTATTTCTAATAGCTTTCCCTAGCTCATAAAAAATGGCCATTATCTGGAAAAGATAATGTAGGTGGCTTTTTTGGGAATACTGATAGTCATAAGTAAATGCCTAGTTTAAAACAAATGTTTGCAAATTGAGAATAATTTAAGGTGGAGGATAAATCCAGGGCTTGTAGTCAGTCAGACTTAACAGCAAACACATAACTGGTGATTGTTGTTTGGCTAATACAGTACATTGTCTCTTCTTCATTTGCATTCTGTCAGTTGTAGCCAATGAGACTAACAAGCCTTAAGTTCAATTATTAGAAATTGTTACCAGAACATTTTCCCTGATGTCATGATTGGAAATCCAATTCCAGCAAGCTTGATCCCAGAATCGCATGAAACATTAAGACCAAATGCTAGGCAGAAAGTATATATGTGAATATGGATTATTCCAAGCAGTTAAATGTAGGTATTGTGTCTTCAGAGAGAAGACAGCCCATGGTGACAAATCTTCGGTTTCTACTTATTTCTTTTTTATCTCACTTCATAAAATGTGTACATTGGTCCTTGTGTCGTGTTTCATGTTTGGGAGATACTTTACCATGAATAAAAAGCCTTGGAGCATACACCACGAGCAACTGTATTTAGAGGCACAGCATTGGGCTCAGCCCCAGGCCTAGCTAAGATGTCAAACTGAATTAGTTGTCTCATAGACTTGGCTCAGCCAAACCTGAGCCCATCCAAAATGAGGGAGACAAGCTGACATTGCTGTCAGTCATTACTATCAATGAATATTCTTTGTTGCACCCAAGATCACTGGGTCCACGCACCTACAGAACAGGGCCAGATCTTTATGAGACTGCCTGCTTTGGGACTAGTCACTGATCAACTCCAGATAGGAATAATAGGGGCAGAGTTTATCTGAGAGAAACCAGGTGGGCTTTGGGAACATAACTGCTAGATACATGAGATTTGATAGAGGAAGTAAAGGGTTACAACCAGACTTAGGCCATCCTGAGTATTATGCTTCTGAGACAATTCTGAGTACTTTTGCCCTTATATAACAGCATTGACACTCTTATAGAATAAAAAGTTTTATCGAGAAGCAGTGTGGAGTATGAAAAAACTGTTAGCCTTGGGGTCTGGAGACCTGGGTTTGAGGGTCATCGCCGGCTCAGACTGACTCTGTGACCTCTGGGCAAGTCATTTCTGTTCAGTTCCCTTGGAAACTCTTCAGGCCATAAGTTGCAGAACAGCGGCTGACCCGTTTGGGGCAAGTGTTCCATACCAAGAGTTTCTACACAATTGAAACCACAGGTCTGAACCAATATTGTCAATGGGCACCAGTGATACGAGACTTAGTAAGGTTTTTAAATGATAGGCATCCATTAAAGGAATCTTCTCCTTTCTCCTTTCTGTCCTTGCTTCCCCAACTCCCTGCCATCCCCCCACTCGTGGGGCTCCCATGGAGGGGAATCTCTGAGTTCGGGTCTTGTAACTCATGGTAGAGGCATGAGCTAATAGCAGTTACACAAACCTGTGTCACATGGCCCAGGACATTTAATAGCTATGCAGAAGTTCAGAGATTAGGCAAACCTTAGACCTTGATTTACACGATACTCATTGATACCTCCACTGAGTTACAGCAAAAGAGCTTAACCAGATCAACTTGCAGGAAATTTCTGATCCTTGGGGATGGATGCATTCAATCATGAGGAAGAAAAGGTCTTATTCAAAGCATCCCTCAATACCTTTTTGCTGGATGTGGCTATTGAATATGTCTCATTGCAAATCTGCCTTCCTTTCCCCTTACCCCTCTCCTTTTTAAAACAGAAGAAACCCCATGGCACAGGGTCCCAGGTTGGGTGATATATTATTGCTTGCAATGACCTTGACTTTGATTTGCTTGCTCTTTGAAGTGCTTTATTTTGCTAGGCCTAAGCAGTAGAGTGTGTTTGCTCCCTCTCCTTTGGAGATCTGGAGTATAACTGTGCCCCTTGTTTTAAACCAGAATGGTAGGACTCTTGGCAAACGCAGCTGTGCTGAGGCTTTCTTCAGTAACTTCTGTGATTTGGGAGAAGTTCTGCTTTTGGCATGAATCTTTTAAAAGCCAGTTATTCTCAGTTTCTCCCCACTTCACTATCCTTTCTTTGACTAAGAGAATAGATAAGTACAAATTGAATTCTTCTTTTGTGCAAAGCTGATTAAAGAGTACCCTAAATATTGAACATTTCTGGAAAATCTCCACTTGGGGAACTAGCTTCATTGCCTTTTAGCTTAAAATGTATTCTTTTTTAAAAGGATATCTGAAATGAATAATTCAACAAACATGTTTAGTGCCTACTAGATGGGAATCACTGTGACAGGATCTGGAGGCACAAAGCACAAAATCCCACCCCCAAGGTGGGGAGGGGAGGATGACAATTTAGATTAAAAAATGCACGATAATTGGAGTGAGAAAGGGCACACAGCTGAGAGGATCAGGAAAGACTTTTCTTTAGGAGGCCCACCTGAGAGTAGTTAGCCTCCATAGAAGCTGCAGGAGGATAGAGTGCATTCTAGATTGGGGGCAAGGGGATAACATGGAATCAACAAATGGGAAGTCTGAAAGAGTACAAAGAGGATGCTGAGTCGGCCAGTAGAAAGGAACATGGACAATGAGAAAGGGTCAGGAAAGGCACAATGAATACTGGTTATGGAAGTCTTTCAATACCAAGACATTTCAATTTTATCCCAAAGGCAGCAGGGACTATTGAAGCTTTTTGAGCAGGGGAATGCCATGGCCAGAACTGTGTCTCAAAGAGTCTCGGAGTTGGAAGGGGCATCAGATTATCTATCCAGGCCAACCCATAAGAGAACAATAAACCCTCCTGCAACTTCTCTTGACACTTGGTTAGCAAGCCTTTATTTAAAGTTCTCCACTGAGGAAGAACCCACTACTTTCTAAAGCTATCCATCCCAATTGGTACAGTAGGATTCCACAGAAAAAAAAGGAAGATGTGTCCCTCCTGAGCACCCTTCCTCTGGCAGAATATCTAACTGCTGGGGAAAGTCTTTTGGGTCTCCTTTGCCTAATCCTTCACACTTCTTGGGCCTCATTTTCCTTTTCTGTAAAATTAGGGGCCTGGTCAAATGACTTCTAAAATCTCTTCCAGCTCTAGTTCTATGATACTTTTAAGTATTTCCATTCATCAGTGATGCTTCGTTCTATTCTATGCTGCCTCTTCTGTTTTTCCAAGGCTTGAATAAGGATGTGAGACAGCAATTTTAGTAATGAGGAAGCCAGAAGGTGAACTGTATCCACAGGAAAGTTATAAGTCTATATCTGTGCTATGTGACTTCTTTTTAAGGAGGTATACTTAATGTTAAGTTTCCTATCCACAACATCCCAGAACACACATTATGCTGAAGCCACAGTTAGGGTTTTTAAAAGTTAGTTGCAGACAAACTAATCTTGCTGAAATGGGATAACACTTTCACTGTCTTCTACCAATCAATAAAAGTACTTTGCACTTTATAGTCACATGGTGTAAGAATTACTCTTGAATAATTTCTGTTAGGCTACATATGTTTCTTTGTTGTCACCAAAGGGAATTTAAAGTTAGATTTTAAAAGAAATCAGTTTGGTTTAGTCTCAAATAATGCTGGTAGCACCATGCCTGTCACTTAATCAGTCTTTTAGCACTGACCTAAAAGTATTTTAAACTTATGGTACAGGTTTTATCCGTTCTGTTGTTCTCCATTGTTCTCCATCTCTACATTCCATTTTTCCCTTTAACCTTGACCATCTGTCCATCTTTTTTAGGGGAATCTCTCTCTCTGTCTCTCTCTGTCTCTCTATCATCACTCTCATCACTTAACATCTCTGGACCTCAGTTTCCTCATCTCTAAAATTAGAGGATTAAACTAGATGACTGTTGAAGGCCTCTTCTGCCTATGATATACCACACAGTCAATATGTATTGATTAAGTGTTTACTGATGATTTAAAAAACCTGAATATTTTCAAACTGCACCCTGGTATTTTGAATCCAGTGGCAATTCAGGCACTATGGATTCATTATGTTTTAATAACTACAGACTTTTAGGTAGGTGGCTCAGTGGATAAAGAACCAGGCCTGGAGATGGCAGGTCCTGGGTTAAAATGTAACCTCAGATAGATACTTCCTAGCTGGGTGACCATGGACAAGACATATTTACCCAAATTGTCTGGCCTTTACTGTTCCTCTGCCTTGGAACAGATACTTAGTATTAATTCTAACAGAAGGTAAGGTAAATAAAAACAATTACAGAGTTTTATTTATTATTTTCTGATTCCTTGTTATTATTGCTTCTCAATTTACTCATTTTCATAAACTACCTCACCAATATCACCATAGGAGAGGTGCCTGTGAAGCAATCTTATTTCTTGCAAACTTTATGAAAACTACTTTCATTCAGTTCTTTATTGTATCTATTTCTTCATATAGAAAAAAGGACATGTAAGTCCTCTGATGCTGATGCAAGTGGCAGAGACAGACAGACAGACAGACAGACAGACAGACAGACAGAGACAGAGAGAGAGAGAAAGAGAGAGAGAAGATTTGTGGAGAGAGAATTCCCAAGAGTATGTGTTTGTGAAAATTCCCTTCAATCAAAATAGGAAGTATTCTATTGTATAGAGTTTTTAAACACAAATTTATCTACACATGAGACCTAATTTTATTCTTTGCAAACTCAGAGCTGAGTGAAATGAAATAGATTTTTATAATAGCACATGATTTGTTGGTGAAAGTGTCCTAGAAGGTAGATGCTTCTCTTTTATTGTGTACTTATGCCATAGTTTAATCTTGATAATCAACCTAATTAGAAAGGAAGAACAGATAATACACAATTTCTGCACTATGGGATTTTATTCTTTCCTACAGAAAATGTACCTTCTTTATAACATTTGCAGAAATTAATTGTAGTTGCCTGAAATCTATTTGCCTTTCCTGAGCCCAGACAAGAAGGGAAAAGAAACAGATACAGACTGAGTAGCCAAAGGAGGCAAACATTGGGACTGAAAAAAAATGGCAACAAATATCCCCATTCAGATATCTGGGAGCCAATAGTTTCTTTTCTGAAAAAAAGCAATTACAAGATTAAGTATCAGGTTGGACAAAGGATGACGGTGCATCCCTGCTTATAGATAGTTAACCTAAAGCTGCAGGTTCTTAGTTGTTTCATTTATGTTATGGAAGTCATTTTGGGACTTTGTTTCAAATGTCATTCAACTTTTTGTTCTTGAATTTTGGGGTTGTTTTTTAAAAGTTTTGAAGAAATTTTGAGAGATATTACTATTATTATTAACCTCTGAATTAAGTTGTTCATAGCAGATCTCAATACAAATTCTAAGAGAAAGTAGACCAACTCTAATGCCTCCAAAATGTAGGTTTTTCCAAATAAAAAAGAAAATATCTCCTCTAAACAGATACAATTATCACCCTTAGGATGACATCAGAATGAAATAAGAGTACAACTTTAGAGCTGAAAGGCATAATCATCTGCTTTAAACCCTTCATTTGTCAGGGTCTTTTGGGTGTGTTATATTTTAATGGGGTTATTCCTAGCTAGAATTTTCATTCAGTGAATTCTGGTTATGATGATGCCTAATAGCATGTAGGTGGGTTTAAGGAGAGGGAAAGTGGTGGAAACAAATGAAGCAAAGCCATTCATTCTGGCCTCTCTGCAGGATTGACTGTACTACTAGTGACATAAACTGAACTCTCAAGCATTGTGTATCTGTAATCCTGTTCCCATTTCAACTGGGTTATTATCCCTCTTGGTTTTATAATGGTCACACCATTCTAAAAGGAGGAAATCGGTACCGATTCTTCAGATAACTTATTCATAAACTTCCATTTCTCTGTTCTCAGAACAAAGGACAAGTTTAAGCCAATGAAATGCTTTGAAACAGTAGGGGATTCCTGTATGCCAATGCTGGTTTATTGTACTTGGGGGATTTATTGCTTGTGGTGGTTCTGTTTTGGCAAGAAGTTAATCTGCATGCTGCTATGCTGTTCCATTTATTCAAATATGCTTTGCAGGAAACACTTACCAGACTTTACCTGACATGTTTATCCAGATACTCTTCACAACAAAAACAAAAATTGTTCCTGTTTTCACTTCTTGAAAATAAAACCTTTGCATCCATTTCTAAGCACGGTCTGTTTGAATCAGGGTGAACAGTATCACTGGATTTTTCAAGACAGTGCTTTTGTGAAAATTAAGCTTCAATCTGGATCCAGAGCAAAGCAGTTTTGAATTCTACAGTTTAGTGTTTCTTTTTGAAGTCTTTCCCTCACAAACCTTGTCCTCCTTTTATTCCGACAGGTGGTTCCATCAAGGGCCCAATCCCTACAACGGAGCACAGGACTGGCTTTACTCAGGCAGCTACTGGGACAGAAACTACTTTAATTTGCCTGACATTTATTAAAAATTTAGTCAGGACCATTGGTTAATACACAAACTCAGTCTTAAAGTCTGTATTTCTAAAGGATTTTTTGTTTGTTTTTATTCATCTAAAAAAATGAAAGGAAAGCCTGCCCGTGAAAATTTGCATTTCATACAACTAGCAGTAATGTGGTGACTGATATTGGTTCTGAAAGAGTTGGGGGAAATAATAGTTTTGCTACCTGAATACACTCACTTGGGATCTTGTTTTATAGGGGACAGTGGGCTATTCAGAATGTTAAAGAATCTGAGTTTCATGGCTGTTTCTGCTACCCAACCAGATTCTAGGTTTGTGGAAATAAGTTGGATTTGCAAAGCAAGTTCTAGGGAAAGTTTTTATGCTAATAAAATAAATGTAAAATAGGAGTCTCGAGAATACACCCAAATGTTCATGTGGTCAAACATAAAAAAGGATATGGCATTTTGTAAAGATTTACTTCATTAATAAGATAGCTTTTCTTTATATTAATTCTCTCCTTTTTACCCCTTATCCTCCCTTCTCTTGAGTCCAGAATATTGAGAATAAGTATTATTGATTTACAATTTCTCAAGGATTAAAGTGGTAATGTTAAGACAAGTTATTTTATGTTTTACTCACTTCAGTGCAGTGTATTGAATTTGCTTTCACCTTCTCCTATAACCAGTCTGATTTTAAAGCATCAAAAAAAATTTAAATTATACAAATCTGAATCAAAAACATATATTCCTAAGAAATTAATTTTTTCTTGTAACTCAAAAATTAACTAGAAATTGTAGGGTGTCAACCATTAAAAAATGACAGGCCTTTTTAAATGTCAAGTTCCATTGGTACATACTACTGGAGAAATTAAATTGTACACGTGTATGTATTGTAATTATCAAACTATATTAAAAAGAGGAGGTCTTGTGCATTTCAAGTCTGCTAGGCACTTGTGTACTTAAGATATGTATGGAGACCTATTGTACAGTAGCTTTACCCCTTTAATTGGGGTACAATAAATCTCGTGGTATTTATATACACATAAATATATACATATATCTATACACACTAAATTGGAATATAGCTTAGGAGTGTGCTTCAGTAGCTCCTGCAAAATGTTTTAATTGCTCTCTAAAGTTAACAGGTGTTATAATAAAAGAAATTAACTGCTGCTAAATAAAGACTTTAGAACATTCCAAAAATGTGTGGTTTCTTCTAAAATTTAAACTATACCCTTTTACTAACAGGACTTTTGCTATTGTCCTTTGTTTTCATCCCCATAGTTACCCTGCCTGTAGAGTACCCAGCAGTACTGGCTGTATTGTAAGCATGCAATGTAACCTTAATGAGTCAAATGATACCAAATTCTATTTTGTTAGTAGTAAAAACATATTCATCCCAGTAACTTAAATGTGAATTAAATATAAAATAGGTAAGTTACAGTTGAATTTAAATGTTGGTCTGAATATTTAATCTTCTAGTTGGGGAATCAGTTTATAAAATACATGTGTGACTGACAGATTTGCTGATATGGGAATGGTTAGCTTTTCTCTCCATTCATACATACACGGAAAAAGCCCTATCTTGTCATGTAAGTTGAGCTCAATATTTAATTGTTCTATAGCTAATCTCAAATAAATTAATCATTAAGTAGTCAAATCTTCACTTACCTTCTAAACTATAGAACTTCTAAATCAGAAAAAAAATAGATAGGAACAGTAATTAATGCTTGCATGAAGTTTATTGATATATTATTCATGGTGGCAGATTCCACCTTGAACGTTGTCTCAAACAGCGTCAATTTCGGCATCTGTTAAAAGGGAGTAAGGTACAGGTTTAATGTGTAAATTTAGGCATAATACTGAACATGCTGAAATGCTTACTGGATTAAAAAAAAACCCACAGTTCTCATCTAGACCTCCTTTTGAGAATGTTTGATTATTCTTTCTCTATTCAGTTTATGCCAAATCCATGTTTGGTGATGGTGGTATTTAATAGCAACTTGCTTTTAAGCTAAAACTTGCTTATTATCTTATCAGATGATTTTTTAAAATGTGATAGGGAATGGATCATTTCAATCTTGACCTATACAAATTACCTTAATCTGTGGATTCTGAGCATCTGGATCTTTACAGCTTACTTTGGGAAACGGTTATCTGTAATGTTTAAGCCACATTTGATAGTTTAAATTATTATTCCAAAGTCAATCAAATTTTTCTTATATAATAGCAGTGAAAAGACGCAGAGCTTTTCCTGATTGATCCCACAGGTTCAGCTTGAAATTTTGGATGAATCTACCAGATAACTCCTTCGAATTAAATGTATCTACGTATATGTGAGTACAGCACATTATATACTTTGTGTAAAGGCATACATCGACATAAACTTTAGACATAGTTACACATACACAGCTGTTGTACCTATATCACAGACACACACTGTGCCTCCTCAGAAAGATCTAGCTTTTTCAGCTACTACAGAAAATAGGTTCATTTAAGAATTATAAGAAATGAATCCCGAGTTTCATGTCAGGCTTCCAGGCTGAAACTCTTAAATGACCCATCTTAGCAGGGTTAATTCAGTGATATCTTCCTTTCTGAATGCTATGGGAGGTCAGATCTTCAAGTATGTTCAATATCTATAACAGACCTGTTAAAAAAGAATCCTGGGAAAGGTATAATTAGATCATTCTATAGTACTCAGTAGCTGGCATCACTTTCAAAACATAATATAGATATTATTCAGGGTGACTTTTTTCCTCAAAGGATAGCTTTTATTTGCCTCTTAATAAGGTAACATTTCACACTCTAATTTTCAGAAATTTAAAATTTGGACCCTGAACTCTTCTTTAAAAAAACAAAAACAAAACCCTTGTCTTCTGTCTCAGAACCAATTGGTTCTGAGACAGAATAGCAGTAAGGACTAGGAAATGGAGGTTAAGTGATTTTCCCAGGGTCACATGGGAAGTGTCTGAGACCACATTTGAATCCAGGACCTCCCTGTCCCCCTGCCCTGAACTCTTTTTGTTTGTTTTTACATATGACAATTGTGAATTATCCTTTCAGGTGAAAAATAAGGTACCAATCTATTCTACTTGTCTCCTTATTCCTCCTTCCCAAAGCTACTACAGAGTAAGAATATTGTGACCTCATGCTCATATTAAACCCAGCAACTTCATCTTTCTCAGAATCATCCTGATTTTCTGAACCTAAGTCCATTTTCATTTTATGATTGCTTTCCTGTCATCAACAATTTCAAAAATAACTTCTTCAACATAGCTAATACCTTAGTCATATTGCCATTGATATGAGCTCTCTCCTTCACTGAAGGCCTAGAACTAAAACTTTGAGTTGAGTTTCTGTCTAGAATTTCTACTGGAGCAGATATTTTAGAATGAAAATGGCACCACAAATTGATGCAATAGGATTCCAGCTTTTGAGCAGGAAAGAACTTGAGACATCATTTAGTTCACGCCCCTCAACTTTACAGGTGAGTAAAGTGATGCTTAGAAAGATTCAGTGACTTCCTTATTGTCTCTGAAATCATCTGATCCTAAATACTGTATTCTTTCTCCTATACCACTGCTACCTACCTCAAATCCCCCTGATTTTCCTAATGTAGGAATTTCTGTCAGTGATAAAAAGTGTAACTATGAGTTTTTCCAACTGAAATAATTTATCACCTGATAGCCAAAGCTGTAGTGATAATCTCCAAATTTATCTAGACTAGTCCAGATAAGACATGAAAAATGGATAAAAGAATAGATATGGAAATATCACCATTTCTGAAGGTTAACCAATTAAAATCAAATAATAAGACCTCCAAAAGATCCTTTAAACCACTCTATCCATTACACATTTGACAGTTTTGCCAAGTTAAGAGTCACAGGAAATATTTGTTTGGAATGTAAACACATTTGTAAAAATCTTACAAAGGAGTATATGGTTGCCCATAGGCAGTCACCATATAAAGCAGCAAGAGACAGTAGGGAAGAAAAACTCAGAAAGCTTGATGAGATCAAATTAAGCCAGATGATTTTGAAAGCATTTAAGGATGAAGCTAAGAGGAAAATAATCACAAGAAATTGAGTGGGGGAGCAAAATATGTCAGTATTTCTATAACATCATCTATCAGTGAGAGTAGTGCTACCACATTTGGACTCTAAAAATATTAGTCCCTAATATACTTCACAAAGTAATAGAAATAGCACTAAAAATACAAAAATGAGGAAAACAGTTGGACTAGATCAAGTCACAAAGGAAATCTGTGATGAATGAGACATAACTATAAGGATGTTGAGGGCATCAAACCAAGCCCTTCAAAAAATTATAGACTTTATTACCAAAAAGAACAGCTGAGAAATTATTAAAGTATTCCCGTCAAGTGGCTCAATGGATTGAAAGCCAGGCCAGAAATGGGAAGCTTTATGTTAACATCTGTCCTCAGACACTTTCTGGCTTTGTGTGACCCTGGGGCAAGTCACTTAATCTCCATTGTCTAGTCCTTACTCCTCTTCTGCCTTAGTACCAATGCACACAGTATTGATTTTAAGATGGAAGGAAACAAACAAAAAGGAAGAAAGGAAAAGAAGGAATCATTCCTGTCCACATGCTTAGTGTCCAATTCAAATAAGAACAATCTACACATATCTAGGTCATCCTTAAGGAAGGCATGAGAAAGGAATAGGCAAGTTTCCACAAATGATACTCTTGTGACAAACCACATCTTTAAAGGCAAAAAGTCATCTGAAAAGTCAAGAGAATAGAAAACCTCACAGCAAATTTTTAACTATTTTTTAAAGGCATTTCAATTTGCTCATACAAAATACAACCTTAAAAGCTTGTCCTCCAAAAAATAGTTCACATCCTGTACATATTTTAAAATCATAAGAAAAATGATCAAGTCATAGTTGCAACAACAAAATCAGTTAAAGTACAAAGCATGGAAATTTCTTGTCAAAAGTATTTGGCATTGCCATGAAGGCTATCTAGCACAGAGTTCAAATTGAACAAGAGATTCCATATAGATAGTTAAATCCTCCAGATATTTTTGTCAATGACTTTACAATGATTGCATCAATCCCCAAAACTAGACTAGAAAAGGCCTTCTCAGAGTTCCATAATCAAAGCATTTGGCCAAACTGTCCAGTTGGGAAAAGCCAAATGCATGAAGAATGCCTGTTATGCATAGACTATTATAATATGCAGTTAGGTGGTCAAGGAATCCATGAGAACATGTATCTTGGATGGTTATTGCAGTGAGACAATGCACTGGTTCCATAATTTAATAGGACAGATTACATTACATTTAGGAAACTGAGCAGTCCTTTTACCTTCCTGAAACAATATTCCTCCAATTATTCTAGGTAGCTATTGGATGTAGGTAATAACTACAGGATGTGGGCCTCAACAGTGGCAGCTCACCCAAAGGGCAAGGAAGAGGCATACATAAGCAGCTGTGGACATACGTAGACTATATCCTAAAAGTTGGTCTCCTGCTGGAAGATCAGGAACCTGGAGGATGCTTCCTCATTTTCTGACAACCAGAGCAGCTGGATTCTTGACAAGATAGATGTCAAAGGGAAAACAAACCAAAGACCTTAATCAAAGAGAAAGCTAAACTAACATCAAGAGGTTGGGGGACTGAAGAATGAAACCCAGAAAAGGAAGAAAGGAAGGAAAACAACTCTCTAACCTACTAGAATAATTATATAAGGAAACGGAGGCTTTTCCCACTGAGTCGACCTGCCTCTTCTTGAAAAGGAAGCAGTATCCAGTATTCCACAGAATGAAGAAGAGCTAAAGGTGCAAGCGAGAGCAAACATTCATTATTAACCCCAGAGAGAAGATGGAAAACTTTGTATTCACAACTCCCTGGGGAGAGTCAGGCTTTACAAAAGAAATGGCATATGGTTAGTTGGGGTGGGGCAGCTATGTGATTGTAGTCAATAGAGTGACAGGCCTGGTATCTGGAAGATTTATCTTCCTGAGTTCATATCTGGTGGCAAGCACTTAGTAGCTGAGTGACCCTGGCTAAGTCACTTAAACCCTATTTGTCTCAGTTTCTTCAACTGTAAAATGAGCTGGAGAAGGAAATGGCAAACCACTGTAGTATCTTTGCCAAGAAAATCCCAAATGGGGTCTCAAGGAGTCATACATTACTGAAAATGACTGCCCAAAAAACTAACACAGGTAGTAAAGCTATCCAGTCTTCCTGGTGCAGGTACCTGGGACATGAATGAGAAACACCTAAGGCTTATTAAATCTGATAATAGTTACTCACTTCTAGAAATCATGTAGGAATAATAGGGAACCCTCAGAGAAAGTAAAGATTTGTGAAATCTTAGGCAGGAAACAACATGAAGTTTAAAGGATGTGATTAATATTTTCGTTACCATTTCCCATGGAAGTTAAGGCTTTTAGAAGTGAAAAATGGGAAGTAAACTGACTAATAAGATGTCAGAAATGGTACCATGGCTAAAAATATAAATATGTTTGACTTAGCCAAGGATACAAGGATTAAAAAGTATCTGTCAATAAGCATTTATTAAGCACTTACTATGTGCCAAGTACCATGCAGAATTCTGGGGATACAAAAAGGCAAAAAAAGTTCTCCTGACCTCAAGGGGCTCACAGTCTAGTGGGGAAGACACATGCTGACAATTGCAAACAAACAAGCTATATACAGAATAAATAATAGAAAGTAATCAACAGAGGGGTTGCTTGAATTAGGGAGGATTAGGAAAGGCTTCTTAGAGAAGATAGGATTTTAGCTGAGGTTTAATGGAAGTGATGTAATCAAGAAGAGCACTCCAGGCATAGGGGACAACCAGAGAAAACTCCCAGAGCCAACAGATGGCCTCTTTTTTCAGAGGAACAGCAAGGAGATTAGTGTCACTAGATCAAAGAGTATGTGGGGTCCTGGAGGGAGGGGTTGGGGGTGGTAAGCTGTTAAGAACACTGGAAAGGGAAAGGGAACTAGGTTATGAAGGATATCTTTACAACAAGCAGGACTTAATCATTGATCCTGGAGGTAATAAGGAGCCACAGAAATGTATGGAGTTTGGAAAAATCACTTTAGTAGCTGAATGGAGGATGAACTAAGAAGAGAGAAACTAGAGCCAGGCAGACCAACCACTTGCAATAAGTTAGGAAGAGATGAAGGCCTATACCACAGTGGTGGCAGTATCAGAGGAAAGAAGGGAGTGAATTCTGGAGATTCACTATGAAGGTGAATCAATATCCTTTGGCAATCAATTGGATATGGGGGAGAAGGAAGAGATTATGAAGAGTTGAGGATGACCCCTAGTCCAAGCATCTCGGGGACAGGAAAGATGGTGTTGCCCTTGACAGCAGTAGGTTTTGGAAGTGGGGAGAGTTTGGGGAGAAACAGGAATTCCATTTTGCTGTGTTGAGTTTAAGACATCCACAGACCATCCTATTCAATATATTGGCAGTTGAGCATGCCAGAGTGAAAATCAGGAGAGGAGTTAGGGTTGAATAAAAGATTTGAGATTCATCAAGCACAGAAATAATTGAATATGGAAGCTGAAGAGATCACCAAGTGGAGTAATATAAAGGGAGAAACAAAAGGGCCCAGGATCAAGCCCCTTGGGGCACCTACAATTTGCAAGTATGGCCAAGATGAAGATCTGGCAAAAGTGACTAAGGAGTGGTCAGATAAGCAGAAAGAGAACAAACAGGGGAGGACCCCAAAGGCTTAGGGAAGAGAGAATAACAAGGAGAAGGTATATATCCAACCCCAAAAGGAAGTTGGTCAAAATAATCAGCAGCATTTTGTGATAGAAAAAATGTAAAATAAGTAACAATGACAATGAATAAGGATAGGAAAAACAACTGTCTATCAATTGAGTAGCTAAATGGTGATATGTAAATGTAATGTTATTGAAATGAAATGTCATTGTTACTAAATGTATGAAGAATTTAGAGAAATAAGGAGTATTAATAAAGCAAAGAAATCAGAACCAGTAGAATATATACACAACTACAACAATACAAATAAAACACCAAGAGCCATGAAACTCAGATTAATTGCAATAACCAATTTTGCCCTAGAGAATAAATGATGAAATATCATTTAGTAGTAAAGTCAGCTACCATCTGTACAGAATGTTGCATGTGCTGTCAGATGTAGTCATTTTTTGGTGTAAGTGATAAATTCATTGGAAAGAGTATATCTAGAAATGAATATGATGTTTGAAAGTAATCCTCATAAACTACCATGCCTATCACTGACGTGATAAGATAAAATTCATTACTAGAATATGGTAATAAGGGATAGTTTGTTTCTAATATTTATATATCAGATGAAGCAGCAGATTCAAATTGTGTTTTCAAGAAGATACAAACCTATATGAAAAAGATAGGAAATGTAAAAGAGCACTTGGGTAAAGATATTAGACATAAAAGTGATAAAGACATGCTACAAACTGCCCAGTGAGATCAGGGAACTGGTGAAAGTTCCAGTCACATCACAAAACCAGCAGAGAAGTAGCAGAATTGTAATGGGGGCCTCCAACTATTCAGATATCTACTGAACGCCTCTGCTAAAATTATAGCCATTCATAAATTCTTGATTTGCCCAGATGATAATTTCATCTTTTAATTCTTGTAACTGACTGATCAGGTATAAGGAGGGACTAATTATTGAGATGGAAACTGACAAAGCCCTTAGGAGAAATTAATGATAAGTATGTTAGAATTCATGAAAGAGGAATGTAGGGGCACAATCTGACATACTCTGACCCTTGATGGCAAATTCCAAAGATTTCAGAAAAAAAGGTATGTATATAGTATAGGAAAAAATAGATACAAAAATAATTCACAGGAGAAAATCATTGGAGAGTAGAAATATTACTCATGAACAAAATCCTGAAAGGATGAATAATAAAGTGAACTTGGAAGTCTTAATGAAAGAAAATAGTCAATAAATCAATCAAGTATTACATATCTGCTATGTACTTAGTGCTAGGGAATACAAAGAAGGAAGAGGCTTGCATGAAAGGAAAATTGTCTCTAAGAATGAGACAATTAAGAATAATTCCTTTTATGCAAGTACAAATTATTCTGATGAAGAAAAGAAGAGGAAATGTCTAAAGAAAATGAAATGGCAACAAAGAACTTAAACGTTTAAAAAGGCATATAGTGCTCAGTGGATAGAGCTCAGGCCTAGAGATGAGAGGTCCCAGGTTCAAATGTGACCTCAGATATTTTCTAACTGTGACTCTGGGCAAGTCATGTTTTAACCCCAATTGCCTAGCCCTTATCACTCATCTGTCTTGGAACTGATACTTAGTATTGATACTAAACTAAGATGGAAGGTAAGGGTTTAAAAAAAAGACATGTAACATGAAAGTTAGGACTTATGACTGATATGGAATATTATAAATGCCATGGTCCTATAAGGATGATGAAAGGCAAACTAAACCCTAGAACAAGCTGAGGCTCATAAAAAATGCTAGAGAACCAAAAATGGCTTTTTATTGTTGAAGGTGAAAAAGAAGATGTAGGATGGAATGATCATCATTGATGAAAGGGAAAAAAGGGCCAGAGCACTCAACTCCTAGGTCTGATCTCTCTACAACAGAAAATACCTTCACCTTAGACTAATAGGTGGGAAAAAATCACCGAGGGAACTGAACCTCAACATAAATGAGGAGACATTAAGGTGTATTAAAGAAAACTCTAGAAATCCTCAATGAAATCACCTCACTAGAAAAAATGACACAACCTGAGGATGTGACTTGAATAGTTGTTAGGTAATCTTTGAAGAAGCAGGTACAGAAAAGAACTGTTACCTAACTGGAAATGGAGAGAAACTTTTTTTTTCAAAAAGGTGGATTTTCCTAACTATTACAGATTCACAGGATTAATACTGGTTGCTGACAAAATTCTTGAACAAATTATGAAACCTAAAATGGACTCTCATTAACAAGTTTGCAGGCCTCTGTTCCTGATTTGTTTTATTCAACCTTTTTTAATAAATGACTTGGGGAAACATGGAGTAAAAAATACTAAAAGCTAATTTATTTCTATAGCACAACAGTTTTCAAATGCTTTTCCATACAACCACATATGTTGTGAACTATGCCTAGAATACAGGAAGTATATTGAGACAAGGAAAAGTACTGTACCTCTGTCTTATAGATGAGCATAATGTTGAGTTTAAGCCACTTCTTCAAGGGCACCTAGTCAGAACAAGATGGAGGCTTTGACTTGGATACATGCCTGAGTCAGTCCTAAAATCTTTTTATTTGATCATACTGATGTCTACAATTTTGACAAGCATGCCAAAAAAGCATGAAAAGAGCCAATAAATAGTTTCTAGAATCAAGATTCAAAGGAGATCTTGACAGTGTGGAATGGTGACCCAAATCTAACAAGATAAGGATGAACATTCTCCCTGGGTTTCTTTAACATCTGACTTTGTCAACTTCCTTCCCAATCACAGTCATCCCCCCTAAGTCTCACAGCTCAGCCCTCTGCTAACACTCCTCCTTTGTACTTCCCTTCATAGATAACATTCATCTTTCTTCACCATTTCAACTACAAAAGCCTTTATGCAGCCCTGTATTTCCAGTTTTATATGTCTTCCCTCAAACTCCCTTATTGTTTAATGCCAAATTTATAATGTTTAGCCACACATTAACCACTCCTTGCCAGATAAGATTCATCAACCACCTACCAATTTTGTAGTTTTGAGAGGAATGTGATATAGTGGAAAGCACTTTGAAGGTTCAAATCCTATGACACCACTTGAAATCCTAAGAGTGAAACTGAAATGTCTGTGCCACACAACTAATATGAGGAAAGTGTTCTCTTTTGGTGTCATAAATGAACTGCTTTGTTTTTTTTGTTAATAGCCATCTTTCCTCCAGGCTCAAAATACTGAGATTGTCTTGGATTCTCCCCATTTCTCTGCCTTTGTTCAACTTCATCAAGTCCAATACATGCCTCCTCTGAGCTCTTGAATTTGTTCCTTACCTCTCCAATCTCATCCATCATCTCAAATCAGTCCCTTCTCTCCATGTCCAAACCACGTTGCTTCCAGACCAATAATCTTCCTAAACATACTTTCATTACTATACTTCCTCTACCCCAAAACCCATGATTAATTTCTCTCTGCCCTAGCCAATTCAAGAAGCATCTCAGTCTCATATATTCAAAGCCCTACAAACAAAATCCGGCCTCCTTTCCTGACACGAAGCACTCTGCTCCAGTCAGCTTTCCTTATTAACCATCCTGCTCACCCCAAAATCTATTTCTGTGATCTTGCTACTCTATTTTCCACACAACCTGTCCATTTTTTTTGCCAGCCTTTCAAGACCCACACAAGTCTTGACTCCAGAACACACTGATGTCTCTAACTTTCATCATACTTAACCCCCTCCAAGCAGCAGCACAAACTTTTGTTTTCAAATGTCTTGTCACACCCTATTAATAAGTGAAAGAGCCATGTCTTGTATTTTATTACTAAATAATTCGTGGATTTTTTGATTAATGGACTGGCTCTTATACACTGCATCACTGCTGGCCTGGTATATACCTAATGGGCATTTAACATCAATTAATAATGAAGTTTGGAGACAAATGAATAGAGTAAGCAATATATCCCAACTCATCACACATTAACTCGATTCAATTCCGTTTAATTTTCTTTTTTTAAAAAAAGTCAGTCTCTAGATGAAACAAATCAAGATTCTGAAGTTCAGTGGTAAGATTTCCAGACTTCCTCCAAAAGGTCACACCCTATGGTTGGGAAATTTACCAACCAGTTTAAGATTCTGCTGCTCTGCGAAGATGGGCAGTAGTCACGGTAATTTCTCCAGCAATACCGTAACTTCCTGCAAAGGGGGTACGTTTGTCACCAGATCCTGAACCCTTTTTGCCTACATCTTCTATTGGGATAGCAACAGAAAGAAAAACTGGGCTTTGTGGTCTGGGGGGTTCTTGTCCACTCAGAGGAGAGTTACCATTCGGGGGGGCTGGGGCATGTTTCTGGAATTTCTGTTCGGCAGGAACAGCAATTGGAACTTGGACTGCAGTATATCTCTTGGAGGGATCTGGCTGTGGAATAACAGTATGTCCAGGAAGAGGTTTCCACTCCTGGGTTTCCTGAACATTTGAGCCTACTAAAATAAAAGGTGGGGCACCGGTCCTCTTGGAGTCGTCCATCATCACATAAGTTGGAGAAGTAACTTTCGGTGGATGCTGCAGAAACTGTGGCTCCTTAGCATTAGACACATAGAGGGTTGCTTGGGGAAAAGGCCCAGGTGCAGGTGGTGGCGGTGATGGGCGGCTTTGTTGGTTCATATCAGTTAGACAATAAAGGGTCCACATGTTAGAATATGGTGGTGGTTGTCCTGCTTCGCTTGCTGCTATCGCTATAAAAAACAAAAAACAATTTGCAGGCATTAAAGGTTTGGTCTCTGTATCAAGCGCTATGCACAGAAATGTCTTTGCGATTCTTTTACATATCAACAGGTTGTAATGCTATGTGCCATAAAGCATGCTATAGAGAGGGCTATGAGAATTGTGTTTGGTAACATGAACTGAAAAGAGGAGTTTTGCACAGTTGAAAAAGGAGAACAATGTTGTGGCTGATAGCAAATAGCAGGGACGTTAGGGTTGTGGCTAAGGAGGCCCCTTTCATTCCAAGTTCCTGTTTCCTTGTGCTTAAGCTGACTTCAGACATAGCTTCTGCAGATTCCTCCGAGAAGACATCCACATGCAATTAAATTCAGTTTCACAAAAATATCAGCTGAAAAGGATGCTGAGCTATTGAAAACAGCACTAATGCCATTATAGCACTTACATGCAGAATGACATTTTTCCTTACTGAGGGAAGTCAGCACTGGAGGCCATCTTTTGGGTACTTTTAGCCAACGATAGACCAAATAATTATGACTACCCAAAGGCACCAACAATCTCCCCATTCATACGGCTTTGCATATGAAATGCCCCATGTTCCCTGACTCACTGCCCCAGAGAGCACCTCCAACATAGGCAGAATTTGAAATGATAGATCCAGAGTGGCAGTAAAAAAAAATATCTGCCTAGGGCACACCCCCTTCAAAGAAGAGAGAGGTCCAAAGGTCCGGCAGATTATCTACTACTACCCCACAGAACCAACCATGTCAATTCTGATTTGCCTAGAGGAGACGTGCTATCTTGGAGAACTGAATCCCAGAACAGGGAAAGGGAGAAAGAGTACCTTGTGTCAAAAAGGGGGGGGGGTACCAGAATTTAGCCTTAGTCAATGTGCTGACTTCATCTTTTGCACACCCAGGGATTTGCCCCTAGTGCAAGCCTTCTTTCAGTAAAGGAAAAGCCCCATTATGCATAGGCTGAGAATGATGTTTACAATAGCTGAGGACATGTTTTCGACTAATATTTTGTTAAACTTCATATATGCATATGCATATATATATGTATTTATATATGCACAAGCCAAGTCTTCCTTTTAAACAACAAAGCAGTTTGAGTTATCAGAATGCTAGGAAAATACCTGGGGAAATATTGTCAAATAAAAAAAAATTAAAGGCCTGGATATTCTGATAGCTCAATTTCAGTGAGAAAAAATATCCTCTTAGAGCTGATGATAATAAAGCCTGATCAATGTCAGCTCAAAAGTATAGACATTTTTTCTCCATTAAAAATGCTTAAGCACTGGTAGACAGGGACTTGGGATGGAAGTGCTGCCTAAGGCCACAAGCTTAATGACCATGCCACATGCTACAAACCTCAGCACTGTGCCTTGCTTTTGCAGCTGTATTGAATTCCCCTTTTCATGTCGCCAAACAACAATTAGATATTTTTCTAAAAACCTGCTTTGCTAAAACTTCTCCTAGTCACACGTGGCTCCTTTGAGCCCAGGTTGAGAGTTTCTGCAGATAGGAATAGGGGAACTGGATCATACATGTTCTTTCCCTGAAGAAAAATTAAGGGACTTAAAGCAACTGTTATAAAGGAGGCACAAATCACCTCCTTATATGGCTGGATTGAGATGGACAAATTAGCTCACCTTTGGGGCAACATGAGAGATGATCTAGTTAGCTGAGAATACAGCTTGATCTTAGTGAGGCACACAGATGAAAACCAGTCACCTGAATCACATCAATACTTAGATAAGAACTTGGCTGTCCTTTTAGCTATTAGAGCCATCTGTGATGCCCTCAATACTCAGAGCTTGCCCCAACTTTTCCTCTCCCCATCCAGCTGCTATATTGCTTATTCTGTTGCAGAAAGCTCCCAAAATGGGGAGGGGGACAGGAAAGAAACTAAATGCCTGACCCAGTTCCTCCAACCCAGATGCAGAATTCTCCTGACCCTGTGCGAAAGCAGTCAAACACACCACCATTTTTCCCTATTTTTGAGTTTAAATGCCACCACTTATGTAAATACATTGCAGTAGAAGAGATTTTGCTTTAGCAGAAGTGAGAAATTTCAAACCAATGGTTAAAGTCCTTAAAAACACCCTTCATTCATTTGGTTTTGAAACTGGGCAGCCCCACAAATGTGTAGCATGGCCACGCTGCTATATTTTCTGGCTACAAATTTTAAAATCCTCACTCCCACAAATGTAAAACCTCAAGCCATGAGCAAGGCATTTAAAAGGAATTGACATTTAAAAAAAAACAAAACACACACACACACACAAAGGAAGTTAAAAGACCATATGAAACCAGACTTCAGGGAGCTAACCCAACACTTGTAAGACAAATGTATAAGTATCTAATTTTCTTACCTTGTGGCTCCAAACCTTCTTCAGGCGCTGCTTCCCCTTCCTCTTCTTCCCCTGCTGGTTCATCTTCCAGTTCAATTGGAACTTCTGGGATTTGAGGGGTCTCACTAACTGTAGTTTTTACAGTTACAACGGAGTGTACTGATTTTGGAGTTCCCCCAGAACTGACAGGTATTTCCTCTGGGGATGCAGTATTGGCCCTTGGTTCAGAGTGAATGGAATATGCAGACCCCTCAGCAGCCAGAGATTTTGCAGAACCTTCATCGTGCACAGATTTTACAGAGCCCTCAGCATGCACGGATTTTACAGACCCCTCAGCGTGAACTGATTTTGTAGAACCTTCAGCATGCAGGGATTTTACAGAACCCTCAACATGCAAGGATTTTACAGATCCCTCAACAAGCACAGATTTTGCAGATCCTTCAACATGCAGGGATTTTGCAGACCCTTCAGGAGCTTGTAGGGATTTTATAGACCCCTCAGCATGCAGGGATTTGGCAGACCCCTCAACATGCAGGGATTTGGCAGACCCTTCAGCAGCCTGCAGGGATTTTACTGACCCCTCAACATGCAGGGATTTTGCAGACCCTTCAGCAGTGTGCAGGGATTTTACAGACCCCTCAGCAGTATGCAGGGATTTTACAGACCCTTCAGCAGTATGCAGGGATTTTACAGACCCTTCAGCAGTATGCAGTGATTTTATAGACCCTTCAGCAGTATGCAGTGATTTTATAGACCCTTCAGCAGTATGCAGTGATTTTATAGACCCTTCAGCAGTATGCATGGATTTTACAGACCCTTCAGCAGTATGCAGGGATTTTACAGACCCCTCAGCAGTATGCAGGGATTTTACAGACCCTTCAGCAGTGTGCAGGGATTTTGCAGACCCTTCAGCATGCAGGGATTTTACAGACCCTTCAGCAGTGTGCAGGGATTTTGCTGACCCTTCAGCATGCAGGGATTTTGCAGACCCTTCAGCATGCAAGGATTTTACAGATCCCTCAACTTGCAGGAATTGTGCAGACCCTTCAGCAGCTTGCAGGGATTTTGCTGACCCTTGAGCAGTGTGCAGGGACTTTACTGACCCCTCAGCATGCAGGGATTTTGCAGAGGCCTCCACATGGAGAGACTTTGCAGAGGCCTCCTCATGGAGAGACTTTGCAGAGGCCTCCATAACCAGAGACCTTGCAGAGGGCACTACTTGTGGAGACATTGCAGAGGCCTCCTCATGCAGAGACTTTGCAGAGGCCTCCATAACCAGAGACCTTGCAGAGGGCACTAGTTGTGGAGACCTTGCAGAGGCCTCCTCATGCAGAGACTTTGCAGAGGTCATTATCTCTGGGGGTTCTGGTTCTGGTTCTGCCTCTGCCTCTGCCTCTGCCTCCATCTCTGCCTCTGCCTCTCCATACACTGAGAATTCTGATTTTTCAGCGATTACTGATGATCCATGTTTTATAGGCTCCTCTAGGGGTGGAGATTTTGCAGAGGCTACGGATTTTGCAGAGGCTACAATTTTTGGAGAGCCTACAGACTTTGCAGACACCATGGAGGCTGTCTCATGAGCTATATGAATTTGGCTTTCTGATGGTAGCTGCTCAGTCTCACAGAAACCTTCTATTGGTTCATTAAAAGGGACTATTATGTGCTCTGATATATGCTCTACAAAAGCTGCTCCTTCAGTCTCAGGCTCATTACATTCAGATGAAATATGAATGGATGATGTATACTCAAAATCAGCCTGGCAAAGGACTTCAGGAGCTTGATCGTGAGCAGGAAGTTCTTGTTCACCCTGCAAGGGGTGTGAGGAAGCCGAGGATGTCTCACCCTTAGTATCTTTGGAACCTATATCTATACGGATGGATGTTTGACTCAGAAGCTGAGGTGCTAAATTTGGAAGGCTGGACACGGAAAAATCTTCAAAAGCCTCTAAGGACAGACACATATCGGAAAGAGAAGGCATACTTGTTGCCACATCCACCATTAAAACTTCAGAATGAACAGATGCAACGTTACCTAACATCTGGGCAGCTAGCTGTGCTGGGTCAGCTGGGACATAAGCAAATTCCGGTGAGGCAGCTGCGAGTGGAGATGGTGAGGATGGTGGGGTGGATACCTTAGGGGTAGTTGCTTTGGGAGAGGGCTCACTAACTGATTCTGATGTCTCTTCCGGCTCTGCAATTTCAGTGTGAACCGATGGGAACTGGGTGGTTTTGTTGCTAAACAATGGTCCTGAGATATTGTCTTCCTCCGTGTCTGTAGACTTCTCCTTCCGTTTAGGTTCTTCACAAGGCACAGTTGATGGTTCTGGCTCTTTTGCACTCTCTACTTTCTTCTCCTGTGTTGTTCCTTCTGACCATTTCTCTACTAAATAAGCATAACAGTAAAAAAGGTTAAAAGTCAGTAGGTCCCCCCCCCATACCCCCTCTATTTCTGTATTTATCTCATAATTGGACATTTACAGTCTTCAAAGTCAAATGAATGAATACATAAGGGATTTGAATTAGTATCCAGTGTGAAATTTTTCTACCATTCCTCAAACAGCCTTCCAAGTTATTTTTTAAGTTGAATTTATATTTAGATGTAGTTAAGACAAAGTAACAATTTATATTTACAGGACACATTATACGTTACAAAAAACACTGTGGGATAAATAAACAAACAGGTTTAGGTTCATGTAGCAGCTCTCTCTAGTCACAAGCCAGAGAATAGAGCAGTCATTGCAGGAGAAGCAGTTACCCTCAGTTTACCTTTCTCTATCTCAGTAAGAAATAGTTTCTTTCAGTTTACACTCTTCTATTTCAGGATACATTAGCTCACTTAACTTTTACATCATCTCTGTGAGGGTATATATGGTGACCAAAAAAGGGGTTATTCAAACTATTATACTATGAGCTGTGTCTAAATATATGCAAGTTGTAAACATAAATGAAAAATAACTTACGGCTCACATTTAATGATATATATGCATATATATATATATATAATGGGGGGAGCAAGGAATTCCTTTGTGCCCTTAAAAAAACAAAGCTCTATATTCTTCTATTGGTTATAAATGTTGGTTGTTATTGGTGAGAATCAATCAAATTAATCCATCAACATGCATTTATTAAATGTCTGTCATTGTGATAGATGCTGGGCATAAAAAAACCACAGAAGCAAGACAATCTCTTAACCTCATAAGCCTTACTCTCTATAGAGTACACAAGAACTGTAAAATGATGCTATTATTAACAAAAAGTGTCACCACTTTTCATTTTAAGGAAATCTGTACAAAAATTTTAATTTAAGAGAACTGATAGAATAATATACAAATCTGTTTTTACAAAACATGAAGATTGTTACAAAAACATTGAGGATTATCAGGTCAACCGATATTGACACCTGTGGATAATGTTGCCCTAGTTGTATCAGCAGTTACTTTACCAAGATAAAAGGAGTAAGAAAGAAACAAGCTATATTCTGGAAGCTGCAAGTGTGGAATCAGAAGTATCTGCTAGACTGGAAATAAATTCCTATGGCATGGGGAGGAGGAGAATAAGCAATGATAGATGAAAAATGTTGTAATGCATATTTTTTAAACCCTTACCTTTTGTCTTGGAAACAATACTGTGTATTGGTTTCAAGGCAGAAGAGTAGTAAGGGCTAGGCAATGGGGGTCAAGTGACTTGCCTAGCGTCACACAGCTGGGAAGTGTCTGAGGTCAGATTTGAACCCAGGATACCTCCCCCTCTCTAGGCCTGGCTCTCAATCCACTGAGCTACCTAGCTTCCCCCTGTGATGCATTTTTAAGGCAATGGTGCCTTTACACTGGTCTGCCACTATATTTTTACCACCTTACATACAATATCCTCCCCCAAAATGTTTCTAATGTATATCCTGGGAATTGTGTGTGTGTGTGTGTGTGTGTGTGTGAGAACATCTCTCTAACTTTAAAAGAAAACAATACAGACTTATATGTTCTATTTATATTTTTTAACAGTCACATTTGCTACAGATTCCTACTTCTATAAAACTCTAAGAAACCTGTATTTCTCAAAGCTGTGTGTCAGTAGCATAGCCATTAGGGTTGTGATGGTGAAACTATGGCACATACACCAGAGATGGCATTTCTAGACCTCTCTGTGGGAACACATTCCAAGGACCCAGTTCCCCAATCCATGGTTCTTGCAGCACAGAGTTCACCAGAGTTCTTAACTAGAAAGCTGGAGGAAGGAGCAGCTGTGCTACTTCCTTCCCTCTCTCCCCCTCTCTTCCAGACAGCATCCCTTGCAAGACAAGATTTCTCCAACCCATTCAGAATCCAATGGCCTCTTAATTACCTTTGGCCTGATTGAGACAGAAACACAACTTATGTCTTTACTATCAGAAGCAACTAGTGTTCTTTATGATACAAAGTATTTTTGGGATTTAGGGATGTGCCTTTTGAGTTGTACTTTAAAAATGTTCAAAACTGTAATCTAGTAATTTAGTAATAAATTGTATAAACCTGGGAACTAGGCTAAAAGCCTCTTCCCTGTTCTAAAGCTCCCTTTCCAGGTTTCTTTCACAAGCAAATTTGGGCTTAATTTGCATTCTTCTTCCCCTTACTTCTTATTCTTACTAGCCCCATTCAATTTTGTATTCAAAGGAATGCCAACCTGAGGGAATACAGGTGAGCTAAAGGCTCTGGACAACACAATAGTGGTTTGTCAATCTCCCAAATCAGCCCTGTATCCAGATTAAAACCTGATTTCAAACCATCAACTAAATTCTGCCATCTGAATTCTAAGTGCCTGAGTAGATAAGATATTTAAGACACTCAGAATTATCTATAGAGGATGAAGAAAAAATAGTATAGAAAATCAATATATTCCTTCATCTACTCATAGGCAGTTTCCCTTATTGATATCACATGCTGCTTCCCTATCCCTCAGAAACTCACCAAAAAATTGTTTATTTAAAAAAATTAAATACAAATTACTCTCCAATCCTTTCACAGAAGATTCATATTCCCAGAATCACAAGGAATGCTAGGGTTTGAGGACACAGGGGAACTGGGATCCTTCCTGGGTAAAAATGAGAACACAGACCAGGAGAGCATTGACCATGCTTTTCCCTACATCACACCACACCTTGGAAGCACCAAAAACTATAGACCCCACAGAGCTAACTCTAAAAACAGCAGCCCTTTAAAATCCTTTAAACCCCTGAAGCTTGGAATAATGTCTTACCACCCCCCCAGGTGAGCAGAGTCCAACTTTAACATAAACTAACAGCTTAGAAAACAAAGTTCAAAATCAAGAAATAGACTAGAAAAAAGATTAAATAGCAAAAAAAGGAACTTGACTATAAAAAACTACTATAGTGGCAGCAAAGACCAAGACACACAAACTCAGAAGAAGATATAATGCAAAAATTATAACAAAAGCCTCAAAGATAAATACCAATTAGACAAAAGCCCAACAAGAATTTCCAAAAGAATTAAAGAGATAAAAGTGGTAGAAAAAAATGGCAGAAGAAAAATTTGGAAAAGAAATTAGAATGGTATAAAAAATTATGAAAAGGAAGTTAATAGCTTCATAAAAGAGTCACAAACAATATTAAAGAAAACAATACTTTAAAAATAGAATTGGCTTAATGATAAGAGGCACAAAAACTCACTAAAGAAAAGAACTTCCAAAAGAATTGAAATGGAAAAGGGGAGGTACAAAAGCTCACTGAAGAAACTAGTTCCTCAAAAAATTAGAATTGGGCAAATAGAGGCCTCCATGAGAATTCAAGAAAAACAAAATTTTAAAAATGAAAACGAGAACAAAAACATGAAATTATCTCATCAGAAAAACAGCTGACCTACAAAGTATAATGAGGATAGAGAATTATGTTGGAATGCTCCCCAAAATGAATGGTGTGAGAAAGAGGGATGCACTGGATAAAGGGAGAAGTATGATGGGGAAAATTTTCTCACATAAAAGAGGTACATAAAGAAGAACTTTTATAGCAGAAGAAAAAATGGGGGTGGATAACAAGCAATTCTTGAACCTCATTCTCCTCAGAATTGGTTCAAAGTGGGACTAATATATCCTCAGTTGTGTACATAAAAACTATCTTACCCAATAAGGATAATTTGGAGGGGAAAAACATAAGAGAAAGTGAGGATGGTAAAAGAGGGGGCAAATTAAAGGAGTGACAAACTAAAAAAAAAGAGTAGAAGGAGAAGAAAATTGGATGAAAGGAAATATAACACTAATAATTATGAATGTGAATGGGATGAGCTCACCCCATAAAATGGGTGCAAATAGCAGAACAGATTAGAAACTAGAATTCAACAAGATGTTATTTACAAGGGACATACTTGAAAGAGGAAGGTTTACACACAGATTAAAGGGCTGGAGTAGAATCATATATGCTTCAGTATATGATCTCAGACAAAAGCAACAGCACAAAAAATTAGACCTAATTAAAAGGGATAAGTAGGGAAACTACATTTAGCTTTTAAAAAACATAAGTGAAAGTAAATATCAAAATGTTTTACAATAAAGTTTCTCTGACAAAAGGCCTTATTCAATCAAATACTTGTCAAATTTATAAAAATAAGAACTATTCCCCAATTGATAAATGGTCAAAGGATAAAAGTTATCTCTAGAGCCATATAAAAATGATCTAAATCACTGAGTAGAGAAATATAAGTTAAAACAACTCTGAAGAGTACCACCTCACATCAATCAGAGGGAAAATAGGTACACTAATGAGTAAGTTGGTGGAGTAGTGATCCAATCATTCTAAAGAACAATTTGGAACCATGTTCAAAGGGCTATAAAACTGTTCAAACCCTTTGACTCGGAAATACCACTACTAAGTCTGTATTCCCCCCAAATAAGAGGAAAAGTAAAAGGTATAAAAATATATAAATTCTTTTCATGGTGGCAAAGGGGATGCTCATCAATTAGGGAATGTCTAAACAAATTATAACATGATTTGTGATGGAATACTATTATGCTATAAGAAATAATGAGAGGAGTGGTTTCAGAAAAATAGCAAGGCATACCTATGTTATATGAAACACAATGCAAACTGAATTAAGAAAAACTAGGAAATTTTTCTATAGTTATAGCAATGTTGTAATGATGATCAACTGTTCAAGACAGCTATGCTACTCTAATTAGTACTGCAATCCAAGACTATTCCTAAAAGACTTTTGAGGAAAAAAAATACTATCTACCTCCAAAAGGAAATATCATGAACTCTGATTGCAAAGTGAAGTATCATATTCTTATTTTTTGCAATATGGCCAATACATTTTACATTATTTCACATGTATAACTGATGAGATATTGCTTGCCTTCTCAGTGAGTATGGGAGAACATGGAACTCAAAATTTTTTTTTAATGTTAAAAAATAAATTAATAAAATAAAATACTAGAAGAGAAGGTATTCTTGATTTGGGTAGTCAAACACAATCAATGTGACTTTTGAGATATGTATAAAGAACACAAAAACCCAGGATGGGTTTTTGATATTATTTCTGACTTTTATTCCTTTAGTATAAATTGGCTCTGCAACCAATTTAATAATTATTTATTAGAAGGTCTCTAAGAGAAGATTGGTGTTTGAAAATCACGTTATCTGCAATTCATTTTAGTTAATAAAATACTAACTATAATGTCAAAGTTTGAAGAGACTTTAAAATAATTTAATCCAAATCTTTAATTTTATAAATGAGGAAATGCAAAAAAATAAATTAAAAATATCATTTTTTTTTGCAAATTTAATGTTCCAAATATTTGGGGAAAACTACTTTAAAAGGAAGCCTGCAGCAAAATATCTGCTTCTCCTCAAAAGAGACAGGTTTGGTTATAATGGTTAAAAGTTTCTATTTTAAAATGAAAAAAATGTGGGAATCTGGTTATTTTAAATGAAAACCTTTGCTTTATCCTTTAAACATTTAAAAACAGAAATTGTGGGGCAGGGAATGAAAAGCCCTATAGAAGGCAACACCAGGTATAAGGCAAAGAGGACTCTATAGTTCAGCTATAGTTTATATTAGCCTTAAGTTGTCAAGCTAATAATAAATTTATATTTTATACTTGAGGGAATAGGAAAACAGTAAATGTTTTTTTTTTTAAGTTTGGGGAATATTTTATACAGCCTTCCTTAGGGTTTTCACAATCACCCTGTTTGTTTTTAAATGTTTAAAGGTAAAAACAATAAAATCCCAAAACAAAAAAATCACAATAGGTCTTAAGAGCTGAAATAGACATCAGAGGTTATATAGTGGAATGCCCCCCATTTTAAAGATGAGGAAATTAAAATCCAGGGGAAAATACTTGACCAACATCACAGAAGATGCCTGGGGAACTAAGTAAACAATCTTCTGCAAAAGATAAGATTTAAGCTATCTTAAAGGAAATCCAGGGAAACTAAAAGTCAGAAGTCAAGACAGACTATATTTCCTATGTCAGGAATGAGACTCTAAAGGCATCGAGATGGAAGATGTGCTAGGTGAAAGGAACAGCTTAATAGAGACAGATCAAATGTGTGTATGCTAAAAAGTATTAGAAGACTGGAAATGTGGGAAAGCATCAGTCTATGAAGAGCTTTAAACCCCAAACAGAGGATTTATTATATCCTAGAGGTCATAATTGTAAACAATGTTAGAGTGCAGGCAAGAAAGAGTTAAGAGGGGGCCTGAAGTAGGATGGTAGCAGCTCTATCTGGGAAGAGTAGGGGATGTAGATGAGAGCTGTTGGTAAAGTAAGAAAAATAGATGAAAAAGAGAGGAAAGAGAAGCTGTAAGAGCAAGGTTCAAAACATCCAAAATACTTTAATCCAAAGCAGGATTCTTTATGTTAATTCATTTACACACCATCTCTGGCATCTATATTCCATTTCTCTTTGCTCACAATGCTGCTTCTTTAGGTTCCATTTGCCAAACTGTAAACCAAGATGTTCTCCCTTTCCCCTTTTTCTTAACACATATTCTTCACACAGGTGCCAAAGTAATATTCCCTAAATCATAAAACTTCCCTAAAAACATGCTCAAAAACCTCCTCTGGTTTCCTATTCCCTCTAGGATAAACTATAAACTTTTATTAGCCTGGCAATTTAAGGCTAAGATAGACTACACAATTGAACTAGTCTAATCCACCTTGTCCTATACCAGTTCAGCTGGTATTGCCTTTCTTTTGAACTTTCACCACTAACCTCACTTGCTATTTTCTCTCTTCTATTCCTTCTCAGGCTGACCCTCAAAATTCATTCATTTAACTAAGTATGCTATATCACCTGCCTCCAAACATTCATTCACCCAGGAAATTCACAGTCTTCATTCAAATCTTATTTCAAGTGTAACTTTCTTTCTTTGGTGCTTTTCTCTAATTCTTTCTTTCTTCTGTCTCCCTCACCTCCCACAGTTCTGTCTTCTCATCTTCTTAAATTTCACCCCCTCCCAAAGCACATTGTTGAGTTTTTTTTAATGCCCAGCACCTATCACAGAAGCTTGCAAATAAATTGTCATTCAATCATTCATTCATTTATCAGTCTTTCTTGCCTGACTCTTCATGGCCTCATATGGGGTTTTCTTGGCAAAGAAACTGGAGTGGTTTGCCATTTCCTTCTTTATGATGAAAAACTGAGGCAAGCAGGATAGTAAGTGGCTTGCACAGAGTCACACTGCTAATAAGTGTCAGAGGCCAAATTTGATCTCAAGAAGAAGAGTCTTGTTGACTCCAGGCCTGACACTCTATCCATATAGCCACCTAGCAAATAGACAGTCTTTAAAATATAATAATAAAATATAATCCTTACCTTCTGTCTTAGAATTAATACTGGGGGAAGCTAGATGGTTCAATGGATTTAGAGCCAGGCCTAGAGATAATAGGTCTTGGGTTCAAATTTGATATCAGACACTTCCTAGTTGTGTAACCCTCAAAAGATCACTTAACCCCCACACTGCTTTGCCCTTACTGTCTTTAATGCCTTGGAACCAATACTTAGTATCAATTTTTTTTGGTAACCTGTCTTAGAAGGAAAGAGTTATTTTTTTAAAATGCCAATTAAATTACCTTTATGAAGGGTTATTAAAAAAAGAATTGCTACTAAGTATTGATTCCAAGGCAAAAGACCATGGAGATTTAGTGTCTTGTCCATGGTCACATAACTAGATAATGTCTGAGTCCAGATTTAAAACAAGGACCTACCATTTCCAAGGCCTGTATGTTTATTTTTAATGAATGAAATTTGGAGTTTGGGTACCAATTCTGAAATCAGTGTTTACAACAAAGCCTAAAGAGCAAAACCAAACAGAATTCCAAGGGCAGAAAGTTGGGGAAAATGAAGGCTAGGAAGAAGGCAAGATCAGCAGAAGGGGTAGGAAAATGAGTTTATATTGGCACTATTTTCAAACACCTTCTATAAACTTATTGTCCCAGTCACACAGGCTCACAATTTCAGTGTCATCTTTGACTCACTTTCCCCACAACTCCACATATCCAATCCATTAAAAATCTTACCATTTGTTCTTTTAAATAACATCTTATAAATGATGTGGCTACAAAAATGCCATACTCCAGTGCCTTCATCAAATCTCACCTGAACAATTACAGTAGCCTTCTAACTCAGTGCCCTTTTCTCTGCTTTCTAAGTCTCTTATCTATTCTAATTCATTATTCACTCAGATACAAAACTGATTTTCCTAACATTTCCTAACATCTCCTAACAAATAAGCTCAAAAACTGTTACACTAAGGATGTGTTATTATTTTGTGATGAAAAGTTTGTTATTTTAAAGTAATTTTAAGGGTAAGAAAGTTTTTTTTTTTTTAAATATATTTTATTTGGTCATTTCCAAGCATTATTCGTTAAAGACATAGATCATTTTCTTTTCCTCCCCCCCCCCCAACCCCCCATAGCCGACGCGTAAGTCCACTGGGCATTAGATGTTTTCTTGATTTGAACCCATTGCTTTGTTGATAGTATTTGCATTAGAGTGTTCATTTAGAGTCTATCCTCTGTCATGTCCCCTCAATCTTTGTATTCAGGCAGTTGCTTTTTCTCGGTGTTTCCACTCCCATAGTTTATCCTTTGCTTATGAATGGTGTTTTTTTCTCCTGGGTCCCTGCAAGTTGTTCAGGGACATTACACCAAAGGGTAAGAAAGTTGCTGCCTCCCAGGATCCAGAGACTGAACTCCTTTGCAGAGGATGCCAAGGATATATTCCATGGAGACCACATGCTGCTCTAGGAGATCCTGAGCAAACTTTTGATGTGAAAAAATTGAACCAATTTGGGGGGGGGGTTAAATTAATAAATTAATTTGTTTTGTTAAAATGCATGTTTTTATTAATTGCATTTGTTTTGTTAAATGCTTTTATTTTGTGTTGTGCAAAAGGGGACTCTAGCCCCCACAACTGGTTTTGTTCTTGTTTCCCTTTTGTTTCATTATCCCCAGATAGTTGTATTTTTTCCTTGTAAAAAATGTATATATCTTTAGTTTGTTATGTTTGAAATGATCCATTGGGGAGACTGGTCTCCCAAAGGATCACGGGGAAATTTGGGTTTTTAAAATATTGTGTGGGGGGGACTGCATCCCCCAGCATTCTCCAGGGGTCCCCCTACTTCCTGGTATGGGATTGGTCTTGAATTAGACCAATCCCATGCTAGGGAGGGACCCCTTTGAATCTTACTAGATTTGGGGTTTAGTGGGGGGATAGTCAATTTCAGGATAGGGAAACTCTGGTGTTTTTTCTTTCAATAAAGTTTTTGAAAGATCAGAGAAATAGTTTTCTTTCAGCATTACAAGGATAAAATATAAAGTCAATAAGCAATTTGTTAAGTACTTTTATGTGCCAGAGACTATTAAGCATTGGGAACAAAAAGAAAGCAAAGATAGTCCCTACTCTGAAAAAGTTTTCATGGTCTAATGAGAGAGAGAACATGAAAATAATTATGTACAAACAAGATACATCTAGGATAAATTGGGGGAAATGTGCAGAGGGAGGGCATTTGCATTACTGTGGTTAGGCATTGAGGATGAACTTTAATTAGGACTTGAGGGAAACAATAGAGAAATCAAGAAGAAGAAATGTGGAGAGAGATTAGGCATGGGGGGACTTGTCAATGAAAAGGCCTAGACATCCATGGAGAAGCAAGAAAGAGCAACAATGCCAGTGTTGCTGGATGGAGAGAGAAGTAGAGGATAAGAAGACTTAGGAATGTTAGAAAGGGCTTTAAAGTGCCAGATGATTTTATATTTAACCCTAAATGTATGCTAAAGGAAGCTACTGAATTTTACCCCTTCCTACCCCCTCCTCTTCTCCTTAGGCAAATTACTCATCTCTTCTTCCTCTAAAGACTTGCTCTGCTATTCCTCACATATTACAAGCCATCCATGGTCTTTGTGCTGCCTCCCATGTTTCTCATTCTTCCACTTTTTAGTTTTCTTGGGTTACTACTTCAAGACAGCTCAAATTCTACTTTCTTTGCAAGAGTCTCTCTTTCCCAGTCTCATCTCTGCCCCAGGTACTGAGATTATCTTGCATCCACTTTATATATTCTTCTATATTCCTAGTTATGCAATTTTCCTTATTTAAAATGTTAGCTTCTTGAGGTCAGGTATTATTTTTACTTTCTTTGTACCTTCCATATGAACAGTACCCCTGACACAAAATATGAACTTAATGTGTTTACTTCCTAACTGACCAAAGGCAGTCAATACCTGTGTCAAAGAATCTTTTAACCTGAACCAAGGCATGGAACAAACACAACGATGTGAAAATGTATAAAAAGTAGAAGCCAACCAACTAGATGGAGTTATGCATGCCCTACATCAAGATTTCAAAAAGTCCAATTATTGATTTATAAATTTATATAAAATAAACACATTAAAAACAAAGATGAATACAGATAAGAATGGTCAAACATGAACTGATGCAAAATGAAATAAGTTGAATCATAAAAGTACTACATTGTAAAACAGAAGAAAATAAATGTACTATTTAACTTAAATGAGTAAGCTTAACTCTTAAAAAGAAGAGAAACTACCTTGGTGGTCATCTAAGTAGAAAGCCCCTTAAGATAATTCTCATATCAAGTCATTAAAAGTATAAAAGAGAATAGGAAGGCCATTTTTTTCTCTTTTGTCACTTGTAAGTATCCTATTTTCCAGTGGCCACATTTGATTACCTGTATCTGTTGCAAGAGAAAGACTCATGACAATACTGGGGGGGCAGGTCTCAAAGTCACCTTTCCTATATTAAATTCTAAAACATGAACTCTTGGCTACTAGCCCAATATAATGTACACTAGAGGCTAATGAGTGTCTTAACTGTAAGGGTATATAAAGACAGCCTCAGAGTCAAGAAAAGCCTGGATTCAAATCTCTCTTCTCAGACACCTACTACTATAACTTCTATGATTATGGACAAATCAATTAACTTCACTGATGGTTTTCTCATATGCTATATGGTGAGGATACTATACTGTTGTGAAGATCAAATGAGATGGAAAGTGCTTTGCAAACACTAAAGTTTTTCTCCTCAAAGCTAAGTCCAATAGCTTAAGGACCAATAACTATGCAGGTAAAAAACTACACAATAAAATAAAACAACTAAATACTATGACATAAATTAGTAGGTGCTACAACAAAACCCAAGAACTATTCCTTTAAAAGCACTCCATTTGTTCACTTAAAGGGGCCAATTTCAAAAACAAGCTCATACATACTAGTTCTTCAAGAACTAGTAGGAGAAAATGAAATTTAAAATATTAAGTTGTACTACATAAGAATGATTCTATGATTCAGTTTTGGGTTCTCTCTTTTGCTCCATTCCAATTCCCACCAAGATGCCTGGGCCCACAAATAGAGTTTGTTGCCTACAACATGAGCAACTGAAATTCTAGTCTGAGTCAATGTGTTCCATATT
This sequence comes from Monodelphis domestica, assembly GCF_027887165.1. Classification (NCBI taxonomy): domain Eukaryota; kingdom Metazoa; phylum Chordata; class Mammalia; order Didelphimorphia; family Didelphidae; genus Monodelphis; species Monodelphis domestica. The sequence goes on along the minus strand of NC_077229.1, from coordinate 275,833,032 downwards.
TAGTAAAAATAAGAGAATTCTGACTATAACCCATCAAACCTTTCCTGGTTATCCCAAAGCATAATCTTAGCATCACAGGATTTAGAATTGTGAGGAATTTCAAAGATTATCTAGCCCTCTTGATGATGACAAACTGTGGCCTAGAACGTAGGGGAAGTTATTATGATGTGTGCTTTTCCAAAGCAAGGGCACTGAGATAAACTGACACAATAATTAGCAATGACTACTATATTGTCCATTATTTCTATGAAATCTTCATAATTGTTCATATACATAAGAAGGGGTTACTTCAGTGTAAAAACCACTTATGTAATGTAATCTAACCAAACAACTTTAGTTTATGTTCACTATTTCATACCTCTATATAACTGTATATTCTCTGCATGTAATCCTAATAATCACTATTTTAGTGATAAGTTGTAAGGTAATCCTATCTATTGATGGAATAACTGTATATGATAATCAATAATCATTTTGTAAGTAAAATAACAAAGAAAAACTCTTACAATGCCTTACAAAAACATCCTGCCAAAGGGAGATGTGTGCATATATCCAGGATCCTTAAATGGGTCCAAACACTATGACATCCCATTTGGCTCTGAAGTTGCAAGAACGACTTTGGCTTTTACCATATATGGAATGGACGCTTTTATTTCAAAGAATATAGAGATAAGAAAAAGTCATGAGCTTCTTGCCGACAAGGCCTTCTAAAAGATGAAACTCTGGTTGCCCCTTCTGAGAAGAAAGATTCAGATCACCCCTCTTTTAAATGAGGAGGAAGATGGTATCTGTGTAATCTTATTCTATATATACCTGTTGACATATGAGTTCTGGGACTTTAGCTGAACTAGAATAGAACTGGACCCTGACATTTTGTAATTTACAACTTTTTTTTAAACCCTTACCCCCTTATACTAATTTTTTAAAAGTATATAGTTAAAAGACAAATCAGTAAGAAAAATGATATTCTTTGAAAGTTTTCTATGCAGCAAGGTGTCTCCATGAATTCAATAAAATTATACAAAGCACTATAATAGATTTGGTTACAGAATGAACTTTGTTTCATCATCCATAAATAAACTGACATCTCTCATTTTGTTCAAGACATGTCTTTTCAGAACCAAATCTCAAAGTGATTCTTGATATACAAAGAAAAACTCCTAAAAAGGAAGAACTCCCTTAGATTTTTTAACATTTTTGATGAGGGTACTTGCCTCCTTTCTTTGTTAAAAAAAAGTTTGAAGTCCCACAGTTATTACCATGCTAAAGTAATAATAAAAAAGAATTAAGTAACCTCATAATCTTCAACTTTGTCATAGGGAAAGCAACATAGATTATCAAAGTGGGCCCATGAGAGCAATGGAAAAGCCAGGGCAGGGAAAAAGCAAATACACTGAGAGGTCAAGTTGAAGACAGAATGCTATTTGTCCACATAGTAAACACTTAACAACTTTTTAATTAATTAACTTCATCATCTCTTGATGCCTTAGACCCATCTGCATTCCATATGGGCATTCTGAATACTCCCTGATGTCCTTTGGAGTGAGCTAATGCATCTAAATATCACGGTCAAACAACCTAATCATTAACAATGCCTTAATCTTGGTATTACAAAAATGAGATAATGTATCTTTAGTGCTTAAAAACCTTAAAAGTGTTACATGCAAATATATATTGTTGTTGTTATTACTACATTCTCACCTGAACTCTATGTTCATAACCTCCTAATTCATTCTCCCTAATTTGATTCAACATTCTTAAAAAAAAAAATTTATCCTTCCATCCTTTCCAAGCTTGTCTTTTTCACTTGCTTAAGGTCCAATAAACTAAGTCTTAGAATTACTACTATTTATTCCAAGGTGGAAAAACAATAAGGGGTAAGTGACAGCTAAGAAGTGTCAGAGGCCAGATTTGAACCTAGGACCTCCCATTTCTAGGTCTGGTCTCTCTCCATTGAGCCACCTGGCTGCTCCTCCCACATTACTTTTTTTTAAGATCAAGTTATATATAAACTGTTAAAAAGCCCTTTACAACCTAGTTATACTTTCCCCCCAGATTTATATATATATATATATATATATATATATTCCCTTCATACATATTTCTCACATCTTCTAGTCCAGCCAACTAGTCCTAGTCTTCTTTTGTTGCTTTACCACAATGACGCGCCATCTCACATTTCCTAAACCATATTTCACATCTCCGGAACCATTTTTGCATAGCGGCATTTTGACAGTGTCTTTCCATGCCTAGAATTGTACCTCCTTAGATTTCCTTCAAAACTCAGCTGGACACTCAGGGTTCCTTTTTGAAGTCCTTTCCTGGAACATGAACCCAAAAAGCCCTTCCAGTTACTTTTAATATGTGCCAACTTCCTCTGAAATTTCTCTTTGATTTTCTCCAATATACCATGTGTATGTATATAATATATTTTTATCTGATTATCTACAATATACCCTTCCCTCCATATATATAATTTTTCAGTGATCGTCAATATATTCTTGTTTTTTTAAAAGAAATCCTATTGAAATTCATTTATTCGAGGTAAGTAGTTGTAAAACAAGTTTATGACCATAGATAATTAAAGGTCCAAGTCCTTTGCTTCCCCCAAACTCCTATTCAGCAAGTGGACTAAAATACAAAGAATTACATGTCCAAGTTAAAGACTCCTTAAAATTATTAAGATAATTAGCTTCACATAGTTTCAAAAACAAAATTCCTAGTCTCTTTACCCCCGTTCTAGAAACAAAGGCCAAGTATGAATATTTTAATTCCTCCCTACCATCTATTAGCTAATTTTGCATATGTTGTCTCCCATTAAGATTGTGAAACCTGCTTGTGGAAGAGTAAACTGTGTTTCTTTTTATCTCTAATCAAGTTTAGCACTGTGCCTAACTACACAGTAAGTGCTTAGTAATATGATGTCTTGAGAAGAGGAATTGTGACTTTTTTGTTTGCTGTCCTACAATTTTTTTCATTTTCATTCACTGTCCTACAGGACATCAACAGTAGGTGTAAAGGCTAACTTCACTTGCCAAACTGAACTTGTTGACTGGCAGTTTGGCAGTCTAATGTGTCAGCATCAGTCTAATGTGTCAGCATCAATAGCATAGTTAAATATATGTATATTTAAATTTAAGTTTTAAAAGGTTTGCAAAAATTACTCTCATTTAGTTTCAAAACAACAATTCTTCTGATTTAAGTTATCCTAAACAGGTTATTTCTACTATCTTCATTTTACTCACAAAAAAATTGAAACTCAAGTGGCTTTTTACATCATTGGTCATTGAGGCTTAGTTGTCTGACTCCCAGGGTCACTATACAAACATCATCAAATGCCTTCTATGGGCATCAAGCATCATTGATCCCAAGAAAATAACCCTCCCTTTAAGGCCTAGAAATTTACAAGTTTGGGAACACATTTCAATTCTTTGGAATTAAATTTCATGCATTTACCATAAATATAACGTCTACAATTCCTACCAATTAGTGAACAAGTTTTGCCTAGAATGTGTGCTTAAACCCATGTATAAAATAAATATATCTTACATGTTATGCTAATAATTAGTTTATACTTGACCAGCAGAGTTAAAGGATGCTCTTCAATGTTTTCTTCTCTGGAGAAATTTCATTCTCTATAACCTAAATTAAAAGGTATCCTACTGCTAGCCAATACACTATTTAAAAAAAAAATTAAAACCTTTACCCTTCTATCTTAGAATCAATACTGTGTATTGTTTCCAAGGCAGTAGAGTATTAAGGATGGCAATGGGGTTTAAGTGATTTGCCCAGGATCACACAGCCAGGAAGTGCTTGAGGTTACATTTGAACCCCGGACCATCTCTAGGTATAGTTCTCAATCCACTTAGTCTCACTTAATACACAATATACAGAAATATATATCTGTCCTAATGGATCTTGTAGAGACCTATAAACACATATGGTAGAATGGTTATAAAAAAGAGCTAGATACACTGGAAAAAAATCATTATCAGTCTACTATATATTAAATTTTCTGAGCTGCAAGTTTCCAAATGATAATTTATGTAAAGTCTTTTGCAAATCTTTAACTATTTTTTTATTATTATTGCTGCTTTCTTCATCTATATAAAGGGCATATTATTAAATAGTACCTTGCTGTGAGGATCAAAATTAGATAAGCATATCATTTATTACACTAGTTTTAGTTTTTTTTCAAAATGTGAGAGCTATTATTTGTAACCAAAATCTAAAAACAAATCCACTTTTATGCCCATATGTATATTATTATTACCATTACTACTGTTTCTTAAAAATGGATCTTTGAGGGATCCTGATTCTGCTTGATGAAGTCATATAATCAACTTTGTCCCACAGTAGCCAAGATGATATAAACATTTCTCTATTAGCTACATTAATTAATGTCTACCAATTACAACTGGTCTCTAACAATTAGCTGTTATGTTCCCTACATAATTACATAACCCTACAGCTCATCCAAAAGTCTATTCAGTCTGAAAGCCAAAGATCTAACTCTTCCTTACACTTCCCAAACCTACATTCAGAAACTCTAAGTCTTATCTGCAGCTACTGATGTGAAAAGCACACAAAAACCACACTCAATACCACCCAAAAGATCCTTGCTTCTCCAGATACTTGAAAGTTGAATTAGTAAATAAAAAAGTATGTCATTCACCATGCCTTGAATATCTTAATTTTTAAAATAACTGGTCATGATTTAATAGTGCAAGTGAGAACACTTTTTCTTGGGATTTTAATTTATATCTTGGGTTTCTTGGGAATTTAATTTATATCTTAATTAATCTCTACTGACTAACTATATTGCCTCACCAACAAAACAGTAAAGTGTGGCAAAACGATGGCATTGTATTGAATCAATTTCATTTGTTTGCATGCAGATAGGAGGAAAATATCCAGGCCCCCTTTATTACTCCCAGTCTCCTAATATAAGAAACATTTTCATTTTTTCCAGTGTTCTGACTTTTTGTTCACTAGATATATCAATTTGGAAACAAATGAAGTTCATAATAACCTCACAATTCCCATGTTTCTCTGATAACAAATCAATTTTTTTTTTAATTTTCCACCCTGCAAATTATTCTTGGAGAAGAAAAAGTTTATGTAAATTACTTAAATTTAAATTCCCTAAAAGACTTTCTTATAGATGTAGTAGAGGCATGGAGAACAAGAAGCAGTACCCCTCAGTTTACATTCTCTATTTCATAGATGGATTTTATTTAAATAATCATAAAAATGTATCAGCCCCCCTTTTTAAAACAAATTTCCTTAAAAAGTGGCTTTAAATCTTTACTTTGTTATGTTTTTAATAGTTAAAATTCTAAATTCTCTATCTCACTGTTTTATTTTTATTATAATGAAAATGTGTGGATTTTTTAAAGGACTGAACAATTCTCCAAAATGTTACAGAGAATAATACGAATAATCTAACTATTAAAAGTCTAACAATTATGGTAGGTTAAAATTCTCTTACCTTTGATTTGATGAAATTGTTTAACCAGGTCTTTTATATCCAATGAAGAATTTACTGAAAGAAAAAAGAAAAATAAATAAAAGATAGTGGTATAAACATTAAGTGCTTTGGTTTATCAAGGAATCTAAAAGAATTTTGTATCTAAACAGCAAGAAACAAACCTTCTCTGAACAAAATCAGCTCTTTGAAATAAAGAGCTGCAAATTGGGTGATGTTCGCTGGATTGGTTTTGAGAATGGCTCTGCTAACTCCTTCCAGTAGAGTCTTCAGGCCATAAGGAACCACAAGCCTGGGTTTCGAAGAAATCATTTTGGGAGATGTTGATGACGATGCTGTTAATTGATTGCAATCTCTCAACTACAACAAAGAGAAATCAAGTCAAATAATGTTTTCTATGAATAAATCATGTTCCCTATGACCGAAAGCTATGAACGGAATTTCTATCAACGAATCAACCTCCTATTTATAATTACTACCTTCATTTCAAATTTGTAGACATTCATCTTTGGTTTTATGTGGTGATCTTGCTGATGGTTCAAATAAGGAAAAGGCAGGGTAGGGCTTGAAACAAGTAGTTTTCTACATGAAAAAAGCAACAGTAAATAAATCTGTTTTTCAAAAAATATCCCTGAATATCATCTCTCACCTTTGCCAGTATAAATGAAGTGATTCTCCACCATGGAAAATAGCTTTTCAATCACAACAAAGGGTGCCAATGAACAGAGAGTCACTTCCTCCTGATTTCACAGTGAATGTGTTGTAGGTATGTGATAAACTTTTCCTTTTAAAGATTAACCCCAATTTTATTGGCAGGATTGCATATAATTAGCATATTCCTGTTTTTTTCTCTTCCCCTTTTACCCCATTCTCCTAACATTTTTTCTCTCTCCTTATTTAGGGCTACTAGTAAGACCCCAAAGTTTTCTCTGCCAATTTTTCTTGGTGGCAAAAGCAAACATTGCTATCTCATCAACATTGAAAAAGCATAAAACTAGCATTTTAAAAACACATTTCATAATATTACTGTTAGAAATAGGGTTTTCATACTGGCTTTGAGGATGATTATCTTAAAATTTTTAAGCTTCTTAAACTATGAAAAGTTACTTAGCAAAATAGCAAAAAAAAAAAAGTTCGTGACAAAGAAAAAATGCCTTTCTCAGTGGGAAGGCCATGGAGCTCTCTGAGGGCAATAAGCATTAGTCCCACTTTGCTCTAGTCAGCTTGGAAAAATGCTGAACAACAAGAGCATTGGGAAAAATCAGGGAGAGGGGAAAGATGGGGGTAGAGTAGAGGCCAGCAAGTTAGTGTTCACAGTATCCTCTCATTAAATTAGCACTTTACTCTGGACTAAAAGGGCAAAGGCAAAAAGCCCTGAGAGTCACTTGAGTAGAATTTACAACCAAAATGGGAAAAATCAAGTGAGGGTTTAAACTTCACAAGAAAAAAGATGCCAAATCTTGCCCTTCTCATGTGGCCCATAAAATGAATAAAAACCAAACAAATCTGAAAAGCACATCCAAAAATATCAGCAAACTACTATTTAGCCCATTGTTCTAGGTTTTCTTTTTCCTTTCCTTTTTTTCTTTTTTTGGCCTGGGGTGATTGTTGGTAGTGTTTAATGGAACAGAACATAAAAAGAAGCCCCCAAAGTACATTATTTCTTCCTCTTACCCCAACATAGTTGGGAACCATAGTCTAAGTGGTTTTTGCCTTTCTCTTTGACCCATTATTTAGGGTTCCACCCCCCCTTTTTTGCATGTATTTCTTTTTTTCTTAGTCACTGACTTTACATTAATACCCTTTCTATTTAAAAGTAGTTAACCCAATTCTAACCCTCACAGGAGGCAATTTGCCAGCTTTCTGGTCCCCGCTCCACGACTAACACTCAGGCCACCCCCCCCCCCACCACCACACACACACACACACACACACACACAAAACACACACACTCACACCCGCTCCTCTGAGAACACGTTCTAGGGACCCCCACCCCAATTCTAGGGAATCCCCACAATTCCCCAGACACCCCTTCTCCTGGGCAGGTATGTCCCCCCCCCCCACCCCAAGAGGATCCACAAAGCCTGAGCTGTGTAGCGCTTTGGGAGTGGGGGCGGGGATACTCGTATCCCCAAAGGGAGGGAATAATGTGCCCCCAGCCCTCAGGTAAGTTGGTCTTTTTCTCCGGGATCCCTCACACCTTTTCCTTCTCAGCTACGCTCTAGACGCTTCCTCGTTGCCCCCTTGCCGGCGGCTCCTGTAAAGGGGCGCAACACTAGGGAGGCCTTTTATACCAGAAGGGGCGGGGTCCCCGCGAGGGTCCAGTGGTGTCACAATGATCTCGTGGTCTACTTACCCAGGCTCCAGGGAAAGGGGGGAGGGGCCGCGGTGGCTCACGGCCAATGAGAGAGCGCTAAGCACAAAGGCGGGAACACGCATCAGTTGACAGGAGCTCTCAGAATTCTTGGACCAACAGGTGTTCTTTCGTGCCTATTGGGGTACCTGTGCGAAGACTAGGCAGGGAGCTTTTTAATGAAAGAGAAAAGGCAATTCCCAAGGAAAGCAAAACAGCAGTGGTCTGGTCCGTCATTTGGCAGCCAGTAATGAGATGGGTTTTAATTTTTTTTTTAAAGGAAAGAGGAGAAAGCTTTATAACGTGCTTCATTCCACTCTACTCTGGAAAAAATGTCACTCTGAAAACAATCATCTGAGCAAGTGTTTGTTTTGGGACACATAAAAGTGTGAGAATAGTAAAAATGAAAACGAAAAAATCAGGTCACTATAGTTAACACAGCAGCTTCCACCTGAAATGATGACTACTACATCCCACAGTTATAAACTCTGGACTTGGAGCTTGGACACAAAAGATCACCAATTTGTTCATTTTAAAGATGAAGAAACTGAGGCCCAGATGGGGAAATTGGATGGCCACAGTCAAATAATGTAGTAGGAGAGACTGGAATCAAAATGCTAGTAGGTTTCTTGACTCCAAAAACACCTTTTTAATGAAAAGTTTACATCTTCGAGGATCAATTTTACCCTCCACTATTTTTCTCTGCTTAAAAAGGCATATGTTGTTTCAACCTAATCATCCAACTTCCATCTTCATCAGATTTTTGCACAGAAATTTGTATTTCCCTTTCCCTTACCATCAAGCCAAACTAGCATTATTATTCACACATATATATATATATATATATATATATATATATATATATATATATACATATAGATATTTCTTCTACCTCCATACCGTTGAACTGACTATCTCCAATGCCTGGAATACACTCTTCCTACTTTCCCCTCCTATAAACCATTTTCTTTCAAGACACCTCAAGTGCAACTTGAATGAAGCCTTTCCTGAACTGCTTTGCTATTAATGCTTCTCTCTCAGTCATATTTTATTATTATCCTACCCCTCCCAATTAACAAGCATTTATTTTCCTCTCCTTCCTACTTCATTATGGTGAAAAAGAGAAAAACAAAACCCTTGTAATAAATATGTATAGTCAAGCAAAACAAATTCCCACAAAGTTGTTCAGTCATTTAGTTGTGCCCCACTTTCCACAATCCCATGGACTACCCTTCAGTGGGTCACCTTTTGTCAGAACTCTCCAATGTGGCTTGTCCATCTTCAGTAACGCTTCATGATGTAGCTCAGTTTCATTGAACTCAAACCCTTTTGTCATGCAAAGGCATGATTCAAGAAGGACTTGTCCAAAAATGTGTCTTCTTCTGCAGGTTTAGTCTATCACCTTTCTGGTTAGGAGGTGGGTAATTCTTTGTAGATATATTTATATAGTACATATTGCCTCTCCTAAGAAAATATTTGTGTATGCATAAACACACAAAAGTTACTTTTATGTGTGCTATTACATATCTTGGAAATATTTGTATAATAATTGTATTGGTATACAGGTTATTTACTCACTAGTAGAATGCAATCTCCTTGAGGGAAAGGACTTTTTAACTTATGTTTTTTGTACCCTTAAAGGCCTAACTCAGTGTCTGGCATATCATGCTTACTCATTTTCAACCAAAGTTGCCTTCAGCCACCATCTTGGTTTCTTTGTCAAACTAGACAGGCTTGCTAACCAAGGATTTTTTTTTTTTTGCTTTTGATCACCTTGTTACAGCACTTGATTTATGTTAGTTCAACTTCTAATAAATATAATCAGTGATATCATTTCTGGGGGACAATAACCAATGTTTTCATTAACACCTTTTAAATTTATTAAATATTTTTCATATTTTATTTTTCCAAAATTACATATAAAACCATTTTTAACATGAACATTAACATTAAGTTTTTTGAGCCAAATTCTCCCCCTCCCCACCTTGAGGCAGCAAGCAATCTACCAGTTACTTGAAAAAGAACTTATTTGTGACTGAATTCTTTCCATCGCATACCAGATTTTTATTATTTTTGCCTAACTTTTCTAATTCTGATCTTTGCTGAAAGTATATGGTATGCACACACAGATTCAGGGAAGAATCCTACAAAATAATTTTTTTGTCATTTTATTCAGTGCTTGCCATTTCCAGAGCCTACAGATTCTTTTCTCAATTAACATATTAATGATGTAATGGGAGGAGGCTTCTGTGAAGTCTACAAATCCTTGATCTCTTCATTTTCCCATTATACTGTTGGCTGGATGCCCTTGCTGGAGTCACTTTATCATGCTCTAGTCTCTGCTGTGGAGAAGATATTAGTTAATATGCATGAATAAAGGGAGTTTCCTCATAGGGAAGACCTATAGTAAGAAATGATAGGTCCAGTTATATCCCTATTTAAAAATTTAAGGTGATAAAATCAATTTTATAAGATTATAAAACTTCAGTACAAGTAGAGTCTAAATTAAAAAAAAAAAACAAATTACAAAGAAAAATGTTTAGGAATATTCAAGTTTTGGGCAGTATTGCTTCAAAGGCTTCTTCATAAAGGGAGAAAGAAGGTAAAATTTGAAATCTTTCCAGGCACTGTGATACTACAAAGTAATTTCAACTCTGCTTTACATCATAGAATCCTAAATTTAGAAGTAGAAGGGACCTAGAAGTCATGAATACCAACCATGGTTCAGTGATTACATATGAGTGAAAAGTCATATAGGTAGTTGGTTGGGATTTGAATCCAGATTCTGTGTTTCCAAAACCAGTGCTCCTTCCACTAACCATCCAGGCTTCCACAAGGAACACAAAACAAATTCTCTTTTTCTACCAAGTAACATACTTCCCCATATATCAATATATGAGAGTATAAATATGTAAACATATACACTGCTCCCCACATCTAAAACATTCTGCAAGATGCTTTGCAGGATTAACTTACAGAAGATTAAGTTACAGAAGGAGAAGTTAGATTAACTTACAGTAGAATGACTAGATAGATGTCATTGTTTTCATTAATAATATGTATTCAATTATTTCTGGTTTTGTAAAGATTATGAAGTTGTAAATGACATTAATGAAGTTGCCCTTTTAATGTATCACATTATTTCAAGTTATTTTGATAATCATATATGAGAGATTATTAATAAAACACTGAATCTAAGAGCTGGAAGGGAATTCATCTATTTCAAGTCACAACAGATAAAGACTTTGCCCTGACATTTGATCCCCTGAAAACTTTCCAATAGGGGGGGCAGCTGGGTAGCTCAGTGGATTGAGAGCCAGGCCTAGAGATGGGAGGTCCTAGGTTCAAATCTGGCCTCAGCCACTTCCCAGCTGTGTGACCCTGGGAAAGTCACTTGACCCCCATTGCCCAGCCCTTACCACTCTTCTGCTTTGGAGCCAATACACAGTATTGACTCCAAGACAGAAGGTAAGGGTTAAAAAACAACAACAAACTTTCCAATAGGGCAATACTAATTCCCTAAAAAGTGAGCACATTCGAGTTCTAGTTAGCTCCAGTTTTGGAAAGGCTTTCTTTATATTTATCCAAAAATCTGCCTCTCTGCAACTTCCATCCATTGTGCCCAATTGATCTCTGGGAGAAAGCACAATAAACTAAGTCCTTCTTCCATGACCATCATTGAAAATGATTGCATACTTCACAGCTCTTCTCTTTCCCAGGTTAGACATACATACTTCAACTTATTCTCATATGGTGTGGATTCCATTTTTTTTTAACATCTTGCTTGCTTTCTTCTGGATGCTTTCCCATAAGTCTGAATTTCCTAAAATGCAGAACCCAGAATTCAATATTTCCCAGATATTGTTTGCTTAGGGCAGAACATAATGGCACTCACCTTCTTTTTCCCGAGAACCATGCCTCTCTGTCTCTTCATGTGGCCTAAAGTCACATTAGTTTGTTTGAAATGTCAGTGTTGATTAAACTTGAGGTTACAGTTTTTGGATCCATGCACATACATATATATTATACACATGTTAGCACTTACCTACCTCTGAGGATGAAAAGGGAATGTGTATGTAGGTGATCCACATATATATGTGTACATATACATCATATATAAAGAGAATGTTTATAATCCCTTTACATCCTGCTTGTCATTTCTTACAGCACAATAGTATTCTATCACAATCATATACCACATATTGTGCTGTAAGAAATGACAAGCAGGATGCTTTCAGAAGAACCTGGGAGGACTTATTGCCAACTCATGCAAAGTGAAGTGAGCAGAACGAAGAGAATATTGTACACAGTCATCACAATATTGTATGATGATCACCTAGGAATGACTGGCTGTCTTATCAAGACAATGATCCAAGACAATTCCAAAGGACTCATGATGAATGATGCTATCCTCCTTCTGAGAGAGACAACTGATAGAGCCTGAATGCAGAACAAAGTAAACTTTTCAAACTTTATTTTTTCTTGTTTGTTTTTGGTCAGTGTTTTTTTTTTTACAACATGGTTAATATGGAAATGTTTTGCATGTCTGCATATGAAATAAATAAATGAAATGCCTTTTCAAAAAATAAAACCCCCCCAAACCCCAAATCATCATACACAGCAACTTGTTTGGCCATTCCCCAACCAATGAACATCCTCTTATTCTGATTTTGCCATCACAAAAAGAGCTGTTACAAGTACTTTTAACAAATATAAACTTTTTAATTGTTCTCTTTGAGCTACAGACCTGTTTTCTAGTCTAGACACAGTTCCAGTTTGTTCTCTAGAATGGTTGGACTAGTTCACAACTCTATTAACAATGCATGTGTCCCAATTTTTCCATATCCCTTCTAGCATATTTTCCCTTTCCTGTCATGTTATCCAATTTGAGACATAAGGTGGTATTTCAGAGTTATTTAATTTGAAATTCCCTAATTTAGAAAACTTTTTTTAAGTATTGACAGCTTTGATTTTTTTCTCCCCTGAAAACTGCCTACTCATATCCTTTCATCACTTATCAACTGGGGAATGGCTCTTATTTTACAAATATGGTATAAGTCCCTATATATTTCAGAAAAGAGACCTTGATCAGAGAAATTTGCTATAAACCCCCTCTTATCCCCTTCATTTCCTATTTTCTTTCTAGTTTTGGTTGCATTTGTATTGTTTGTGCAAAAACTTTTGAATTTCACATAATCAAAATTATGTATTTTACCTCCTGTGACCCTTTCCAACTTGTTTGGTCATAAACTCTTCCATTTTCCATAAATCTGCCAGACACATTTTTTTCATTTTTATTTATGATACCACCCTTTATATCTAAATTGTTTATCCATTTTGACTTTATCTTGGTATATCGTATGAGATATCAGTCTATGCCTACTTTCTTCCAAACTTTTAGCAATGCTTCAAAACTTTCTCTGGAAGTACAATTTTTGCCCACCTGATATGCTCCAGGGAGAAAGCAGCCCTCTCTGTTAAATAAATATCCACCTTGGTGTACCTCATCAAGGAGTTGCCAATCATCATTACTCATCTGACAAGATGATGAATTCATGGTTCATAGAAATTAAAAGGGTTAGTTAAAAGGGACCTTAAGGATCAAAGTCCAAATCTCTTATTTTACAGATGAACAAAATAAAGGCCATGAGGTAGAATGCCTTGCTCTCTTCTGCACACTATGCCTGGAAGAACTTCTATGACTTTACCATTCTTTTCACAAAATCACAGAATTTGAGAATTGTACGGGCCTCACTCAGAATATACCTAGTCCAGTTCATATATCCAAGGAATCTCCATTATAACATATCTGACAGGAAATCATCCAGTTTCTGCTTCCTTGGAAGCCACTCTTCAAGGCAAGATATTCTACCTTTAGATAGCAGCTTCTACCATTGCTTCAGTTTTCATTTTCTGGAGACAAGTGGAACAAGTGTATCCCCTCCTAACTCCTCAAATCCTCGAATGTTACAGTCATGTCCTTTTTCACTTTCTATCTTTCAGGCTTCAGTTCCTTCAACTGACACACACAAACTCATTCACATAATGATGACTGAACACAATACAGGTAATCCTATACAAATGACTTCTTAATCACAAAGAAAGTCATTTAACATTATTTATCATCAAGACTGCCTTAGGAAGCAATCTAAAAAGGCTTTGGTTTTTACAGTAAAGTTTGAAAAAAACCCCACCAGTTATATGTTTTCTTTTCATTTTACTTGGCAGAAATATAAAAGTGCAAGTTCTATAAATGATTTACTTTTACAGTACACCACAATAAATATTCTAATTTTCAGTAACATCTAAAAATTCTTTTTTTAAAACTCAGTTGGAGACAGCCAGAGTGAGCTAAAAATAAAGATGCCTAATCTTTTATTAAAGATAAAATCTTAAGAATATTGGTTAACAAGATGCATATTCTATTATTGTTATTAGATCATGCCTCCGAGTTTTCCAAATTATAAAAACTTATGTAGATGACATTATATACATTTGATATTGATCTCATCACAGGCATAATCTAATACAAAAGTATACTTGATATTTATAAATTGGATCTGCTCGAATCTCCCAAAGTAAGAAGAGAAGTGGTAGAAAGAGAAAAAACCAACAAAACCATGAAATAATACACATATAGAGCCTTTTCCACTTAAGTGATTCTTTTCTGAATTAGTAGGAGGAAAGGGAAGCAAATTTACATAGAAATGAATTATAGCACAGATCACAGAGTAAACACACTAGGCAAATCAAAGCACATACGCAAGAAAGTCTTGTTTCTAAATCATATCAATTCAAAGCACTTATTCAACTTCTTGAAAAAATATACAGCTTTCATTTACTCTAAATGAACAACATACTTACACTGTGCTTTAGTAATTAGTGTCTTTCATATCTCTCCCATAATGTTAACAAAAAGGTACTATAAGAGTAAATTAGACTGACTGGGAAGAATGGCCCATTTAAAAATCTATACCTAAAATATTAAAAGAACTCTAAAATGAACTTTACTTGAATAAAAGAAGCAAAAAAGCAGCAAATGAAAGAGTAAAAAAAATCTAGTTTTGTTTTGAACTACTTCTAAATCACAGGGCTTATGAATAATCTTTACATAATTAATAATAGGTTTACCAATATTTTTGCCTGACATGACAATTTAAGTATGGCTCAACACTAAAGCAAGAATTGTAAGAATGATCCTCAAACACATTAGAGAAATGTTGAATGTTCATTGGATGGTCATTGGATTGAATAGCTACACACGCTAAAGATTAGAAGAGAACAAAAGTTGCATTGATACATTCTAAAGATTCATCATTCTTCCCTTCAATCCAGAAAAACCAGGGAAAATCAAATGCATCCCATTAAATTGTTAAAAAGAGGTCACAGCCATATTTATGGAAGACTCCCAATAATTTCCATCTATTTTGTTTTCTGAATTTAATCATTTAACAAATGGGACAGTCCAAACTTTTTTCCCTGGTGCCTAAACCAAAGGAAGATGGATTTCCTGAATCAAGTAAGTTTGGAAAAACACTTTGGTAGCTTAGTCCACTAAAAAGTGAGTAATAGATGAGAAAATCGTATTTTCAAAGAAATTACTATTTTTATTTCCTCAAAAATAATTTCCAGGAGATTAGAGTTCATCAATATTCTGGTCAAATTCTCTCCTGTTGTGAACTTTGAGAAGCAAATTAAAATTTGTATCATGTTAAGTCATGAAAATTATACTTGGAATTACTTCAGATTTGTTCAAATCAAATGCATAGTCATGGCAGAAGTGATTAAGACAGACTGAGGAATTTAGTTATGACACCACTTCAAGGGTAGTGTACTGTGCATGGAGGTTAAGGTAGATGACATTAGAAAATTAGGAATAAGGGGACTTAAAAATGACTGAAATACCTTGTTATCACATTTAATAATCTGAGGTTGGGGTCATGAGGGAAAAATAGTTGAATCCTAGTAACATTTAGCCCAGAAAATAATTAATGAATTGAATGTTGTAAATTAACCTCCTTGCTCTCCCCAAATCTATGTCAAATAAAAAGCTGTAATAAGAAACCCAGTTGAACGATTCTAAAACTAGGAGATTTAAGTAACTTTACTTTTTACCATGGAAAAGTTAAAAAAAATCCTCCAATTAAAATATTAAATATCTAATTTTTAGAATATGCTATCAAACTAAGTTTTCTAAATAGTTGTAGTCTTGGCCCAACAATTAATTTCTGTTTCCCTCATTTTCTTAGGTTGTCTTTAGAAAAAAAAAATCTGGTCCTTGCTATTCTGAAAAATATAGAAATAATCTGGAGAAATAATTATTTTACATCATCATCTGAGCTAAAAGAGCATGTGCCTTTTTTTCTAAGAAAAAACATGGAGGTCTAAGCTATATTTAGGGTTTTTTTTTTCAACAAAAGAATATTGGGTTCATATGGTAATCATGCCAGGAGACCCTGCTCCATCATTAACTCACTGGGCAACATGGACCAAGCCACTCAGCCTCTATTGTGCCTGTGTCTTGTCATCTGTAATACTGGGATGATGCTGTTTTATGTAATTCATAGGAACATCATAAGGATGAAGTTAAAAAGATTGGAAAGTGTTTTTATTGTTTCAAAGCGCAATACAAATGGTGGTGGTGATATTATTAATTTTACTTTTTATAATACAATTGTTAATGTGATCAAGTCAAATGTGTGCTTATAATAATTTTTCCTGAACAATTATAGGTCAACTATATTTAGCTTAACAAACAAAAAGGGAAATTAAAAAAAAAAAACACCTCTAAATTGTTTGAACAAGGTCACTTAACCCTCTCACCAGCTGACTATTTTTTTCAAGTTTTTGTTCAGAAGAGAAGTTTTTTAATGTGTCAGCTCAACTCCAAAAATGTATCTCTGGCACAGGTGGTTTTTAGAAGAAAAGCTGATCTTCCCAATAGCTGTATCCTCTGCATGTCTTTTTTAAAGTGCAGAAAACTGTGTGGGATGGGATGGAAGAAATCAAGACTTCTGTCTGTCATTGAGGTACCACTTCCCTCAAAGAGGCTAAGGCTGCATGGATGCGGACATGTAATCGGTTTTCAAAGTCATAGCCAGTGAATTCCTCCTGAAACACAAACAAATTACTTAAAAGTTAAAATATTATAAGGAGCTATAGTCTTTCACAATGATTTTTGTATTCTCAGAAGTGAAATACATAATTCTTTAACTAACTGAGATATTAAGGCTATTCTTTTACTTATCACCCCAAAGACTCAAAGAAGCAAACATTTTATAAACTTCATATAGAAAAACCAAGATTGTTCATTTATGAAGAAAATCTTCCATATTGCCCCCTGGATAATTCTTAAGTGATGTTCCTTGGAAGGGAATATTATCAAGTCTTATTTACAAGAATAATGTAGCTATAAAGCCAAAAGATATTCTTCCACTTTATTTTATTTTTATTTTTAAAAAAACCATTTGAACCTCGGACCTCTAGTCTCTAGGTGTGACTCCCAATCCACTGTGCTACCCAGCTGCCCCCACTCTTCCACTTTAAAGAATGGGTGCTTTTAAATATTTTAAGCATTAAGACTACAACACACAAAAAATACAAAGACTTCTATTCTAAAAACATATTAGTCATCCTGGAAAGATCTTTTTTTTTTTTTTAAATCCTTTACCTTCTGTCTTAGAATTGATACTGAGTACAGTTCCAAGGCAGAGAAGAAATAAGGGATACATAATTGAGGTTAAATGACTGGCCCTGAGTCACATAGCTAGGAAGTATCTGAGACTAGATTTTTAACCAAGGATGTCCCAAAACCAGACCTGGCACTCAATCCACTGAACCACCTACCTGGCCCTACCAGGAAGATTTTGAATGATAAATGTTCATTGTATCAGGTCTCTATTATGCCCTACCCCCCACTTTTACATAATAACTTTCTGGAAATTAACACTCAATTTTAAACTAAAAAAAATATTTTTTTATCTTTTTGAAAGGGGAAAGTAGAAGCAGGGAGAACTAGAGTATTTTTACCTTTGCTTGTAAAAGCAGAGTTCTACCTCTTGCCACAGTCTATAATAAAGTGGGAAAAAATTTTTGTAAATTTTAGTCAGAGCAAAAAGATATTTTAACTGAAAATGTATACAAAGTAGAACAGTTAACATTACTACACCATGCTCAGAACTAAATGGCACATAGTAAGATTTTTTAAAATGTTTGTTAAACTGTTAAAAATAATATACTGCATTAAGAATGAAATATAATTATTAAGGAAGCATAAATTTTTCAAGCCTTCCCTACACACTCTGACAACAATTATTTCATCCTCTCAGGCAGTTTTATTGTTTTTAATTTATAACCTTTATATAAACATTGCCATTTGTCTAAATTTATAATTAAAAGAGGTTGGGTCAACTGCTCATATGAATTAATTGAAACTTTTCCTTCATAATATAATATATAAGAAGTCTGTTAATAAATAATTTTCATATACCTTAAGATTTTTGTTTAAAAGTTCATAGTTGAATAAAAAAAACAAACACCAAAAGCTAAGATTATTACTGACAGTTCCATATCCAGTAATTTTAATTTTTAATGAAACATATTGGGAATCAAATTATTAAGTAGACTAGCACTTGTCTTTTGAAAATAACTTTGGAAGATAAAAGTTCATTGTGGAAAAGACTACAAATGTTTTGAAAAGAAGTAAGATTCCATTCTATTGTCCCAAATTTATAAAACTGTATTTAAATGTAAAATTTTAAATATTTCCTTGAATGAAAAATACAGATATCTCCAGTAAGAGATAATTATTAGCATTATAACTCAAATTAGGAAAAGACAGGAGCAGTGCCACAATTTTCCTACCTTAAACTAAGATTTATAAAATCTTCATATTAAAGAAGCAATTGAATTTACTGAAGATAAGGATTCATTAAATAATTTAACATGTAATTAACTTTCAAAAGTACTAAGAATATTATGCACCAAAATAAGATAAGGTAAATTAGGGTCAGATAAGTATGGCTTAGCAGTGTCTAACATTACTGTCCCCTATTCTATACCGATTTGAAACTCACAAATGATAATATCTCAAAATGGACTACCATTGACCAAAATGTACTATTTATCATTCCAATTCCAAAGGAAATACATACTTAGTTAGAAATGAGCAAATAAGAAATAATTTACTGCTTATTTCTAAAGATTAGATTCTTGGAAGTTTGGAGAAAGGAAAAGCATTAGCCAATATTGAGAACTAAAATTTAATAATTAAGTGAGATGTAAATTTTACTTAAAAGAAAAATATGAGAACTCAATACAAAAAATGGAATAATTATCCTTTAACTTAATTAATTTAGTTCAAATAAAGGTTGCTTTAGTTCTACTCCCTTGCACACTTTCACTTAACATTAATCAAATAAAGTATATTCTCTTACCTCTGGGTTATCTAAAAGGAGACAGCCAAGCTCATAACAGGCGTACGGTTGAACATATAAGTTATTCTGACGACATAACTCATCTTTGACAGCTCTCTGAAAGAACTGTAAATAAAATAAATGGTATTTAGGTTGATTCATTTTTACATTTATAGCTGAACAAAATTTTCTTTTGGATCTGCTTTTCTCTATTCTATGGCTTTCTATATTTCTTACCCCCCTCCTTATTTCTTATGCTCTATTGACTCACTTCAAGGTCTCCATCACCTTCTTTCTCAAATCTTGTTGCAAAGACTTGAAATTTTCACCTCCTTTTCTACCAAGTTCCTTCATGCAAAAATGTACATACTATAGTGCCCATTCCTAGGCTAATCACAGGTTTTGAGGCATTTAGAGACGGTAGTGTGTAAGCCTCAGAGAGACTATGACTTGTTCTGAACTGGAAACAAATCTAGTGTTATTCCCATTAAATCAGCCTACCTCCTATCTTTTTTAGGTTACACTATTATTTCTTATTTAGGACAAAGCAACTGTGGCATGGTGCTCCTACAATCTGAGAAATTGGTGTAAAATTTTTAGCCCTCCTTTAGACTAGAAAAGAAGTCTGAGTTTTTTCTTTTTCTTTAATGAAGTGTTTGCTGTAGCTTATTATAAAATTTGGATTAAATGTTTAATCATAGATTATATATATGTCAACATTAAGTGAAAATAAGTTCCTAATCTTGTTCTGAGCCATTTGCTGGCCTCTGATTGTCATCTGCAGCTTCTGCAAAACGTCCCCAAAACTGTCATTTAATTTCTTATACTGACCCACGATACAGCATGTATCATATAGTCATGATGTGGAAGGGATACTTGATAAGATGATATAACCAATGCTGAGGCAATGATGTGGAACAGTAGAGAGAGGACTGGGCTTGTAGTTAGGAAGAAGAGAGTTCAAAGTCAGCTTCACACACATATTAGCTAGCTGTATGAAACTGGGTAACTCACTAAACCTTTGTTTGCTTCAGTTTCCTCAACTATTCAATGGGAATAATAACATCCTCTAATTTGCTAAGTTGTTGTGAGGCTATAGGAGATATTTGTAAGCCCTTAGCACAGTGCCTGGCACCTTGTGGAAGCTATATTAGTGCCTGTTCCTCTTCCACTCCTAGATCACAAACTACCTCTGCCTTCTTACTTTGTATTATGCTTGTCCATATCCTCCCACAAATCTGCTATTGAGACTTTAGTCCCTGACCACCTTTCTGTAGGATAATGTCAATGAATGACTTGTGAAATAATTTCTTTCCCATATTTCAACTAACATGAAGATCAAACCTTCAATAATTATGAATTAGGTCTCCTTAAATATGCATTTCTTTAGGGCAGCTAGAGCATGATGCCTATAATTGGGAGGACCTGGGTTTAAATGTGACCTCAAATATTTTTCTAGCTGTGTGACCCTGGACAAGTCACTTAAGCTAGACTGCTGCTCTTCTATCTTAGACTTGATACAAAGACAAAAGGTTTTTAAAAAATAGAATGTATTTCTTCTATGTGTACTTTGAACTGGCTTCTCCTTTGTGCAACTGCTTTTATAAATTAAATTCCTGGCAACCCTATTTTAAATATAATCCAGTCCAACCTTTTTCATAATTAACCCCTTTTTCACCCTTACACAGTGGAGCCTGAGGTAGGACCTGCCTCACAGTGTTGTTTTCAAGATTAAACAGATGAAAGCAAAATACTATACAAATTTAAGGTACTACTTTAAAATTGCTTTTTTTTAATCACCAAAAATCTACCTCTCAATTTAATTTTTTGTGATGTTCATCCAGAAATTTCCACATTTTCTTTTTTTAAAGAATTCAAAATACATAGGAATGAGACTTCTGATTAAAAGCCCAAAATCTCCTTCATTACACTTCCTCCAAAGGTATGCCAACTTGTTGGCCACTGTACAAGGATTCACACTAAAAATTAAGCTAGTTCTTACAATCTAAACACTGTGTGTTTTGTGCCCTCTGTTGACCTTTTTTTTTTTTAATCTATTCTATCACCAATGCAGAGGCAAAAAGAATACCATTCTGCAAGCCATTTTGTATTTTTGTCTTCTGGACTGTCACAGGCAACAGATACAATCTTAAAAGCTACATACTCTGGTCTAAAATAGAATATTCCTTAAGTGTAATAGACAAGGAATTAATTTAAAGTCAAAGCCTCGAGGGTACTGAATATTAACACTTACCTGAGAATGATCTCATTTAATGTTAGGAATCTATGTCTTAGAAAAACTAAAATCAAGTGAGAAAAAAATGCTTTCACAGATCTATTTATAAGCTATATATTGTGTTTATCTGCAGAAGCTATTCAATCTGCTTTATCACCAACTAGTCCATCTCAAACAGTGATGATTCTATTATGTTATCTGCAGAAAGAGAACTGGAACAGTAGGCAAAAGCATATTTTGACTTATGCTAATTTAAGTATTAACTTGGGTCATAGGATATTACTCCGGTATCAAAATTTTCTACTTCCTTCTAAATTTCACTTTCAATCTTTTTCATTTTGGACTATTGTATCTTTGGTAACATACTGTATCAGAACATATTGATGTATACTGTAAAACAGCATCTCTAAAACTTCCATAATCAATCATTTACTAAACCATATGATTTTGGACAAGTAACACAATAACAACCTGTTTCCCTTTGTGTAAAATGAAAATCTATCTGACCTACCTACCTCACAGTGTTTTTTTCAAGATTAACAACATTACACAGTTGAAAGCACTTTAGCAACTATAAAACACTTTACAAATTTAAGGTATTTGTATAAATTTATATTTTTAATCACCAAAAATCTACCTTTTCTCTGCCCATCATGACAACACCCCAACTGTATATGAAATTAAAACAAAATCCATATTACAAACACGTATGTCAAATAAAATAAATTTCCACACTGGCCATGTCCAAAACCAAATGTTTCATTCTCAAATCTGCCCTGCAGCCTCCATCGGAAGTAGGGTAGCTTGTTTCATCATTTATCCTCTGGAATCATGGTTGATCCTAACTTTGATAAGAACTCCTAATTCTTTCAAAGTTGTTTGCCTTTACCATCTTGTTATCTTTGTAGAAATTGTTTTTGTGGTTCTGTTCATTTTACTCTGCATCAGATCATAGGTTTTTTTGAAGTTTCTCTAAAACGATTCCTTCCTTCATTTCTTATAACACAATGCTATTCTATCACTCATTCTGTTATTTGTTCAGTTGCTCCCTGGTTTATGGGCACCCTCATTTTGTGCTACTTCAAAAAGTGCTACACTTTTTTTTTGTACATCCTTAGTCCGTTTTGCTTAGGACTAATCCCTCCAATTCCTTCTTACCTCTTTAACCCATTCTCTTCTACCTCCCTGTCAAGTGGACTGTATTCCTGTTACTCATCAGGTGTGTATATTCTTGCCTCCTTTTATCACTTCAAATTTAGAAGTATCAGTCCCTCTTTGTATAAATGTCTTCTTACACACCCTGGATAAGGCAGTTTCTCCTAACCTTCCTTCTCTCCCCTCCACACCATTTCCTTCTGGTTCTAAGAAATCTGAGCAACTTTCCTTTAAGATTTCTTGAAATGTGATATTTAGGCTATTGTTTTGGTTGTAACATTCAGGCAGCTGGATTATTCTTAATTTTCTTTTTTCCTCAATCTGTTTTCTAGGTTGTTTGTTTTTGCTATGGGAGGTCTTACACTGCTTCTGTGTTTCTAGTTATTTTAATATTTCTTCTTGTCTCATGGAATCACTAGCTTCTATTTTGGTCCATTACAATTTTTAGAGTTAGCTACTTGAGCAAACAGCTTTTGTTGTACCTCATATGCCAAACTATTAATTCCTTTAAAATAACCAAAACCCCTTTATTTTCTGTCTTAGTAACAATTCTAAGACAGAAAGGCAAGGGTTAGGCAAAAGATATTAAGTGACCTGCTCAGGGTCACAGAGCTAAGAAGTGTCTGAAGACAGATTTGAACCTAAGTCCTTCCAACTCCACTGTATTATCTAACTGCTCCTGTTAATTTCCTTCCAATTTCTTTCTTCTACAGCTCTCTTTTTTCTTTTTTCCCCTGTAGTGTTCTCATTTGATTGAGAAAAACATTCATTCTTTTATTTTTTTAAGTTCTTGTTTCATTTCTTCCAGGAATTATAGTGGAAATCAGTGACCAAGGACTGTTTTTCTTTGAGGTTTGTACATATTTTGAAGTTATTCTTTTCTAGGTTTGTGACTTAAGTTTCCCTGTCACCATAAAACCTTTTTTTTTTTAAGCACAATTCTTCTTCTGTTTACTCCTTCTTCCAGACTACTTCCTAACTCTGAACTTGATGTTAGGGCACTTTGGAAAGGAAGTCTGGGCTCATCTTATGGCGTTGATTGTTATGTTGTTCTAAGATTGTAGGGATAGATCAGATTGAGGACCTGCAAGCTTTCTGTGCTCATAAAGAGGTTCAATTCAGGGTAAAGTTTGATTGCTGTTCCCTGGTCTGAAGTCTATAAGTTTGTGACCTGAGAATGGGTCTGAGCAAGAGTAGATGCTGCTGGTCTAAGCTCCTCTTAGCCTACTGAGAAGCTCTGCTGGTTCAGAGTAACAGAATCACAGTGCCTCCTCTTTTCTGAGATTTTTACCCTTGTGCTAGAAGCTGGAACTGAAATCCTGATTTGCCCTCCTGGGATCTGAGTCATACAGCTGCTGCTTACTTCAGAATAAAGGCAGGCACAGCCATCCCTGCCAATGATCTGTGAATCAAAACTGGAGGGGGGGGGGGAGTTACCAGTTTACCTCTTTCTCCGGTGTGGGTGCCTTCTTATGGGTCCAGAACCTTTGCCTTTCCGGGTGCAAAGTGTTTCCCTATACTGGAATGTTCCATGAAGGAGGAACCTATAGGTTTCTTTTTCCTATGATGAGTTGGGCTAGAAAAATGTGACTTTTTCACAGATTTTCCTATCAGGATTCACTGTGTTACATTTTCTAGGTCTGTCTGAAGGAATTTTGCAAGGAAACTTGTTCTGTTGTTAGCCAGCTTGGGTGTGACCCTCATAAAGTACTATTTTTAATAAAATATAAATTACAGTGTATGAAAAGACATTTTTACTGTTAATTATAACTCTTAGGAAGTCTGGGGACTACACACATACACACAAATGATGTAATTTGGTTTTGTTTTTAAATTTTAAACACTTCATTTTTTGTTATTCCCAAGTACACATTTTGGAACTTTTTTTTTGGGGGGGGGGTGCTATGTCAGAAACATTAGCAGGTTACCTGAATGGCATCTTCTGAATTTCCCAAGCATTTATGTATGGCACCAAGAAGCAAATTTTTTAATCCAACAGCAGATGAATCATCGACCTCGTGGCAAGCTTAGAGAAATGAGAAGGAGATTATGGGAGGAAGGACAACTAAGACTTTTAAGTATCATCATAATTTTAGGCAAATACTTCACCTTTTGGGGATATCTGTCAATATACAGATATCTTAAGAATTAACAAAGATTTTACTGCTGAACTTCACAAGTGCACACTATAAAATAAAATAAAATGTAGCAAATACTTTAAGAAATGTATGAAGTTCTATGGACATTCTGAAGACTGAGACAAGACTTCTCTGCCTTGGATAGGAAGATCACGGAAAGTTTCATGGCAGATGTGATATCTGAGTTGAGCCTTGAAGAACCACAAAAATTCAAATTTAAGGCTAGATGGGGTTTTTAGAGGCCACTGAATCCTTTAGCTTCTCATTTCATAGTTGAGGAAAATGAGACTGCAAGAAGTCACTTTCCCAGAGTAAGAGCTGGTAAGGGTCCGGGGTAGTATCTGAACTCAATTCTTCCTGCCACTAAGCCCAGAAAAATAGGATTGCAATAGACAAAGGTGATCAAAAGAAATTTCTAGGCAAAGGGACAGGATGAAAAAAGAAAGCAGGATGTAGGGAACATATGGGAAGTAATAAATACAGTTTAACAAAAAAAAGGTGGAATTCTTGAATTCCTACTTGTTGAGAGATAAGCTTGTAAACAGAGGCTTTGAATGTCTTTCAAGATAAGGAGTTTGAATTTTTCTATAAATAAGGAGAATCTCCTGAAGATTTTTCAACAGGGAAGTTGAAGCCAGAGGATCATAGATTTAAAGGTAGGAGAGATGTCAGAGGGAATTTAACTCAATCTCCTCCATTTTACAGAAAAGCCCATTAAGGGCAAGGCAATTGGGATCAAGTCACACAGGGTCACACAGCTAGGAAGTATCTGAGGCCACACTGGAACCCAGGACTATCTGGCTGTCACTCACTGAGCCACCTAGCTGCCCCTATTAGGGGGATATTTTTACAGATTCTATATTGTCTTCATTTTAATAAGTGAGATTATAATAAATCAATGTGACTCATTTTAAAATAAACATATTGGACCTTGTACTTAAGTAGCTATAAACTTATTTCAATGATCCTGCCAATATTCAAAACAATTTTAGGAGCCCCACATTTGTATATAACTTCAGAGCCAGTTTGTGAGACATGTAAGGAAAGGGGAGGGAATAAGCATTTATATAGTAGGGACTATGTGACAAGCAATATGCTAATAGCTTTTTACAAATATTATCTCATTTAGGCTTTTTTTTTTGAACCCTTAATTTCTGTCTTAGAATCTAGATGAAGTACCAGTTCCAAGGGAGAAGTGTGATATGGACTGGACTAGGCAACTGGGGTTAAGTGATCAGCCTCGGGTTCCATAGTTAGAGGTGTCTGAGGCCATATTTGAACCCAGGTCTTCCCAACTCTAGGTCTGGCTATCTACTGAGTCATCTAGCTGCCCATATCTCATTTGATATTAAAAAAGCCTTGCAACATAGGTGATATTATAATTCTCCTCTTATCCCTGAGGAAACTGAGGGGAGAAAGAGGTTAAGTGATTTGCCTAAGGTTACACATCTAGGAAGTGTCTGAAGTAGGGTTTGAACCCAAGTCTCCTAGCCTCGGGCCCAGCATCCTATCATAAGAAAATCAAGTTCATTACTTTAGTCACCACTTTTTAAAAAAACTTTAACCCCAAACAACATTTATCCAGTTTTAATAACCACTTTATTCATCAAATTTAGTTCTAGGTGACTTTGAGCCATTTGAGAAAATCAAATGTACCTTTTTATTCCCCATCATTGAAGCTTCTCCAAAGAATAAGCTGCAGGCTTCAAAAGCCATTGCAAAAGTGGTCATTCTAAAATGTACAATGGCAGCATCATTGGCTTAGGGTGTAGAACCTTTCAAGCTAACAATTTTGAAGAATCTGGATGTTTGAGTTCTGGTTATGTTTCTTTTTTTTTTTTAAATCCATCTCATTTTGTAGTAATATTTCTGAAGTTCTAATTTAAATTAATTAACCCCTAAAGATAACTTAAAAGTCATTTTAAATTTACAAAACATCCAAAAAACTACTACTACATTTAAAAAGTCTGGTCCTTTCCTTTTTAATCCATGTAAAAAGTTTTACATACTAAGATCTAATAACTGATTGCAATAACATTTATGTCCCGTTTCTTTAACAGATAGACAGAAAAATATGGATTTATAACACATTCCCAAATAATTTATTACAAATATAATATCTATAGTAAATAAAATTTTGCCACCATGTATTTCTGATAATACATGTACATCTTATCTCTAATATCCTAATTTCTTCTATTGCTTTCTATTAAATGTTCTTAGACACCATATTTTTTATCTAAGAAAAACATCTTTGCCATGTCTGAATCTGATATTAATAACAAATAGGAGGGGGAAAAAACATCACTGGAAAAACAAAGCAAGGCATAAAAAAATCTCTTACCTTGACTCATTCTTTGTAGGTTGGGAAAAGAACAGTTTGGAAGGGCTTTCCACAAATATAGCACTTCAATGGATGCTAGCACACAGAGCTCTTTGGTAGGGATTTGCTTACGAAATCTCTCTGCCTGTAAATTATTAAAATGGTAAATTGCAATAGCTAATATTTATCCATTGCTTTAAAATTTGCAAAGTGCTTTCTAAATATGATCTGATTTTATCAGCACAACCATCTTAGGAGGTAGGTACTATTTTTAACATCCACAGATGAGGAAAATAAAGCTAAATGATAAGATTTTAAACTAGAGGTTAAGGGATCTCTAGGGGAAAACACCCTCCTTTTTCATGACCTGTAATTCTCTGTCTCTAAAATATATCATCTCTATGCACTGAGTCACCTACTTCTAGATGGTAAACTTTCCATAAATTCATCAAGAGCTTGGTTTTCCCATAATGTTTGCTTGTGGCTCCATTAAATCTGAACTGGAAGAACCTCCAGGAAGTGATGCAGAGTGAACTGATCAGAACCAAGAATACACTGTACACATAAAGTGAAACTCTATGGAACAATCCAATGTAATGAACTTTGCTCCTACAAGACAATCCCAAGTGACTTATGAGAAAGAATGTTATCCTCATTGAGAGAAAGAACTGTGGGAGCAGAAACAGAAGAAAACATATGACTTATCATTTGTTTATATGGGTATATGATTTGAGGTTTGGGTTTTAAAAGTTTGTTTTATTGCAAAAATTAAAAATGTAGAATAGGTATAAGTGATAACACTTGTATAATCCAGTGGAAGGGACTGTTGACTCCAGGAGGACAGGAAGGAGAAGGGAAGGGGAAAAAAAATGAATCATGGAAGCATGGAAAAATATCTTTAAAAAAATAAAAAAATGCATCTGGGTCAGAGAGGTAGATAACATATAAGAGAGGGCTAGCTAAATTGGGCTATTTTGGGGAGAATGATAAAGATATTTTAAAATAAGTTTCCCACTTGGGGCAACATTTTGTTTTAATGTATAGTCAGTCCTTAACTTTTGCTTTGGTAGCATTCCTAAAAATAACAACAAAACAGTGTGAAAGTAAAAAACACAAACATTAAAATATTAAACCTATGGGAAATAGGGAATTAGGTTCCCAAGATCATAAAAAACTGTAATCTTTCATTAGAGATTACCAAAAATATACTTTTTGTATGTAATTCTTTATAACAAAACATTAATTCTGATAATATGCATTTTTACTAACACAGTAACCATGAAATAACCTATAAAATGCAGTAAAATTGGCAACATGAAAAACATTTTTCTCACTAGTAATTGCCTAGAATTCTGTAACCTTTTATACTAACATTTCATTTAAAAAAATCCATTGATTTCAGATAATGTTCACTTTTCAGAACACCTGAAGTCTACAGTACCACAAATACTTTCTTCTTTTTTGCATATATAATGAATTATTGATTTATTAATATCAAACTGGTAGACCAATAACATCTGTGGACATTGAAGCATGAGGTTTATCTAACACATTCATTTTTTACTAAGCCACATCACTGACTTTTATGCCAAGGTTTAAGAGCTCAAAGAACTTACACTACACTTTAGGGACATCACTGCAACACAAAACTTGAGTTTTAAAACTAAACAATGAAAATATGCAACATAGAGCTCTTTATAACAGTCAGATGAAAAAAGACCAGCGAAATGTCTAATAGGATACCAGCCACTCCACAAAAAAAAAAAATTTGGCATCTCATTTTTTTCTCTATTGTTCATAGCTAGGAATGTACACAGTTGCCAGTGTGAAGTGAAAATGAGATTACTAAGTGAAGGTGAGGCTATGAATAAAATCAGTGGAATGCTTGAAACCATGGAAGTCAAACATCCAGTGTTGAAGACTGACTAAAGTAAGGACATTATGATGACTTAGTGTTAATTAAGGTAGTTTTATATAGGATATGTCTGTATCTAATTCACGCTTAGCATGAATCACAGTCATTCTAATAATTGTATATTTAATATATTTGAATCTACATAATATTTTAAGGGATTTTTCTTTAACATCTTGAATACATGCAAATTTGCCTCATTTACACATGGCATACTATTAAAACATAGACAATTTAGGAATATAGATAAAAATAATCTTAACTCATAAAAAATGCAAAACCCTTGTATTTTTAATAGGATCTTTGAAGTGAGATTTGGGGGAGGGGGTCTATGATTTTATTGATTTTGTTATTTTATTCAATTCTATTACATCCACCTATATCTTCTTATTATTCTAATCCATGCTTAATTATTTCATTAAATTACCTTCTATCAAACCTAATAAATTTAAAATGAGAGTAAAGTCCAAAATAAATGTAAGTGCCACATAACTCAGGATAACTCCATTTGATTAACATTTCCTTTGGGAGGTTGTTCCTTAGAATCCTGCCTTCTTTGGTGAACAATTCTGACCCACTCTCATTTCTCTTTAGACAAGATCTGAATGTTTTTTGTGCTCTCCAATTTAGAAAACCATGTACCTGCTACCTCTTTCCCAGCATTTGCCAGCCCTTCCTACAATCTTTGTGTAGATTATCTGTGGATAACTTGGGGATCCCCTGCTCTTGGGGCTCCCCATATTGAAGTGGGATTTAGTGTGGATACCTGACAAACTCAGTAGTTCATTAAAGCTCAGAACTTCTGAATGCTAGGAATCTATTAGCTTTAGCCTTCCCCAAAGCTGGAATTATAGGCATGGGGCCCCTTGCCCAGTTAATGTCACTGTCTTTTAATGTAATTATCGGATATCTCCCCAAAGTAGTATTGGTTATAAATGACCATAACCATCAAATACCAGATTTGACATAGCATACCTTTTTGACTGAGAATTGCTCAATCTGGTTGTTTTTCCTTTTGAAAAGTCTCTGAACTTCTCTGAATACAGCCTGTGCCCCATCCACATCACCAGTAGCTCCCTGACAAACTGTAAGAAATCACAATGATGTTTTCTAGGATATCAGAACTGGTAACTGAAGGAAGCCTACTTCATCATATCCTGCCCACATTGCAGAAGAGGAAACAAATAGAAGTAAATGTTTTTGGAGAGCAAGTATTTAATAAAAGGACTGCAACATACTGAGAAAAATTAGACAGATTTACTGAGTAAACACTTGTATTCCCACAGCTGAAGAGGATATTAAATACAGGAGACATATTCTCTCTTTTCTAATATCTTTTAACATTCTGGGGAAGAGATCCACACATGTAAACAGCTAGTACCCTTAGAAGAATGTGAGAGAGAGAGAGAGAGAGAGAGAGAGAGAGAGAGAGAGAGAGAGAGAGAGAGAGAGAGAGAGAGAGAGAGAGAGAGAGAGAAGAGAGAGAAAGAGAGAGACAGAGAGAGACAGAGAGAGACAGAGAGAGACAGAGAGAGAAGTAAAGGCAGGTGTACTGGGAACTTCTTGGGAAGGAAGTGGAATGTTTGAGCTGAAACGTGAAGTTCATTCATTCGTTTCTTCATGGACCAGCTTAAACACTGTAAGTTATCTTCCCCCTATAACCTTAGATCAAAGGAGATTCTTTTCTGAATGAATCCTATGGTATTTTGTCCTTGTTGCTGTCTGTATATTCATCTCGTCTGCTGTGCTGGATTAAAAAATATCTGAGACAGAGACTCTCTCGTATGTCTTTTAATGTTCACAGGAATCGGATATGAACCTGTGATTTCACTGGCATAGGGAACTCCATAGAGAGTTCAGAGAGGCAGTCTCCTCAACTTATAGTCTTAGAAGGCTGCCTAGAGCACCAAGAGCCCAATTTGACTTGCCATGGTCACATAGCCAGGATGTCAGAGGCAAGATTTGATTCCAGCTCTTCCTGGCTCTGAGGCCAGCCTTTACATTTTATTTTTCAAAGAACTTCACATAGTGCCTTGTCATGAGCCTGTGGGCCTGGCCTTGATATGTCTGATTCTTGTAGTGTTGGACCGGCTTATGAGGCATAAAAATAAATATTTGCTCAAGGAATATCCTATTGTCAAACACAAACAAACTGCATTTTGAGTTTATTTCCTTTTTATGCTCTGTGAAGATGGTAATGGTTTTCATACATTATGAGGGTCTAGGAATAATTTTAAAATTATCAGTTTACCCTATAGCCTTCCTTTCTCTTAGATAAACAATCCTAGCTCATTTAATTTCTAACAAGGTTTATCTCCAACCCTTAAATATGCTGCACTAAAATAATTACTTGATGATTAATTTTCTTCTCTGATTCCTGCAAATTCTGAATATTGCTTTAAGCTGTGTATCATATCAACCAATCAATAGCAAGTCAATAGTTTGCAAGCATGAGTTGATAGTACATAAAAATTATTGTGCTTTTAAGATAAAAATAAGGAAACATAAACCCCAAAATGAACTGGAACTTCATAAAGGAATAATGTCCTCCCAACAAGGTTGATGGGAGATTGTCTATATATTAAGATGGGCAGAATATACAAAACTCTATCTCATAATTAACTATATTTCACTATGGCAGGATGGAAAGGAAGAAGTCAAATATACTACAGAAGGAAATGTTTGAAAGCAATGTTAAAACTAATCTTGAACTCCTGTGTGAGTTAATAATGAACCTTCATAATTTTGATGTCAAATGATAAATATACAGAACAGCTCATTGTTAGTAAGTGGACAGCATATAAAGCAATTCAATTTTTAAACCATATTATTTTTATTAAACCACATTTGTGACATTTCTCTGGAATGATTTGCTGAAAACGTTCAGAAGAAAAGATTATCTCTTAGGATCCCTTCTAATTTGAAATTATAGTAATATAAACGTGTGTCAGATAATAGATCATTTGCTATGCTGTGACTTTTCCTCCACTAGGAGGCAGCAATTCTCTAATTATGCTCATTTGTAAAGCTATACAATACTGAATTACTCATTCAGACCAGAGAAAAGAGCCACACTCACTTACCTGCAGTTAAATATGCGTAATAGCACTGAGACCACCTGGACTCATTTTTGAGCCTTTCAAAGGAATTGAAAGCATCCTTAAAGTTTAGTTCTATCATACTGCACCAACCTGCAAAAGAAGTATTTTTAAGTGATTACTGAAAAGTAATAAGTTGTATAGAGTCAGCTTTTGTATTAACTATGGAATTCTCAACAGCTGATCTTGTTTCTGTCTTCAGCCATCATGACTGTACATCTGGGAAGTTCTAGACAAACTTCTTTATCCCCAGAAAAAAATCTAATATTGAAGCTATAAATAAGCCAAAGTACTTCCTGATTTCAAGATTAAATCATGTACAGTAGGGAACAATTTAAAGATTTCTAGGAAACACAGCAGTTTGCCTTATCTAGCTGTCAGATTTGCATTAATCCAATAGTAAAAGTAAAAATATACATGCGTATGTTCATAGAGTTGTAAAATGTAAACGATTCACTATAAATAAGTTGTTTCCTATTAATATGAACAGAAGACTATAAAAGCAAATGTATATGCTAATATTTATGTCCTCATGTTCATATTAATAGCATTTAATCCAATGAACTAAAGCAGGCTTTCAAACACTGTCACTACTACCTCTTTGAAGAGAGTTTGAATTCCAAAAATGTTTAAAATAGTTTTCTGATTCATTGCATGAATTCTCAATTGTCATGTGAAACAGAATGATCAGGAAGAACTTTTTTAAATGATGGAAAAACAGATGCAAAGTAATGTCTCTTCTTTAATTTTTTTAAATAAGTCAGTTCTGGAGCTAATAAAGGATCTCATTTCCCAATTCAATTACTGCCCATTAGAATGTCCAGAAAAGAATTAACATCTGTTGTGCCAATAATAAGACAAAGAAAAGGAATTTTATTCCTAATAGTTAGCTACAGGAATTGTTAGGGATCTTCAAATAAAAAGGCTTGTTTGGCATTTTAGTTCTTATAGAATCCAGTCTCAGGACATTGGCTTCTGATATGAAGCTTATGTATTTTGTAACAGTCTTAAGTCATTAATTATTCCCAAATTCTGACAGCACAATGAGATTTTAATTTATGTTAGTTACTCCAAAGTCATGATCTAGATCCAAAAAAATTTGAATAGAAGAAAAAAAGATAAAGTATCACTTCCTTCCATTTCATTGAGACACATTTAAGTGCTACTTTATGGCCATTAAATTTCAGAAAACTGCAGATGACATTAAAATATTTTATGACCATATTTAATAATTTCTTGCTGTTATTACAAGGCTATTTCAAAATTAAATATCAATTACTGAGTAATTTTGAGTATCTGGGTTACCCTCAATTTGGTTTTTAATCACAAGCAAGAAATCATTTGAACCTGCACCTCAGGAATGATGAAGTAGCTACACAAAGAAAGATGTGCTAAAGCAGATCAATGAGGGCTTCTAGGAAAACAGTGACTAAAAGGCCACATCAAAGCATTTTTTTCCTCTTAATTAGAAGTATCTTATTGAGAAACATTGACCTTTAATTGAAAGGACTAAGTTAAAGTGTTGAAAGATTTGTTTGCTTTGTTATTTTTCTGCTGATAAGTACCTGTGTTTGGATAAGGAATTATATAATGGAGTGGACAAGTGTTTTAATTTTGTTTAGTATTTTAATCAATTTGAAATCTTTCCCATTTTTGTTTTATTTTTAGCATTCATTTTTTTAAATTGAGTTTCAAATTTTCTCCCTCCCTTAAGACCTTCCTGTTCCCGCTGAGAAGGAAAGTAATATGATACCCATTATACATGTGAAGTCATGCAAAACAAATATTCTTTTTTTTATGTCACACCAACTACAAAGTACCCTAGGCAAAAAAGGGCAGAGAAGGAGGATGCAATGCTCATAAACAGCTCAATGAAGTAGATATTTTAAGGGAACCTTGAGTAATTAGATTTTTATTTTAATATTCATCCTAATGCTTTCCCATGACCTTTCAAAGTAAAATAACATCATCTTAGGGTAGTGATATGAAGTCAAGAGAGAACAGCAGATTATTATTATTACATCCTCTGCTAGCTCTAGTCTTTATTATCAGATAAAATAGAACCCTTTTAAAAACATGTATGTCTTGAAATGCACTAAGGATGAGGCAGACATCAACAGAGGTAGTTACTATGGTAGTAAGAGGCATGACATTTATATTTACCAATTTCATAGAGACAGACATGCTGAATTTCTCGCTGATCTATTGCAAGTTCCAGAGCTGTATGAAAAGAAGTCAAGGCACTGTTGATCTGACACTAAGAGGGGAAAAAAAGAAAGACAAAAGCCACAAAATTGAATTAACTTCTATTATCTAAAATTGTAGCTGCAATTGATATCATCATAATGTAAAATATCATAGTTACTATTCATGAACTACTGAAAAGTGTAACTGTGAAATGTTTTCTCCAGTATCTATCTAAATCCTGTATATATTTCAGAACCTAATTCCAGTCCTAATTCTCCATTAAGTATATCCTTACTAGAATATTCCCATTTCTTCAGTTTTTAGGGCACTCACTCATGTTTATCAATTACAGGAGTCTGCTATTGTCATGGAGGCTGCCCAGCACAAAAGCCAAATAAGAGGGGTTATCCTAGACATAGTGAGGTTCTCCAGAAGTTCCTGCAGTGGAAGACAATTCTGTTGATTCCATCAAGCCTTAGACTACCATGAGATCTCATCATTGAGTGCTACAGCCATTCACAAAGGACTGAGCTACCAATATGAATATGAAAAATGAAGTGGATGAGTCTATTGTTCAGATTATGATACCACTGGATGGTGGATGGTCCATTAGCACATGTATACTGAACAGATTGCAGAGAGAAAATAAGCTGGGCTGCATTTCATTTGGGAAACTGGGTGGCACTTTCGATGGTCCCAAAAGTCTGCTTTAGAACTAATACTTAGTATTAACTCTAAGACA
This sequence comes from Monodelphis domestica, assembly GCF_027887165.1. Classification (NCBI taxonomy): domain Eukaryota; kingdom Metazoa; phylum Chordata; class Mammalia; order Didelphimorphia; family Didelphidae; genus Monodelphis; species Monodelphis domestica. The sequence goes on along the minus strand of NC_077229.1, from coordinate 275,797,986 downwards.
GAAGGTAAAGGTTAAAAAAAATTGTGGAAAAGAGGTATACTAGTAATGTAGGCAGCTAGGTAGTACAACCTAGAGTCAGTAAAGACTTGAGTTCAAATCTGGCTTCAGATACTGTGTGATCCTGAGCAAGTCATTTAACCGTTATCTGCCTCAATTTCCTCATCTATAAAAGGAGGATAAAAATCTTACCTCCAGAGTTATAATGAGGAAAAGAATAAAATAACATGTAAGGAACTTTGCAAACCTTAAAGCCCCATGTAGCTATTACTAGTGTGAGAGAAGGAAAAATCCCTGGTCCAAGTCTTGTAGTAGTATTCATGAAATATTCAAAATAAACAAAAGATGTCTCCCAAGACACTAAATAATCTTCTGTGGAAGACCTATAGAAATACTTGAACAAAAATGACACAGGATAAGGTATAAGGTTGAGTCTCCTATGAAGGAAGGACATGCACTAATAAAAATAGAATTATAAAGAAAGAGCTGAAAAGGCACATCAGAGTCCACTAGTCTGGGGCGGGGGGGGGGGGGTTCTTTAAAATTTGGGATCCATGAACTTGTTTTAAAGAATATTTTTATATCTGTATTTCAGCGTATTTACCAGTTTTCCTTTGGAATCATTCTGAGAAAAGATCCACAGGCTTTAGCAGACTGCCAAAGGGGTTCCATGATACAAAAAAAGTTAAGAGCTGTTTGATCTAGTCCAATTCCTTCATTTTACATATGAGGAAACTGAAGCCTAAAGAGATAAAGTGAACTGTCCAAAGTCACATGGATAGTAAATAAATAGCAAAGCCAAGATACAAATTCAGGATCTTTGACTCCAAATATCTTTCCACCATACTGCCTCTCCCCCTTCAAGGCTACAGATCCATCAAAGTACTGATTATCAAGAGAAAAAGTAAACTTGTTTTCCTTTTATACTAAAAAAGTTCTTTTTTATGCCATACTTTTTTATGTGAACTCTGAGATCTCAGTGACACTGGCCTCCTCACTTGTTCCTCATACAACACATTCCATCCCCCAGACTCTGGACATTTTCTCTGGCCGTCCCCATTATTCTCCCTCCTCATCTCCACTTCCTGGTTTCCTTTAAGCCTTAGCTAAAATCCCATTTTGCAGGAAGCCTTGCCTAATTCCCCCCTCTGTATCTCCTATTTATCCCATATGAAATTAGTGGTGTTGCTGAGCCAAAGAGCATTTCATGTTTCTACATAGTTTTTGTGTGTTGCTGATCCTGTTAGCCTCTGAGTGCCTTGAGAGCAGGGACTATCTTTTGCCTTTGTTTGGATGCCTGGCTTATAGTAGGTGCTTAATAAATATTTTCTGACTGGTTGGCTGACTACAAGTACTGTATTTAAATAGGAAACAAAACAAACAATGAGCAAATGGTATTAAAACAATAATTTTAAAATTCCAACTATCTATTACTTCCTTAACATTCATGATACATCTTCCACTGACAGGAATTGAAACTCCTACATGTTTTAGTGCTGGCAGGTAGGTGGCTCTGTGGATAAAGCACTGGATCTGGAGTCAGGGAGACCTGAATTCAAATTTGGTCACAGAGGCTTTCTAGCTGTGTGATCCTTAGGAAGTCACTTAACTCTCTCTGATTCCTCATCTATAAAATGAGTTGGAAAGAGAAATGGCAAATCACTTCAGTATCTTTGCCAAGAAAACCCCATGAAGAGTATGGTCCACAAGGTCCTGAATAGTCAGACACAACTGAATGACTAAACAAAAAGAATATGTTTTAGAATTTATTCTTCCTAAATTGCTATGACCAGAAGAATTCATCGTTTTGTGATCATCCTTTTGGTCATGCATCTCCTCACCAGGTTTATGATCAAGGCTTTTCTTCAAATGTGCTTTGGTAGCATAACCTTAAAAAACCCAGGATCCCCTCCATGCCACAAAAATTTACTGGAATAAGTCTTTATTGGACTTCAAAACAGATTAATTCTGAGTGAAATCATCATAACATTACAGAAGTCAAGGCCAGCAGAAACAGACAGAAACTCTATCCCCTCTTCTCTCCATCTTAACTTCTTGGTAAACCAATTCAATTCTATACTGTCCTCTCAAATCTCTACCCCTTTTATCATATCACCAATTACACACTGCCAAGAGTCAGTTTTAGATCATTCCCACCATTTGCCACTTTAGCTTCTACTAAAGTGCTGCTCAATGAAGATGGGGAAAATCATGCAACCATTTTGACTAGGTTCTCTGACAATTTATGCTATGCCATCTCAACTAGGCCCTCTCTGCAGGGAGACAATTCAGCTGCATTCCCCTTGTCAATTCACTATCCCCTTCTCCAGGGAATCTCTTCCAGACCTTTTCATCCTTTCTCAAACCTCCCATATCCTCTCTCCTCCCATTCTCTCAGCTGAGAAACCTTGCCTCAGATTTTACAGAAAAAATGAAGGCTTTTCACTGAGAGCTCCCTCTTCTCTCCTCCTTCCCATGTCCTATTACTCAGGGGCTTTCTGTCACTATCTTTTCCTTCACCCTGGGCTCAGTGGTGGTCTTGCTCCCTTCCTAGACTAAGCTCTCTACCTTCTCAAGGGATCCCATTCTATTCTGTCTCCTCCAAAAGATTACTCTCTTGGTCATCCCACCTCTGTCACTTATTTTCTTTAATTTTTTTTTTAATTTATTTTCGGTTCCAAATTCTTTTCCCATCACCACCTCCTTCCTCAGCCATTGAGGAAACAAGAAATATGATACTTATTATACCTGTGCAATCACGAAAAACATTAGCCATGTTGAGAGAAAGAAAGAAAAAAGATTAATATTAAGAATGCTTTAATTTCCTCTCAAAGTTCATCAGTTTTGGGTAGTATATTTTCAATACAGGTCCTTTAAAACTGACCTGGACCGTTGCATTGATTAGAGTAGCTCAGTCTTTCACAGATGATCGTTATTACAATATTGTTAGGATATGATACACAATGTTCTCCTGGTTCTGCTCACTTCACTTTGCATCAGTTCATATAACCCTTCCCAGGTTTTTCTGAAAACATTTCTTACACTATTGTGTTCCATCACAAGCATATACCATAGTCTGTTCAGCCATTCCCCAACTGAAGGGCATCCCATTAACTTCTAATTCTTTGCCACCACAAAAAGAACGGCTATGTTTTTGTAGGGCAGCAAAACGGCACAGTGGTTAGGGTGCTGAGCTTGGAGTCAGGGAGACATCTTCCTGAACTCAAATCTGGCCGCAGACATGTCTTATCTGTGCATTGCTGGGAAAGTCATTTACTCCTGTTTGCCTCAGTTTCCTCCTCCGTAAAATGAGCTGGAGAAGGAATAGCAGAATACTACAGTGTCTTTGCCAAGAAAACTCCAAATGGGGTCACCAAGAGTCCAGCATGGCTGAAAAACGCCTGAACAACAAATATTTTTTCACACGTGGGTCCTTTTCCGTTGATCTCTCTTGGGATACAAACCTAGCAGCGGTATTGCCCAGTCAAACAGTATGCCCTTTTTATGGCCCTTCTACTCATTATTAGAGAGCCACACCATCTTCTCCGTCCCCTGGGCTTGCCAGAGACGGGCCATCCCACTTTCCTCACACTCTCTCACCTCGTGCCGATGGAGATCCAAGGCCTGTTGATTTCAGCTTTGCACCATCTCTTGGGTCTGCCCGCTTTCGTCCTCGGACACCACCATCACCCGGCTGGCCTGGAGTCTCTCTCCATTCCAATCCGTCATCCATTCAGCCTCTAAGGGATCTCTCTAGAGCTCAAGTCCGGCCACCAACCCTCCTACTCAGTAAAGTCCAGGAGCTCCCCATGGCCTCCAGGAGCAAACACAGAGCGCTGTTCGGCTCTCAAGGGCCCTGGCGAGCTCGCCCCTCCTGGCCTTCTGGCCACACCAGACTGCTCCCCCTCGTCATCCCTCACGGTCCATTCCCTTGGCTGGCTTTGGGTCCGACAAAGACTCTCAGTGCCAGGGCCCGCTCTGTCCTGTGCAGACCTTGTTTCCCAGAGTCTGCCTGCACGGGGGCTCCCTCAGGAGACCGCAGGCGCCGAGATTTAAGGCGAGAAGGAGGCTCGGGGCCGCCGAGCCCAAAGTTTACAAGAGGGGCTTACAGGGCGTGCCGCAGATGGCAGCGGCCAGCAGCACAGGGCACGTCACCTCAGACCTCTTTGACCTGGCATGTCAGCACGGGGCTCAGGGCGCTGCTGCTTTTTTTAAACTCTTACCTGTAATACTGTGTACTGTATTCCAGACTGGGCTGTGATACTGTGCGGCAAGGCAGAGGAGAGGTACGGCTAGCAATGGGGGTGAAGTGACTGGGCCACAAAAGGCCACGTGTGAGCCCAGGACCTCCCCTCTAGCCTAGAACTCTATCCACGGAGGCCCCGAGCGGCTCCTGCTTCCCAATGGGAACAAGACGGTAAGATGTCTCTCTCCAAAGCCACGTTCTTAGCCTGGATCCTGAAAGACGGGGCGCTGCTGCAGAATGCGCTTTGCGCCAAGACTCTTTGATCTCCGGATCCAGCTGGTCAAACCAGTTCCAGAGGTTTAATTTGCCATCATGGCAGGCCTGGCCATCCCACAGATACCTTCTCACCATCAGGCCTTTCATATTCCTTTTGCCATTTGCAGCTGGAGAAGGAAATGGCAAAGCCCTCCAGAGCCCTGGCTAGGAACACTCCAACTGAGAAGAGTCAGACGTGATCTAAACGACTGAACAGGAAGATAGATATGCATACCACAAGTTAATTAACCAAACAACCAACCCTAATCCTAATTAACAATACAAAATGACTATGCCAGGTGTCAAATGAGTGGCTGGGCCAGTGTCAAGTACTTAATATATCAGATTTTGTTGAAGTAAACCCTAATTAAGGAAAGGTCCAACTAACAATTATAAGCAACGGGGAAGGATAACAAGCCCCAAACAATTTCATGGCAGCTAAAAGCCAAGTACAAATGAAATGACCAAAATTTTCAACAACATTATGGAAGAATAGAAGTCTTCCTAAGGGGAAGATGCCTATGGAAAGACAGGACTACATTTGTAGAGAACTGTGTGTTTTTAAAAACAAGTTCTATAAAGAAACTGAGGATTGCAATGGAAACTTAGGAATAGAAGAACTGAGTCAAAGAAATTAAGAATCTGTTTCACAGAAGCCAGTTGCTTAGCAATCCAAAAATCATAGCCAAATGATGCAGATGATAATTCAAAAAAAGCTGTCAAACCTAGAAAACTGATGAAAGAAATGCAATCTGCCAATAACAGTCCTTGCTGTTCATGCGTTCAGTTGTGTCCCTGACCCGCTGAACCATGGCTACCTGAGGATTTTCTTGGCAAGGATTCTGGAGTGGTTTGCCATTTCCTTTTCCAGTGAATCCTTTTTTGTCAGCCAGTCAGAGGTTAAGTGATTTGCTCAGGGTCACACAACTAGGAAATGTCTGGACTGGATTTGAGCTCTAGGGTACCAAGAAAAAAACTGAAGGAATATTTAAGTTTTAGGAATGAGGATCATTTCCAAGAGGTCCTCTATCCCTCAGCTTTTGAAGAGGAGAAAAACCAGGGAGAAACTGCCAGAGCTAAGAAAAAGCAGAAGGAAATGCCATTCTACAGGATCTAGCCAAGCGGACCTTCCTTTTGAAAGTTAGAAAGAGGACAGATTCACAGGATATTGGACCTAGGAGGAGATGTAGAGAGCGGTCAACCCAAGGTCCCACAGTTAGTCTAAACTTCAAGAATTAGAGGGCTTGGGGCAATCTGGCCACAGGCCCTCAGCAGCAGAAATCTCTATGAGAAGGTGATGAAAACAGGGGAAAAGGAAAGCCACAGCCATTGGAGACACAAGGGGTCAGTTGAGAGCTCAGGGGGATGGAGCATTCATAGCTTGTAAAGCACTTTGCTCACAAGGCTCTTATAGAGTGAATGGGACAAGTATGAGATCATTCCTGCTTACAGGAGGAAAACACTGAGCTTCAGAGGTTAAGTGACTAGTTCACAGTCATCTGGATATTAAAAATTAAAGCCTGGGCTATAACCTATATCCAACTCTAATGCTCCTTTTGTTAAAACACTCTGGTTGTTACTGATATAAAGAAACAAAGTTAGAAAGAAAGGCAGAGGAGAGGTACGGCTAGCAGTGGGGGTAAAGTTTTAAAAAAAATAGTGCCTTCTATCTCTAGTATCAGTACTAAAACAGAAAAGCTGTAAGGGCTAGCCAATGGAGATTAAGTGACTTGCCCAAGGTCACACAAGCCATCTATGAACCCAGATCCTCACAACTCCAGACCTGGTGCTCTATCGACTGTGCTACCTAGTTGCCCTGGTGGACAGTGTTTTAATAACAACTTGACATAGAATTTCATATAAAGATTATAGCCTGCCAAGTTTCTGCGACAAGATGAGAATGGGAGAAATCAAGCTCCCAAAGCTTTTATCTATTACATTCCAAAGAGAGATTTGAAGATTTAGTTAACAAAAGTCAACAGTAAGAGAAATACAGATAATCAAGAAAGAGTTCAATTTTAATATGACATTAGAAAAACTGTTTGAGGGAGACAAAGAAGAGATATTTGCCATTCCAATCTGGTAAGACACATAAGGGTCATTAGAGAAATCACATATATAAAATCCTTAGAAAGTAAAGAATATTAACAAATCATACATTTATACAGTATTCAAAGGTTTTCAAGGTGTTTTCCTCACAAGCCAACAATTACCAGTTCTGATGATTCTACCATAGTTGTCCTTCTGTAAAGTTTCCCAAAATATTAAAAATGATGGTAAAATAATCTACATGGTTTTAATCTCCCCCAAAAGGTAATACCAGAAGGAATGTCAGAGACCAGTTACAGATACAAAACTCCTAAATAAGGACTAGTAAAGAGAAAAGCAAAACTTTAACCAATTTATTCATTTGAAAGAAATTCTCTAATTTCCTCTAAAATTTAGATCAGGCACCACACCACCTTCTGCAGGAAAATTTCACAGGTTTCTCCAACAATTGGTACTGCTGTCATCTTGTATCTACTTTGCATGATATTGGAATGTAAGCACTCCTCTAGGGCAGGGCTTGTTTTGCTATTCTCTTTGCAACTCCAATAATTATTCCAGAACCCGGCATATATGCCGGAGGCATGTTGTAAATGCTTTTTCAATACTGACACAATTCAGTACATTAAAACACTATGAAGAATTATATGAAGAGAGTAGTCAGATGGCTCAGTGAACAGAGTAAGACCTAAAGACAGGAGGTCCTGGGTTCAAATCTGATCTCAGACACTTCCAAGATGTATGACTCTAGACAAATCACTTAACCCCACAGCTGCCTCGTCCTTACCACTCTTCCGCCTTGGAAATGATATTTATGGGTAAGGGTTTAAAAGAGAAGAAAAATTATAAGATTATCTCAACAAAAAAACTATCTGATAAAATGGAGCACTTTTTGGGCATGGTTATTTTAAGTTCCATAATGGAAAATGTGTTTACATGGTAAAGAATGTATGTTTTAAAAATGAATCCATATTATATTTAATGGAAGAAATATTAGGTAATCATTCACTTTTAAAATAATTACAAAGTAAGCATACTGTTTGTTACCATTTCTATTTAATAAGTTACTAAAAAGACTAGTACTTATTATTAAAGAGAACTCTATAAACATATTTATATGTGTGTATATCTGTGTATTTAAGGGTGAGATTACTGGGGCTTCTTTCTTTCCTGAGACATAACACTAGGTGTGAACACAGCACACAAATAATGTGACAAAGTACTCCGACTACAGTCCTGAAGTCTGAATTTTGTGGTTGTTTTCAGCTGTTTCAGTTGCATTGCCAAAAAGTTAACATTTATTAAGGTCTTGCTTATTAAACTGTCTAAAATACCTAAAGAACAAATATGGCAAACTGGACAAAAAGAAAGTGAAAATGTCTAATTTAGACGTAACAACCAGGATAATGCTACTTGGCTCACCTGTAACCCTGTACTAGTTTGTGCTATGCAGCAGCATCAATGTCCTAACAAGGTGGTTCTCAAGGAGGCTCTAACAATAGATTATGCATCTCCTCTCCATCCCTGGGATTTGGGCTCTTGAGAATAAATGAAAGCTGATCCTCTTATTCATATAATTAGCATACTTAGAAGTATGAATGATGGGAGAAGACTGACCTATAAATCTGTTCCACCTATGTAGCCTACATAGAAAGGGCTAAAACACAGAAAAGGCAAAGATGTCTACTTAAAGCACGTCTGGTTCACTGTCATCTTTCTGTTTGCTAGAAGGAAAAGGATTCATTAAGCCATGGAACGCAGCTTCTCTTTTTAGCAAACAGAAACTAAAAATATGTTCTTGGTCACTTCTACCTAAGGATTCGTTTCATTTTTTTCTCTGACTGCATACTTTTTAACAAACAGCATCCTTTGATTGAAATAAAGAGGGGACACATGTAGTAAGAAGAGAGAAGACTACAATGAACTGGATTTCTGGGAGTTATTTCCCTCATTGTATCTCTTTCTTCCTCTATAAATAAAACCATTACATCATGCTGATACAGCAAGCTGTTCAATTACAGGAGGAAGGCTTGCCCTTCAACAGATGCAATGAAATACTCTGCCACCAAATGCCTTGGTTACAGGGACAGCAGAGAGGTTAATCATCTGAGATTTCAGCTTCCACACTTGCCAGTGCCCACAAATGAAACTGCCCATATGCTTACAGAATCTTTTCCAATTTAATTTTTAGTCACTTTACCTTTATAACTAATTTGCTGAACAGAGCAACACAGAACTATCTTGTTCTACTCAGAACAAAATCTGGCTCCCCTTAGAATCAAAGAATAATGAATAAAAAGGCTCATTTTGTTGTTTTAAAATAAGAGCTAATGGAAAACGGTGGAGGGAACGAGTTATTTGGTCTCTTGGGTTTAATGAAAAAAGTTGCAAGGCTAAGTGGAATCGGCTCATAAGAGGATGGAAAGTACAAGAAGAAAAATGAGACCTGGGTTGGGTTGTATGAAGGCAGATGTGGAAGAGGGGAAGGAAGGGAAGAATCCAAGCAATGTGAGAATGGAAATAGTACTGAATTGTAGAAGGTTGCCAGGTTGTGCAGGAACAGGCATGTCATTAGGAAGACTCATCTTCTAGAGTTCAGGTCTGGCCTCATATACTTACTGGTTGCATGACTCTGGGTAAGTCACTTAACCCTGTTCATCCTGGAGGCAGCCAGGTGGCTCAGTGGATAGAATTCTGGGCTTAGAGTCAGAGTTCAAATGCAGACTCGGATATATATTATCTGTGTGACCCTAGGCAAGTCCCTTAACTATCTTTTCCTTAATCCACTAGAGAAGTCTGAGGGATTTATGAAAAAGAATGCTGTCTATCTTCAGAGAAAGAACTGTCAGAGTAGGAATACAGATGAAAGCATACAATTTATCACTAATTTGGGTACATGTTTTGGGGTTTTGGTTTTTGAAGATTACTCATTAATTAAAATGAATAATGTGGAAATATGTTTTGCAAGGTAATACATGTATAGCTCAGATTGAATTACTTACCAGCTCATGGGGGAGGGGGGAAGGAGAGGAAGGAGGGTGATAATTTGGATCACATAACTTTGGAAAACTTCTGTGAGAATTTATTACATGTAATTTGTAATAAATAAATAAATTTTAGAAATCCACTAGAGAAGGAAATGATAAATCATTCTGGTATATTTGCCAGGAAAACTCTTATATATATATATATATATAAATAATATAAATATAATATATAATATGGAAGTCATGAAGAGTCAGATAAGAATGTACAATAACAAAGTACTGGATATGGAACTAGCACTACCACTTACTAATTTTTATCATTGTTAACATTTTTTGAGTTCCAAGTTTTCTTCCTCCTCTCCCCTCCCCCCTCCTTGAGAAAACAAGCAATTTGATATAGACTATACCTGTGTAATCATGTAAAACATTTCCACATTAGCCATGTTGATAGAGAAAACAGACAAAACAAAATGAAAAATAAAGTTTTTTTTCAAAAATGGATATTTTCTCTTTTTTAAAAATCTCTTTAATGTTATCTTGGTTAAATTTGTTTTTATTTTAAACCTCCTTACACTTCAAGAGAGCTCCAATATATTTGCTGATATCCCCTGAAGAACAGAATTTGGGGAAGACAGTCGCTGAAGCCAGTTTGTAAAATGAGGTATTCCTTACATTAGGAATGTTCTTAATTTTTGCAGTGAAGTATGAGATGTGGTCCTCCACTTGAGAAGATGAAAGAGGCACTCTGAAGGAACCCTGAAGAAGGTTGAAAAAGTCTGGAAAAGTTCCTGTTATGAGAAGGTTAGCAAAATTAATTAGGGAGATGTAAAAGGACTGTCTTTGTAAGGTAGGAGGAGAAATAATCCACTTTGAGCAAGAGAGCAGTCTCTGACAGAGATCAGCTGCAGAGAGAGTGGGGGAGGAGGAAGAAGAAAAAACTGAAAGTTCCAGGAGGGAACCAGAAGTTTGGAGAACTTCAACTGGTCACTCACTCACTTCCAGTTGGGAGTTTAAGGGAAGAAGTAGATCTCCTAGGCTGGGAAGAAACCGGTCTCTCTCTGGAGATCAACTGTGTCTCTTCCTGAGCCCCTAGATACCTCTCACTCAGCTCTAAATAACTACAATCAAAAGCCTTCAGTGGATATTGTGGACTGGGACTTTGAAGAGAGCCATCCACAGAGATCCTTTTCAAAGATCTCACTCTCCATCTCTCTCCCTTACCTGTCCCTGGACTCCTGTACTCAAGTTAGTTAGCTTAGGAGTGGGGACCAACTGGCAGCTGGCAAGAAGAGGAATTAAGGCGGAGAAGCCTTGAACCCCAAGACTTTGGAGGGCCAATTTGCCAGAGGGGGCAAGTTGTAGGGCTTCCTGTTCATCCATTTTCCCTGCCTGATACCCTTATCTGTTTGAACCCAAATGAATTATCTGTTACTTTAGATTTAGGTATGGGCCAGTTTCTAACAATAGTAAAGGGGACTAAAGATTTGGGGAAGGTCATAACTCTCCCCAAAAAGGGGGGGTTAACCCTGGGATCCCAGTGATCCAAAACTACCAGACCCAAGGAATATACATCTTTCCTTGGCTGTGAAGTAGTCCCAAGGTCCTGAAAAGAACTGGCAGTTGGTGTCCTTGAGGAAACCAGAGGCAAAAGAATGTGTCTTGCCTCTCAAGAATAGCTTGGACTTCAAGGGGGGCATTGTGTCATCTTACTAAGGCTTTCCCCTCTAGTTTTTGTCCTCCATCTCCCAAAACCATTCTCTGAGGAAGCATACTCCCTCTTTCAAGGAGACAAGACTATCTCCCCCCAAAAGAGAGGGGAAGAACAATCTCTTCACCCTTTTTCCCTCCATCATCCTTGTTCCCTTTTAGTCCCTATATTACATCTTGCTGCAGAGAGAGTCTAGGAGAGCTTATGTATCATAAATTTGTACCAGGGTCCAAGCATTTAGGCCCACTCAGTATATCCTGGTGACTTTCTCTAGTTCCACTGAGAACCATATGATTAAGAACAATGAAGATAGCAAATGGTATATATGATCAATGAAGGAAGCACAAGATTTTAGAGTAAGTGATAATGAAGAGTTGAGCTGACTTACCAAGGAGTCAAATATAGAAGGGAGGTGAGCATATCTAGTACAGGAATCCTGGCCCAGTAATGATCTGAGACATGGAGGGATTAGAAAATAGGATGAGTAAATTCCCAATTTAGTGAAGGCTCATAAGGCAGAGGGAAAGATGAAATGATAAATTGTAATTAAATAAAGAAATTACAGAGTTCACAAACAAGGAAATAGAATACTGGTTGCGAGGGTAAAATCAAGACTATGACAATATTCATGTGTAGCTGAGGTGGATTAGAAGAGAAGATCAAGTGAGATGAATAGAAGATAACCCAACAGTTTAGGGCATTTGAAGGAGCATCGATATGTACACTGAGATCCTCTGATAAGAGAGTAGGGGATGGGGCAGAGAGAAAGACTATGAAGCCAAAGACTATGAAGCCAAGCAATGAAATTATTGAGGAAGGAAGAAGACTGTCTTGGGGGGGATTCAGCAGATAACATCCACCAGGATCTGGATTGAGTGATAAATGTAAATAGTGTGAACCTCAAGGGAGAAGTTGCTGAATAAATGTGGGAGAGAGAGATAGTTTGGAAGTGACAATGGGGCATAAGGGCTATTTCTCCTTCCCTGCTGATGTGGTCGTCCATCCTTTGTTTTCAAAGAGGACCAATGACACCATGGGGTGATGTCTTGACTTGCCAGCGAATTCACAATGCTGGAGAAAGTCTTCCCATGTTTGGGGTGGACATCCTCCTAACTCACCAGTGGCTTTGAGGCCTGTCAGTAACTTTCTCCTTGGTTTAGCCCATCTGCTGAGATGGTTTTACCGCTGAGTGCTGCAGATTCTTCAAGCCATAGATGAAAGTTGGGTGAAAGGTGGACACTGTAATAAGGGATTATTTGAATGATAAATAATATTCTCTGACTTCCACAACATCACAGCACCAAAGGAGAATGAAAAGCCCTGAAAAGTATTCTAACAATTCAGAGATTCTTTTTTGTAAAAGATATTTTATTTTACCCATTACATGAAACAACAGTTTTCCACATAAGTTTTCTGAATTTATATGATCCAAATTGTCTCTCTCCTCTCTCCCTTCCCAAAGATGGTAAGCAATTTGATCCGGGTTATACATGTATTATCATGAAAACCTATTTCCATGCTGTTCATTGTTGTAAGAGAATACTCATATAAAATCAAACCCCAAATGAACTAAAGTGAAAATAGTACACTTTGATCTGCATTCTGATTCCAACAGTCATATCACTAGAAGTGGATAGCATTCTTTGTCATTAGTCCTTCAGAAATGTCCTGGATCACTGTATTCCTGAGAGCAATTAGTTGACCATCTCACAAGATTGCTTTTATTGTGTACAACGTTCTCCTCATTCTGCCTTTTTCACTCTGCATCAGTTCATGAAGGTCTTTCCAGCTCTTTCTGAAATCATCCTTTTTATAATTTCTTACAGTATAATAGTATTCTATAATCATTATATACCATAATTTGCTCAGCCATTTCTCAATTGATGGGCATCTCCTCAATTTCCAATTCTTTGCCACAACAAAAAAGGCTACTACAAATATTTTTATACAAGTAGGTCCTTTCCCCCCTTTTTAAATCTTTTTGGGATACAGACCTAGAAGTGGTATTACTGGATCAAAGGATATACACAGTTTTACAGCCTTCTGGGAATATGCTCCAGTTGCTCTCAAGAATGGTTGGGTCAGTTCACATTTCCACCAACAATGCATTAGTGTCCCAATTTTCCACATCCCCTCCAATACGTATCACTTTACTGCCATATTGGCTAATTTGAAAGGTGTGAAGTGTTACCTGAGAGTTGTTCTAATGGGCATTTCTCTAATCAATAGTGATTTAGACATGTTTTCAGCCCCAATGTGAACCATATAAGAAAAATAAATCTTATTATTTTTACTTTTAAAACAAAATAAGTAAGCACTGGCCAAAGAAAAGCATCCTGTTTGATCACCTACTTTATTCACCAAACTTAGCTCACAGACTTTTTGCTGCTTCCAAAATTCATCCATCCTCAAAGACAGATTTGCCTTTATCAAGGATATTGTTGAAAAAAATATAAGAATTAATTCTGGAAGGGACTCCAAATTCCTCTTTTCATAGGTACATAAACACACCCAAAGGACTAAGGCAGTTGCAAAAGTGTTAAGCAATTATCCCTGTAATAAATATACTAATATCCAAAGTAATCATTATGAATTACAATACTCATTTGAATATATGAATTTTTATATATTTGTTTTAAGAAAAAAATTTCATTATGTCATGACTCTTCTCCCTCCATCTTCCAAACTATAATTCAATTATAATGGAACTGGGATGTCATCAACATTGATATTCTACTCAATAACCCATGCATCCTTGCTTAACCTATATGATTTCTGCTGAATTCCCCCTAGAGATCCTCCAGAGAAGGTCCACTTTATGTTCAGAGGATTTTTCTCTAAATCTCTTTACATCACATGAAAAATATTGGTTAAACTTCATTTTCCCCACATGACTGTTCCATCTTCTTTTCTGGATGTACAGTTTACCAATAAGAACAATGGCTTATATCTTATGGCTGTAAACTTTTGAAATAAATTTTTCTGAAGAATTAAAGTTGTGAGTCACCCAAAGAGCAATGGAAAGAGGCACTGTGGGTGTGTATGGACTGTAATACATTACCAAAGAAAAATTATGTGGGAGAAAGGAGGTCATGTATATTACCAGAGAGAAATATGGAAAAACTACATATGCTTATTAAAATTAACTAGAGAAAAAAATAAAACATGCAAACCAGAGAAACAAGATTTCAAAGCAAAGAATCAGAAAGATGGCAAAAACAAATCTGTCTCTTAACACTTTAAAAAATAACCAAGGATGAAACTCAAACCACATATTTATGACCTGGTCCATTTACTTATCTCTGTCTTTAAAGACCCAGTGGTAGTCACCCTTCACTGCTATCTATAAATCTAATGGCAAATTTCTGTCTTTCTGAAAAAAAAGTATTTCTCCCACAAAATGATTATAAGCTTGCTTTGGTCTGATGCCTAGACACTCTACTCCATGGCTTTACGTCCCAATAGCCAAATTAATTCTGTACATATATATGAATATAGTATATATTCATGGGTATATGCTGACAGTAAAACTTAAAATATCTGGAGATCTGCCTTTTAGAAACCCCGAACTTCCAAGAATAGTACTAAATGTGGAAGCAGACATACTTCTCCTCCCCACTCAAAAAAAAAAGGTATCTGTAGAGGTAAACAAATAGTCCCTGAGTACTTTGGGAGGATTCTTACAGTTCCAAAAGGCTATAACTTTCTTGAAAATAGTAGAGTCAATATTTTCAACAAGTATTAGACATTAGAAGAATGAGTCTATAATGAAGTGACACAAAAATGTCATCTATAGTTCCAAAGTCTTCAAGTAGACATGCATAAAAAAAACCTCTTTACTATGTCATGTAACTAAATCTCAAAAGCACAGGTCTCTAAAATAAAGTATATCTCTAGGGTGTCAAACAAAACCATAAGATTGAAATCTGGGAGTAGGCAAAGACCTTGGAGGCTTGCTAATTCAACCCGCTTCTGAATGAGAATCTTAAATATCTTTGCTTTAACAACTCCAGTGGAGGAACTCATTACCTCCCAAGGCTCTTAATTCACCTTTTGGACAACATTCATTGTTAGGAAATTTTTCCTTAAGAGACTATCATTTCTGCATAATTTTTGATTTTCTCACACACGACCCTTCATCTCCATATTTTGGGCATTTTTGCCAGCTGTCCCCCATCCCTGAAATGTTCTCTCCTCATCTGCACCTCCTGGTTTCCTTTAAGTACAAGCTAAAATCCTACTTTCTATGAGAATTCTTTGCCAGTTATCTCTAACTTATCTTGCACCACATTTGTATATGTTGTTTTCATGTTGTCTCCTCCACAAGACTATGAATGCCCAGAGAGAATGAATGACCTATCTATTGCCTTTTTTTGGATCCCCAGCACTTGGTAAACTGACTAAAATATAATAAGCATTTAATAAATTCTTACTGACTGACTCATAAACATCCCTAGTTTCTTCAACCAATCCCTATATAGTATGAACTCAAAATCTTTCATCATCATGGTTGCC
This sequence comes from Monodelphis domestica, assembly GCF_027887165.1. Classification (NCBI taxonomy): domain Eukaryota; kingdom Metazoa; phylum Chordata; class Mammalia; order Didelphimorphia; family Didelphidae; genus Monodelphis; species Monodelphis domestica. The sequence goes on along the minus strand of NC_077229.1, from coordinate 275,782,232 downwards.
TTTGTGCTACTTTCCTGAATTCATCTATTCTTTCATTCTGTCCAGGTGGTCTGAACATACTCCAATGACAATATTTTTCCTGTTTCTGTTCTGTTTATCTTCCCCTCAAATGCTTTCCATTCTGGTTTCTGCAGTTTCACAAGAATATGCTTTCTTTAAGTACAATGCAATTCACATTTCCTTCTCTTGTATCTCTTACCTACTGAAAACAAAAAATAAAACGGAATGCAATGTAAAACAGTTGTAAATATTGGAAATAAAGACTCCAGAAAAATTATTCAACTATCTAAACTGTTAAAAAAAATCCCAGATGAAAAGAAAAAGGGCATAAGCTTAAAAGAAAAGATATTCATCCTTATATGACAAGAAAAGAGTACACAGTAAAATACTAATAGAAAGAGTACAATATGATTAATCCATCTGCTAGTAGGACTGAGCTATTAAAATTCTTTAGACATACTATATCATCTAAAACTGTGGAGCAGGATCATATAAAACAAACTCAATGCCCCATATGCTTGTTAAATTTCTTCTTTGAGAAAAGAGCTATGCTAGGTACTGGAGCAGATAACAGGCCTCTGTTGGAGACACCAACACAGGTAAATATAATACATAATATAACCACAATATGCTAGAAATGTGCAAATAAAGTATTATATATGGGACCCAAGGGGGAAGGAAACATTATTCTAGAGGATTTTTAAAAGATAGGGTGGAATTGAGCAGGTGAGGTGGGGGAACCAGGGCACAGACATGTTCAAGCATAGAGAACAGTATGGGCAAAAGTAAAGAATTAGGAGAACAAAGGACATATTATTTAGGGGATGCCAAGAGGCAGCTAGGTGGAACAGTGGATAGAGTACTGGACCAGGAATCAGGAAGATCTTCAGACACATACTAGTAGTTGTGTGACCACAGACAAGTCCCTTAACCCTTGTCTCGGTTTCCTCATTAATAAAATGGGGATAATAGTAGCACCTACCTCCCAAAGGATGATGTAAGGATAAAATGAGATATTTATAAAGTGTTTTACACACTTTTAAGTGCTATATAAATGTTAGTTACTATTGTTGTTATAGTATTATACCCATTTAGTTCAGAGAAAATATGTCAAATTCTTTATGAATTCTTGTTGGCTTAAAAAAAAACCAGAATGAATCCACAGTTCTAGACCAATACTCAATGAAACAGCAATTTTTTTTAATGAGTCAATGCAGAAACTGAGTTATGCATATTTTCAGACCAGAAGCTTTCTTGTTCCAAGGTTTTGAAATAGTGATAGTAGAAGGCTAATAAAAGTCAGTGGAAAAATTAAATCGTGAAAAACTAAAACAACAACAACAACAACAACAACAACAAAAATGACGGTACCAAAGTATTGTGTGATACTTTCCTAAAAATTTATTTCTGAGTTCCCTTGAACATGTCTTTCAATTCTGATAAAAATTAGCCACTATTATGGGTGCAGGTGAGTGTGTCAGATATGAGTGAATCAGACTCCCCTAGATTTAAGAAGAATAAGGAGGGATAACAGTTTTTACATAAGCTCAGTCTGCAGGTTCACACATTATGATCTTTCTGATGAATGGAGATTGTCAACTGTCCCAGGGCTTAAATGGCACCACACATTTTCCTGTAGCTTCCAGAATAAAAATTAACGAATGAATAGCCAGAATAATTCTTCTGACTAGTTCGATAAACTCTATCTTTAGTGAAAGATGATTTTAAAGTCATAGACTTACCCAGGCAAGCTATTCTATTGCTGGCCAAGTACAAAGCTCCCTCTGAGAGAATAGAGTTAATGAAGGGAAATATTTTTACCATCTACCTGGATGATTCAACCTCTGGAGCAGAATATTATTCACAATGACATGTTATTACAGGAAAAATCTCATGGGAAAGTTGTCTCTTCATGCAGGCATCAATTTCATAATACAGGACCTACAATCTCATAATATTTAAGCTGTCATTTCTAATCCTGGTTGGGTAAGAAATTATGTTCAAATTAAAACATTAGAGGCTGAAAAAAGTTTTGGTCTATGTCAAGTCAGAAGTTATCATCATCTTTTGTTGAGACTGTGTCTCCACATCTCACCCAGGTAGGAGGTATAGTGGCCACTAATACGCCCAATCTCACTGCTGATCAGCACAGAAGCTCTTTATTTTTTGTCCTGGGACAGTTTGCCCCAACTTGGGGAGCTTGGTGACTCCTTGCTCCTGGGGGTTCACCATATTAATACTAGACTAAGAAAGAACATCTTTAATCCTAGTGATCTCAGAATCCCCAAACTCAAAAGATCCATCAGTCTCAGCCAACCCAGTAGCAGGGACAATATATATGGGCCTCCCCAGGCAGTGTCATTATCTTCTAATAATGAAGAATTTGTAGGATCTAAATAAAGCTCTTTCCTAAGCAACCTTGAAATGGTGAGGAATTCTCCAAGCATTTATAGAACTATTACCATGTGCAAGGCATTATGTCAGAGGACAAGCAGACATAGACAAAAATAAAACAATCCTTGCCCTTAAGAAGCTTTCAGTTTCCCCTACTGGAGAGAAACAACATATACTCAAATAAGTAAATATAAGATATAAACCCCAAATACTATTAAGTAATTCATGAGGAGATAAAGCCAACAACTAGGATGTGGGTCACAAAATGATTCAATTGAGCTGAGACTGAAGGAAGCTAGAGATCCCAAGAGACAAGGCAAGGTGGGGGCACATTCCAGGGACAAGAGATACACTGAGCAAAGATGAAGAGGTAAGTAATGGAATGACACATATGAAGAACAGTAACTAATTTAGACTGGTTGTAATGGAGGATGCATGAAGGTGAGAAAAATAATGTCAAATCAGTTGGAAAGGAAGCTTGAAGAAAGACTGCAAAGGACTTTAAATGACAAATGGAGGGCTCTGCATTTTATCCTAGAGTTAACAGGGAACTGCTTCAAGTTTCTTGAGCAAAAAAGTGACATGGTTAGAAATATCTGCATGAACTGATGCAGGAAATAAGTAGAATCAGGAGAACATTGTACACAGTGACAGCAATACTGTCCAATGATTGACTGTGAAAACTTGACTTTTCTCAGCAATGCAAAGATCTGGGAAAATTCTGAAGGACCTATGATTGGGAATTCTGTCCACCTCCAGAGAAAGAACTGATGGAGTTGTCTTCCATATCAGTGTATTTGTGGTTTTATTTGGTGGTTTTGCTTATGTGTGAATTTGCTGTTACAGCAATGACCAAAATGGAAGTGTGTTTTGCATGATAATAAAAAAGAATATTGATTTGAAAGTTATATAGAAGATAAACCAGCAAGGGGAAAAACTAATTATAGAGGAGGATTAGGAGACTATTGTCATTTTCTAGTAGAGAAGTGATATGGGTCTGAACTAGGGTAGAGGTAGAGTGAGTGAAAAGAGGCAGTCTCTTATGACAGGAATGTATTTCTTCTTTATCTCCTCACAAAAGCTCAGCTCAAAAAAAGGACCTATGTATACAAAAATATTTATAGCAGTTCTTTTTGTAGTGGCAAAGATCTGGAAATTGAGGGAATGCTCATCAATTGGGGAATGGCTGAATAAGCTGTGGAGTATGATTGGTATGAAATACTATTGTGTCATAAGAAATGATGAACAGAATGATTTCAGAAAAACCTGGAAAGAGTAATGTGAACTGATACAAAGTAAAGTAAGTAGAACCAGGAGAACAATTTACAAAATAACAGGAATAATGCAAGATGATCAACTGTGACTTGGCTATTCTCTCTCTCAATTCTGAAGTACTTAAGAAGAAAAATGTTATCCCCTGCAGAAAAAGAACTGATGGAGTCTGAATGTAGATCAAAGGGTATTATATTTTGCTTTATTTTTTTTTCTTTTCTTTTCTTTTCTTTTCTTTTCTTTTCTTTTCTTTTCTTTTCTTTTCTTTTCTGGTTTGTGTTTTCTTACATAACATGGCTGTTTTTAATGACTGCACATGTATAACATGTATCAAGTTGCTTGTGTTCTCAATGAAGGGGAAGAGAGAATTTGGAACTTAGCATTTAAAGGACAGAATGTTGGGAATTGGTTTTATACATAACTAGGAAAAGCTTTTTAAAAAGAAAAAAATTTTTTTCTGAACTTATCATTTCATTAAATTTTGTTATTTATATTTTTATTCTAAAATTAAACACCAAATAGATCGAACATTTCAACATACACAGTAGAATTGGTTTTTTTTTTAAAGGATTGTACATGAAACTGTGGATCTCTGTTATGGAGAGTGCTCTTCTTTGAATTCAACATTGTGTTTAAAAGAAAAAAGTTTGGCTCAAGGGTCACCTCTTTTTCCTGATCTGTTTAGCTGAAAAGTACCTAAGAATTATTTTGTAATTCATTTGCATATAATTTGCACTTATTTGTACCTTGTCTATGGTTATTTCCCCTGACAGAATAGAATGGAATGTATTTTTGCCTTTGTAATACTATATTTAGCATAGTTACTTGTCCTATAGTTGGCATTTTAAACATGCTGCTTTATTGCAATATATAATATCAAGGTCGAATGACACAATTCAACAGTGGATAAAAGCTGAAAATGACTCTCACATTGGGAACCTGGGTACCTAGAGACAGTGGTATCCTCAGCAAAATTAGGGAAGTTTGAAGGCAGAGTAGAATTAAAAGGAAAGATGAGTTCCATTTCCAATACCCTGAGTTTGAGGTATCTCTAAAACTTACATTTGGAGATGTCAAGGAAATGGTGACACAGGATTGGAGTTCAAGAGAAAGAAAAAGGCAGGATCTCAGAATCACCAGAGTACAGAAATGATACTGAAACTATGGCAGTTAATGAGAATACCAAGAAATAAAAAAAGAACTCAGGGCAGAACTTTATAAGTCAGCTGCAGTTCAGCAATGAGACCCAGATGATCATCCAGCCAAGGAACCTGATGAGAAGCAGCCAGGCAGTGTCAAATGACCACTATCCAGAGTGGTCATTTGAAATGAAAGGCAAACAAACACTGACAGCCATGCAATTGGTAATGCCTGTCTACAGGACACAAAAAACTGCTCGAAAGGAGAAAGCTTTAGCCTCTAAATCACTAACTCTGAAGAAAAGAGCAATCAGAAATTACTGTTCACTCTATCTCTATAAGACAGGGACAAATGAGGAAAATGCAAGTCCAAATAAGGGACTTTCCCCCCTTAAGCTTCCATAGTCTCTTCATTCAATCTGGTTCTGTACCATGTACAAATTACAACTTCATCACATCATAAAACCTGATGATCATCAAAATAATCCTGGGTTCCCTACAAAAGGTTGAATTATGTTCAGTAAACTTTATTTTAAAAGACAAGGTTATTCATTATATGTTAGGGGGTATAATAAAAGATACTAGAGGTAGAGAGATACTACCAGAGGGTGTCTATTGTAATAGAGGGGATACCCCAAGATAGGGATACTTCAGAGATAGAGAGATACTCTGAGATAGAGGGATACTCCAGAGGGGATACTTCTGAGGGATACTTTGTCACAAGAGAGATACTTTTAGAGGGTGCCTATTGATCAATACTAGATGGCTAATAGATCAAGATATTGCCTACCCTCCTCCCTCAAATGCCACCTGTTTTTGTTTTGCTTCCCTCTCCCTCCTGCTTCCATTCCCCTCCCCCCTCTTAGTCAGTCACCTTTTATGATACTCAAGGTGAACTATGAGGTTTAGAGAAGATACTCTTTCTCAAGTAAGGAGGTTTATTGGGGAAGATAGGACAAGGATAAAGGATGAGGTAAAAGGGATGGGGGTTTCCCTAATCTATACCAGGAGTTAGAAGGTTATTGGGAGTATGGCAACCAGTCACTATCAGAGACAGTCAGAGAGAGATAAGAGGACAATTGCTTTCTTCTTTCTTCTTCAAATGCAAATCTCAGATATACAATTAGTTCTTCAGGGTCAGCCACCACCATCAGCCACACTAGCCAAATATTAATTCAAAAACCTCTCCCCCAGCTCTAGAAGCCACAAGGGTCCCTCAGCCTAGGTCAGAAGTTAAGAGGGGTCCAGTCAGAAGCCTCTCAGCCTAGCTCAGCAGTAAATCTCTCAATTCAGCTGTGGCTTGGCTCCAACTGCTTCTCCTGGGAACATTCCAATGGAATGTTACTTTTTGATTGACAGATGATGTCCTTTGCTTTGTGTTACATGCTTGGCTTGCCTTGCAAATTTTCTCTTACACAGGGGACATTTACATTTAAAAATTGTTCAAATAAGAGGTTCCTGATCTTAAAGGAATTAACCTTACAGGGCAAAATTCAAGTTAGTTTTTTGCATGGTTTTGGAATAAACCAAGCCTATTTATAAAGGAATCACTGAATTATTTGTTGACAGGCTAAGTTCTAGATAGAATTCTACTTACATGCCACAAATAACTCAAATATGTTAGAGGAAATAGATAATAGCTATGGCAATGTGAAATCTTTTCAAAAACAAATTTTAGCTACTCAGTAGTGTTATTTTCTAAGTAATAAGATAATTCCTGAGGCACATGCAAGCTACTAAAATCAGGTATTATTATTGTATGAATTAATTTAAAACAAAAATTATTCTCTGACACACATCATATTATGAAATTCAAGACAGCCATGTCCCTCAGACTTCTAGTTTATTTTACTACTAGTAAAAAATCTGAATTTAATTATTTAGCTTTATAGTAACACCAAAACCATATCTTGAACTTTACAGCATTTGATTCTCATTTTACTAGACAATTAAGGCATCAGCACAACCTTAAGAATGCAAAAACCCCATTACTTTTGTTTTCTTGTCCATATTATCTTTGTTTCTTTACTTTTTACTGCAAATAAGACAGAATCATTCAAGTTCATCCATAACAACTACTACTATAACAATTACTTATATTTTTATAGCACTTCATAATTTACACTGCACAACAACGCTGGGAGAAAAGACTAATGTAAGATGCTAGAGTAATTAATTTGAAGGGAGTCAAGCTCCTGACACACTGCACCAAAAAAAAAAATAATAGAAAGAAATCCCATAAGAGAAACAGCTTATATACCACACACACAAAAAAAAGTCAACCAAAATTAAGGATAAGCAAAGCAGAAATTAATGCTAATATATTTTTTAAAATAATGTAGAGAAACTGAATCATTAGATAATCCTGTGAAGGTAACAGAGATGGAAAAAGAAACACAATTTCTTGAAAGAAGTCACTGAATGAACAGCTACCAGATCTAAAGAAATAAAACATGAAATGGTAATGCTAAGGAATTAATGGAACTAAATAAAAGATGGAAGCTTGGAGAGAGCAGTTAAATGGAAAGATTTTCACAGGTTCTCCTTGGAGCGGCAAAGAAACTGGAAGAGTTGATTTTACTATGCATTCAAAGGCAAGATATAATGTAATATTATTAGGTCTTCTCATTTTGCAGTGATCATGACAGTTGCAAAAAAACCATGACAAAAACAAAACACTGCAATTTATGTGTCAGAACCTGTTGCAAAGAATGAATCTATAAAGAATTTCTGCAAAGTACTAAAAACTAGAAGCCTTGAAATTAAGGCTACATATACTTAGATTATGAGTCACTTTAATTCAAAGGTAGGCATAAATGATGATGGCAAAATATATGTTGGAAAATATAGTTCAGGAGTAAGGAATGAGAGATGGTAAAGACTTCTAGACTATACATATATATATATATATATATATATATATATATATATATATCGCCTTACACTTCTACAGCATGAATACATTTGATGAAAAAAGAATTAAAAGGTGCTCAACATAGAAGGCACCAAATGACATATCAAAAAATGATTTTATTTTAATAAGTAGGAAATGATTTATAAAATATCATTTCTGAGTCAGCTGTCAGACTTACTAAGGCAAGGATTAAAAATGTCATGATCACGAGTTGACTCTGTGGCTACACTTCACTTTACATAGAAAATGTGCTCCTGAAATTCTGATTAAATAAGACCATACTTTTTCCCTCCCAACTTAAGATTTTGTCAATATTTTCTTCATTTTGATACGATTTTCAACAGGAGTAACTTCTAACTGTTTAGCTGAAAGCTTCTCTGTGCCTGAACTTGCCAAGTATTCAATGATCTATAAGTGAACACTTGGGTAACAAAGGGAAGTTTTTTTTAAATTTTATTTAATTGATTAATTTAGAGCATTTTTCCAGGATTACAAAAAAATCATTCTTTCCCTCCCCTCTCCTCAACTCCCTTCCATATCTGATGCACAATTCCACTGGGTTTTACATGTGTCTTTGGTCAAGACCTATTTCCATATTATTGATATTTGCACTAGGATGATCATTTAGGGTTTATAATCCCAATCATATCCCCCATTGACCCATACGATCAAGCAGTTGTTTTTCTTCTGTGTTTCTACTCCCAAAGATTTTCCTCCAAATGTGGATAGTATTCTTTCTCATAAGTCCTTCAAAAATGTCCTGGATCATTCATTGTATTGCTGCTAGTAGAGAAGTCAAAGGGAAGTTCTTATGTAGGAAATATAAAAAGTGAAAAAGAACCTTTTAAGTTTAGGTTCTATAGGGTTATCTTTCCTGAATTGTCTTTTCTAAAAGCTGAAAATATCTTTACAATATTTAGATCTATGAGATATTCTTAAATATGTGTTTTTCTTCATTTAAGTCAACTTAACACAGGTACAGGTTTAGTTTTTCTGATTTATCTACAAAATAGTTATTATATATTAGACTAACAAAATTGAGATTTCGATCTAACACATGTCACCTAAGTCTATGTGCTATATAGAGGCATAAATAGTAAATGTATACATATGGAGCACCTAGGTGGCCAAGTGGATTGAGAGAGGCTTAGAGATGGGGAGGTCCTGGGTTCAGATCTGGTCTCAGACACTTCCTAGCTATGTGACCCTGGGCAAGTCATTTAATCTCATTGCCTAGTCCTCACTGCTCTTCTGCCTTGGAACCAATACACAGTATTGATTTTCAGATAGAAGGTAAAAAAAAAAAGTATATATGTTGCTTTTGACCACACAAAATAAGATACCCCTCCCAGGATGAGCTCATCACTTCAATACTCATCACTTGCTAACTCAAGCCTTAACTGTTACTACCTCCCCTTGGTCTTCTCTCCCCTTTGATTGGAGAGCTAGAGGACAAACTACCAAGCTCCTCCCAATTTCTTCGTTCATAGAGGGCAAAAACCGGATTCTTGGCTCACTCTACTTTGCATCTGCTACTCTTAATTGGATTCAACCCCAAGGAACAAGATGCCCCTATGCCAACTACTCCCTAATATCCTGCTCCCCCAAATTTCCTGCCTCTTTTTGTGTGTTTTCTCCCCCCTTTAGAGTATAAGCTCCTTGAGGACAGGGACCATCTTTTTTTTTATTAATTATATTCCCAGTTCTGAGCACAATTCCTGGTTCATAGTAGGTGCTTACCAGATGTTTATTGGAGTAGGTATTACATACATACATACACACACACGCATAAGAACCATAATATCAATGAGAATTCACATTCTATGAAATCCTTCATAACCACATAATTTTAGGACTTTGAATAATTAACCATTGTTTAATGCAAATCCAATGCAACCCATGAATGCCTCATGCTGATTTCTATCATTTGGCAAATAACATCATAAGTAAGGGAATATATATAATATATATATATATATACCCTGAGGGTAGCTAGATTTTATAAAATATCTTGAAAGGCACTTTAGAGTTGAAAAACATCCAAGCTATAAATCACAGACAACCCTAAACTCTAGAGGAAAGAATTATGAAAAATTGGTTGGCTGAAATTCTGGCTAGTTATTTGATATTATTCATGAAAGAGAGAAGGTAAGTAAAGATCAATCAATTCTAGATTCTGATTTCCACTGCCAAGGAAAAAATTCAAGAACTGGTTTGCAATGAAAGTGTTCAGCAATGTCAGGAAGAAGATCCAGTACTGGGTCTAAATCAAAGAAGGATTTTTCATAGTCAATTAGGTACTCTAGACACTACTATTGATAGATATTTGCATCACAACCTGGAACACATCCTAAAAGAGATTCATAATTTTAAGAATTTGGTCTAGCCATCCACACAAATAAAACCAAGTACACATAGAAAGCCAATTATCCAGATGATGGAATAAAGTTGAATGGACAACCTATAAGGCTTGTTTATCAGTATAAATAAGAATAAATAAAACATGAATTGCCTGTTGGAAATAGAAAAATCCTTTTATATGCCAAACTTCTCTCTTTCAAAAAATCACTTAATATTAACCTACTTCCAAGGATGTTTGCATGGCAGTAAATGATCAAATACTACAGTATTCTGAAGAACCAAAATTAAAGATCATCAAAAGGCCATGGCAGATGTGAGCAGGTAACACCATATTACAAACAAGAAATTTTAAAGAATAAGTGGCGTAAATTAAGTCAAAGTAATGTGTATATGTAACAAAGAAAGATGGGCTAGTCTTGTAGAAAACAGGGAATACAGACGGATAGCATGCTTGCTTTCTTGGGATCCTTGCAATGTCAAGAGAAGGCAAGAAAAGATATCCTGGGGTGAAGTTATGGCCCAGAGTCTTATATATCCAGTGATGGGTTACAGCAGAAGGGAATTCTCCCATTAATAAGATCATAGATCTATTTGAATATAATTGAACCTTATAGTAATGGCCTTTGGCCAATGGCCCAAACCACAAATCAAATGGGCTGGTGATAATCCAAGCTAGTACTTGAGATGAGACACAGAGAGGTTATTTCTACTTTGCATATATTTGTGCGTGCATGTTGTCTTATCCACTGGACTGTGGACTTCTCAAGATTAGGGACTGTCTTTTGCCTTTCTTTGTATCCTCAGTGCTTAGATAAGTTCCTGGCACATAGTAAGAACTTAATCAATGCTTACTGACTAATTTTACTCAGTCTGCTTATTGGCACGTTTAGTTTTTTAAAAATATTTATAAACTAATAAATATAAACAAAAGATTAAACTTTGCACTAATTTGTATTTAAGTAAATAAAATTCAAATGATAAATTGTTCTGACTTTTCAGTTAAGTACTGAGCAGAATTTTTTGTCCCTTTATTCAAACATTTTTTCTCTGATAAGGTCATAATCAGTGTGTACCCTTCTTTGAAGTCTACTCTTTCTCCTTGTCTTATTTTATAAAAACTATGCATATTTTCCAATATTCCTTATACTTATCTGTCTTCATAGTATTATATTATTCCATTAAATGGAATCACTTTCCCACCACTGAACATTTAGGCTGCTTCCATATTTTTTTGCAATTATGAATAATGCTGCTATGAAAACAACTCATTTTCCTAATGTAGAATTCATGAAGGTTCAAAATTGTATTAAGTAGGGAATGCATTTGTTAATAGAATGATTTTCCTCTAAAAGAAAAGCAGAATTAGGGTGGCCTTATATATTAAGTAACTAATATGAAGGTGAAATAAAGCACTAAGTACCTAGTGAATCATCCCAGCTCTCATGAAAGACTAGAGCTGGCTGAAAACCTTTACTGGTCTTTAGAGTGGCAAATTAATCTGATGGATGAAAGGCAGCTGATGTTAAACCTCTTGATTACTTAACTGCATTGTGGGTCAGTCCACATTTGTTCTATCAATAGCCACCTACATTTAGATTTTATGATTTTTTTATGATGTTTCTAACTTCAAAAATAGTATTTCTGTCATTTTTCCTAATTTTCAAGAAGCAAAAGGCTTGCTACAACCAGCAGCATTTACCATCAGTGCATGGTTAAAAAAAAAAAGGTAGGAGAATGAGATGAGGCCCTTAAGGAAGTTCTAGCAAATGTTTAAAGAGAGTTTTAAAATGGATACTGTGCTTAAATCTAAGGCAACTTTTGATGTAGGAAGTAGGAATTTGACTGTGTGGGCATGATAGTGTTGGACCTGGAGCTGGGTGAACTTAGAGAGAATGCAAGCTTCTTGAGAGGAGTAATTGTTTCACTCTTGGTCTGTATCTCTAGATCTGACATAATTCCCGATACAGAATGGATGCTCAAGAAATATCTGTTGATTGAATGGATGAGGAAACTGTGAGATGTGACTGCAAAACCATAAATTCTCTCTCTCTCTCTCTCTCTCTCTCTCTCTCTCTCTCTCTCTCTCTCTCTCTCTCTCTCTCTCTCTCTCTCAAAATACATTTATTTTGTATCATCCTTCCTTCACCTAAAAAAATAACTGAATATTCCTGCCATTTTCTTTAGTGTAAATAATGCCCAAAGAGGACAAAAAACAAGGTGTTCTTTCTGAGACTCTTTTCCATGATATTTCTGGTTCATTTTGGAATATTATCTGAAAACTTGCCCATAAATATAAAAAGAATATTCTGTAGAAATTTCAATAAAATGCATGTAATTCAAGTTGACATTATTTTAAATATACTTACTGAAATTAGTATAAGACATGATGAATATTTTTGTTTTAAAAAATTAGATATATTGTACCTCTAATCTCTGTATTCGTCCCTTGAAGAACATGAACAGGGAAGAATTTGGATAAGCCGCTTCTTTCTTCAGAAGAATCTCCTTAGCTTCATCCAAGCCTGCCTTGTTATCACTGCCATCCAAGGCAAAGAAAGGACGAACTACAGTGTGATACCACAGTAGAGCTAATCTAAAGAAAATCAGGACAGTGAAGTTAAATAAACAGTTTACTGGTCTTTTTAGTCTTTATTTTTAAGGGCATGTCCTGCATCCCCCAAATATCTTTCATTAAACTCAGTTCTGACCCAGATGTGGACTTGTATAGGCTCTAGAAACAAAAAGGCTATCTTTTAATATATTTTAGCTATGTCAATACTCTTGAAAATGTTAATTAAAAGTATAATGCAAGATAAAAAAAAACATCCTGCTCTTTACAATTATAAAAACACTTCCATTCCCTGTGTCATTTAAAAATGATAGCTAAAGTCAAGTCAAGCAAACAACTAGTCAAAATTCAAACAATTATTTACTTGTGCAATCAATGCAAACAAAAGTGCAGTGTAAAATGGAAAGAAATCAGTGCACAAATTAAAACATTAATCCTTCATTAGAGGCCTCAGTCTCCCCATTTGTACAATGTGGCAGCTAGACTAGATGACCTCTAAGATACATTCCAACTCTAAATCTAAGATCCTATGTACTTTCAGCCCCTTTAAAATATGTGAATTACCATATCCTTTCTACTTTGCCTAGTAGGAATAGTATTTGCCTTCATCAAAATAGACAGTCGTATTGTGTAATAAACAGATAGGCTTTGATACAGACAGTCATAGATGTAACTCACAAAGGTTAGGGATATAAACCTCAAAACTTGATATTAATAACTGAAAAATAACAATTATAATGGATTGGATTAAATAGCTAAAATTATCAGAAAAAAAGATCCTTTCCTCCACTATTCTAAAACTTAATCATAAATTATACCTCATTATGGGTTGGAATTATCATAATATAATCAGTTTCTATAAATTTAGTAAAATCACTGAGACTAATAAAGCCAATATAATTATAGAATATTAAAAGAACTGTTGTTTTATTGCTTGCAAGGATGTACTTAACATAGAATCTAATAAGAAACCTGCTTGAATGAATAGATAAAAACGAAGAATTACTGCCATGACAATTGTAGGTACATATGCATACCCAGTAATTGGTCACAATTCTCTAGCACTTCACAATGTGTAATAATACTTTCCTCACAACAATAATGGCATGTGGGTAAAGCGAGTATTACTATCCCCATTTAAACAATAGAGAAACTGAGCTTCAGCTAGTTCAGTGGAGGGGCTGGGTCTTGGGCTCAGGTCTCACTTCAAGTCCAAAGACTTTCCACAAAATTCTAGGTTTATAAAGTCCATTCTCTTAAGAAAAGTATTTCCCAGAAACAGTTTTTATACCATTAGCTTCTTTAGTCAATCAGTACAAAGGACTAAGATAAGTTTGTTCAATAAAAACTTCAAAATTAATGGGATTCACATGAATAATGAGGCTGGTAAAAAAAGGTGCAAATGCAATTTTGACCTGCAAAGCTTCCAGGAATAAGAAGGTAGCAGCATGGTCTGCCCCCAGCAGTTCACATTTGGAACGCTGCGCTCCATTCTGGGGTTTTGGGTTAAGGAAGGCCATGGTCAAGCTGCAGAAGAGGAGAGCAGGCTGGTGGAAGGGCCCTGAGCTCATGTCAGATAAGGATCAGGAGAAAGATGTGGGAACGTTACCCTAGAGAAGATACGGTCTCAGGGATGTGAGAGCTCTGTTGAAAGCATCTCATCTCAGAGGCTGTGAGGCAGAAAAGGGGTCCTACACTTCCCGAAGCCTGGAGGGAAGGCCCCGAAGCAAGGGATCCAAGTTACAATGGCAGAAGTTAGCCCTGATGCCAGCGAAACCTTAACCGTTAAAGTGTCCAAAAGTGGACGGGGCTGCCTCTGAGGCGGTGGGGTCCTCCTCCCCGGCAGGGCAAATGGCAGCAGCAAATCCGCAGGGATGAGGGGGCTAGAAGACTGCCCCGGTTCCTCCCAACTCAAATTAGGTGAATCGAGGACCACTCTTTGTTATTTTCACAGGACCGTCCTGGAGGATGCTTTTCAAAATAGTAATGGACTGGACCTGTGATTTCACTGGCATAGGGAATGCCCTGTTGAGGAAACTCCCTCAGCCAACGGAGCAGGTCAGCTCTTTCTTACACTTACAGTGTCAGAGAGTTACCCAAGTGTGAGCACCGTGTAAGTCTGTAACGCTCTGAAAAGCAGGACCAGGAAAGTCACCGAGACCGAGGCAAGCCTTGAACCCAGATCTTCTGGGCTCCCAGAGCCAACTCTACCTACTACACCGTGTAAATGAATCTGAATCTCGGGTTAGAGAGCAAAGTCCCTGGCATGTTGGCCAGCCAGAAATCATTTAAGTACTTACTAGGCGCCGGGCTCTGGGCTTATGTCAATGGTTCACAGAGGTCTCCTTTGATAGCATCCCCTTGTTTGAGGGATCTGACAGGTAGGGGTAAGGTGTAACTTCAGGCAGAAGTTCTTGCATCATTATTTAACGCCAGCAGACAGTCAGGTTCCCAAAGACAGCCTTCCCTGATTTCACTGGGGATGACCATGGAAGTCAGAGCCTCACCTAAGCCTTTGTTCTAGCCAGCGAGAAGCGGCTTCTCTGCCCACCCGTTCCAGCACTTTTGTTTCCAATGGGGGCACAGAGAGAATAAAATAATACGGCCAGCTCTGACTGATGGGTAAAATGTCCATCGTACTCATGACACCGGCTCACTGACTAATAGGCCACAAACTACATTTCCAAATATTTAGTCTCTCTAAGAAAAGAATTCTCAGAATCACATAAAAATTTATAATAAGCTTTCATAATTCCAAACTCAAATCAAGGAAGATAATCTCAAAATCACACCACCTGTACAGCTCCAAAAAACATTTGAAATTGTAAAATAAAAGGTTGTTCTCGATGGCCTCAGGGGGCACCTTACTAGCTCTATCTCTCCAATCTGCAGGATTCCTTCATTTAACCATACTAACATACATTTTCACTTTTATTAGAATTTTAAGAGAACTAAAGCCTGACTATCAGAAATCTACAGGACAACCTCCTACAGAATAAAAGGTCTCAATGATGGGAGGAGCTTTATAAGGCATCAAATCGTGCCAAAGGACTGATTATTTTACCTGATGTTTCCTTTAAAGTCTCATCTTTGATTGAAGTTTACTTACTTTCAACATTACATTATCTACCAAAGCATTGCAATATAGCTACTCACGTAGCTAAAGGAGCCTTCATGTCCTTACTTTCACTTGCATACATCAAGGACGAGAGGCCCTGCAGGCGGTCTCCGGGAAAACCCAGCAGGTTGATGATTTTGAGGAGGTTTGGGGGCACCATGGATATACAAAGATGAAAAAGTCCATATCCAAAGCTAACGGCCCCTTTCAGTCTATTCAGGGATTCCTCTGATACCCCTTCCACAGGAACGTGGTTATCATTTGCAGCGTCTGAAGGTTCTTCAGCCAGCTTTTTCTGATAGACTTCCTGTAGGGCGTTAATGTCTAAGTAACACTTGTTGTAGATTTTCCAGGCTTTTCTGAGGATCCACCCACCTTTTATATATGCTGAGGGGAAAAAAAGAGAAAAAAGTCAGAAAAAATGGGTTCTTCATGAATCATGTAACCATGGAAAAAATATTCTAAATTAATTAAATAAAATTTTAATTAAAAAAATAAATAAAATCACACAAAAAAAGAAAAGAAAAAATGGGTTCTTTTAACACATGAATGACCACATTCTGAACATAAGAGCAGTTAGGAGAATGTTCAGTATTGCATATTTAAAGTCAAGATAAACTCTAAGCCAATTTTTAAAAGAAAACAGCACGTTTCATAAGAAGATTACCTACATTTTTAATTTTAAATATTAAAATAGTCACAATTCTAGACATGATTGCTTAAATTGTCAGCAAACAATCTCAGTGGTCTGTTCGATGTTTTTTTTTCAGTCCACAACATTAGTGACTTTCCACACAGCCCTATTCTCTCTATGTATGTCACCCATGGAGCTCCCATCCAGGAAGGCTATCCAGTGAAAAGAGGGTGTCTAGAATAAGTTATTCTCCTGCTGGGTACAAATGGCTGTTATTTTCAAAGTTCCTCCACTATTTTTTGCTATACCCTTTACTTCATCAAAATGTAGGTTAAAACATGGATCATAAAGAATATGATTTTTAGATTTTCTCCATCTTGCTTAGTTTAGCACCCAGAAATGTGCACACCCACACTACACTGGCATGTGCTAGCAAGTGACAAATCAGAATCAACTGACTGTCCCCTAGGCTGTCAGTTTGAGCCACCACTGGCACATGTGAAGCACAGGAAGTGATGTATAGAAATGCCTTTGGAGTTCTTGTCACTTCCTGTGGAGAGGGCTGGGCGTCAGTTCGATCCTGGAACTCAAGCCTGGAGGAGCTCCCTCAGACAGCTTCCTTGAATCAGTCAAGTGGTGAGTGATAAGATTGACTTCCCTTTCCCTTGGCTCTCAGGGAAGGCTGCCCTTGGCCAAGGCCTTGAACTCCTGCCTGGCTCAGCCTGAGCTGGAGCAGTATGAGTTAACTCTTCTGTGTGTGTGTGTGTGTGTGTGTGTGTGTGTGTGTGTGTGTGTGTGTGTGTGTATGTGTGTGTGTGTGTGTGTGTCTCTGTGTCTCTCTTTTTTCTTGATTTCTTCCTCATATTGTAATTAAATCACCATAAAATTCCATTATGACTTGAGTGTTTCATTTAGGATTTAAGAAATTAAGTCCTTGGTGACCAATAATTATTATATTCAGTCTCAACCCTAAATTTACCCCTTACAGTCTGGCTAATCCATGAAAGTTGTGACAAGTGCCCTCAAAATTCCCTGAATTTTCTTTCCTCTTACTCTACTTCCTCCTCACTCAGTCAATTTTTTTTAACAGCTAACTCAACTTCAAAACACAACTGGTAGAGCAGGTAAGTACAAAACAATTTTTCCCTCTTCTCTTTTCTCCTTAAATTGAATTCAAAACAGCTATTTTTCTTTTTTAACATTAAGTGGCAGGGCCCTGGGGTCTTAGCTGGAGAACCTGTTTATAAATAGGGAACAAACAATCTAATTAACTGACCCTTGCTGATTAGCAGTGAGGAAACTGCAAAAAGGAGCTCTTGCTTCGATCTCTCGCAACAAAAACTGCTAGATCACTAGAGTAAAGGTAGTGAGTCAGCTTAAGGCCCATTTTCCTGCTTTTCAGCCTCTCTAGTTTTAAAAATTTAAGTAGGCTTTGTTTGGTCCTAGCAGTTTAGCCTGAGGGCTAAGGGGAGATCACTTGTGACCTCTCCCAAACTTAGTTTTAAAAGGAGCCTCAGCTTCAGTCAAAAGGCTTTGTTTTTGTCTGTCTTTTCACTTGTGACTCCTCCCAAATTTTTAAAGGGAGCCTCAGCCTCAGGAAAAAGCCTTTGTTTTGTCTGCCTTTTCACTTATGACCCCTTCCGAACTTTTAAAGGGAGCCTCAGCCTCAGGCAAAAGACTTTGTTTTGTCTTCTTTTACACACTGAAGAACTGAATAGATTCACACTCAAAAGCCTAACCAAAAGAAAGAAAAGGAAAAATTACAACAAAATAAGACCCTTGGCAGTAGAGCCAGCTACTGACAAGGGGCAAAGTTACAGGTAACTTAGTGATTGACTTTAGGAAAATGTGGCTATAGCCAGTTCATAACTTACTTAAGAATTGGCTTATCAGCTCCATGACCAAATTTGTAAATGTATTATTCCTTGTCTCTCTGAAATGACTCATCCCAGAGAACTTATGGCTATATCTGATCGCTGCACTACTCCTTGGGATTGTAATTGTTGGAGCTGTAATATTGTATCTAATTTTGTTTAAGAGAGCCCTGGAAAATACCATGCATAAGATAGAGAATCGAATAGGAGGATTATGTCAGTCTTCCCCTGAAAAAACATATTTTCCAACTAAATCAAACAATTGTTCCTTCTATTATTCAACAACTTGCAGAACAAAATACTCGGTTTGAGCTTATGGAGGAAAGTTTGGGGGAGATCATAGCTTCTATACAAAGTATTAAAAGAGACTTAAGGATATCCCATAATAGGAGTGATTTATCTCTCCATATTCCATTGTTATCAGATTCCCTGTCCCACTCTGCTCTATGCAATTTGGCTCCTAGTTCTCAAATAGTTCCCCCCACTCCTAACCAACCCGCTTCTCCCCCAACCCCTCAGCCCTAGACCCTCCCCCTACCCATACCCCCTGTTCTGCTCCCTCAGCCCTAGCCCCCCACTCCTGACCAACCCGCTTCTTTCCCCCCACCCCCCTCAGCCCTAGCTACTCACCCTATCTATGCCTCCTACCCACCCCCTCAGCCCTAGCCCCTCCCCTACCTATGCCTCCTACCCTGCCCCCTCAGCCCTAGCCCCTCTCCCTACCCATGCTTCCTGCCCTGCCCTCACAGCCCTAGCCCCTCCCTCTACACATGTCTCCTACCCTTCCCCCTAAGTCTATGTCCCACCCCCTACCCATGCCTCCTACCCTGCCCCCTCAGCTCATGTCCCCTTCCCTACCCATGCCTCCTTCCCCACCCCCTACCCCTGCCTATGATGATTTCATCCCCAACCCCCTTGCCGGCTACCCCACCTACCCATGCTACCTTCCCTGTCCACACTACCTTAACACCTCCACTTTTAACCATCCCACCCCTTCTTCTCTTACCTAACCCATTGAAAATGGAGCAAGAAGCCTAGAAACAGGAACACTAGATAACTCAGATAGAAGTTTATTTCCATTAAGGGAAGTACCCACCTTTAATAAAGATGGGAACTTGGTAAATATAAGATACCATATACCTTTTAACCCTGAAGATTTAGATAAATTCAAGGAAGATCTTCCATCATTTGAGGAAGAACCAATATTAATTATAAAAAAAAATTGGAGAACATATTCAGAACTTTTGACCCCACTTATATGGATGTTGAAAATTTGTTAGAAAAATTTCTGACAAAGAGAGAGAAAAATAATGTCATCTCTCTGGCTAATCAGAAGCGAGGTAAAAAGCACACCATTGGCCAAATGAAAATCCACACTGGAACCTCAATGTTGCACTAGATCACACAAAACTAAACCAGGCCAGAGAAGCATTATTGACAGTCATGAGAGCTTGCTCTGATAGACCTGAAAAATGGTCAAAATTTGAAAGAACCCAACAAGAATTTGATGAGACCCCCTCCCAGTTTATGCACAGACTTATTGACGTAGGAAATACATATATGGACCTTGATTTGACCAGAGAAAGGGACATTAGACAAATATGCAGGCAATTCGTTAAGAATTGTTTTTCAGTGGTAAAAGACTACTTTAAAACTAGCTATCCTGATTGGGACTCTATGGACCTTGAAGAATTGAGGAGAGTAGCAGCCTATGTTTATAAGGGTCATGTAAAATAACCTGGGGAACACAATAAGTTAGTGGAAGACAATGAAAGAAATTGAAAGGTTACAAGGATAACTGAAAAGTAAGGCAGAGACCATAGCCCCTTTGCAGGAATCCACAGATAAATCATTAACATGCTCTTTCTGTGGGAAGAGAGGCCATGCAATGATGGTCTGTAGGAGCTGGCTATGGGAAAAAAGAAATAATAACAACTTTAGAAATAATAACTATAGGAACCATAATGCCAATCAAAATAATGACAGTGCCCCTAATGAGGAAAATAATAATACCCAACATAATGCAGCTTGTCCACGCTATACTCTGGGTGAAAACCCCCAACAGCATGGGAGAATCCCAAAAAACTGCCCAAGTATCTTTATGAAGGTGTGAAGGGGTGGGGGGTTAGGGCCTTGGAATCAAAGAGTGAAACCTTTAATTTTCCAGACCCTGATATTTTAATGCCAATAATCCCTATATACCCCCTGCCCCACATAGTAAGGAACCTCATGTCACTTTAAAGGTGGGAAATTCATACTATGATTGTCTTTTGGACACTGGGGCATCAAGGTCAGTTTTGGTAAGCAAATCACATGCAAAATGTGCCTCTACTGGTTCTCTAAATGTAGTAGGTATATCAGGAACACTGTTAAAGGTCCCAAAACTTTCTCCTCGCATGGTATGCATGGGACCCCTAACTGCTGAACATTCTTTTCTTTTAATGCCTGGATCCCCCACAAACTTTCTGGGGAGAGATTTACTATGCAAACTACAAGCCACAATAATTTGCACCCCAGATGCCCCCAGGCCTTGGAAGTGCCTGAGGAATCTTTTAATTTATTCCCTGTACTTCTCTCAGACAGCCAAGAGGCAAAAGAGCCTCCTACCTTTAAAGTACCTACAGATATAGCAGAGTCTCTTTGGGCCACATATTCATCTGATGTAGGCTTACTTAAATCAGCTATTCCTGTGCAAATTAAAACTAAATCCAGCCCACCTCCTTCCATTCCTCAGTATCCTCTCTCAAAGGAGGCAATAGAGGGCATTACCCCAGAAATAAACTCATTAATTGACAAGGGCATCATAATTTCCTGTAAATCTGAATACAACACGCCCATCCTGCCTGTTAAAAAACCAAAAAGGGGGCCCAATGGCAAGTACCTCTATAGATTCATACAGGATTTGAGGGCTGTGAACAGTAACATTATAAAGAGACACTCCATAGTTTCCAACATCAATACTATTATTTCCTCTATTCCTAGCACAGCTACATACTTTACAGTAGTGGACTTGTGCTCAGCTTTCTTTTCCATACCCATACATGAGAACTCCAGGCATATCTTTGCTTTCACATGAAAGGCCTCTAAGAATACATGGAGTAATTTGCCACAAGGTTTCGTGGAAAGCCCAAGTTTATTTGAACAAATTTTGAGCCAAGATACATATAAAATTTAAAAACAGCAAATTAACCAAATACGTAGATGATTTACTCTTGGCTTCAACAGACGCAGAAGCATGTCAGGAAGATAGTAAACACCTTCTTTTGGAATTGCACAAAAGAGGGCATAAGATCTTGAAGGATAAGTTTCAGTGGTGTCTCCCCAAAGTAGAATATTTGGGGTTCATTGTGACAGCTGGTGCCCATTCTATTTCTCCCAAGTGAATTGCAAATATTCAAAAATTGAGTGCCTCTACCACTAAGAAACAGTTAAGAGCAATTCTAGGAGAAACAGGGTTTTGCAGACAATGGATCCCTTGCTATGTGGAAATTACCAAGCCCCTTATAGCACTAACAAGAGATTCAGTCCCTGAACCACTTAAATTAGAGCCAGAACACCTGTCAGCTCTATCAGATCTAAAACAGGCTATCCTGTCTGCCCCTGCTCTAGGCATCCCAGATTACAAGAAGCCAGTTACTTTGTATGTACATGAGCGAAGAGGGGTAGCTTCAGCTGTTTTAACTTAGACTTTGGGACCATCTCAGCGCCTAGTTGCTTATTATTCAGCCCAGCTCGACCCAGTAGCTTCAGGAGCACCACCATGTCTTAGAGGTGTAACTGCTACAGCTTTACTAGGACAAAAACTGTTGATCTAGTATTGGGATGCCCATTAAAAATTAAGTGCCCATATGAGGTAGAAGCATTGTTGCTAAGGCATAGAACACAGGCATTTTCTGATCAGCAAATTACAAGGTATGAAATAACCTTGTTAAACAATGAAACTATTACTCTAAAACGCTGTACAACACTTAACCCTGTCATCTTGCTTCCAGATTTACCAACTTCAGGAGAACCATTAAACAGCTGTGAAACACTAGTGTCCATGGCAGAAAAGTCTTGAGATAATCTTTTGGACACTCCCTTAAAAAACTCAGATTTGGTCTTATTTACTGATGGTTGTTCTTTTATGAAAGATGGCATACACTACACTGGAGCTGCTGTAGTCACAGAATTCTGCCACTGAGTGGTCAGCTTAACTGCCCTCTAATATTAGCACTCAAGGGGCAGAACTCATAGCTCTGAAACATGCCTGTATAATTTCCAAAGGTAAAAAGGCAACAATTTATATGGATTATAGATATGCTTTTGGTATTTGTCACTCAGTCGGGATGCTATGGCTCCAGAGAGGATTTTTAACCTCAGCTGGAAAATCCATAACTAATGCAGAAATAATTAATGAAGTTCTTTCTGCTCTACAGCTGCCTGAAGCCCTAGCTGTAGTTCATTGCTCTGCCCATACAGGTGGCAGTGACCCTGTCTCTAGGGGAAATGACCAAGCAGATATTGCTGCAAAGCTAGCAGCCACAGGAGGGCCTGAATTAATTTTAACATTAACAACCACTGATGACTTAAATTTATCACTTTCCTATAATGAAAAGGAAATGAAAAAATGGAAACAAAATTCAAAGCAAAACAGATTAATGGAGTATGGGTGTCATCTGAAGGAAAACCCTTGCTCCCTAGAAGTTTCTATCATCAAATTTGCCAATCTATTCATAAATATGGTCACTTTGGTACCCAGTTCATCATGGACTCTGTTAAGAGAGTATGGATAGCCCCTGGTATAACTACCATAGCCTCTATTGTGTGTTCAGCCTGCTTTACCTGTCAGGCATATAACCAACACGCCTTTCGTGGCAAAGCCTTTGGTGGGCATCCCCTGGCTTACACACCTTTTGAGCACCTGAAGATAGATTTTATAGCAATGCCAAAGGCTGGACAATATAAAGTTTGTCTAGTCATAGTAGACCAATTGACTAGAAGAATTACCTACAGCCTGAACGACAGCAGCTTTTGTTGCTAGGGTGCTTTTAAAAGAGATTATTCCTTGCTTTGGCCTGCCAGCAGATATTGACTCCGATAGAGGAAGTCATTTTACGGATTCTGTTCTAAATCCTATATAGTCTTGCTTGGGGATAACACCCAAATTCCATGTTCCACATTGTCCCCAGAGCTCAGGCCAAGTTGAAAGAATGAACAGAAAACTTAAAAGTATGATTGGCAAATTATGCACTGAGACGTTTAAAATGGCCTGAAATTCTCCCTCTGGCACTATTTTATCTTAGAA
This sequence comes from Monodelphis domestica, assembly GCF_027887165.1. Taxonomy (NCBI): domain Eukaryota; kingdom Metazoa; phylum Chordata; class Mammalia; order Didelphimorphia; family Didelphidae; genus Monodelphis; species Monodelphis domestica. The sequence continues at coordinate 275,758,670 of NC_077229.1, read as the reverse complement.
GCAGGCCCAGAGGAGACCTACACATCTCACCATTTGAGATACCTTTTGGACATCCACCTATACAGGCTAAGCCTTTCTCCCTGGCATATACATCACTATTAGGGGGAGATACAACTATTGCTTCCTATATATGGGAATTACAGCACAAACTGCGTGAATTCCATGAATCTAGAGCTGCAGTACAAGCCAGACCACTAGATTTTTCACTTCATGACCTGAACTCTGGAGACAAGGTGCATATAAAGAATTTCCAGCATACTGAAGCAACTCAGCCTTCCTGGGAAGGGCCATCCAAATACTGTCAACTACTCCAACATCTATAAAAATTAGAGAGAAGGACTCTTGGATTCATTGCTCACATGCAAAGAGAGCATCTTCTTTTGAAACTGATTGACTGTATCCACACATGCATTGGAGATAATAATCTATTGACAAGTGGAAGCCTTTTTTTAAACACACTGAATTCCTGAAAGCTTTTTTCTTCTCTTTTCTCTTTTTCCTTATTTTATTATTGCTTTTCTTTTATTTTTATTAGAATATTTGATTTTTCCCTTTTCTCATTTCTTGTACTTAAGGTACATAACTCAATATTAATTTTTATTGTACAATAAGTTTAAAATATACATATATACTTGCTATAATATTAATACATATCCACACAGCTTTAGATTGTGGGAACCTGCCATTTATTGATAATTGTTATGGGACCGTGATTAATGTTTGTGTCTGATTCTAGGAAACAGGATCAAAAAAGGAGCACAGACTTAAACTGAATAGTGCCAAAAGATCACACAGGTCAAAAAAGAAGAAACCAATCCAGGTAGGATTGATGAACTTCTAAGCCAATACAAATGACTTGAACCTAGTGTGAGACTCGAGGTTGCGATGCTTGACATACTTTAAGATATAAGCCTTCCTTGTATCCACACTCTTCGTGAAAATACTTACAGACAAGTACCAAAGTTTGGCTATCATCCTGGCTCCCTCTATCCCTGAGAATTAAGGTAAAATCAGACCAGGGAATGACACTTCCCTATCAAAATAAAAATCTGATCCTTTTTCTCTCCTATAGTATAGCAACTTCCTGTAGCCTTGGCTGCAAATGGGTAAGTGAAATATTACTCCTTTCTGTCCTACAGACTTGTGGGATTAGAAATTACTTTAATTGGACCCTAATACAAGGGCCTGTTAGAAATTTCTTCTTGCTTACTCAAAATTTTGTATACATAGATTTTTGATATTTTGATACTGATTTTGAATTCTTCTTTAAATATATATAAACTAAAAGGATTTAATTTTTCTTCCATTATTTTTTTCTTTTTTCTTTTGTTTTTGTCTTTGTCTTTGTCTTTGTTTTTGTTTTTGTTCTTTTAAATTGACTCACACACCCCCATAACTAAACCTTGCATCCTGAGTTGAACTGGGTGTTTTTCAACACTTTCTTCAGGGGGACTGTATTTTCATTAAATCCAAGATTTAAATTTTTGTTCAAGAAAGATCTTCAGGAAAGAAACTTGCTAACTCCTAAAATCCAGAGAATGAACTGTTTGCAGAAAGATACCTAAACCTTTACACTACAGGAAGATCCAGAATGAACCTTGGGGTGCAGTTGATTGAACTGAAGGTTAATTGAACATTTACTTTGGATGTACACTCTTATGCCAAAGGGAACTGCCCCCTAATTGGTTTTTGTTAATGTGCCCATGTTTTGCTGTCTCTCTCTCTTCTATTTCCCCCTTATCTCTAACTATTGTAGTTTTCCTCTTAGAGGATAAAATTTTGTATACACCTGCAATTAGAAATTTTTGGGGTGTAGGACACTTATGTTGAGTGATCAATTGGGGAGACTAGTCCCCCAATCATCATCAGGGGGGGTTGTGATTTTTAGATTTTCTCCATCTTGCTTAGTCTAGCACACAGGAATGTGCACACCCACACTACACTGGTATGTGCTAGCAAGTGACAAATCAGAAACAACTGACTGTCCTCTGGACTGTCCTAAGCCAAGCTTGAGCCACCATTGGCACATGTGAGAAGCAGGAAGTGATGTAGAGAACTGCTTTTGGAGTTCTTGTCACTTCCTGTGGAGAGGGCTGGGCGTCAGTTCGATCCTGGAACTCGAGCCTGGAGGAGCTCCCTCAGACAGCTTCCTTGAATTGGTCATGTGGTGAGTGATAAGACTGACTCCCCTTTCCCTTGGCTCTCAGGGAAGGCTGCCCTTGGCCAAGGCCTTGAACTCCTGCCTGGCTCAGTCTGAGCTAGAGCAGTTTGAGTTAACTCTTTTCTCTCTCTCACTCTCGCTTTTCTTAATTTCTTCCTCCTATTGTAATTAAATCACCATAAAATTCCATTATGACTTGAGTGTTTCATTTAGGACTTAAGAAATTAAGTCCTTGGTGACCAATAATTATTATATTCAGTCTTAACCCTAAATTTACCCCTTTCAAGAAGGCATCAAAAAAACTCAACAAGGGCCAATGAGGTGGCCCAGTAGATGGAGAGCCAGGCCCAGAAATGGGAGGTCCTGGGTTCAAATCTGGCCTCAGATACTTCCTAGCTGTGTGACCCTGGGCAAGTCAGTTAACCCCCATTGCCTAGCCCTTACCGCTTTTCTGCCTTTGAATCTATACACAGTATTGATTCTAAAATAGAAGGTAAGGGTTAAAAGGGACAAAAAGACTCCATGTGACTGAGGGCGGGTGAGAGACCTGGACTTGTATTTTATTTAGAGATGTCAATTCACTGACCAATAATTCCCATGTCTCCTGTGGTGGGGTGCCGATATAACAGAATATCCAATCTAAAAGTTATTGGCTACTGTTGGATGCAAGTCTTTTTAGAACAAAATGTACCAACACCCACCCCCCAAAATCAACCTCACATTTATACAGCACTTTTAAGTTTTATAATGTACTTTGCTCACTATTATGCCAATTTTGTAGGTGTGGAAAACTGAGTTTCAGTCACTTGCTCATAGTTACATAGAGCTGGGCCTCAAATTTAGGTCTTTTGATTCTAAGTCTGTTTTGTTTTGTATTTTTAATCCTGACCTTCTGGTTCCAATAAAGAATTGGTCCTAAGGCAGAAGAGCAGTAAGAGTGAGGCAACTGGGGTTAAGTGACTTGCCCAGTCATATAGCTAGGAAATCTCTGAGGACAGATTTGAACCCAGGACCTCCCAGCTCCAGGCCTGATGTTCTAACCACTGAGCTACTTAGCTGCCCTTCTAATTCTCTTTTACCACTACTGTGTTCCAGAAGAAAGAAGGAAAAGAGATAAATGGGCCCACAAAACATTAGTTTATAGATTTTTTTCCTCTTAAGGAAAACACTGTAGGTATGGTCAAAATAATGTACCACTTCTGCAACTTAAAGAATGTAGATCTCAGCATTGTCACATGTACATATAGGTGAGAGAGATGATTAATTAAAATGTGGCAAAAGGTTAAAAAATGAGAAACAAAGCAAAAATAAGATTCATGTTTGAAAATATGAAAGAATGGTCTACAAAAAATTCTTGATCCTGAGAAGTTGTAAAACCCTAAATTTTTTCATCAAACAATTATATGCTGACTGCCTACTTTACAAACTGCATTTAGTGCTGTGGTCATTAAAGACAGTTGTGTACCCTCAAAGAGTTTATAGTTGGAAAGAAACAAGTGCACATAATACTAAAAATGGACCATGTAAAACAGTAAATAATTAATTGCTAATTACACTTTGCTAAAATTGCCAGTATTGGCACACCCACATTTTACAAGAACACAGTGACATAATCATCCCCTACCCAAACTGTCCTGAGAACTTTAGGCTCCTGGGTCTTCCCAGGTTCTGGCTCTCTACCAAGAGCGCCAATTCCTGTTTTCCTCTTCCAAGTCTACCCACTGGTCAATAAGCATTAAATGCTTTCTAGTGTCCTAAACAGTGCTAAGAGCTAAGAATACAAATACCAGCTGAAAGAAGGTCTGCCCTAGAGGCACTTCCATCCCAATGGGGGAAGAGAGCACCTAAAATCTAAACCAGAGCTGAAAAGCAAAGGACACCCAGATGCCTGGTGAGGAGACAGGTAGAAGAAGTCAGTGAGGAAACCTGGAGAGGAAGGAGTCATGGTAGGCCTGGGTGCTTCTCTTAAATGGAGAATAAAAGGGAGAGGAATCGGTATTTTTATTAAGCCCCTACTATATGACAAGCACAAAGAGAAGGGTTTTACAAATATTGTCTCATTGGAAGTTCTGGAGGAGACATCTGAGGATGCTTCCCCACAGCTGAAGTGAGGCTTCTAGGGTACTTGGAGTGGAGTAGAAAAGGTCCAGAGGGCAGCCTGTAGAGCACCACAGTTCATCAGCATTCTGATAAAACCAACTGCTTCTCTGTAATGTTATTTTCCTTAACATCATGTTTTTGTGGAACCAATAAATGACGTTATCAAGCTAACAATGTGCTCTCAGGTGCAGAGAGGGTACCTACCATTTGGAAGGTAGTACAAAAACATGCCACTGGAGAAGGAAATGGCAAACCATCCAGTATCCTTGCCAAGAAAACCCCATGGATAACTATGGTCCATGGAGTCATGAAGAATCATACATGACTGGAAGCATCAACAACAATGCAAAATTAGAGAGAGGGCACATCCAGAGTATGGAGTATTTTGAAAGCTAGGCAGAAAAGTAGGTTCTTGATACAGAAGGAAATAGCAGAATGCAAAAGAAGCACATAACAAAAAGAATGTTTATGGACAATTAATTTCACAGCAGTATGCAAGATTGAATGGAAAGGGCTCAAAAGAGATCAGATAGGAGGTTGCTAAAATAATTCTGCCTGGAAGTAATGTGAATCTATAAGAATGGAAGCAGTAGAAATATTACCCTAACCTCAAAAAAAAAAAAACTTCCCTATTGTACAAATTTCATAGAGCTCTCATTAAAAAGCTTTAAGTCCTCTTTAAAATAAAAATGAAACAAATTATGTAGCCTCTTACAGAATCTGAAATCACAATTATTACTTGAAAACACATTAAAAATAATAAAATTCCACAAATTTTACAACTTCACCTGGAGGAAGGTAAATAGAACCTTATATGTAAGTTTAAACACTTTAAGACAAAGAATTGGTTGCAATGAAATTCAAAATCTTTTTTTTTTTCACTTAGGGAACATTTTATTCTTATAGGAGGGCCCAAGTACAACTTGGGGCTAAAGTAAACTCACTGCATTATTCCCATAATTATAATTTCATCAAATTCTAAACACAGCAAAGCTGAGCTAGATGGAGACTAAGGGAACTTCATACTATTCTCAGTTGGCACTGCATATTCAATACTACTGCAGCTCTTGGGGTAAAACTCATAAGACCAGTCCTCTGCAGCAATGCAGTCAGTGATGTCATACTCACAACACAGCAAAGGCAGTGAGAGGAAGGTAACAGCCTGCCCCCTCCCCACTGTACACATTCTGTTTTCCTCTCTTCATGATGAGATGACTTAATGATAAGATGCTCCTCTGAAATGTCACATACTATCCATCAGACAGGCAGCTCCTGAAGCTCTGTGCCAGTGAAAGGGCTAATGGCACAAAATGGAAAACCATAGACAATCTGCCCCGTTGGAATAAAGTCAAGGCCCAGGCTAGCTAAGAAGCAGGACTAGGATCCCTGTCCCCACAAAGAGATGTCTGACCCTGTCACCCCTTTATGATAATGGGTAGATGGTTTAAATGTAAAATGAACATGTCAAAATACACTGACATTTCCCAAAAGTAGATTTTTATGGCAAAGGAGGATTGGGGTAGGAAGGGGGGACAAGTAGTATTTTTCCACTAGTGAAGAGGTAGATTACTACTACCACAGGAATTATTAATAATAATAATCTCAATTCCTGGCCCATAGTAGGCACTTTTAAAATGTTTATTTATTTGTTGAATTAATTAATGATATAATTAGCATTTATATTGTGCTTAAGGGTTTTTGCAAAGCACTTTACATGCTGTGAGGAAGATGCTTTTATTATCCCCCATTGTACAGATGAGGAAACTGAGGCTGAGAGATTAAGTCCTTTGCCCAGGGTCATACAGCTACTAAGAGTCTGAGGCAACATTCATAATCAGGTCTTCCTGCCTTCAAGTTCAATACTCTCCCCTGAGCCATCTAGCTACCTACACTGCAAGAATCTGTGTCCTAGTAGTAGAAGAAGTAGAAGAAGCACAGTAGAAGAAGACCCATCTTCCTTCAAATGCTCTCCCTTCACATCATAGGGTAAGCAGATGAAGTGTGTTTTTTGTCTGCTTGGGAGTAAATGTCTTTCCCTACCGTCATCAATGTCCCCTGGCCAATAGGTTCCTCTGGAAGGAATCACAGCCAGACTCACCATCACTATAGACTCAGGTCATCTTTGTGTGGTAGAGCACAAAGGGGCCAGGTGACCTGAGCTTTGGTCCTGCCTTGGTCTCTTACTACCAGAAGGCTTTCTCTTCAGCTCTACAGCTCTGTCCTCTCCATTATTCCATCCAGATCCTAGCCCATAACACCCTTCTTTGGCCATCTCCCCATGGCAGGGCTTGGATTCCAGGTTGTGGAACCTTCCCCAGACCCTACATCCCGTCACCCTCTTCATACCCCAGAGACTGGGTCCTCCTGCAAGGGCCAAGGAACCATGAAGAGAGGAAGGCAGCCCTGGATGTAAGTAAGGCTGCTCACTCACTCACAGGTTGCCAGGTTTCATAGTTCTGTTTTGTATTTGTATTTCATTGAGGGGTAGGAGCCTTCCTCCACTCCTGGCTGAAAAACAACAATAAACAAAAACAACTAAGCTGTGTGAGCTTGGGCAACAAAGATAATGGTGATTACTATATATGTTTCTCTGTAACCCCATGAGGTTGTTATAAAAAATGTTTTTAAAAATATAAAAAGGGAGCAGTTGGGTGGCTAAGTGGATAGAGTCAGCCCTGGAGGCAGGAAGTTCTGGGTTTAAATATGGCTTCAGACACCTTCTAGTTGTATGACCCTGGGCAAGTCCCTTAAAGCATACTCTTCTGCCTTAAAACCAATATGTAGTGTTGATTCTAAGACAGAAGTTAAGGAGGGAGGGAGAGAGAGAGAGAGAGAGAGAGAGAGAGAGAGAGAGAGAGAGACAGACAGACAGACAGACAGACAGAGACAGAGAGAGACAGAGACAGAGGCAGAGAGAGACAGAGAGAGACAGAGACAGAGACAGAGAGACAGAGAGATAGACAGAGAGAGAGACAGAGACAGAGAGAGAGAGACAGACAGAGAGAGAGGGAGAGAGAGAGACAGAGAGAGAGAGAGGGAGAGAGACAGAGAGAGAGGGAGAGAGAGAGACAGAGAGAGAGAGAGGGAGAGAGAGAGGGAGAGAGACAGAGAGAGAGAGGTAGGTACATAAATAGAGATATAAAATGCAAAATAAACATAGAAGAAAATAAAATGTTAGACCAGTGGGCTACTGAAAGCAAGAAAAGCACATTTTCATTTTGTATATTGCTGCTTTGAAATATCTGTGAAGCTACTCAGCAGAAAACCATTTTTGTTGGAATCTGAGAATGTCTTGTCTGTCACAATTTCATTTCAAAATCCATACAAGATTGTTTAGCTGCAGAAAGAACCAGGTAGGTACACTGTCAAAACAGCAAAGACTAAATATAACTCAACTGAACTGATCCTGCAAAAAACCAAGATTGATGAAATAATTAACTCATGCCTCAACTTCTGTCTAAAAGTAGTTTCTTTCCAAGAGGATTTTGTTCAAATGTTCAAATATCAGAAAGAAAAATAAAGAAGGTTCACAATCTTAGTATAAGATCCCTACAGAAGAAGATTTTAGATGTAGATTTCCTGTTTTTGAACAAATCAGAACTCAAGTAAAGGTCTAATTTTATTTTAACTTGGCCTATTTAGAAGTTAAACATTTTTTATTTTTTCAAATAATGCATGTAGATGGCTTTATAACATTGTATGATGATGAGGACAGTTTATATCTCAACTAAATAGCAAAATATCCTTCACAATTTTAAAATAAAATTTAGTTTCTTAGTTTGTGAATTTTAATTCTTTGGAATTTGAATCTTGCCAATTCATGGGATAGGTTTTTAATAGTGTTTTGAATAAGCCCTTGACTATAAATATCTAAAAAAATAGCTTATTCTGCTAAATATAAACATTATTGTTTTTGGTTAGACAGTCAGATACCAGTGGATGGCTAAAGGGGAGAAGCACTTATAATTTTTCTATGCCCAAACAAAAAAAAAAAGAGAGATTTATAATTTAAAAATTAAAACTAAAATGTTCATCATTAAAGGAAACTAGAATGTTAGTATTTCCTTTTTCAGCCTTTGAAATCTGTTATTTGAAAAATAGAGGTCAAACCAGTAATTTCTCATATTAAGATTCATGACACCAGATTAGTTCCCACACAGAAAGGAAGTATGAAATAAAAGACAATGGCCACCTCCACTTTCACCACCAATACAAAGTAACTATCTAAGCATTGCTGAGACAACAGCTACTATTAATATTTTGCCAAGTTTTTGCTCAGTGTTTTTGGTTTACTTTCTTAAGAGGTAAATAACAACAAAAAACATCTTGTCCCAAAGAGAACTCTATGTTTTCAGAGGTGGAAATATAAGGCCTTCTAAAAAACAAATACTACTGATAATTTACTCACTGAAATAGAATAAAACATTAAAAACACTCCAGCATTACCTGACAATTCTTGTTTCACAAAAGAAAGTACAGCCAAGTAAACCTGGCAGTCTGCTATAATTATTTGCCTCTGAAGTCGATCAACCATAGAAGGTGCAGATTTTCGGGCATCAACCTGTTTGAATAATGCAGAAAAGGAAAGAAAATGTCATAATAAAGCATAAAATGGGCAATCCTATATACTACCCTTTTCAGATATCTATTCTTTTCATTGAATGAAATAATTCCAAAATTAGAATTGTGAAACAGAATTGCTCAAAAATGTGTCATGATTAATCAGTTACTGTTTATAATTCCATTAAGAGATGATTTATTTTAAGAATGATGCCTATGAAACATCTAGATAAATTTATAGAATTAGAAAAAATGTCTGAAAGCATTATGTAACTACAAGTAAAATTTAAAAATCTATTCAAATAAAAATAAATTTTTATTGATATCTCTTCTTTTTATATTACCTACAATTTCCAGTGTTCCAAACCCATAGTTTCCCACCTCTTAACAAATGGGAGTGGGGTGTCTTCTGTAAAAATAATAATTGACGAGTTATAAAATAAAATATTTAGATGGAAAACCTGTTCAATACAGGTTCAAACTATTCAGATACTTTTTATAGATGTAATCAAAAGTATTTTCAGTGATGAAGTGAAGCTCAAATGTGAACTTCCCTTCAGGGCTAGGCGCAAAGATGCTAAAGAGACTCTTATTATAAAATAAATTATTTATTGAAATATATAAAGATAAAAAAGATTTCTAATTTTAAGGGATTCTAAATGCACCCAAATAAACTCCCTGGTTCTACAAGGAACTGCTTCTCCTGTGTTTCACAGGTTACACTAATCCTCCCTAATCTGACTAACGCAAATTTATTCTATCTAAATAAAAACTACCACTATTATCCTTATAATTATTAACTTTGCCTTCAAATTCTAAAATAGCAAAGGCTAGCTGGTTGAATCTCAACAAGAATCAAGTTAGGACTCTGAGCCTTAACAGCCTCAGAGTCCAAACCAAAGACCAGGTTTTTCTTTGGTCTTCTCAGAGTTAAACAACCTATAAAAACCACAAATAGATATTCAATAGTGTTTCCCAAGTTGGGAAAGGAAAACATTGAGCTTCTTCGGATCTTTCCCTCAGACATAGAGAGAGGCAAAGATGTTACCTCCTCCAGCCCTGAGAGAGAATCTCTGAGAGTGCGTCTCTGCCAATTTCCAGAGACCAACTCCCACTTGCCAGAGAGAGTAATTGGCACAGAAAAATGGTTATAACTGTCAACATCTGAAATCAACATGCTCTTTCAGCTCTGCTTCAAACTCCAGTTCTTTCTCAAGCCAGCACTCTACTTTTCATCCCTAAACTAATAAAACAATACTTATTTTCTTATATTATCCATACACTTCTTAGAGTTCTCTTTGGGGTCAAGTCATTTAACCATTCTCAGCCTCAGGTTCCTCATCTATAAAATGAGCATAATGATAGCATCTACCTCCTCTGGTTGTTATGAGGATCAAATGACAGATGGTTAAGTGTCTTACAGATGTTAAAGCACCATATACGTGCCAGGATATTAGCAACCATAATAATAGTAATAAGAGATAGGATTTATACAGCACCATGCGCCAGTCACTGTGCTAAGAATTTTATGAACAGCATCTCAGCTGATCCTCCCAACAACCCTTTGAGATAGGCACTACTATTATCCCCATCTTGTAGATAAGAAAACTAAAGCAAACAAACAGTAAATGAATTGCCTATGGTCACGCAGCTAGTAAGTGTTTGAGGCCACAATGAACTTGGAGTCTTCCTGACCCAAGGCCCTCAGTGTCTATCTATTATGCCTTCTACCTGCCCTTCTTTCACAGCAAACATGCTTGAGAATGCTGTGGGAGGAGGGATATATATTATTTTCTAAAGATGAAAATGGGATGTGGTCTACAGTTTGCAACTAAATATGGAATATTAAAGCCTGTCTTATGAAATATAAGTTTAGATAACATTGGTAAGACAGAAATAGGCATTTGTAAACAATTCCTAAACTTCTGATTTCCCTTTTAAGTATCATCTTATTATATTTCTTTGACAAGATATGGGAGACAGGACTTAATGATGAGAATAGCTGATATGACTCCCTTTTTTGTCGTCCTGTTCCCAAACAGAACTCTCTCTCTCTCTTTTTTATGAATCTTTAATTAATAGGATCTTGGGACCACTAGACTAAAGGTACTAATAAAAAATCCACCCCACCCCCCAACCTGCAACACAGAAGGGTTTGTTGCCAAAGTGAAAGAAGGAGCTGGCCTGTGGTCCAGTTTGGAAGAAACTCAAGTTTTAGGCTCAATTTTGCTTCTTTGAGAGATTGTCTTATATTTTTAATCATACTACTGCTGAAATAATAGGAGGAAAACAATTAGAGACCTAAGACAGTAGCCACAAAGAAGAGGCAAACTATTTTTTTTAACAAGCTGTATTGTAAAAAACGTAACTGCCTATAGATAATTTGGTTCTGCCTAGCATCCCTTGGAACTGCCCTGTAATAAAAAGAAAAAAAAACTGTGGAGGCAATGGTTCCCCACCCTCCTTTATGGAGAAAAAGAATTGTTATTCATTCATGATACAATCTAAAGAGTAAATGTTCTTTTATATGTAGTTTCCCAGATATCATAAAACAGGCTATGAGGAGTCAGTCTGACCAAAATATAAATTAGTGATCAGGCCCTAAATTTTAAAAAGCATAGGGATAAGCTTCTCAACAAAAATAATGCTATGCTATTCTGATGACTCATTTTGTAGTGGTGATAACTTGGTTCTTGAAGGTTTTTGCCAGAGTGCAAATTACACCAGGTTTATGGTACTGAAAAACTCTGAGCATGAGCCCATTTGGTTCTCAGAACCAGCTTGGTTAAGAGAAGGCTCATCATTTGGCAAAACTGGGACAAAACATTGTTGGTGGAGTTGTGAATTGATCCAACCATTCTGGAAGGTAATTTGGAACTATGCCCAAAGGGTGCTAAAAGATTGCCTGCCCTTTGATCCAGCCATAGCACTGCTGGGTTTGTACCCCAAAGAGATCATAAGGAAAAAGAATTGTACAAAAATATTCATAGGAGCGCTTTGTAGTGTCAAAAATTTGGAAAATGAGGGGGTGTCCTTCAATTGGGGAATGGCTGAACAAATTGTGGTATATGTTGGTGGTGGAATACTATTGTGCTCAAAGGAATAATGAACTGGAGGAATTCCATGGGGACTGGAACAACCTCCAGGAATTGATGCAGAGTGAAAGGAGAACCAGGAGAACATTGTACAGGGACTGATACACTGTGGCACAATCGAATGTAATGGACTTCTCTACTAGCAGCAATACAATGATCCAGAAAAATTCTAAGGGACTTATGAGAATGAATGCTATCCATAGCCAGAGAAAGAACTGTGGGTGTTTAGAAACACAGAAGAAAAACAACTACTTGATCACATGGGTCGATGGGGATATGACCGGGGATATAGACTCTAAATAAATAATCACCGTAGTGCAAATATCAATAATATGGAAATAGTTCTTTATCAATGACACATGAAAAACCCAGTGGAATTGCTCGTTGGCTATGGGAGGGGGTTAGAGGGAGGGAAGGGAAAGAACATGAATCTTGTAACCATGGGAAAATATTCTAAACTAACTAATTAAATAAAATTTTCTCAAAAAAAATAAAGAGAAGACTCATTACAAATCTGGGCATTATGTATGTGATAATTGGGAGGGGGCTACAACAACTCATGAAATGAACAAAAAATTTTAAAAATTGCTTCTCAACATACATGGCATCCTTGTGTTTCTGTAAAGACTGCAGAACAGTGGTAATGGGGTGCTAAAAATCACACAATTCTCAAACTATCTGAAAATACTAAATTGTCACTACTCAAAGGAATGACTTTTGTTCCACTGCTGAAGACCAGTATAATGGAAAAATTTCCAGACTTGGAATCAGATGAGTTGAGTTCAAGTCTATAAATTACAAGTTATGTGATTTTAGGCAAGTCACAAATTCTGAGCATCAGCATATATAAAATGGGAATAAAAATAATACCTAGTTCACAGGGTTGCTAAGAGAAAGTAGTTTGTAACACTGTAAAATACTTCATAAATTCAAGCTTTGAAAGACTCAAATGATCTATGGAATTCATGAAAATGAAATTTAATAAAGATAATGGCTCTCTCAAAGATTACCAATAATTCCAACCTAAATTTGACGATTTATTTTTCTTAGTCCTTATCCTTGCCGGTTTTTAATTACCAACGACCATCATCTAATTCTATAAATCCTCTCTTCCCTTGGCTTCCATGATACTTCTCTTTCTAGGTTCTCCTTCTATTGATATGATTGCTCCTTCTTGGTCTCCCCTATGCTAAGTCATCATCCAGTTCCTACCCTTCAAGTGATGCCCAGGGCCATGCTTTTCTTTCTTTCTCTATACTATGGTGATCTTGTCCCATCTCATCCATTCAATTATCATTATGCAGCTCCAATCTAAATCTTAGATTCTATCCCTGCACTTTGTTTTCTGGATATCTCCAAGGGATGTCTCCCTGGAGTATGAAGCTAAATATGTAAAAAAACTAAACTTACATACCCTTGTCCCAAATCCTCACCATCCCCAAATCCCCTTGTTTGTTTTGAGCTTACTATCATCCTCCTATTCACCTCTGTTCATAGCTTGGAAAGCCTCCTCTACTATTCCTTCTCTCTTGCCTTTGATATCTAAATCACTTACTAAATAAATCCAATCAACTCTACCTACACATCAACTCTATAATTTGTTTTTTTATTTCTACTTACAGTTCCTGCCCTAGTTTGAGCCCTCATCACCTTTTTTTTTAAACCCTTACCTTCCGTCTTGGAGTCAATACTGTGTATTGGCTCCAAGGCAGAAGAGTGGTAAGGGCTAGGCAATAGGGGTCAAGTGACTTGCCCAGGGTCACACAGCTGGGAAGTGTCTGAGATCAGATTTGAACCTAGGACCTCCCATCTCTAGGCTTGACTCTCAATCCACTGAGCTACCCAGCTGCCGCCCCCCCCCCATCACCTTTTGCCTAGACTATCATAACAGTTTCCTAACAGGTCTCCCTGTTTTTAAGCTCTCTCCTATCTAATCCATGCTCCACAGAGCTAGCAAAAATATTCTCCCTAAAGCATGAGATGTGTTGATATCACTTCCCTGCTCAAAAACCACTTATTGTTCCCTATTAGGATACTTGTTATCCTAAGGACAAGATACAGATTACTTAGTCTGGCATTCAATGCTTTATACTGAAAAAGATAAAAATTAAAATTTCCTCTAGTTTCTACTGTATAGATTTCTATTACATTGATTCTACAATATAATTTATTGTGTTGTATTGATTTTTATAATTGAGTGTGCATTTGCCAAAAAAAGTCATCTTTCTACATCCTTGAGTTGATATCAGAAAATCAGTTTTTTGTCTCAGTTTAAAGCCATAATTAAAAGAAAAACTCTTTTCTACCATACCTTATCTTCAAAGGCCTAAAAGCTGATCTGGTATATTTCTACAAAGTATATTATCTGTCCTTGCCTGTCCTTATACAATTTATTGGTTAATAGTAGACCAACTAATAAATTGATCATGCTGTCTCTCAATTTATCTTAATTTTCAGTGTAACAATACAATCTAGCTCCCATATAAACTTTCCTATTATACATTATAGTACTATTCTCTTTCATGTTTTCTACATTCCAGGAAAAATAGACTACTAACTGTTCACGCAACACATTTCATCTCCTGTTTCCATGTAGTCCTACAAATTGTCCCCTTTGAATGGATTCCTTCCTGATCAATGCCTTTCAAAAGCTTCTTCTTAGTTCAAGGTTTATATATCAGGTGCCAATTCCACTGCAAAGTATTCCCTAATGCTCCAGCTGCTAGTACTTTTCCCCTTCTCAAACAATGTACTACACTTTATTATAAAAATATGTAGATGCTATATGGCCCCAACAAGATATAAACTCTTTAGGGGTAAGGACTTTTTAATTTAATTTTTGGCTTTGTATCACCAGTGCCTATCATACTGCTTTGCACATGGTAGTTATTTAATAAATGTTAAATTTGAATAAATTTTCTACATTCTGGTTCAAAAAAATCAACCATACAAATACAGTATAGAAAAGTATGGCTACGTAACAGTTATGTGAAAGAGATCAAGGAGTTTTGATGGGCTGATAAAGAGAGGAAAGTCCTATTGTCTTCTGTACTGGTTAGAATACTGATTCATACTGACTTTAAATCTGACAGTCAAATTTTGGGAAGAATATTGACAGTTTAGAGAGTGTCCAAGGAAGGACATAATAACTGTGAGGAGAATAGAAACCAAGTTTGTTCTAAGATAATGAGTTCAAGAATCTAAAGAAATCAAACCTACTGAAGTGCTGAGTCCAGGGAGATGCTGGTTATTTCCTCCCTTCTGCACAGCTGAATTTCACATTCTCATGTAATACTAACTCCATGAAGGATGGCAGCAATATAATTCAGGCCTTGCCTAGTTCTGAAGTATTGCTGGAGAAAACTTTTTCAGAAGTATAGTAAACAAAATTAAAATCAATGTTTTTTTTAAATATGACAGCTCTAGGAATGGAATTCCTGAATACTGTTTTAGTTTGGATGAACTGTACTTAAATGAAAATGCAAGTTCCTTATGATCAGTCTTGTCTTGGGTTTTTCTCTTTATATTCTTGGTACCTGGCACTCTGCTTTACAAATTATAAACATTTGTTGAATACAAATGAATTCAAGTGCTTAAAAGACTGTCAAGGGGATGAGGAACTAAGTTTGTTTTACTTTCCTTGAAAACAGAATTAGGAGCAATACACTAAAGTTACACAAAAGTAGATGTCATCATAGAAGGGGAAAAAAATTCTAAAAAGTTAAACAGATTATCTTTGGAGTTTGCTCTTGTCTCCATTGACGGAAGTCTTTAAGCTAGAAATATTACATTTCTCGGAAATGTTACCAAGAGGGCTCCTACTCTGAATGAGACACACAACAGAGTTTCTTTTTGTAATTCTTTTTTCCAATTCTAAAATTTTATGATTTTGTGATACATATTTTGGGAAAATGATACAGATGGACAGTGAACTGGGCTTCAGAATTAGGGGGAGGAGTTTGGAATAGATTATATTTGAAAAGTAACCAAGTAATATCCCTATATGTGTATATATATAAATAATAAGTATGTGTGCATATATATATATATATATGCACACATAAAACCTCACCTAATTATATTATTTTTTTAAAAAGAGCCATAATGTGATCATATTATTGTGTGTTAAAAAATTTTAGTCCCTAAAATATATTTGTAGAAGATTTTTTGTTTGTTTTAAACAAATGGACTGAAAAATTCTTGGAATTGTTTTTCCTATATTTTCTTTTTACCCACTTAAAACTAAAAATACCTACTAAGTGAAATCTCAAGAGTAAAATTTAATAAAGAAAAGGTTTTGTTCAAGAGTAGTCAGATCCATGTGTCAAAGGACAAATAAAGAATAAAGACCATTCAAGTTTTAAAAATGTCTTCATGAGAGAAAAATTAATATTGAACCTTCCCATCTCTCCCACCCTAATTTCTAATTCATAAATGTAAAATTGATGACTTTAAGAAATCTCTAGTTGCCCTTGGTAACTTACTCAAGAAAGGTAGAAAGGAATGTATGGGTTATTCAGAAGACTTACAAGGATATCTCTACATAGGAATGCCAAATCATCACTACACACCTATAGAATACTCATTATTATTAAATACAATATACTAAAAGACAATAGTACTTTTAGATATTCTATTAATCAGAAAAAGGATTGATAAATTGTTGATAAATATGTAAATGATTTCTTATTCTTTTTAATAATGGGAAAATTAATGTTCTAATTACCAATGCATGGCACAGTAGTAATGTCAAAACTGAGCAGCAATATTTCCAAATGTCAAATTCATCATTTAAATGATGTTGTACTTACATTCTTCTTGATCTTATTCTTGATTGTTTCAATAACCCCAGCCTCTTCACTTTCACATAATTTCTCTGTCGTTTTCAAGTCATCACATGCCAACTGCATTTTTTCTTCCTCAAATGTCATCATGGCATTCTTCCAGAAACAAAAATGTGAAAGACTGAATTATAAAGTATCAGAAAATTTAAGACAACTTATTACATCCAGACTTTGACAGGGGAAAAATGCATGCAACATAAAATTAACTAGTCCCCAAAAAGAAAAAAAAATTCTCCTTCAATTAGTTCTTACAAAAAGAAAAAATTCAATAAAGGCTTTAAATTTTCCATAATCAAAATTTATCTTGGATTCAATTTCCTACTGGTAAATCTAATATAAAAAGCTACTATATTACATCAGCAAAGAAAAATTTATACAAATAAACCTGTATGTAATTAATTACTGATTGAAACAATCTTTACTGCACTAAATTTGAGTGTTTTATTACTGTAAAGAGTAACAAAGGCCTTTTACCCTCTGATTAGCACAATCTCCACTTTCACTCTCAGTACTCAGTTCTAAATCCATTCTGCCTTCTTAGAAGGTTTCTAGTTCCATAAAATGTCTCAGAGAAGTTCAAGGGGAAACTATGAAATATAAGTCATTTTAGAACAGACTCAAAGAATATTGGCTGTAGATCATTTAGTTCGATGCCTTCATTTTATAAAAGAGAGAACTACAGTATGAATCATTTAAGGTCACAGATATTTAGGTAAACAATGAGACTGAAATCCAGTTCTATGGACTACTAGATCCTGTAGATTTTCTACTATACTACAATATCATAGACTTTTTGAATGTCAGAAATAGACATGATCTCAGAAATTATCTAATCTGACACTGGAAAGTCTTTTCAAAAGTTTACAATGGTTTTAGATTGCTAAAAACAAAAGACCCACTGGGGAAAAAAACAACAACAAAATTATTGTGTCCTCAGAAAAAAAACAGTGATACCTAGCTTCTAAGTCACATTTTCCTGCTCAACTAGTTGCTGTCAGAGGGAGGAAGAAAAGGCAATAATAAAAGCTTTTATTAATGTTATCATTACTACTAACATAACTTCAAATTCTTTAGTACTTTCACATATAAAAAGGAAAAACAAAATAAAAAATACCTCCCATCTCCACTCATCTTTATTAAAACTTTAGGAGGGATAATAGGGCAGGCACAATTATTTTACATATGAGAAAACTGGAGCTTAAAGGATAAGATATTTTGCCTAAGGTCACATGGCTAGTAAGCAAGTAGAAAAAAAAATAAAGACTAGAAAAAAAAACCAAGGTTTTTTTGAGACCTAAAATCTAATGATTTTCTTATACAGTAAGATTCTTCTTTAATACAGAGGTAATGCTGACCATCTTACATATTTCTTTACTTGATGCCATTTCCTGGTCTGCTAATACTAACTGAGGAGACTAGACAATGCCGTGAAAAGAGTGTAGGACCTGGAATCAGGAAGACAAAATCCAGCCTCAAACACTTACTAGCTGTGTGACCCAGGGAAAGTCACTTAACTTTTGTTTGTCTCAGTTTCCTTATCTATAAAATGGAGATAGTTGTGAGGATTAAATGAGAAAATAAATCTAAAGAGCCTAGCATGGTGCTTGGCACATAGCAAATACTATATAAATATTAATTGCGTTATTATTTCTATTCCTTCTGTGATTTGGTCAATCCCCCCCACCCCAATCTATGCCACTACTTGCCAATTTATAATTGGAGGAAAGGAATGATTCTGTAAAATTCATCTACTGTTAAGATTTTCTAAAACACCCTTCATTTAATGGGGTTTTTTTGCACAATACCTCATAAAATTTTCTAAATATGAGTTAAGCAAAAGTGCTCAACTTAGTAACTCTTACCTACTATTCAATTTATTGCCAATGATAATTGGCAAACTTTGATTTGCCTATCCTGACCCAGATTCATAATTATATTACAGTATAATTTTATCACTTAAACTCAAATCTCATTCCTTTTAATAATCCTAGAGAGAATTTTCTCTTCTGGGCAACTTTTTCAACTGTACCTATGTTTTAACAATTGATTTTTTCTAATAAAATATAAAAGTAAAAAAAAACTAAAATACAGCATTCACAAACAACTTAATTTTTAAATTAAGAAGAAAAATGGCCCAGTATGCATAGCTTAATAATACAGGCTTATTTTCAGTTTCAAATTCTATATTATTTTTTCAAACAATAGGTAAAGAAGAGACATGAAGCCTATTTATTCTTTTCTCCCTTTGTTTTATTCCCAAGTAAACTTACCAAAAAGCTGACAAAGCTGGCTCCAAAACTCATTAACGGGCTATGATTTCTGTCAAGGAAACAAAAATTATTCCCAGGTTAATCTTGATGCCCCCTTTTAAAAGTATGATAATCATTATAATGATATAATCTTGGCAGTAGAAGGGTAGAAATGCTTCACTATCTCAGGCAGATGAAGTTCTCTCAAACAGAAACCAAGAAACCAAGAAGGCTCTTTGGAATAGGAAGCCACATGGGCAGTGCATTTGCTTCTACATTTTCAAGTCAATAATGAGAGATTTATAAAAATAGATTTCCATTCTACAAAATGTTCAGAATAGGGATTAAAAACCAAGGCTTCCAATCCAGTGCTCCTATAGGTGCTACAGATATATCTACTGAAGTTACACAAAATAAAGTTTTTGTTACCTCAGCCAGCTGATGTGTACTATGTGACTATAGGGCAAGTCACCTAACTTTTCAGTGCTTTAAGCAACTCTCTTAAGACTATAAATTACAATCAATTAATTGACAAACATTTATTAAGTGCCTATTATGTGCCAAACACTGGAAATACAAAGAATGGCAAAAAAAAATAGGCCTTGCCCTTTGGAACTCAAAATCTAATGGAGAAGAATACATGTAAACAGCTACATACCAAATACATGATATAGGATAATTGGGAAATAATCAGCAGAAAGACTTAAAAGGAGACCAGAAAAGCCTTCTTGTAGAAAGTGGAATTTAAAGGGGGAATTTAAGGAAGTCAGGAAAATCATGAGGTAGAGATGAGGAGGGAGAGCACTGTAGGCATGGGGGACAGCCAGTGAAAATGCCTGGAGAATTAGGGGAGAATCTTGTGCAAAGGACAGCAGGGGTTTTAAAGTGTAAAAAAGAAGAAACCTGGAAAGATAAAGAGGGACAGGGAGTTATGGAGACCTCTGAACACCAAAGAAAGATTTTGTATTGATCCTAGAGATAACAGGGAGCTCCTGGAGTTTGCTGACTAGGGGAATAACATGTTGGACCTATGCTTTAGAACTTTGACAATAATAGGGAGGTTTGGAAAGGGGAGATGGTTTGGGGTAAAAGATAATTTAATTTTAAACATGTTAAGTTTCAGATGTCTCCAGGATATTCTGTTCAAGACATCTAATGGATAGTTGGAAATATAAAGCTTGAGGTCAGCAGAGAGGTTAGGACTCGATAAATAGATTTGAGAATCATCAGCATAAAGATGATGATTGAACTGATGGGAGACTATGAGATGACCAAGTGAACTAGCATAGAGGGAGAAAGGGACCCAGGATGGTTTCCTGTGAACCTATGACATGACCTGGAGGAAGATACAGACAAGGAGACTAAGAAGGAGTGGTCAGTTAGGTAGGAGGTTTAGGGGAGAGTATTGTCAAGAGAACTAGGAAAGAAGATAATATCAAAAAGAGGGTGCCTGACATTGCCATGGCCTACAGAGAAACCAAGAAGGATGAGGGTTGAGAAAAAGGCCATTGGATTCAGAAATTAAGAGAGCATTTTGTTTGAGGAGATCAGAAGCCAGACTGTAGAGTTAAGAAAAGAATGAGAAAAGATAACATAGAAACACCTAGTGTAGATAACTTTTTCAAGGAACTTGACCACAAAAGGCAGGAAAGACATGGGATGTGAATTAATAGGTATAGAAGGGTCAAGTGAGGGCTTTTTTGAAGATGGGGAAGACATAGGTATATTTGTAGGCAGTAGGAAAGGAAACAGAGAATGAATGAGAGAAAGGAAATGGTAGTGGGGGTTTCTTTTCCTATAGTAAGAGATCCATCTGGAAACTTGATAAAAGGGTGTTGTCACCCTTCAACTCAGCTGTGGGAGACTGGTTGATGTAATGGGGCTTCTCTTTCCCCAGAGGCTGAAGGTCAAACAGGATATGCTATAAATGGTATCTATCTAATTCCTACGCACTCATACACTGACTAGAGACCAACTAGGAAGGAGAATCATGAAGATGAGGCAGAGTATAACAGCTACTCTTCTCTCTTCCCTCTAGTGGCTGGACATCAGAGAGGAGACACCAAAATTATAGATCTGATATGCTATAACAGGAACTCCCTTCAATGATGAAATCACAGGTCTAGGCTCACCTCCAATCCTAAAATGTAGGGAGAATAGTATTAAATGTTAAACCTCAATGTCCTGTCCTTAACAGAGAAAAAGAGCCCCAATCCAAAGAGTTAAAAGAAAGGGGCTTGAGGGCAGAAGAGTAGAATAACAAGAAAGGGTGGTGAATCAATGATCAGTCAGCTAGCATGAGACTTGAGCAAACAATATATAACAGAAAAGGGAGAACAATTTCTAATAACAGAGGAAAGGTGAAGACAAGCTTCTTAGGACTGTATCAATAGGGAGTTAAAGGCAGAGGAATAGAGAGTAAAAAGAAACAATAGTATAGATAAAGTAAAAGTTATTCATAAGTCAGTTGTTTGAAGATTGGAGACTGTATCCTATATAATACTGTTACTTCTATTATAAGGAACTAACCAGCATTAACTAAATTTCAAATCAAATCAATTTAAATTACATTCCACTAGCAACCTATGAGACTGATGTTACACTATTTAAATAAACTTCTTTCAAGAGTGAGTGTGTATAACATATTTGTACTTTTTAAAAGTATATAAGCCTTAAAATAGTGTACATATAACTAAAGTACATACATGTACCTTTCAAAGTGTACATATCTAATTTATAAGTATAATTTTGGGATAGTAACCCCATTCATTAATGATAGCTTTGAATTTTAAATCTTAAAATGACCTCAAAATTGAAATCTTGTAAAGATTTTACAAAATAAGTTTTCCATGAAAAACTGAACTTCAATGGAAGATGGAATTTCAGAGATGGAAAGTACCTTAGAAAATCACCTAGTCCAAATCTTCTAATTTTGCAGATAAGGCTACTAAGACTTAGGAAAGTGAAGCAGTTTCCATAAGGTCACACAGGCAATAAAGTAAATGACTCAGGATGGGGTGGGAGGTTGGGAGGACGGATAAGAAAGTCACTAATTTGTATCTACTCAATCAATTATAACAACTATATTCTTTGTTTCACTTTTACTGTCATGAGTGAACAACTGACAGAATTGAATTCAGGCTACCAAGAACCAATATTTGAAAAGCCTTCTAAAAATCAATTAGGTGCAAACACACACACACACACACACACACACACACACACACACACATGCTACAGTTATACCCATACCACTAAAACAGAGAGACAAAATTGTAATTTAAAAAAATAAAACATATTTGGTCATAATTCATTATTTATCTTATGAATGAGATTTTAAAAAGAAATCCTACTTCTCTCCTCTTTTTCTACTTTCCATCATTTGCTCAAAGGAAAACTACCACTAGGCAGCTTCCATGTTAGCAAGGAAAGAGTGATGGTGGATGGGAATGGTTTTTGGTTACTTGGTCTTTTTTAGTATTCACTTCATAGACAAGTTTTGCTGTATCTACATTTTGCTTAAAGAAATAACCCAAAGCATGCCTCTCTTACAACATTAAGTACATTTCTGCCTTTGATTTACATTTCTATTAGTTAGTAGCCTCACACAGAAGACTACAGGATCCTATAATTAACATCTTTATTTATTCTATAAGCAGCATGTATGCTTAGTTGTTTCTACTCCCACTTACTGAAATCCCCTGGAAATAGGGTGTTTAATGGCATATTTAAATCTTTTGTCAAAAGAATGATGGTTGAAATTGTTTTCTGAGAAGCTACTGTCTTAAGAAAAATGACTTAATTCTTCCAAGGTTTAAATGAATAGGAAGAATGTTATGCCTTATATAAATCTTTGCCAAGCCATGTACCCTTAACAACCAGAAAAATAAATACCATCATACTGTCAGTATTTTAAATCTGAGTTACTTCTTTCTTCAATATCTCTATCATAATGAAAATTCAATACACAGTCAATTATTTGCTAATTTGCTGTAATGTACCAGTTAGGTACCAAAGATGGACAGTCTTTTCTCTTTCTTCCCAAAAAGTTTTTATATAGAGAAAAGAGAAATGTCCAAATAAGCATAATGCATAGAAAGGTATGATCAAGAATGAAAGGAGGCAAAAAGTGCTAAGAGTTCAGAGTTTTTGGTTGAGAAGTTCCCCTCAAGGACACACAAATGAAGCCAGAAAGGGATTTTACTATGGAATTTTTTTTTTTGGCTGATGCAATCTAAGACTATTCTAACTAATCCACCACTCCTCTCTTCCTGGAAAACATAGACAGAGCAATAATATACTGCAATTGAATTTTAATGTGGTTGTCATATTCACTGACAAATATTGCAAAGCTGTTTGGATTGAACAGGTTGGATGCTACATACCCACAAAAAGAACAAATCATTAAAAATGTTAATGCTTTTTAAAAACGAGTTTCAAAAATAACAAAGTAAAATTATCACTGCTGTGCTAAAATCAATTAAAGAAATATTAAATTTCATGAAAACAGGCTTTTATAAAAGTAGGTTAGTTGGATTAAATGCTAAAAAATGTTCTTTTCCAAGAGAATGTTTTTTAACCAGTTGTCATTAATGATATGCAACAAGATAATTATGATTATCATTTTTTTAATTTAAAAAGGAAATAGTCATCCCCAAACAAATGATTCTCATAATGAGTTTGTGGACATATTATCTACATACTTTAAATATACACTCCAAAAATATACAAATGCATTCAAATTTCAAAATAGCAGGCATGAATTCCTGTTATCAATTCTAATGATCATGATAATGATATTACTAAATATAATAGTTTTTCCAATACATTAAAATGGATTAAATAATCAAAGTTTTTTAATAAAAAAAATATAAGACCACTCATAATAATCAAGGTGGGAGTTCTACTGGGGCATGAATTTGAATTTTCATAAGAAAAAAGAAAATGCATACTGCAGATAAGGAATAATGGAAGGTAGTTTTTATAATTTAGACTATCACTTATTACAAAATGAGAAGATATCTCTGCTGTTTTCCTACCTGGAAAGGGAAACAAGAAAATCAAATATTTGTCATGCAGCTATTTTAACATCCTTAAACTTTACAGCTTACCCCCTAAGTTATTCCTTTCCATAATCAACCACCATCATTCTCTCCAAAGCTTAGGTCTTTAAACTCTGGGAATTCTGTATTTTCTTTTCTCTCCATATTTAGTTCATCATCAAATTCTTCTGTTTCTTCCTTTATAGTCTGCTCCTCATTCCCTCTCCTTTATAAATTTTGAGTCACTTCCCTTGTCCAGTCAAGTTCTTATTACCTCATAACTGGGCTACTATAATTGTTCCTAGCAAATCTCTCTGCTACTCCTCTCCAATTCACTCTAAGCAGCTGTTCAAACCATCTTTCCTAAATATAGTTTTCATCATGTCACTCCTTAGCTAAAAGCTATCAAAGGCTTTCTAGAGCTCAGCTTAACAAATATAACTACAATTCCTGACCTTCAAGGTCCTCTAACAATCTACCTTTTATCTCACTAACTTTATTTATAGCTCCTTCCTGAATCAGATTCTCTGCTGCAGCTAAGCAAATCTCTCCCAAACTTCAAAATGATTTGCATATTCTTAGACTTCCCAAATATTGTATACTTTCACTGCTGCTATTTTGAATGTCCTCCCCATTAGACAGGGGATTTAGAGATGAAAAGACTAGTTTCAATATCTTTAAAGATATAAAGTTAAGTGATTTGTTCAAGATCACAAAACAGAACAGGGTTTGGATTTAAATTCAAATATTCCAACTCTAAATAGAACATTCATTACATAGTATAATGTGGGTACAATAGCAAACTCACAGGAGGATATCCAAGAAACACAAAGGAGGAAGCACTTTGGCATAGGTTAAATTAAGGATAAAATGGTATTTTTGCCAATACAGAGTTTTTCCTACAAATCACCAAAGATAAGGAGGACAGAGATGAAATGTTTAGGGTGCATCTCAAGTCAGAGCTATAATATTAATGGTGATGGGGAAGCTTTAATTTTATGAACATATGATGGGGTAAATTCATCTTCCAATTCTCATTCAAAACTTCAGTTAAAAAACAATTCACCCTTTTAATCATTATTTTTTCTCCCTCTTGTATGCAATTTACAAACACTCCTTTTAACTCCTCAACACAAGTATATAAGGAGTGCCTTTGTTTTATGAAATGTTTTACCAGTTGCTTGACCAAAGTAATCATCATCTAATATGAATGAGTCTCTCTTAATAGAAAGAGGCTCATTTTTGGATAGTATACATAGTCTATTTCTGGGACAATATTCATAGCCTTTAGAACTTGGAGGAACTTGGAAGAACAGAGCTCACACTTCACTGGCATAGACTTTCCAGAACTCAGAAGAACCTCACCAAAATCAGGCAATAGAGTAGGATTATCTCCTTAGTAACTAAAAATGGTTATAAAGCATATCTGACCTTTCTACTGATTGGTGTTATGAAAAGTGAAATATATTTCCTGTAGAAAAATTTCCCTGAAAAGTGGAGCTTAATGCACTGTGGCACAAGTTAGCATTATTACAACATAGACTGAACTGATCACTTCTCCATTTCTGGGATCTTCCCTCCAACACTATTAATGTCCTTGAAAATACCTTAACTTCCCCCTTCTACTAAAAAACTTTAGAGCCCATGCCTAGGGAACCTGGGTTCCACATCTACAATTTTGGGTTGCTTTGGTCAGAGAAAGTATGTTAGTTGTGTTGTAATATCCTCCAACTGATGTTACCACCAAATGTATTAACAAGTTCTTAAGTTTGAGGCTTCGTGCCTATATGTGCTATGTAAAGAAAAAGAACTTCTTGGCTTTATCAATTAATCCTATAAAAGAGAAAAACTGACTAGGGGAAGAGGGTGCTGGTCTGAGTTCTATTCTTTTTTAAGCCTAGTACTGCATATGCTATGTTAAGTTTTAAAAACATCAATGCAATCCCAATATTTATGAAGTACCTACTGTGTGTTGAGCACTGTGGTAAGTAATAAAAGTTTAGCTAAGACATAGCTTGCTCTTCTACTTCCCAGATATTGTATATTACAACTACTGTCATTTAGAATGCCCCTTCATTAGAACAGATTGAAAGATACAAAGCTTTCAAAGAACTTCCAGTCTCATACAAAGAAATGACTGTGTATATATATACATGTATGTTTACATATATGTGTATTTAGATTACATGTACAAAATATATAAAAGCAGATCCTAGAAATGCAAGCAAAATATTGTGATAGGTCAAAGACAGAGAAAGCTATTGCCAATTACTGATTTGGGAGGGGAAGTAATGGGGATAAGGAAAACCAAGAATTTTCAAGGGATGACTGACATATGAGCTGGACAAGCAGGAATTCACTGAGGATTGATGAGAGAGGGCATCATGTGAAGCATGAACAAGACAAGGCACTATTTAAACTAAATTTTACTATTACTCTATATTCATATATTATTGTTGTTGTTTTTTAAGAATCACCAAGACCTGAGGGGCAGCTAGGTAGCACAGTAAAAAAGAATGCCAGACCTGGAGTCAGGAGGAACTAGGTTCAAATGTGGGCTTAAATATTTGTGTGTGACTCTGGGCAAATCACTTAACCCCAATTTCTTGGCCTAACCCACGTTTTTCTTAAGAATTAGAACTGATACTAAGACAGAAAGTATTTTTAAAAAAGAATTATCCAAAGTTCTTTATGTATGTGCATATTGCATAATTTCAATCAAGACTATAACCTTCTAGAGAGTAGAGGCCATGCTATTTCCTTTCTATATCCTAATAGCCTCTCACTAACATATTTAGCTGTTGAAAAAAGTACAGTAGCTCTGAATAGTAAAAGAATGTGATTTATTAAAAACCATCTCTGAGCAATACTCTGTGCTAGGTGTCGGCAATACAAGGCAAAAACAAAACAATCCCTGCCCTTGAGAAGATTATATTCTAATGGGATAGACAATGTAAACAAATAATTAAATACAAGATAATTTGAAAGTGGTTTTGCTGGTAATGGCCAATTTTTCAATATATCTTATTTAACTTGTATGAATATTTTTACATTCTTATACTTTTTTAAATCTTTAAAATTAAATAATGTCTCATATACTCCTTAGCAATAATGCAAAGAAATGTTCAAGTGGTTCTATTTTCTCCCTCTTGTGAGCAGAATTATTTCAAATAAGGAAAATAATGTACATAGCACTAAGATATAAAAAACAGTTAATTGTCATGTACAACAATGTTAGCATAATCTGAGAAAGCTTTCAGGCTAGAAATATGAAGTACTTATTGTAGCTTGTATTGTAGCATACTACTTGAAATTTCATAAATAAAACCTACATACTTATAAGGATAAAATTAAAATAAGTCTTGCTTTTATTAGTGATAAAAAATTAATGTTTTTTTTTATTTTTCCCCATCCTTTAAGGTCCAATGTAAACACTAGCTCCCCCAGGAAGACTTTTCAGATTGCCTCCCCGCAAACCTCACAAAATTCTTTGGCAACTCTGCAATACACTTATTACTAATGACAATACTTCAATGTTAACTGCCCTCCTTTCCTACTAAAACAGAAGCTTCTTTAGGGCAGAGAACAATTCTTATCTAAATTTATATCTACCCTAGTGTCAGACACAGATATACAGTAAGTACTTAACAAGTGTTTGCCAAATTACGTAAGAGAATCAATGGCTACTGGAACTGAAGTATCCCCATAAAAACTTCATTAGCCACATGATCCTTTTAAGGTAAAGACAAGATTATATTTAAAGAACCAAAAGGTTTCTATTTTCTTGTTAGCTAATTAATGAAAACCCCATCAATCTTAAGTAATGGAACATGAAGCATTGTTTAGAGTCTCTTTAACCAACAATTTGGTTAGCAGTGGCAATATATAAATAAAGCATGTGGGACAATTTCCAAAACTGATCATTTTAAATAATTTTATTAGGGGTATAAGAATTTATATTCTAAAAAAGAAAACTTTTCCACTTGTTAGTTCTTGGGTAATCAAATAGTGTTTCAGCAGTTCTCTCTGCTCATTTTTTCCTTGGTTTTACTGAAGTTCTCTTATAACTATCCAATGGTAAATTCTTCCATTCTCTGCCTTTCAGCATTATTTTTAAGCATTACTGTATAATGTGTTTTTTTTCATGATGCAATAAAATTGTAATTAATAAGGGTCCATGGAAAGGCAAATATAAAATTAATTGGCAATTAAATAATCTAATTCTTAAAAACTGGTGGGTCAAAAAACAAATCCTAGAAACTTATGTACTTCATTAAAGAGAATGACAATGAAGAGACTACTTATCAAAATCTATGGGATATAGCCAAAATAGTACTCAGGGGAAAATTTCTATCTCTGAGTGCCTATATCAACAAAATGAAGAGGGAGGAGATCAATGAATTGGGCTTGCAACTTAAAAAACTAGAAAAGGAACAAATTTAAAGTCCTCAGATTAAAACTAAATAGGAAATCCTAAAAATTAAAGGAGAAACTAATAAAAACAACATAAAAGAACCATTGAACTAATAAGACCAGAAACTGGTACTTTGAAAAAACAAATAAAATAAAGTAACGGTAAATATGGTCTATGTGTGGGGAGGGGGGAGAGTACGGGCCAAGAGGGAGGCCAATCTCATCTTATCGGTGTTTCCCAGTGGCACCCTCACTGCAATGGGTGTTGTATACAACATCACTGTGGCAGTGCAAGCCACAAATGAAGCTGTGGAGTTCAGCATGAAAACAGATGCCCATAAGCTGCAGCTCAACTGTGTGGATGTCAAGGCTGAGAACTCCTCCTTTACTTCCTCCTTGTCCTTGGCTGAAGCAGCCAAGAGCAGCCTGCAGGTTGACCAGCTGCAAGAGAATATAGCCAGTGCCCAGGCACTGGTCAGCAAAGGTGACAACTCCAAATTGGAGAAGGAGCTAGTGGATCTGAAGATCATCCCTAATGGCAGTGCAAAGACTTGAGACCTGAGGCTGAGGAGCATAGAGCCTGGGCAACAGAGCATGGAGCTTGGGCAGAGAATAATGTGTTTTTTCATGCCTTCATCAAAAATATCTTTGATCTGTATTTCAATTATTCTCAGAAACATTTTGTACAGATGGGAAACATGATCTGTAATTTTTTCCCCATTCCTTTGTTATCTTTACTGCATAATGCCTTCTAAATTATCTATATTCAACTGGAACAACCTCCAGGAAGTGATGCAGAGTGAAGGGAGCAGAACCAGAACAATGTACACACTGTGGTACAATCGAATGTAATGGACTCCTCCATTGGTGGTAATGCATTGATCCTGAATAACTCAGAATGTTACAGGAGAAAAAACACCATCCCCATCCAGAGGAAAAACTGTGGTAGTAAAAACAGTAAATAAAAACAACTCCTTAATGACATGGGTCGAAGGGGATATGATTGGGGATATAGACTCTAAATGAACATCCTAGTGCAAATACCAACATGGAAAGGGGTTCTGATCAAGAACACATGCGATACCCAGTGAAACTGCATGTCAGCTATGGGAGGGGTGGCAGGAGGGGAAGGAGGAATAGAAAATGTTTTTTGTAACCAAGGAACAATGTTTGAAACTGAAAAAAAAATAAGTCATATATCCAAAAAAATAATCTATATTCACTTTTCTAAATTGTCTTAATGGTGTTTACTATAGTTCTTTGGTGAAATGTATATAGTTGTAAGCTTTTTTTTGTCTTTGTAATGTCTAATGTTCATAATAAAATCTACATGTGAACTCAATATGAATCACTAAGAGAAATGGTCATAAGGTAAAAATTTTTAAAGGATAATAGATAATCAAATTTGCATCTTCTTATCATTCAATGGTTTTGACACTAAAAAAGGAAATCTATTAGCATGTAGCCTGGGAAAATATGCATCACTACCATTTCAGGATTAAATAACTATAATTTTAAAAATTGTTTTGGATAAGCATGATTCAATATTAGTGCCTTTAAAAAAACCTCATATGCCTTATTTTGTATGGTTGAAATAATGGTAAATTTGAAAACAATGGAAGTTATTTCAAAGGATTAAAAATTAATATTACCCTCCTATGGAATTTATTTTCATTCTTTTCCTTAAGTTTTATTACTACTTATGTGACCTTGGGCAAGTCACTTTGCTTTCTTATACCTCAATTTCTTTGTATGTAAAAGGAGAAAGTTGGACTAAAAGAGCATTATCAAAATCATTTCCACCAAACTCCCAAGTGCCAGGGTTACCAGAACCAGATTAAAATGTAATTGGAAAATGTTTAACATGATAAATAAAGGGGTCAGGGAACTTTAAATAACTAAACCTCGGGTGATGTCGATAACTCATCTGAGTTTATTCATCGAATGATTAACAAATTCCATCTGGATTATACACTCTCCATCTCAGTGATTCTAAACCACCACCACTCCACCCCACCACTGTCATTATTCAAATCTTTTCTTTATTACCCATGGTCAAATTTCCTAATCTCATCCTCCTGAAATTCAAATCTCCCTCCACTCCACCATGTTCCATTTCTAAGCTCACCCTCTCCCACCATCACTGAGTAACTTCTTTCCTTTGCAATTCATGCACTACACATCTACCACTCAATGAAAATTCTTTTAGGTACTGTCTACCTACCTCCAGGATATTCTGTCCTCTTTTCTTTAATGAGTTCAGTAACTGGCTCACAGTCTTTCTTCCCCAGCTCTTGCCTTCATACTGAATAACTTCCACATATATATTGATATACCCCCAAAAAACCCTGACCTCCCAGTTCCTCAAGTTTATTCATTTCCTATAATCTACTCCTTCACTCATTAGACTATTCAGAAATAGGTGTACTTAGTCTTGCCAACACTCATAGCAGCCCACTTCCATATTCAGGGACATGAACTGAAATTCCCTTAATTGATCACAAATGTTATCCCATTTCTTTCTCTGCCCTGCAACCCTAGACTCTGTACCTCACTGAGACCTCTAATTTTTCAACCCTTTAGTTACTTCCCAAGTCATCATCCCTACATTAGCTGTACTTACTTCCCTTCCCCATATTGATCCCTTGGCAAACCAGTTCAACTCTATGTTGTCCTCTTCTTGAATCCCTTACCCCTTACCCTCCAAACTTGCCTTGTCAAGTCTCTGCCCTGAATTACTCCCAACATTTGCTGCTTTCACTCCTCAAAAACTGCCAAAAGAAAAGTTGGGAGAAAATGATGAAACCATGTTGACTGGATCCACTAACAACAACAGCTAGCATTTATATTGGTTCCTATTAAGTGCAAGGTGCTCTGCTAAGTACTTTACAAATATCTCATTTAATCCTCAGGACAACACTAGGAAGTAGATCCTATTATTATCCTTGTTTTACAGATGAGAAAAAAAAGGCTAAATGACTTGTCCAAGATTACATAGTACGAATTCATATAATCTTGACTGGACTCTCACTGCTACAAGGCAAACCCTTTTATACCTCCCTAATGGACCTACAATCTCATGTAACACAAATTTTTCCAAAACTTTTTTCCTTCCTCAAACATATCACAGCCGCTCCCTCTCCTACCCTCTCAAATGTGAAACTTGATTCATATATCACTAATAAAATTGTGGCCATTTGTCAAAAGCTCCCTTTTCTACCCACTTCATCTCACATTGCCCAGATACTTTCTGCCTTGCCTTGTCTCACAATAAAAGGTAACTCTTCTTGCCAGGCCAAACAAGTGATCCTAATATATCTTGTCTTTGCCTCTGTCATCCTTACTTTCTCATTTACCTTCAATATTTGCCTGTCTACTGACTGCTTCCCTACTGCTTGCAAATATGACCTTGCAAATATGTCCCATCCTCCAAAAAACACTCATTTGATCCATCAATTCTTTCCAGCTCTCATCCTAGATCTCTCCTCCCATGGCTAAATTCCTTGAGGAGACTGTCTACAATTGATGGTTCCTTTCTTCTCAACTCTCTACAACCTGGCTTCTGACTTTAGTACTCAACTAAAACTGCTTTCTTCAAAATTACCAACCATCTCTTAATTGCCAAATTCAATGGAATTTTCTCAGGCCTAATCCCTATTGACCTCTCTGTAGCTTTTGACACTGTTAATCACCTTCTTTTCCCTGATAATCTCTTTTCTCTAGAAGGTTTCTATGATAATACTGTCATCTGTTTCTTCACCTACCTATCTTGACCTGTCTTTTATTGGATCCTTTATCTAGATCACACTGCTAATCTTGAGTGCCCTTCAGGGTCCTATCCTAGGCTTTCTTCTCCCTATATGCTGTTTCACTTATGATCATGCATTGCCTCTTAAATTCAACATATACAAAACTGAACTCATTCCCTTCCCTCCAAAACCACCTTCAGTACAAATTTCCCTTTTTTTGTCTAGGATACCACCACTTTTCAGGCCACTCAGGTTCACAACATAAGTATAATACTTGAATCCTTACTCTCTACCATATCCAGACTTTTTTTTTTAATCTAATCAAAGCTATAGCTATTGAAACTGAGTAAGGTCTGGAAACAGCAGACATACTCTTTTAAACTGATTAATATGCTGCTGCTTTGTGATTATTATGATGTGATATCAGATGATATGAGCTGTGTGGGGAAAGTACAGGATTAAGAGCTTAATAAGACTCATGAAGGTGACAAAGAGGCAGGACCAAAGTGGTTTAAGGCACCTTACTTCCGTCTTTGTCTCTGACTCATAAATGAACAGTCACCAAAGATACCTTTAAGTACAAACAATGTGCAGGTTCTCTAGATTTCATAGTCCACAACTACCAGGTGACTCCCAAGTCATTCCATTACCACATTGCTGAAAAAGAGAAGAAGAGCTGCATGTTTTAGATTCACCTCACATAGCAGGTCTCATATTTCTAGGTAAGCTCATCCCTGATTAGGCACTGGAATATAACTATTTATATTTAGTAATTTAGCTGAGTTTCCCAACTTGGTGAGCAAACACTTGCTAAGTTTTCCCCAAGTACAAAGCACTATAATAGGAGATTGCTGTGGTGGACGCAATTACCAAAAAAGAATCATGGAGTTTACAACTAGGTAAGGGAAATAAAACATATATAAAAATAATTCAAATAATTGGTAGCTCAGTGGATGGAGAGTCAGATCTAGAGATAGGAGGTCCTGGGTTCAAATTTGGCCTCAAGACACTTCCTAGCTACAAGTCACTTAATCCCAATTGTCTAGCCCTTAACATTCTTCTGCCTTGAAACCAATACTTTGTATCAATTCTAAGACAGGAGATAAGGGTTTTAAAACAATAAAAATAATTAAAATACAAAATAGAACAAATGTGATATATTCCTGCAAGAGAAATAACAAAATGTAACAAGTAGAAAGATGAAGGAGAGATAACTTTCAGTTTTTTCTTTTCTTTTTCTTGGGAGGTTGGCAGAAAAAAATTATGGAAGACTAAATGATGGAAGTCACATCCAGGCTGAATTTTTAAAGAACAGTAGGATTTGGCCAGGGAGAAGGGTATAGCAGAAAATAAGGAAAAGCAGAGAGTAAAGTCAATAAGAGGAGATAGCCCAAATAAAAGTAGGAAGTCTGAAAACAGACTAAACCTAAGATAATTATAAGCCTAAATTACCTGATACGGAATAATAAGGTTTTTAAAATAGTTTGCAACCATGGATGATTTTAAATGATGAAGGAATTTCAATTTGACTCAAGAATTTTCAATAGTTATCCACTACCCAGTGAATCAAGGTAGTGAAGTGATGACTTTGCTTTAAGAATAAGTACAGGATACTTTAGGAAACCCACTGAGAAGACACCAAACTATTCTATTAATTATTGATGAATTAATCTTCCTAGAATATAGCAGGACTGAAGGGAGGTAAAAAAAAAAGATGGGAGGTACAGATAATCATCTAATTTAGACAAAGGTAACCAAGGCCTGGGAAAGAGGGAAGGAAGGGGCAGCTACTGCAGACCTTGATGACTGAGTAGAAGTAAGGATAAGGGAGACAGAGAAGTCAAAGATGATTTCAAGATTCCAAGCCTGGTGACTGAGAAGTATAATGAATTGGACCTTCAAAATTGTCCAGTTTTGAGGGGAAGGAAGAGAAAAAGAAAACACAGCAAAATCCCATCATAAGCTGCTGTTTGAGAGTGAGACCTACATCAGCCAATAATGTCATCATCAAATCTAAAAGCATTGATTAAGTACCTATCATGTATCAGGCAATATGCAATGTGCACATATACAGTGAATTAAACAATCCCTATTCACAAGGACCTTATGAATATTGCAATGGGGAAAATAAATATATGTACAACTATAAGAAAATATAGATTAAATATAGGTAATGTAATAATAAACATAGATAATACAAATATATATAAAATAATTAAATAAAAAAGTTTGGAAGAGAAGGCACTAGGCTTTTGCTTTATGTGCTGAAATTATTTAGAGGACATAGTCTCACCAGAGTCCAAATATTATAATACTAAACAGTGCTAAAAAAAAGTTTTATTAGCATTAAAGAAATTTGAATATAATAATAGCTAACATTTATATAGCACTTTAAGTATTACAAATATACTATCTCGTTTTATCCTCATCCAAACCTTGGGGGGGGGGGGACAGTTATGGTATTATTATACCCATTTTGCAGATGAGGAAACTGACATTTGCCCAGGGTCCCACAGCTAGTTAGGTGTCTGAGGCTGAATTTGAACTCGGGTCTTCTTGTGCCACTTATTTGCCTTAAGGAGAAGAACATTGGCCTTTGGGTTAAGACCTGAGCTCAAGTTCTAGCTCTCATGATTATTAGTGATGCAACCTTGGCAAGCCACAATCTGAGCTAGGGTTTCTTCTCAGGGTGTTGTTGGAACATCAAATAGCAATACTAACACTTGCACTAGTTAAATTAGATCTTTGCTGAAAGGAAAACACTTTGCAATAAAATAGAAAAGATGAACTATAAATATTTTTCAAGTTTTCTGCTTTTTATTATTCTACACATTTATAGGTAATTAAAGCACATTTAAATTATCCCTTCTAATATGTCTGTGCTATATTTTTTTGCATTTTTGTCTATTTCTAGTTTAGCTTCTTCATTATTTGCATTTCCTACTAAGCTTCAGTCATTAAAGTTAAGTTATATAACTGTAACCTGAAGCATCTTCTTAAGGCCAAAACTAGTTAAACAAATAAATTCACTTTTCCTCTTTTAGCACTTTTCCTAATTAGGTTAATAATGCACTAATAAGGGAACAGTATCATTCTGATCTACAGATATGCCTCACTTACCATCATTAATTGGCCCTACTAAAATGCAGTATACATTCCAAGAGGAAGTTACTTCAAATCTGATCAGAGGAGGCAGGACAGAAGCATGACAAATGAGAGGGAATTCTTAGTTCTTACTAAGTCAAATAGGTGAATCTCCTGCAATCTACCGGAGCTAGACAAAAGCATTCACTAGAATTTTAGTGGAGTATTCTAATGAGGATGCTGTTGTAAAACTGATGTTAGGTCCAATTTGGTCAAGGCAGCCCCTATTTTCGTTCTATCTCATTTATCAAATAAGACAGAATTTTAAAGAAGTACTTAGCACAGTGTCTGGCTTGTAAAAGGCACTAAATAAACACTTATTTCCTTCTCTTCTCTTCCCTTCTTCACTAAGAAGGCAATTCATTATCATAATTGGTTAAATTATTTATGCTAACCATGACAAGGTTAGCATGAGTAATTGAAATCCAGAGTATCCTTACACTTCATTTACAATTCACTACAAAAAGCACTTATGTCATAAGGGAAATATGAAAATGATTAAGATATGCTTTAAGCTGTTTCCCAAACTTTTTACCAGCACAATTTAAAAAAGGAAGGAAATTAAATTGAGTTTTCATTCCTTTCCATCTCCCTACAAATTCTCTCATAGGGATGCTTATTAACAAGATCACAAAGTACAGAAATCCACAATTTGACTAGATAAATAAGACTACTTAAAAAAATGAAAATTTGTCATAAGAATTCAAATCTGTAAAAATAAAAATGGTTCCATTTATATAGGACTCATTGTAGATTATACTATTACTTTCAGGAAAATGCATTGTTTTGCAATTTGAAACATATTTCACCAAAGAGCTTTGTAACTGGGAACTGAATTTCTTTGCCTGAATAATGAAATAGCAAGCAATTTACCTTCCTTTAGTTTGGGATTAGCCTTAACTACCATGGTTCCATTCATTTGATTTTATTACTCATTGAGGTTTTATTAATGCCAATTAAGAGTTCAGAACCTGTCATTGCCTTAATTGCCCAGTACAACACACAATACACTGAGACAATGCACTTTAACTCTGTATCAAGAGAAACATTCAAAATTCCTTTAAATTAGTTCAAGTTTTGTAAACTACAGAAAATTAGTCCCACCCAAAGACAAAACCTGTTCAGAGAGAATGTTTAATCTATCTCTCATGTCTTGCTAATTTTACTTAGGCAATCTCTCTAGAAGAACAAGGTTGATTAGACTCTAACTACTCCTTCCAATAACATTTGTATTTATGGAAGCTGTACAAAGGGGGCACAGTTCAACATTGATTATAAAGATCACTGTCCATTTCTTGAAATCTTACACAATTGTTGGAATCCAATCCAAAAGTCATTTTGCTCCCCCAAAGTTTTCCTTCAGTCAAAGAGAACCTTCAGATGGAGCAATTCACTTTACAACCCTCCAATAATCTCAGCACCAATAATCATTATTTATTCAATGGATGACCTTTATTTTCCCCTTCAACAGTAAGCACCAAAGTGGAGGGGGTGTGCTAGGTCTTAGCTTTTTTTTTTTTTCCCCAGGGTCAGACACAGGGCCCTGGGCACTGAAGGTGATTAATGAATGTTGATTAAAACACCAGTGCTCCTTCTTACCCTTCTCTTTGGTACTTCAGGAATACTTACTTCCTAGCACTATTGGGCATTTTGATTAACTCCAAAATTAGTAGTTCACTGAAGCATACATGTCCACAGTGCAAACTGACACAGAATATTTGAAGCAAAGACCATTCCTATTGTAAACTGAGCCTTTTACTGAACATGTAGATTTTAGAAATAATGGGGTGAGAGATAAACCATTAGTCCCCTGACAATTCTAGGCTTAGATAAGCACTCTGCAACAGTAGCACACAAATGTGCAACTAATGACTTCAGCCCACTTCTTTATCTTCGATCTAAATAAAAGAGGTAGACAAATATGTGCTTACTTTATAAGGGACAGAGACCTCAGTATTAGTTCACAACACACAGGAAAGCTTTAGAGATTCACAATTCAAAGAAAACAAAACAAAATAAATTCAAAGCCAAGATAGTGATTCACTACACTAAGAGCAAGCCTAATGCTGCTGACTTAAATTAAAATTCAGTTTTTTCCAATCCATAAAAAAAAATAATAACATTTGAGTGGAAAGTCACCTCTTCAGTCATCTACTCCAAAATTCACTTGAAAGGAATTCTCACTATAATGCACCCATGAAGTGGCCAGCTGACTTTCCTTAAAGACCTTCAAGGAAGGAGGGAACCTCCCAGGTCTGAGGCAATCTATTTCACTTTGGACAGTACTAACTGTCAGGAAGTTTTTCTTCACATCAAGCCCAAATTGACCTCTTTGCAACTTCCATTCTACTCCCAATTCTGCCCCTCACCCCAGACCAAGTCTAATTCATTCTTCTCTATCTTCACCAGCTTGGTTGCCTTCTTCTGGAAACTGTCCAGCTTATCAATTTTTCCTTCTATCTCAAGTTTCTTTAAGATGTAGTTCAACCACCATCTTCTACAGTAGTGCCTTTCTGATTCCCTCAATGTTATTACCTTCTCTAACTAGTAGTTCATTACCATATACTTATTTTACTTTTTTTTTCAGGATATACCTCCCTATAAATGTATGATTTGTCTTTCCTTGATAGAACAAAAGCTCTAAATAGTCTCCCTGACCTCCCCTCCATTAATGCCATTGTTATTCCCATCTCCTAGACCAGTGCTGGCAAACCCTTTAGAGATAGAGTGCTATGTCCTGCCCTCACCCCACCCCCCAAACTGAGTGCCATGCCCCTCCCCCCAACCAACTGCCTGGCACACCCCATCCCTTCTTACCCCACATAGGGGAGGGAGAAAGTGCTCCCTTCGGGCTGCTGGGTGGGTGAAGTGAGGAATATCCTCAGTGAGTGCAGAGAGGGGGAGGGGTGTGGCCCAAATGCTCCACTCCCCTCCAGCTCTGCCACCTGTGAGCTGCCCACATTACCCCCTGTGCACTCCCATTGGGCTGCTGGGAAGAAGGGTGGGGGCTGTGAAAAAATGTCATCAGGCACAGTGAAGAAGGGGAGCAGAATAGCCCTGCTTGAGTCCCTCTGCCTTTCTAGTAATGAAGGGGAGTCAGTTGAGGGAGGCTGCCCAGTGCCCACACAGATTGCTCTTTGTGCCATCTTTGGAATCCATTCCACAGGTTCACCATCACTGTCCTAGACTCATCACCTCAAGGAATCTTAACTTTGCTACCTCCATAACATGTTACAATTCTAACACCTTTCTCTCTACTCACATAAAACTGAGTTTGGCTTCTCATCACCTCTTGCCTAGATGATTGCAATGACCTCCTAATTGGTACTCCATTCCATCCTCCACACAGCCTCTAATGTGACTTTCCTTAAACATAGCTCTATGTCACTCCCCTAGTTAATAAACTTCAGAGGATTCCTATTCCTTCTCGAACCATATATATATATATATATATATATATATATATATATATATATATATATATATATATATATATATATATATATATATATTCATGTATGATTTTAAAGTCTTACACAACTTGACCCCAATCTAGCTTTCCAATCTCATATGTATTATTTCCCTTTCCGCACACTAGGTCCATGAAGAATCGATCTCTCTCTATTCTAAATACATGGCACTCCATTTACCATCACCATGCCTTTGCATTGGTTCTCTCCCCCCCCCCATGCCTGAAATACAGTATCTTCTCACAGAATTCTTATTTTCCTTTGAGATGCAATTTTCAAGCACCACCTTCTATACTATACCTTCCTGATCTTCTAAACTGGTATTGCTCTCCTTAATCCATTTGTAGTTTGTTATCATATATTTCTTTTGCATTTATTCTGCATATACTTATATATGTACAGATTGCCTTTCCTGATAGAATATAATTTCCTTGAAAGCAGGTACTCTCATTTTTGTCTTTGTATCTAAGTGTTTACCATAGTGCTTGACATCTATAAAGTATTTAATAAATGCTTAATTTATAGTTTCATATCACTTTTCCTCTAAACTGTTAAAACTATTGAGATATAAATTAGTAGGCAAAGGAGGCTAGACTAGATGATCCCTAATATTCCTGTCTGCTTCCCTCCAGTCTTGCATCTCCAACTATCTATTAAATGATTAGATGTTCTGAAGACATTATAAATTCAACATGTTCAAAACTGATCTCATCATTTCCTCCCCCTAAACTCTCTCCCATTCCCAACTTCCCTATTAATGCCAAGGGAAGTATCACCGTCATCCTAGACCCCTCTCCATTTTACCTTCATTACATCTCTCAACTATGTTCCCTTCTCTCCTCAGATACTGCTGATATGGGGATATGAGTTTTCCCTACATACCCCCAAAGCCCAAAGGTGTCCCAGGTCAGAGAATACATAAATAATTCATTTTCTCTTACATTGCTGCAGTGCTGAGGGAAGGTGACTTTGAGATGAGAATATCCCCTCTGGCCTCTCCCCTCATTCTAAATGAACTCAGATAGGTACCTCCCAGCTTTCTTCTGAGAGCATCTGTTTTGAGCTCAGATATCTAACCATCCCCTAAACTGGACAAGTTCACCTCCTTTTGACTTTGAATCACAGGACAAAAGCACACGACCCATCTTGGGTTCCAGAGTCCCAAAAACATCACTTCCATCATCCAGTCTCTAGTCATGTAGGCCCTTTTGTCAGAAGGGTATAAGTATCCCAAATCCTACCTCCTTTGGGAGGCAGTATTCCACCTGCTTCTGCCTCCCCAGCCATTCAACCCAATAATTCAACTTACATTCAATTTAATAAATCTGTCTTTTAATCTTAAGCTCATTATTGAAGTGTGTCTTTCTAGACAAGGGTACCCATCCGGACCCAAGGTTTTACTTCAAAGCTCTTCCACAACACTGCCACCACCTTCATTTTCTCATACCTGAGCAATACTACTACTTCTAGTAGGGAAACCTGATAAAAGTCTCTCCCCACTCCAAACCATCCTCCATTCAGCTGCCAAAGCTCCTAAGGAGCATCCTCCTACTCAATAACCTCTAGTAGCTCCCTATCACCTCCAGGAGCAAATATATTTTGTTCAAAGGCCTTCAAAACTTAAAGCACACAAACATATACCCCCCCCCCCACACACACATTTCTAGTTTTCTTACACTTATCCCACTAACTCTTCTCACCCCTGCCAGTGACACTGACTTGGATATATAACAAACAAGACTTTCCATCTCTTAGCTCTGGACATTTTCTCTGGTTATCCTCATGCTAGGAAGGCTCTCCCTTCTCATCTCCACCTCCAGGTTTCTCTGTCTTCCTTCCAAGTCCTAGCTAAAATCCCACCTTCTATCAGAAGCCTTTCCCAGTTCCCTTAAGGCTAGTGCCTTCCTTCTGTTGATTATTTCCAAATTACCCTGTATACATACTCTCTGTACCTACTTATTTGTCTTATGTCTCCCCCCAGCAGATTGTGAGCTCCTCCAGGACAGTGATTGTCGTTTGCCTTTCTTTGTATCCCTAGGACTTAGTATAATGCTTGGAACTAGGTGCTTAATGAAGGCTGATTGACTGCCTGATTGACTTTCAACTCTCAATTCTATGATCCTAAAAAATATTTAAAGAGACAAGCTTGGGCCCCAGGAAAACACTAAACACAACAGCCCAAGTATAATATTTAGGCTTAATATAAGGAAAATACTTCCTAACATTAGAGTTATTTATTAAAAGCTGAAGGAGCTACCTCATGGGACAGTGAAAACCTTAGAACAACAAGAGGTGTTTTATGGAGAATGGCAGCATGAAGTGAGAAAAAGAGTACAGAAAAGGAAGGGGGAAAGGACAGGGTCAAAGAGAGTCTTTGTAAATTTTGTTTAGGTTTGTCTGTAAGCCAGGAAAAGTGGGGAAAATCATCTGCTTCCTCAAACCTACTTCTCTTGGCTCTCAGATCCAATGTTTGTCAGTCTATGAGTACATGCTGGTTCACTATGGTTCAGCTTCAAATTTAAAAGGATTTTGTTGTCTAATATAGAAACTGAAAAACTTTTGTTTTACTAGGGGAAAAAATATTTCAAGTTACCAGCACCTGACAGAAAACTTTGGTAATTCATCTACTTGTCTAGTCCTAACACCTCTTCCCAATCTCCAAGGCTCCAATCTCCACTTGCCTTTTGAACATCTCTGACTAGATATCCTGTAGACATCTTAAACTCAACATGTCCCAAACTGAAGTCATTATCTTCCCAAGAAATCCTCCTCTATTTCAAATTTCCTAATTATTGTCAAGGGTCCCACCCTCTTCCCAGTAATTCAGACTCATAGATTACATGTCATTCTAACTTCCTTATTCTCTCACCTCCACCTCTTCTCTATATCCAATCTATTGCCTATACCTGTCAAATTTACCTTCATAACTTCTCTTGTATATGGCCCTTTCTTTCCTCTGACACTGCCACCAACTCAGTGCAATGTCATTACCTCATGGACTGCAAGACTACTAATTGGTCTCCTTGCCTTAAGACTGCCATCTTCAATCCCTACTATACTCTAACCATGTCATTATCCTACATTCAATAAATTCCAGTTGCTCCTTTTACCTCCAGGATCCAATATAAAGTCTTTGGCATTCAAAACCTTTCATAACCTGCCCCACCTTTATATTCTTGTTAGCAGTTAACATTCTATCTCCTAACTCCTAACATATTAGCACTTAATACTCAATATCCTAACTCCACATATTTTCTCTGACTGACTCTCATGTCTAAAATGCTTTCCTTCCTCTTCTCTACTTCCTGGTTTCTTTAAGTCTCAGCTAAAGTCCTACCATCTGCAAGAAGCCTTTACCAGTCTTTAACTTTATATCTTAACTCTTAAGACTATCTCCAATTTTTCTTACATCTTGTTTGTAAATTATTGTTCATATGTTGCTTCCTCATTAGACTATGAATTTCTTGGGAGTAGGGACTATTTTCTGCTTTTCTTTCCATGCCCAGCACTTCGCACAGTGCCTGGTACACAATGAGTATGCTGTCTAGGCAGTTTATTCATTAGGGCTGTGTATAAGACATAGCCCCTGTCTCCATTTCAGTTATGATTCAATAACAAATAACAAAAAAAAAGACATTAGATTGGGTTCTAATATCAACTTGACCATGAAATAGGTAAATCCAATTTAAATCTTGGCTTTGGTTGGTAGAGTAATCAATCATATCATTCTCAAATGGGGAAAAGGCAGGTAGTATAACTCCTTTAGCCCTTGCCCTCCATCAAGATTCTTCTTTTCCTCTTTCTTGTTCTGAAATTTGGAGTCATCACTATTTGATCTTGCTGTGTAATGTAAACTTAAAACCAAGACCCTAAGAAAGAGGATCATGTTTTTAATCATTGTAGAGTACTTAAGTACATCTTGCATAGGTGGCCCTTTATTTTCTTGGTCATAACCACAACATAAATATTAAGTTCTGAGTTAAGAAACTGATGGAAAAACATACACTGTAGTGACCATGTGAGGAACTATGAGTTCCTACTGCTGAGAAAATCACAGATCCTTTTCTTATTCCTCTAGGCAAAACATCATTTTCTCAGAGAGCAGTTTTTTAGTGAAACACTTCAAGTATCTGCTCCTGGGTTTCAGAAGTATAAGGGTAATAAATGAAGCCTATGTACAATAGTAATACCCAAACCCTTCATTTTATCCCCTTTACCTCTTTCTTCCAATTTACACCAAAACGCATAAAAAGTAGCAATTCATCAAGTTTTAGCTATTTCTTTCTCCTACTAGTTTTTGTACTTAAAGAACTAAAAATTAAGAGAATAACTAAAATATGGGCAACAGAAAGGAGATGAAAAACAATCTCTGAATAACCAGAGCTAGATGTATACATAGATGTGAAGGCCATATTGAGGAAGATTCTCCACACTCATCTAAAGAGTTAGATGGCGATAATTTAAAACAGTCAGTAAAATAATCCCTAACCCACATGCCAATCAACTTAAAAAAAACATATTAACTTTTTTTTAAGAGAGGGAAAGCTCAATGGTGTTAGGGGAAAATACATAGGAAAAAGTCATTAATTTGGCAATCACTAATTTGTCATTTATCATAATTATAGGCAAAGACTAAGTTAATGTTTATCTTTGTCTTTCCACATAGTTGGGAGCTCAATAAATATTTGTTGACTGGAACAGAATTCTAGGTATGAAAAGCAGATATGACAAGCAAATGAGTAGTATAAATAAAAAGATTTCCAGGCTAATGTTTGTCTACTGAAAAGAACATGCTTTTCAAGCACTTTCAAAACATCCATTTAAATGCACATATGCCTGCAATATGCCTGTACCTGGTGAGCTCATTATGGTTAGAGCACTAAGTAAATAACAAACACAAGGTCCTAGGGTTTGAGTCCATGAGCCCTTTGCTTGGTTTGATGACCAAGCTCCAAGTCATATTATGCTCCAAGTCAACCAAGGACACAAGACCAATGGATCAGCAAAAATCTGTCACCATTAATCAAAAAGCCCCTAAAGATAACAAGTAGCCTCTTCTGGCTCTTAAAAGATAGCCTATTATACTGTTATTGATTAATATTGTTTAGGCTGGTACATGTAGGGTACATCCAAATAATAAAACTTCATTAAAAGTATGTTGTGCTGTAATTAGAAGAAAAGGAGAAAACAAGGGAAAAATTTATAGCAAATATCTCTGATAAAGACCTTACTTTTCAAATATACAGATAACTGAGTCAAATTTATAAGA
Source organism: Monodelphis domestica (assembly GCF_027887165.1). Taxonomy (NCBI): domain Eukaryota; kingdom Metazoa; phylum Chordata; class Mammalia; order Didelphimorphia; family Didelphidae; genus Monodelphis; species Monodelphis domestica. The sequence goes on along the minus strand of NC_077229.1, from coordinate 275,714,574 downwards.
ATACAAATCATTCTCAATTGATAGTCAAAGGCTATGAGTAGGCAGTTTTCAGATTAAGAAATTAAGACTATAATCACATGAAAAAATGCTCTAAATCACTCTTGATTAGAGAAATGCAAATTAAAACAAACATGAGGTACCACCTCACACAAATCAGATTGGTTAATATAAAAGAAAAGTAAAATAATAAATGCTGGAAGGGGTGTGACAAAATTGGGACACTAATGCATCAATGGTAGAATTGTGAAATGACCCAACCATTCTGGACAATGATTTGGAACTATGTCCAAAGAGCTTTGATCTGGCAATACCACTACTACATCTGTCTCCCAAAAAGATTTTTTTTAAAGAAGAAAGAACTTGTTTCTACAAAAATATTTATAACAGCTCTTTTTTGTGGTGGAAAAGAATTGGAAACTGAGGTATGTCCATCAATTGGGGAATGTCTGAACAAGTTGTGATATATGGAATATATGTGACATATGTGATATATTACATAATGGAATAGTACTGTGCTATAATAAATTAGGTGAAGTATAACTTAAGAAAAGTCTGGAAAGAACTATATGAACTGGTATAAAGTGAACTGAACCAGAAGAACATTGTAAATAGTAATAGCAACATTATCATATAATGAATACTTAATGAATGAATTAGCTATTCCTAGCAATACAGTGATCCAAGACAATCCTCAAGGACTCAAGATGAAAAATACCATCTACCTCCAGGGAAAGAACTGATGAAGTCTGAATGCATACCAAGGCATAATATATTTCACATTATTTCTTCACTTTTTCTTATCTAAGTTATCTTTCACAAAAGGATTAATATGGAAAGATGTTTTATATTATTATACCTGTAAAATTTATTATCAGATTACCTACTTTCTCAGAGAGGGAGAGGGGAGGAAGGGAGGTTGAGAATTTCGCCCAATTTTAAAGAAATTGTTAAAATTGCTTTTTCGTGTAATTGAGGAAAAAATAAAATATTAATAAAAAAGTTTTAATAGAGAGAGGGTAGTATAGTGGATAAAGAGCAGGCCTTCCAATCAGTAAGACCTTGATTCAAGTCCCACATCTGACACATACTGTCAATGTGATAATATACAAGTCACTAAATCAGTGCTCCTAGACAACTTTCTAAGACTAGAAGTTTGATTAGCATGAATAAAGGGAATTTCCTCATTAGGAGTTCCAAAGCCCATGAAATCTATTTGTAGAAATAGTTACACAGCATCATTCAAAAAAAACTCCTTTATCCTAATAGCTCTGTATAAGTGAATTATCAACATAAAACTATTTCCTTTTCTTCATTTTCATAAGAATCTACTTTTATATAGAACTATTTCCTACAGGCAAAATTGATTTTTTTTCTTATTCTAATACTGTGAGTAGAGGTAAAAGATAATACCTGACATTTAAATAACTTTCATTTTTAAGTCTGCAAAGCCCTTCATGTACATTATCTCATTTAATCTTCCAAAAAAAAAACAAAAAAAGTGAGATTACCACAAGTATTATATTCCTTTTTTTATAGAAAAAAGAAACTGAGTACAGATAAGTGAAGTGACTAGCCTATGGTCACAGAAATTAGTTTTTTTTAAAAAAAGATAGAGATCATAGGATTTAGAGCTGAAAGTGATATATCAGGATTGAAATGCCAGGTTTTTCTGAATCCCAGGCCAAGTCTATATCCCCTAAGCTGTGCTGCTTTTCAGAGAAAGAGTGGTAGCTAGAGGATAGACAGCAATACAAGAATGCAAGGTGCCAATGTAAAATGAAATCTGAAATTTTCTAATTTACCATCCAAATTGCATTAATGAAAACAGCCTTAAGGACCCTTTGTTTCCTACTGTTAGATTAGCCAGTTAAGATGAAAACCCAATAAGCAGGCTGACCAGAATGGATGTGAAACAAAAGAGAAAAAAAGAAGCATTGTTGGGAATTATGAAGAGCTCTGTAGCTTTCAACATCACAAATAGATTTTTAAAAAATGCAACAGGATGTGAAATAAATGGTGACAACCTTTTTCAAAACTTAAAAAACTGTTTGGGGAAGCACAGATTGAAAAGAAAAGGATAAGAACCAAATTGCATTAAATCTTGTTAATAGCTTTCATTTTTACTTCAAACACAGGCTATTTGTGTGTCATTTCCACGAGAAGAGTTTGCCCCACTTTTCTCCATTATCCTAAAATATTTGTTCACACAATTCTCTAAATGAAGCAAGTATAATATGGATGACAGACATATCAATAATTTCAAGATAACCAAAAAGTTTGCATACCTACAGCATATTATAAAAAACGTTGAGAAATGGGGCTATCAGGATGCCTTGGGGGGGGGGGACAACTACTAAAATTAACATATGTCTGAATGCCTAAAAGTACTTAACTGACCAATATCCCAAATGCTGCAAGGGTTAAAATACAACTTTATTAATTCCCTCACTATTTCTCAACAAGTCATGGTATGATACTTTGAAACAGTATGTTGGTAATTAATTATTTAATAAGAAATTCTACAAATGAATACTTTAAAACTGTTACCCTTCATTGCCTTTGAAAATAGTCTTTATCTTAAATCTGAATGAAAATTAGCTTTGTATTACAAAAAAATTCTAAAAATTTAACATGTTTACCTATAAAATCCACCTACCTAAAGACTCTTTCCTATAGCAACTATGTTCCAAATTAGTGAAACTAATCACTAATACTAAGAGATCTAACATCTTTAAAGGTGTTATACTGAAATAACAATCGTTAAATGGACTCATTTGTAATTTTTAGTAGTTCTTGAAGAACTTGTAGTAAGTCTATAATGTACTATCACTTCAACCAAATCAAATTTTAACATGCAAATTGGATGACTCTACAACTTTTCAGAAAATATATTTAACAGCAAATGTGCACAAAAGACTACTGGATCTTGTCATTCTCCAAAACATGCCTGCTTCCTTAGCCAGAAAAAAATAAATCCTTATAGCAAAATGAATGTACTCCCACCATCTTCAAACTCTGTCTACAGCGTGGCTAACTTTGAGCTATATCCTTTCTATAAAAGCCCAAACTACTTTTTAAACTTACTCATCAGAAAAATCCAACACTTGTTAAGGACCATGGGCAAAGCATGACTTCGGAATCATTATTTGTATCTACTGATCTTTGTACATAAGATACAGACAGATACATCATGCTTAATATAATTACTTCTATTTCCTATTCCTCTCCTCTTACATTATGTATCTTAGGAGAAACACACATTTTTAATGTCCTCCCAACCCTTCTGGAGCTCATATTTTAAGGGTGAGTTTTCAGAAGACTTGGGAGAGATAGTCTTTACAATCTTCAGTCTGGTTTTAATCCTGCATGGCTATTATGTATCTTAGTTTTCAAAGAGCAAATATTTCAGATCACGAAGGTAAAGCGCCTAGAGAAGCTAGTAGTACCCACTAAATAGTTAACTATCAGAGGGAATTCGCAAGCCTTCTATGAATCCTTGCACAACATGCTCAAGGAAATGTTCCCTCTCCATAGCCTAAGATCACAAGAAGGCAATTCCACCTCGGGTTGCTCCCTCAAGTAATATCTGGTCCAAACATATATGATCGATCTCCAAACAAGAAGAGATGAAGGGGGAACCATGGTGAGACAGTGGTCAATGAACACGTAAAAAATACATACAGGCACGCATACCCACACACCTCCCTTGAGAGGGAGGTAGAGAAAGGAAAGAAATGCATGGGGGGGGGGGGGAAGCAGCTGCAGAAAGAACTAAGGAAGAGGAGGGAGAAAGGAATCAAAGCTAATTACAGCACGTTTTCTTTTTGCAAAGGGAGAACACAGATCAGGTACAGTGGGCACCGAGATGGTCATCAATCTGGAAGCAGGACAGCGCAGGGCAGAAATCCAGGAAGGCTCGGTGCCCAGTTGCAGGGGCAGCGCCCAGACCCAGTGGAGGTAAATGGAACAAGAGGGTTAAATGAGCGGTAAAGGAGAAGGATGAGAAGAAAGTGGGTCCAGAGGAGGTGGGGTGGGGTGTCACCTGTATTGTTTGAAGAGCTGGTCCGACTCTCGGAAGCCGTTGTTGAGCAGCATGTTGATGCCGGCCAGGGCCAGCTCGGCGTCGTGCAGGGGCGCCGCGGCCGCCGAGTCCTGCTCGCTCTCTTCCCCGCGCCGCCGAGGCGGCCGCTGCTGTTCCGACCCGGCCATGGAGAAAGAGGCGGAGGAGGCTGCGATTGGAGGGTATGGGGGAGGGGGCTTTGATAAGCCCCAGGAATGAGGGGCACTAGCCCAGGGAAGAGCTTGAGGGGCAGCACCTGCAGGGAAAGAGCAGGGAGGAAGAACTGGAGTTGCAGCTGCTGCTGCAACTGCTGTCCCTGCAGTTCGTCGATAGGACGTGGAAGTCAAACCCTCGCGTGGCGGCCGCCGCCGCTGCCGGTAATTACTCAGCAGCCTTTCCCGGGGCCGGCAGATCTCTTTCCTCTCCCCACGCTCAGAGATCGCGGTCGCACAGAAGCGAAATCCGTTTCCGGGGTGCCTCCGACCCCGCTGTGCGGGTCCCCCGAGGGGCCGCGGCGCCACCCTCACTTCCTGCAGCGCTCTCCCCTTCTGAAGTCCTAGCTCTGGGATCAGTGTCTCCTACTCCCCCAGGCTTGTTCCCACTCTAGGGTACCCGCACCCCTGCCCGCCCGCTAGCCTTGATGAAAAGCTAGCCGCGAGGCTGGGGAAGGCGGGGAGATGAACTGTCCGCCCCTGGAGCCTCCACGCGCAGCCAGCCCACCCGGCCTTCCTCCCAGCTCGGAGCGGAGCTGTAGTGGCCAGGGCGTCTCAGCTCCCTAGCCCCAGAGTCGCGCCACCGCCCGCTCCGAACCGCAGCCAGGCTGCTGGGTGCACTGGGCGGGTAGCTCCGGCAGAGGGCCACCGCTCAGTCCCGCGCAGATCTTCGCTTCGTCTAGCCCTTTGCAAGCCTGGCTGCTCCTGAGCAGCACCCCTTCCCCCAACCCGGACTGAACCATCCTGGAAAATCGCGAAGGGGGGGGGGGTGAGGAATGAAAGGAAGAAGGGCTAATTGGAGGAGAAAAGAAGACGAGGAGGGTTGAGGACGAGTATAAAAATTGAGTCAGAAAAAGAATCTTGGCAATAAACCAAGAAACTCAAGGAGGGAAAAATATAGAGCAACCTCCACCTGCTCCCTTTCTCTATCCTCAGTGCTTGTGTCACACTACTAGACTCGAAGGCACAAGCTCTTTCTCCCCTCCTTTCTTGCCTGTTTCACACACACTCCTCCCCCTTCCCCATCAAGCCTCTTTCTTCATTCTAACAGCTAGGCTCCTCCCATTCTCTCTGCAACAGCCAATCCCGAGGGAAGTAGGAAGAAAGGGGAGGGGCAAGTCACTCCTGCACGTGGGGGCCTGTTGGAAAGACGAAGGCTCCACAGCTCCCCTCTATTAGGGGTGCTCAGCTACCCTGGGTCTTAGCCAGCTCAGGGGCTCCTGTTTGCTTCCTGGAAGAGCCTCAGGTGTATCACGACCTAGGAGGTTTCTTCCTCTTCACAGTGGTTCTTCGAAGCTTTTGTTTTGTTTGTTTGTTTTATGTATTTTAGGATGTCATGAAAGTGTAGAATTGACAACCTTAAACACCAGAAACTTCCCTTTAATAGTTAGGGGAAAAAAGGAGGAAAGCAGAAGGGAAGGACAAGATAATCCCACCTACACAGCTTAACCCCAATACCCTTCTCTAGGTCCCCTTCTACTTAGGAATTTACTGATGTGCCTTTAGAAGAGCATATTCACTCAATGAGGAAGACAAAATGAGTCATAGGTTACCCAACAAACTAGGTCAACAATTCAAGAAGCACCATGGCTTTGACTCTGACCACATTGCATGTCACTGCCATGGTTCTGCCATATTCCATTTACTGCCATATTTCTCCTCCCTTGATTTGCCAATTAGTTCATAGGCCAGATTTAAAGCCAAAAGGCACATGAGTCTAGTCTAGTCCTCTCAATATATAGATAAGGAAACTGAGTTCTAAAGAGGTTAAATTACTTGCCCAAGTTCACCCAGGTAGTAAATACTAGAGGTAGAATTTAAACCTAATCAATCTTTCCACTACTCTGTATTCTTGTTGCAATCTTTCCAGACTACTGGTAACTGGGTTCCACTTCTTTCTTCAAGTCATCTAAGAATTTAATTTGTGGCATATGGTACTTCACAAATCATTTAGGGATTTGGGTTTTTGGCTTGTGCATGTTTTTGTCAAAAGCTAAGCTATGATTTCATCTCTTTAGAGATACTACCTCTACCAACTGAGATCCATGATTCAGCTATAATTTTACAAGATCTTGGGAAAAGAGCTGGAAAGAACATTAAGAAGCCATTAAATCCAACTGTCTCATTTGGCGATTAGAAAACTGAGTCCCAAGGAAGTTAAATGACTTGTCTAAGTTTCATAGATAGAAAGTATAAGATAAACATTTATTAAGGGCCTACTATGTCCTAGGCACTATACTAAATGATGGAGATTACACATGAGGAAAACTAGTAGTTTATAATCTATGTAGAGAAGATAATTCATAAAGGAAGCTGAAAGGGGGATAGGGAGAGGGTACCTAGTATAGTACAGGGACATAATGTGATAGTGGAGACAAAACCAAGCAGAGTAGCCAGTTGGCAAAGGAAACAGCTGGCATTTAAAATCTTTTATCAAGGGAGGCTATAGGAGGAGAAGGTTTTTGATTCTACCCTTCAGCCCTCTAATCCGAGAAGCAAAAGCAACTAAAGGTACTAAAGTGGTCTGAATTGTAAAACTGAAAGAATCTCCATAATGGTGAGTTTTCTGGTGATGAGTTTATCCAGTTTTTCCTAAGTAGAGTATCATGAATAGTACAACTAAGTTGAAACAATACAGAGTAGCTATTTCCAAATGAAGAATGAGAGATGGCTTTGGAGCTCAGGTCCTGACTCCAGACTCAGGGATCTTTCCATTGTGCTGTGCTATATACTGAAAGGCTGTATTTGCCCTCTAGCCTGTTTATATCAGAGGTAGAACTTGATTCTAGGTCTTCCTGACTCCTGGGCAAGTCCTCTATCCACTAAACCACCCTTGCCTTTCTTGCCTAAGTAGATGCTCAATAACTGTTAGGTGAATGTAGTCAAGGAACTAGGATCTATTGAATACAAGAGACTATGTCAGAAGGCTATGTGAAGATTTGTTTTTTTATCTTCTTACTACCTTAAAGCCCTTAGACAAATCACTTAAATTCTCTGAACCTCAATTCTTCATCTGAAAAATGAAATACATTCCACCATCCACCTGAAAGGGGTGATGAAAAAATAAAATAATAAAAAAAAATCAAATAAGGTCACATATATAAATGATGGCATTAAGAATGACTAATATTTACACAATACTTTTAGGCTTGCAAAATGCTTTACAAATTTTATTTTCACAACAATTCTTTGAGGCAATTGCTATAATTATCCTCATTGTAGAATTAAAGGAACTGAAGTAATCAAAGGTTAAGTGACTTACCCAGAGTCAAATAGCTAGTAGGTGTCTGAGGCAGGATTTGAACTTAAGTCTTTTTGGCTACATGTCTAGTACTCTGTCCATTGCACCAGATATATTTCAAGGTTCCTTCCAGTTCTAAATCTATGATCTGTATGGATTATTACAACAAATATATACTCAACACTGGAATAAATGCAGTAACTGACTGTCCTTAAGAAAGGGATTTTTTTAAAACCCTTACTTTCTGTCTTACTATCAATTTAAAGACAGAAGAGTAGCAAAGGCTAGGCAATTGGGGTTAAACAACTCACATGGGTAGGAAGTATTTGAGGTCACATTTGAACCCAGGGCCTTCCCACTCCAGGTCTGGCACTTTATCTCTGTACTGCCTATGGCAGAAATTCTTCACCTGAAATCCTTGAACTTATTTTTTAAATATTTTGATAGCTTAATTTCAATATAATTGGTTTTCTTTGTAATCTTATGTTTTTTATTTTATTTATTTAAAAGCATTATTTCATGAAGGTGTACATATGCTTCACCAGATTGCCAAAAAGAGTCCCTTGGATGTTACAAATCAAGATTTTATTCTAACTCTCTGCTTTAAAAAAAACAACAAAAACAAAAAAATAAACCTGATGCTCATATCATTCATATGTCCTTAGACACTATTTCTTTTGCCCATATATCATCATTTAACACAAAGTGAGTACATGTTTTCCTCTTTCTTTCCATGTACTTCCCTTAGTTTTCTCCCTTGACACCCTAGCTTTGGGTAGTTTCTCCTAGTCTCCCTCTACATTTCCTTTCTTGATTTGATCAGTTCCCATAAGTTCATTTTTGACTTTTTTCCCTTATTCACCTTCCAAATAAAATCAGTTGCCAAGTCTTGTGAATGCTACCTGCATAAAAATCTTGGTTATCTATACCCTTCTCTTCACCCTTGTGGCTATTTTAAACCTTTATAAACTTTCACTTGGATAGACTATTGCAATAACTTACTAATTCCAGTCTCTCTCCACATAGCTGTCAAGATATTCTTCCTAAAAGTATGGGTCTGACCATGTCACCCTCCTCCACAAGAATATTCTGGCTCCTTATTTGCCTCTGGGTTATAAAATATTAGCCTAGCAATTCATGATCTGTCTTCATCCTACCTTTCCACACACTTCAAATTTTTCTCCTTCCTGCACTCTATGTTCCAAACAAACTCGCCTGCTCAATTTTCCCCAAATTAATCATTCTGTCCCTTGTCCCTACCCCAACACCTATAACCATAGCTTATTTGTACACTAAGGGACTATGAGACTTTCCTTACCATTAAAAATATGGGTGCAAGAAAAATATACTTGAAACAAGACAAGGAAAGGAAAGGCAAAGTTCTTAGAATGATAACAGCTGGCATTTATATAGGACTTTTTAAACAGTTTTGTGCTAGTACACACAGAGCTTGGGTGTAGGTGAGAAAGGGTGGAATAGGAAGCAATATAGACACTGTTTTAAGTTTAATCTGTATAATTAACATTTTCACTATCACTTTCTTAAAGCTAGTCAGTCAACAAAATATATCAAGTCCTGATTTGTAGATTCCTAAGATATGCTCACACAAATGACAGTCCCATAGCAAACCTCCGACTTTAAGGACATAGAGTACTTTTCCCTCTATTAGGTCATTTGATCCAATGCTTAGTACATAGTAGACACTAACGGAATTGTTACCTTGTGGAGTAGGTTGAGCAAGTATTATCCTGGTTTTACAGATGGCAGCTGTAATTGCCCAAACACTTGGTATCATATCGTCATGACTATGTGGAGCACCTGGCTTCTCTAATCCATTAAAAAAAAATAGCAAGATGACTTGTAAGATCCTTCCAGCTCTAAATCAATGATTCTGTGGCATATGCTCCTAAGATTAGCAATCACCCTCTTGAAATCCTACCACGTACTAGGCAGTAAGAATACTATATGGCAGTAGAGAGGTCCAGACATAATCCCTGTCCTATAGAAAGAAGCTTATTGTTTCTTTGAGGAGACCAATCATATAGACATACGAGATGTATGTGCAGTAGTTATAGTTGGTTCTTACTACTACTATCTCCCATGGTTACTTCTAGTAGGGAGACAGTCAAGTGCATATTTTGTTTTGCAAAGATCTTGTAGCTACCATTCATATAGTGCTCTGTGGTTCAGTCATTTCAGTTGTGTCTGACTCTTTGTGACCTCATTTGAGGTTTTCTTAGCAGAGGTACAGGAGTGGATTGACCCTTCTACAGCTCACTTTACAGATGAAGAAACTGAGGTAAACAGGGTTAAATGATTTGCCCATAGTTGCAACAGCTAGTAAAATATCTGAGACCAGATTTGAGCTCAGGAAGATGTTTACCTGACACCAGGTGCAACACTCTATTCACTAAGCCATTTAGATCTTCTCTAACAACTAGCATATATAGTGCTTTAAAGGTTTGCAAAGAAGTTTACAAACCTATTCTCATTTTATCCTGATAACAATGCTGGGAGGTTAAGTAAACTGAGGCAGAAAGAAATTTAAGTGACTTTCTTAAGGTCACACAACTGGTAAGTGCAAATAGAAATAGATCTAGGTATTTACTAATGTATGTATTCCCTACTGAAGGAACAGAAAGTCAGATCTCTACTAGTTTTCCAGGAAAATTCTAGGTTTGAAGATTTTGACTGGACTGACACTTAATGATTTAATTAATACGGCCTTCAGGAAAACTGACTTTGACAGAATAGGACTTAGCAGTCTACTGAGGAAGTTGATTAAGAGATCTAAATCTTGGGTCACAAGACTAAGAATAGGAACTGGACCTAAAACTTTATTAGAATAGGAATGCTGAAATAAAGACACTATCTCTACCAGTACATATCAGGCAATATTTTCTCTGAAACTTGGAGTTTCATGCAGTAGCCATAGATCATTGAGAAGTTATGTGACTTACCCAGGATCACACTGCCAGTTCATATCAGAAGCAAAACTTGAACCTAGGTCATCCTAGTCTTGAAATTGCTTCACTTTTTACCATCTACCATCTCACAACAATAGGAAATACTTTATTTCTTTTAGATTCCTTTCAGCACATTAATGTATATTCATGTACTTTAATAATAAAAAATAAAACATAAATCTTGGTCAGAAGTCAATTATTTTTATACATAAGTACTTTTGCTTATATAATATAAACATATTCCTGGAAAATCATGTATAAATTGATTCATATTAGAAACACAGAGTTTAAGAGTTTAAAAACCCTAGTATATGTTCTTTAGCAAAGTAAAAAAAATTATTTTATACAGAATATAACTACACACTACTTATCTTTTGCATAAATCTGGATTAGCATCTTTTAAGAACACTTCAAGTAAGACACAATTTTCAGACCAATTAACAGTAAAGAAGTGAAAATATATGTGCATCATTCATCTGTAGACTTGTCCCTCAGTCCCTACACTCAAAAATAATGACTTCTATATCTCATTTAAAAACATTATTAAGGCAGTAGCCCCACATTTCATACATATATATATGTGTGTATATACATATGTATGAACATATATATAAAACTTATATTTCCCCCAAAATTCTGAACTTCAGTAATTAATGTTTACACTATAGTTTTAAGCTATTTATCACTCCAAGCACCTTAATATTGTTCAATCATTTCAGTGGTATCTTACTCTTCCTGATGCCATTTGAGGATTTTCTTAGCAAAGATACTGGAGTAGTTTGCCATTTCCTTCTCTGGCTCATTTTTCAGATGAGGAAACCAAGGCAAAAAGGATTAAGTGACTTGTCCAGTGTCACACTAGTGGTAAGTATCTGAGACCATATTTCAATGAGTCTTCCTGACTCTAGACTGGCACTCTATCCACTGTGCCACCTAACTGCCCTACATTGCACATGGTAGAGACATAAATATTTTAATGAATAACTACAATTGAGTTTTGGACATTTATTAAGCATTTCCAATGTGCAGAACACTCTGGTAGGCACTACCAGGGAAGATTCAGGGAGTTCAGACTAGCAGTGAGGAAGAAAGCCAGAGTATCTCACTCTAAGTCCTCCACTTGGTTCATTTAGAGTCTACATATTTTTGCAGGTAAGAATCCTCTTCAAGCCATAACCCATGAGCCCTTAGTATATATCTTATTTTTTAAAAGTTAGCCAGATTGATACATCTAGTTCATTAATTGGCAAGGTAAATAAAGTAACCAAAGAACCACCCCCCCAAAACAAAATCCAAAACCTTGAGTTACTTTCTCACAAATAAAGAGGAAACAAGGGCCTTTATAGAGACAGAGGATAGGGCAGGATTTTTGTGTGAAAAGGGATATGCACACACGGAGGAATATATATGGCCAGGGCCCATGCATAGAGTCAACTTATACCTGCAATGCTGCTAAGCCGCTTTCCCTAACTTAGATCTAGTCCCTACCACACTGATCTCTGCCTTTGCTCCCTATCAGGCATTGCTCTTCATTCCACATGGTTGTCAACTCCAGAAATTTTCAGGATCAGGACATTAACACTGTACAACATTGTGACAACTCTTTGGGCCACTTCTATCATTCACTTGGATGTGGTAGAATTAATAAGCCTTTTCTTCTTTAGGGAAGACTACAGTGAGTCAACAAATATTTATTAAGTTATTTCTATATGCCAGGCACTTTGCTAATCATTAGGGATATCAAAACAAGTAAAAGATACTGATTTTGCAATCAAGGATCTTACCTTCTAAAAGGGGCTAACAACATGGATATAACAATATACTTACAAGATAGAAACAGAATAGACTGAAGATTAATCTCAGCTCCTTCAACATTCAGTCAAGAAGGCAGCCCTCATAGCCAACACATACCAAAAAGTACAGAGTCAAAGCTTAAGCCTGCTCTTTGAACTCTTTTTAGCATTTAACTGTTAATTGCTTCTCTTTAGAGTTCTCCTCAAAGCTAACCTTTAACTTCCAACTAATTCAACTTTCTTCCACTGAACTTTGTTCCTCCCAGCTCTTGGGTCTCTCAGTTCAAATGTCACTTGTCAGGAACTCTTTTTACTGTAGTTCTTAGATCTTATCATACCCTCTCATTGAAGTAAAATTTCCCAGTATTTTGTTTTCTCAAACACAAGAGGGATTGTAAAACACTTTGTCATGAAACTTTAAACCTCACCATAAGCAGCCCATTTTTGTTCTAGACAAATAACAACTGCTATGCAGGCAATAGAACTCTGTGACTATTATCCCACATTTATCTAGAACATGTAATTCTGGACCTTCTCCCTTACCCCTCTACACTTACACTACTCATCATGATATGATAAATTTATTAGTTTTTTTAATAAACAAAAACACTATACAAAGGAGAGCTTCTATCAATGAGAGAGACCAGAAATGACTTCGTATAAAACATGACATTTCAGTTAAACTTTTAAAGATGTGTAGGGATTCAGTAGCCATAGGAGCCTCAAAGTAATTCTTTAAGATTGGGTACCACTGTTTTCTTTTCAAAAATGAGAAAACTGAGGTTGTGTCTTGTTCAAAGCCCCCCAGCTAATGTGTCAAGTGAAATTCAAAGATGCAGTTAAGTTTTCCTAATTTCAGGACCAGTGATTTAACCAATTGGCAATTAAGCCTCAAAAATACTTTGCTACTAAAAATATAATTTATCTATCAATTTTATCCCCTTTCTAAAAATTTGTGAAGCAATTCTCATTGAAATTTAAATGCTGAGTATGGACACAGAGCTCAAGAATTAAAAAGTACCACAGAGAACATCTAGTATGACCTGACCCTGAATAAGAATTTCTTCAACAATATACCTGAAATGAATGTTAATTGTAATTTTTTATGACATGCTCCCTTTTGGTCATCTCTTGAAGCTTATAAACCTTCTCAGAATAATGGCTTTAAAGGCATACAATACATAAGAAACCAATTATATTGAAATACAGTTAAAATTTTAAAATGCTACATAGTAATATATGTGCTTCTTTATTCATGCATTGAATAACAAGGCAATGTATTTGAAATATAGGCATGTTAAAGTTAAATTTCATTTTAAATACATAATATGAACATTGTTGTTGCTTAGCTTAAAGAAGAATATTAAATGTAGGGTGATGAGGCTAACACAGTGGCTAGAGTGCCAGGCCTGGAGTCAGGAGGACATGGGTTCAAATCTGACCTCAGACACTTCTTAGCTATGTGACCCTGGGCAAATCACTTAACTCTGATTGCTTAGCCCTTATCATTCTTCTGTCTTAAAATAAATTGATTCCAAGATAGAAGGTAAGGGTTTGAAATTTTTCTAAAAAGAATGTTCTTTTCCTTCCTACATTTCCCTCATTTCCACTCTAAAACAAACTAAAACAAAAACTTGGTTCCTAGTTTTGGTAAAAATCAATTCCAGAATTTCTGTTCTAATTATTCCTCCTTTTGAAGTATGAAATTATCATTAATGCAAGTCAAGAAATTATTAGGAGAGCTTGAACAGATGTCTGAATGATCAAAGTCTTCCACTAAATCTATGTTATGCTTCTATGTCAGATTTGAGATGTTTCCAAACTGATCAGCTTTTTTCCCTTTCTGTTAAAGTGGTCTGTAATATGCTTCATTGGTTAGATCATTTCTTTTTCTCCTCTCCTGATTTTCACCCAGATGCTCTCTGCATTGCTTCTTCTGCTGACTCTTGCATTTCCCCAAATGTATATTTTTATTATACAATCCTCTTCCTTCCCCCCTCTTTTTACTATCATGTTCCTTTTGTCTTATGATAAGCTTGCAAAGTCATATTCCAGGCATATGTCTCATTCTGCTAAAATTTATAGGTACCTAATGAGGTCAAATTTGCCTCTTTGAATTAGGATCTTAAGTACAATGTACTTGTTATACATATAATGAGCTGGTAAGTGGGCTTCAACATGCTTAGCTGATGAAATCCTCATCTGTGGAAGAGGTTTGGGACCAGGCTTCCAAAGAGGCATGTTGAAATACAGTAGAAGTACCTTGAAGAGATTTGGAACATGCACCAACTTTCTGTGACTGGTTCTAAGTCTGCTAACCAAGTGATGAAACAGAGGCTTTCTGATTGCCTATGTAGCCAGAAATGGCATGTACACAAAAGGCACTACTAAAATCAGTTTAGTACTTTGATCTGACTCTTATCTGTCTGGTGATTTTTCAGTGAGAGAAGAGGGGACAGGCATCTGGCTCTCAAACACCTGAAGCTGAAATATGGCCTATGGATATGGTTTGCTTTGACACCTGTTCTTTTATGTTTTAAAGAAAGAGTTTGGAGATATCTATGCCTTAATGAACTTTAAAAGGTCAGAAGAATGAATCTTCAAGAGGTCTAGCAGTAGACTCCATGCACATTTTGAAGGAGCATATGTAGATTTTCTTCAAAATCTATGAAAATGTAAAAAAAAAGATTAATTTAAATCTGAGATATTTTGAATTATGTATCCATTACTCTGGGTTGGCCTATTCTTTCAAGAGTGATACAAAGAAATGAGTAATGCCTAATCTGTTTGAAGACATTTTATAATAAAAATTTGGTAGCAAACTCATATTGGTTCAACTCAGGAAACACTGATTAACTACTTGTGAAAGATTATAGTAGGCTCTATGGATATTCAAGTAATCAAATGAATCCATGATGTAATCAATGTTAGAAATCTTTTTTCTAGGATACAGACCAGAACCCATCCATGTTTGCCTATCTTACCCATTCTCATTCATATTCTTCCCCAAGTTCACCACAAGAATTCCACCTAACATGAGGGAGCCTTCTTCACTTTTTCCTGACACCCAGTAGTAACAGTGGAGTATATGAGCTCCCAATCAATTGTCTTTCACTTTCTCTTCTGATCACCATGCTATTGCCTAACTGGTATAAAATAGTCTCTGTCCTCAAGGACTTTATACTCTATGGTGTAAAAATAAATTGGTGAGTTATAAAAATAAAATATTTATATGAAAACCTGTTCAATATATGTTCAAAACTGTTCGGATACTTTTGATAGATATAATCAAAAGTATCTTCAGTGATGAAGTGAAGCTCAAATGTGAACTTCCCTTCAGGACCAAACGCAAGGACACTAAAGAGACTCTTATCATAAAAATAAAATATTTATTGAAATATATAAGGATAAAGAAGGATTTCTAATTCTAAGGGATTCTAAATCCACCCAAATAAACTCCCTGGTTCCAGAAGGAACCACTTCTCCTGTAAATGTTTCACAGACTACACTAATCCTCCCTTATCTGACTAACTCAAATTTCTACTATCTAAATAAAAACTACTGCTATTATCCTTATAATTCTTACCTTTGCCTTCAAATTATAAAATAGCAAAGGCTAGCTGGTTGAGTCTCAACAAGAATCAAGTTAGGACTCTGAGTCTTAACAGACTCGAGTCCAAACCAAAGAGCAGGTTTTTCTTTGGTCTTCTCAGAGTTAAACAATCTATAAAAACCACAATAGATATTCAATAGTGTTTCTCAAGTTGGGAAAGGAAAACATTGAGCTCCTTCAGATCTTTCCCTCAGACAGAGAGAGAGGCAAAGGTGTTACCTCCTCCAACCCCGAGAGAGAGTCTCTGAGAATGTATCTCTGCCAACTGCCAGAGACCAACTCCCACTTGCTAGAGAGAGTAATTGACACAGAAAAATGGTTATAACTGTCAACATCTGAAATCACCATGCTCTTTCAGCTATGCTTCAAACTCCACTTCTTATCTTAAGCCTGGCACTCTACTTTTTATAAAACAATACTTATTTTTCTAATATCATCCTTACAATGGGAGATAGAGAGAATCACAGATAAACAATAAATTCAGGGTATATGTAAAGTAGAATGTTACCTCCTTGAAAGCAGGAACTATTTAATTTTTTCTTTGTATAACTAGGAACTATTTAATTTTTTCTTTGTATAACTAGCATTTAGTATAATTCTTGACACATAATAAGTACTTAATAAATGTTTGTTTCATTGAGTTGAATGCAATATAGTTTCAAGAGAGTGTATATTCATAGCTGGGAGATCAGAAAAGACTGTCATATAAGAAATATCTGAGCTGTGCTTTTAATTGAAGCTAGAAATTCTATGAGGAGAAGGTAGTAGGGAATCCATTAAAGATACTATGAATCAGTTATATATATAGGCACAAAAGCAAGAGATGGGATATCTTGTCCTGGTCAAGAAACAGAGAGGTTGATTTGTGGAAGAGATTAGGTACATAGCATGGAAACAAATGAGCATAGTAGCTTAATGTTTGATAAATACAAAGACCTCAACTACTGGGGGGAAAACTTACTAAAAAAAACTACTGGGAAAATCAGAAAGTGGTTGGGCAGAAGTTAGGTATAGACTAACATCTTATACCATATACCAAGATGAACTTTAAATCAGTGTAATGACTTAGATGTAAAGGATGATAAACAAAGGAAAGAATCCAGAAAGACCATTCAGATGTATAGAGTTCAGGATTAAAGAACAGGTAGGATCCTGGAAGGTAAAAATGGACAACTTTGATTATATACATTTAAAAAATTTTTGCACAAATAAAACAAAAGTAATTATAAATAAAGGAGGTAGGTGAGTGTATGTGTGTGTGTGTGTGTTGTGTGCATACATAAACACATGTAACTTTGTGGCAAATTTCCCTGAAAAAAGTCCCTTTTCTAAGATATGCTGGGAACTGGGAATTGATTCAAATTTATAAGCTAAAGAGCCAATCCTCAACTAATAAATTATCAAAAAGTATTAAAAGGTGGTTTTTAAAAGGAAGAAATTAAAGTTATATAATTTATACTCCAAATCATTAATAATTAGAGAAATTAAAACAGCTTATTAACAACTAATGTAACTATGATGTTATAATTCACACATTTCAGATTGGCAAAGTTAAAAAAAGAAAATAATAAAGGTTGGATGGGCTGGGGAAAAATAGATATCTTAATGAATTCTTGTTAGAACTGTGAATTTGGCTCTGCCACTGTGAAATACAAGTCAAATCATAGCCAAAAAGTTACTAAACTGTCTAGAATCTTTGACCTAGTAATTCCACTAGTAGATCTGAATCCCCCCAAAATGAAAAGGAAAATATAACATAACATAAAATATTTATATAATTTTTTGTGATATCAAAGAACTGGAATCTAAGGGAGTGGTCATCAATTGAAGAATGAATGAACAAATTATAGTATGTAAATGTGATGGAATACTACTCTGCCAAAAGAAATGATGAAAGAGATGATTTCAGAGAAACATGGGTACACTTTTGTAATCCTAGTCTCAAAACCCATTGGTATGGGATTTTCTCCTGATTGATAGACATGAATGTCCTGCCCTATGTGAGGAGGAGAGAGGAGTTGGTGGAGCAAGAGAACTCAAGAGAACTTCAATTCTTGTCCATTCTTTTTCAATCTTTGAATTGCTTTAGCTACACTTGATTTCCAGCTTTGAGAAGGAAGATGGAAAAATCCAATACCCTTTCAGGTTGGTAAAGGAAAAGGCTCTGGGAAGACATGAAAGGAACTCCATCATATCCGCATCCCCAGAGATTTTGGGAAGGTTCCCCTTGGATAAGATTGGATATTCCCTCTCTTGATTGAACTGTTACCTCACTCCCAATGGAAGAACTCCTCTGCATTGTCTGCCATATATCTTATATGTATAGCTTATATGATTTCTATTTTGCTACCAATTTGGATAAATGAGTTTTTTGGCTACCTGCTATGTGTGTTTTCATTATGGAACTGGTATTTGGTGGGAAAGCCCTGGATATAGAGTTAAGGTCTTTAGTCTACCCTAATAATTACTCAGCAATCAAAAGGCAGATTGAACCTGATCATATCCCTTAGACTAACAATATCTAAGATATAATTTATATTTTTATATAATTCTAGCCTGGTACCCTTTCTCTCTGAGGATCCTGGCCTCCAGCTCTAAATTCCTGCCTCCCCTTCTGGCAAGAATGAAAATCTCCCTTGGAGAAAAGGCTAGAAATATCTCTCCTGCCTCCTTTTAAGTTAAACAAGAACACTCCTATGCTATAGGTGGTGGGGTGGATGGCCCTCACAACATACAGCTTTTTACTATCCGGTCTCATGGCATTTGTATGAACTGAAGCAGAGTTAATGGGCAAAAGCAGGGGAACAATTTATATAATAACAACATTGAAAAAGGCAAGCAGCTTTTAAGATTCAAGAACTCTGACAAATGTAATGACAAAAAAATCATTCTAGAAAACCCAGTATTGCATAAGTTTAGATTTGGAAGAGTCTTCCATGACCCAAGTGGATACCATCATACCCATAACCTAGTGGAATCCTCACTAATATCCCTAACAAATGATCATCTAGTTATGCATTCTACTCATTAGTGATTTATACAGTGCACTATTTTGGAGTAAAGTCAAACCGATCTGTTTGAGGGTAGATATACTCTTCATTGGTGAGGCAAACATTGAATTTACTCATTGATTAAGGCCTTTGTTAAGGAAGGAAGTCTGGGAAAAATGCCCTTAGAATTAATTTGAACCCTAACCCTGAGAATTAATTTAAAAGAACTTGTGAAGGAAAAAAAAACCCAGAGTGGTAAGCTCTATTATGGCTAAAAATAAAACATCTTTCTTCGTGTCTCCTCAGTCTCTCCATTCTGTGACCTCTTCTGGGAAACAAACTGTGAAATTAGGGAATGTTGTGTGATGAGAGAAATGAGAAAGAACTTTATAGCCACAGACTGAGAAACTTGATACCCTGAGACCTGAGGGACTTGTTTTTTTCATTCTCAAGAGCCAGTAGAGGAATAATGCATGGCTGAACTCAGAACAATTTCATTTCTTCTACTATAGTGGAAATGAAAACAAACCCCTGGGGAGGTTGAAACTTTATCACTGCCTTAAACAAGGTTAGTTGTTAAAGGATATATTTTCTTCCCCAATATTTAGGGAAAGAGCATAGCACAGTGAGGGGAGGGGAAAAAACCTGGCCTGGGAGTCCAGATTTGAGTCTTGGATCTGTCACTTACTGGTAATGTGATCTTGTCTGATCTGCTGAACCATGTTATGGAACCTATACTCTGCCTAAACTTTGGAGACTTCATCTGCAAAAAAAGAAAGTGGTATATAATTAGGGAGCTGTTAAAAGTAATTTTTCAGTTCTAATATTCTCTAATTCAATGACAATGAATGTCTACTATGTAAAAATATAAACAGAAAAAGAACATTTTATTCTTGTTCATTGTTCTACACTATGACAAATGGATTTAGGGAGTAAGCAGCTTGGCTAAACTCAGGGAGGTTGAACTATTAATTGTTGTGCATAAAATGTCATTACTTTGAAGAAATAATATTAGATAATTAAAAGCATTTCAAAAATAAGAGAAGCCTCTTTGTTTCCCCTGCAGTAGTAGGGTATGTGTCTTCGCCTCAAACTTTAAAGAGAATTTCCAATTCTATTTCTACTAGCTTGTGGATTTGAAAAAGTTCCATGCTGACAGGACCTCATCATTCTTAGATTCATCTGTCTTAGAAGAATTGTGTACATGTGTTTGCATGTATGTTTGCACTAAATTTATTTTCTTTTTTCAAATTTCCAATAAATATTAAAAAAGCAAAAATATTGTAAAAATTTTTAAAACATAATAAAGACTTATCTGATTTCCCAGCCATTGAAGTAGATTGGTGTTAATGGTGTTAGAGGAAAATTGAAAAGAGTTATTGTGAAGGTTTTTTTTTTAGAATAATTGTAGATTCAAGGTCAAGGAGAGAACTCTGGATAAGTGGAGGATTAGAAAGTATCCAAGGGGGCAGCTGGGTAGCTCAGTGGATTGAAAGCTAGTCCTAGAGACAGGAGATCCTAGGTTCAAATCTGGCCTCAGACACTTCCCAGCTGTGTGACCCTGGGCAAGTCACTTGACCCTCATTGCCTAGCCCTTACCACTCTTCTGCCTTGGAGCCAATACACAGTATTGACTCCAAGACAGAAGGTAAGGGTTTAAAAAAAAAGAAAAGAAAGTATCCATCCCAGGGCCGTTAGGTGACTTAGTGGATAGAGTGAGACCTGGATATGAGAGATTCTGGACTCAAATTTGGCCTCACACATTACCTGTATGTGTGACCCTTGGCAAGTCATTTAATCCCAATTGCCCAATTGCCTACCTGTTACTGCTCTAATGTCTTGGAACTGATATTTAATTTCAATTCTAAGACAGAAGGCAAGGGTTGTTTTTTTTTTTTTTAAAGAATGAAAAGCAAGAATAGGGAAGAGGAGAGAAGTAAGTGTGGAGGATGATGATAGAAAGGGGTGAACTAGAATATGCTGAACATAGATAATTTAGCAAGATATTGAATGCCTAGATTAAAGAAAGGGGCTAAGTAAGTCACATTTTCAGGCCATCTATGAGTCACAATAATTGACTGGTCAGGAGATTGTTGAGTTTCAACTGAGAGCCAAATTAGGGTAGACCTGAAATTTAGATAGGCCAGAATCTTGTTTCTGGCAGTCATTTAAACTAGGAAGACAGGACAGTAACCTTTAGGGTTAGGACTAAGAATGGGACCCTTCTAACACAAAATTAGTCACAATAGAAAATGACTGGGAAAGTTTTCTTAGAGCTCTAAATCTACACCAAGATAACTGAGTAATGTAGGATTGTGTTACTTGTAATTTTCCTGAATTAAATTTTCAGGTCGATGAGTATTTTGGATATAGCAACCCTCCAAGATTATCTACTCAGTAATAGAAGTGATTCTATATTTATTCATAGAAGAAATGCCCACAACATTGAAATCTTGACTCTCTGAAATACTGAATTATGATTATCCTCATCTACATAGGGCATCCTAGCATCCTATACTCTGGGGTGAAAGATTATTAATACAGTTGAATGAACTCTGACTATGTTTTACTGTGGCCAGTGAAATGGAAGAATGATACCAATGGAGAAGGAAAAGTGAGAGGAAAACTCATCTTTAGATGACTCTAAAACATCACTCTTTAGAAAAGAACTCCACTGTTTTCATCATCATTTCTGCTCTGTGGATATTGGCAGAGGAATGTTAGCTAAGGCAAGCTGCAACAAGAATTCAGGTAGGGTGCCTTTTATTTGGGGGAATCCTACCATAATTGTCATAATAAAGTATAAAATGATATGTGGTTGAGACTAATGGATGATCAGGATAGATGAATTGTGGTGTGGCAGAGGTTGATTTGGCCATTCCGTGGAATATGTTCAGAATGGTCCTTC
Source organism: Monodelphis domestica (assembly GCF_027887165.1). Taxonomy (NCBI): domain Eukaryota; kingdom Metazoa; phylum Chordata; class Mammalia; order Didelphimorphia; family Didelphidae; genus Monodelphis; species Monodelphis domestica. Next base: position 275,692,791 of record NC_077229.1, on the reverse strand, counting down.
TCCATACTATTCAACCACATAAGATCTTTTCCAGATATATGGTGGTCCAGCTCTAAAAGAACTTGACTTTTGTTAACATGTGACGAATCTTGAAGGTTTCCTTGGTCATTCTCTCTCTTATAACAGCAGCAAGAGTAGTGTGACTGGTAAAAGAAGATGCAACCAACTGACTCTCTGTCTATGTGTGTGTGTGTGTGTATGTGTGTGTGTGTGTGTGTGTGTGTGTATGTGTTTCTCTGTCTCTCTATGTCTCTAGCTGTCTTTGTCTTTGTCTCTTTCCCTCTCTCTCTTTCCCTTCAACTCTCTAGGGGACAAAATGTAGCCAAGATTTCTAGTGAGGGGTGAGGATGGCTAGCTTATTTCTATCCTCATCCAATATCATAGCAACCATACACATACCACATGAGCTCACACTTAGACCTCAATTTGTTGTTGTTGTTGTTGTTGTTGTTGTTGTTTTGGTGTGTGTTTGTGTTTTGTTGTTGTTGTTGTTGTTTTTTGCTCTTTACTAACTTGAGGTGACTAAGTATCTATCTCATGGTGGACTTGTCCAAGCTCGGAAGTAACTTTATAAGTTTGAGAGGTCCAGAGATCTTGGATCCCATTGACCCAAAGATGAATGATGACACAGGGAAGAATTCCCAGAAAGAATCTAGACCTTTTGGAAAGGCTGACTACCAACAAGAAATTTGGTTTAAGCCTAAACATCTTACTAGCAGACATGTATCAGGAGTGGATTGGACATTGCAGATTCCAGGTGAAATGTGAAATATCTAATTAATTAAATCTGCTTTATGTTCTGAGGAAATTTAAGTCAGGCAGTATCATATAGGTAGGGAGCCTACCAAGCTGAGGCCTGCCTCACAAAATTCCTGAACTAAATTACATTGTAATTGGGAAATACTTAACAAAATAAATGTAAATATGATACAACAGGGGCGATTTTAATTTGTGATTTTTCTAAGTCAATATGTGTTACATAGGAATCTGTCTTTGAATTTGACACCACTAATAAGGTGCTGGTCCTGGAGTCAGAAGGATTTAGATTCAAATCCTGCTTCAGATATTCGTTTTTATTTATTTACTTACTTTAAAACCTTTACCTTCTATATTAGGATCAATACTGTGTATTGGTTCCAAGACAGAAGAGCAGTAAGGGCTAGGCAATGGGGCTTAAGAGACTTGTCTGAGGTCACACAACTAGGAAGAGGCTGGGGTCACATTTGAACCCAGGACCTCCCATCTCTGGGCCTTGCTCTCAATTGGCTAAGTGACCCATGCATCCCCACTTCAGACATAGTTTAGAAAACAAAAAGGATTTCACTTGAATGTCTATGTAAAAGAGGCAGCTTTGTCTTGTGGACTCAGCCACAGGATTTTGTGTAAAGCACATAAATTTTCCTTCTTCATACTTATAAGTTTCTCAGTATCAATTAAGTAAATTACTTTCATTTTTAATGTTTTAAGTTTTTGTTTACATGTTGATACAATTTTTAATAATAATTTCTTCACATTTTGTGATCCATGTTCTTTCCCTCTTTCCCAATCTTCCCTTCTTTCTAAGACAGTAGGTAATTTAAAATAGGTTGTATGTGTATTGTTATATTCTACATATTTCCATATTCATCATGTTGTGAAACAAGACACTTTGTTTACACTAGGGAAAAATTCATGGAGGAAATAAAGTGGAGAATGGTATACTTCAATCTGCATTCAGATTGCACTAGTTTCTTCTATGGCGGTGGATACCTTTTTCACCATGAATAAGTAAAATATTTTTAAACCATCTGGTTCATAACTACCAAGAGTATCTCCTTGTGCTGTTTTGAATAGGATTCTCATTTCTGGACTAATCACTGTTTTCTGCTCTTGGCCAACCTTTTCCCATCTCCTGGGGTGTCTCATAGCATTCCCTTGCCCTGAAATGGGTTCCTCACTACCACAACTACTCTTTCCTTCATATCCATTGATTGAAATCTCTTCCTTTTTTTCATAACTCAGCTCTAGTGCAGCCTCCTTTACCTCTAGTCCCACCATCTGACAGGAATCTTTTTCCTCTTATTTCTCATAACAATTTTTCTGCCTAAATATTGATACTAAGTATTGATTCCAAGACAGAAGAGTGGAATGGGTCAGGCAATTATGGTTAAATATCTTGCCAGAGTCAGAGTTAGAAAGTGTCTGAAGCCACATTTGAACCCAGGATCTTTCAACTCCAGGCCTGGTTCTCTATCCACTAAACTACTTTGCCTTATACCATATTTACCTATTTACATAGCTTATCAACACAACTCCTTTTCTCCCAAGTACTTCTCCCCCATTATATTGTAAATTCCTTGAGGTAGCATCAGAGTCTTATTCCCTTTTTGTACTACCTGGGTATATAATATAGCCTGTACATTAGCCACACATCAGCCACACACACATTGAATGGGATGGAATAGAATGAAATGGAATGGAATTCATTAGGTTTGCAAAATTCAAATGAAGTGATAATTAGAGATGCAGAAATCAAAATCTTATCTATTCCTTCTCATCATGTTCCCTTCTTATTTGCAGTCCAATTGCTTATTTGCTCCATCTTCCTTGAAGATTTTGACCTATACATTGGAGTTTTATTCTAGGTCTTTTAATATTCCAGGAGACCACTGTAGTAGATAGCTTGTTCATCCATTATCCTCTCTTCCTATTATGTGATGAACTTTCTTTCGCAATTATATATTTCCTGTCTATTTTTTGTGTACATGTCATCATTAGTTAATTACTGCAGTCTATTAAGCCTATGATTCTTCCCTTTATTGCTCTTTGAACATCTATAATTTTTATTCTTCAGGGATTATTAGCATTTTACATGATCTATAGTAATAGAATATTGATATTTAATATATGTGTATATATGCATGTATGTATATATAGAATGCATGTGTATATATTTATGATTTTGTGTCATGGAGCAGCTTGGCATTATGAAACTCACTGTGCAATTTTCTAAATCAATTTTGTTTGTCTTTATTCTTCTCTTTGATTGTAGGCCCAATTCTGAATATTTGACCATGTCAGCCTTATGTTTAAGAATCTCTCAAGGCTCCCCTTTTCCTCTTATCAACTTACTTTATTATATTCCAATATAATATATCTAGCACTTAAAAGGCCTCATAATCTGACACTAAATGATATTTCCAGAAAAACCACATATTATTTCTCTTCATAAACTCTACAATCCAGCCATAGAGTCCTATTTCCTGTTCCCACACATATTTCATCTTTTCCCATTCCTTTGTACAGATCATCCCCCATACCTAGAAAGCTCTTCTTTACTCTACCTCATAGAAGCCTTAATTGTCTTCAAAGCATCTTTAAGAATTCCCTCCATCCAGGCGAGCTTCCTAATTGCCCCCATTTGTTACTACTCTTTTCTCTCCCCAATTAATTTGTGATTACTATAGAACAAATAGATGGACAGTTAGATAAATGGATAGATGGATGGAAGGTTGGATGGATAGCTGGATGGATGAATAAGTAGGTAGATGACAGATGAATGGATAGATGGGTGGATGAATAAATAGATAAATGATAGTTAGATGGATGGATATATGGATGACTAGATAGATGGATAGGTAGATAAAGATATATAGTAAGCTCCTTGATGGCAGGAACTTTCTTTTGCTGTTTTTTTGTATCCCTAGTGCTTAGCACACAGTAAGCACTTAAAAATATTCATTGATTAATAATATTATAATTTATTTCTATGTTTATCCTTTGTACTTAGTGAATTTCTGTCTGAGTGTGTATTAAATTCTTCTAACCCCTAGTAGAAGGTGGAACTTTTATAGCATCTAGCATAGTGCCTAGTATATGAGGTGATCAATAAATGTTTGTTAACTTGAAAATGAATCACATCTTCAGCACTCGTCCAAGAAGAACATACTGCTGGACTGCACTGGACTGTCCATTTCACTGCACCTCATAGGCTAAACAATAGGCACTGTTTTTCCATTTGTTTTTTTTTTCTCTATAGACTGTTACCTTATCAGTGTTTGTGGATCACTCTGAGGAGAATCTGTAGCAAGGGTTAGGAAACTATGGCCCATTGCCTGTTTTGGTATGGCCTTCTACCTAAAAATAGGCTGTAAATAATCAGCAAATCCCTATTTTACCATATTCTGGATTTTTATTTAATAAATACAATATACTCTTCAAATAGGAGTATCTTGAACATCTGTAACATTTTGGCATTTGCCTAATAAATATTTGCTGAAGGAACAAATGTTTTTCTGGTTGAGACCTGTGATTCCATTCATGTGAGGAATTTCCAATTCGGAAACTTCAAGTTTTTCAATCTGTTTGTAATATAGTCATGGAGAATTGACAGCAGTGCTGAGAGGTTAGGTTACTTGCTTACAGGAACATAGCTGGTTTGTGTAAGAGATAACTCTTAAATACAGTTCTTCCATACTCTCATGGCCAGTGCCTTATGCCTATTTCACATGACCTCTCAATAATATCACAAGTGGTTTTTATTTCATTTTAGAAAATCATAAAATTATAGCTCTGGGACCCCAGAGGCCATCTAATGTTTTGTCAGTTTTCCTTCAGTTGCATCTGACTCTTCCTGATCTCATTTGGGATTATCTTGGCAAAGATACTGGAGCGATTTGCCATTTCCTCTCCAGCTCATTTTATAGATGAGGAAACTGAGGCAAACAAAGTTAAGTGACTTGCCCAGGATTACACAGCTAGTAAGCATCTGAAGCCAGATTTGAACTCAGGAATGTGAATCTTCCTGACTCGATGTCTTATGCGTTATCCACTGGGTGGATAGACCAAGATGCTCTGTCTCATCTCACCTTCATTTGGCAAATGAGGAAACAAAAACTCATAAATACATAGTTTTGCTTCTTATTACCTGTGTGACCTTGGACAAATCAGGTGAGCTTTCTAGGTCTCAGTTTTCCCATCTGAAAAATAAAAGGGGTTGGACTTAATTGACTAAGTTCTTTTCCTACACTTTCCTATGATGGAAGAAGTCAGACCCAGACACTGAATCCAGGTCTTTGCATTAGATTATACTGCCTTGTAACAGATAAATCTAAGAAGCAACATTAAAGGACACTTGATAACCATTAAATAAAGCATTGTAACAACAATATAAAAGAGAAAGACAAAAGCATCCAAATGAATGCTGTGTTAGAATAATCAAGCTTGACTTTAAAGAAGAGCTGAGAAAATGTAGAGAGGACCGTGAGTGGGTGTGGAACATTGCACATCCTGCCACCCTTGATTGATGTGTTTTGCTGAACTTTTTTTCTCTTTGGTTTTCATTCTCTGTGACAAGGGACAACTCTAAGTGGGGGGTGGGGAAGGACACATTCAGAAATTAAGATGTAAAAATGAAAGCTAGCAACAGCAGTTGTTGTTTGTACTTCATTCTCAAAGAGGACCAAGGACATCATGGAGTGACGATGTACTAATTTGTCCACGAATTGGATTTAAGTGAGACAGAATTCCACGGTCCTCATGCATGCAGTCACAGGCCTCACATTCTCTTCCAGTTCATCTAAGTCCTAGCTAGTCAGGAGGACTGGGGATGGCCTGGGATGGAGTGGAGGGTCTTGGTTTCTAAGTGCTCCACTGTATCTGCTTCAGCCACCTTCATGGTGCTTGGAACAAATTGTTCTTATCTGTTCATTCCATGAGGGATGGTTTCATATGCTTGGGGCAGATACTCCCTTAACTCATCAATGGGTTTGTGATCCATTAGCTACCCTCAACTTGGTTTAGCCCATTTTTTGATATGGTTAACCAAGGAATTGTTGTTGCACATGCTGCAGTTTCTTAAAGTTATAGGTAAGAGTTTGTCTGGAGTGGGAATTTTGCAGTGTCACGATATAGCAATATGTATCCCCTTTAATCACTCAAATAGTCAGAAAGCCAGGATAAAATGCAGACAGATGTTACTTTATTGCCTGTTGTGCAAAGGATAGGGACATCATCGCTCTTAAGTCAGAGACCCAAAGATACAAATGAATGCCCCAATTTATAGGAAGCTAATATAATACCCTCCACCTATGCAAAAGAGTGCAAAATTAATGGTTTATGTGAGACTAGGAGGGGGAAGGCTAAAAGGAGAGCAAAGCTATATCTAATTAAGCTAATGATTTAAACTTACCCCCCTACTTGGAGTTTCTACTGTTAGCCAAAAATACATTGAGAACAAGACACTAATTTTCACTCCATACAAATAGAATACCAGGTAGCTACCAAAGGTGGATAAACAGCCCTGAAATCAGCTTAGCAAACCTTCCTAGAAGAGGTGCTAAATTCTCTTTGAATACCCATATACCCTCAATAGTAAAAGGAAGGGAGCTAGAGCTAGATGGCACAGTGCATAGAGGGCCAGGTTTGGAGTAAGGAAGACTCATCTTCCTGAGTTCAGATCTAGCTTCAGACACTTAACCCTATTGGTCTCAGTTTTCTCATCTACAAAATGGGCGAGAAAAGAAAATGGAAGTCTAGTATATTTGCCAATGAAACCCCAAACAGGGTCACAAATAGTTGGACATGACTAAAAACAATAACAAAGTAAGGCTCTGGCAATGAGCTAGCAAGGATATTGGGGGAAATACACATTTAATTTTTAACAAGGGAAAGGAAAGGTCCTAAATTTTGTTCTTTTAATTTTATTTGCTTAAATCTCCTGACCCCCCAAACCTCCCCCAAATCAAAACCTATCACTGTTTTAGTTTTGAAATGAATAAAAACAGATGACAACCCACCTAAAGTTTATTGACATAGTTATTTGTAAGACACCTATCAAAAGTGTCTTGAAGGGTTGAAAACCAGGATTTTTTTATCATTTCATTGTAATGTCCTTTGCTATCACTATTATTTCTCCTCAATAGTTTTTATTTGAAGTAGTTGGAGGATGATGGGGATGAAAAGAGGTTATGGCAAAAACAACAACAATAACAAAAAAATTGGTTCTTTTTCATGTTTTTGTGTTTAGTCAACATAACTGATATTTTTAGATTGCTATGACAGGATCCTGTTGTTCAGCATTCCAAAGAAACCCTACAGATGGCATGACTTTTATTTAATTTATTTTTGTTTTCTTTTTTATTATGAACTTGACAAATATAGACAGACATGAGCATTTCCATATACAAAAGACAAGAAAAGATTATATATGAAACTCTTAATCTCTGTTGTTTATGGATTGCTTTTTAAAAAAATAGGATAGATTAAATTTAATGTGACATTTGCAACACTGCCTTGCTTTGTGTTTCCAGCTCTTTTTCAAGTATTTTTACCTGCTCTTTTTCATAGGTTTTTAAAATTAATTTCACTAAATATTTCCCAATTACATGTAAAGAATCCTTTAATATTCATTTTTGAAAAATTGGAATTCCAAATTCTTTCTCTCTCTTTCTCCTCTCCTCCTGCCTCACTGAGATAGTAAGCAATCTAATATAGATTCTGCCTGTGAAATCACATAAAACATTTTTCTATATAATTCTCCCTCCCCCACCTATTGCAAAGGAAAACAATATGATATTGATTATATATATGAAGTTATGCAAAAATATTTCCATATAAGCCATGATAGCACTACTTTTTAAAGCTTAATTCCATCTCTTTTTTTCTTACACCAGAATCTCATACTTGTTTCTCACTATTGGATTTTCTGAGTTATTTCACATCGTTTCAGATTTATATTCCCTAGTACTTTAAATTTTAATTTAATAATAAAATTTACACTTTAAAAATAATGCAAAGAATAACATCTCTGAAGCTTTCCTAGCTGAGCTGTAAACATGAGAGCTTTGTTAATTGTAATTGCTCATAATTGAAGATGAAGCAATCTGGTTGGATGATAGTGATGTTATAGAATGTCAAGCAGCTTTCCATCAGCATCCCAGCTCCTATGCTCTGAGGTCCTGATGACCTCCTGAATGGTATATTTTAAGTGGATTATCGTAGTAATTACTTTTCTATTCTTAGTCAGCCTTTAGTTTTGTGCCGTATACTATCACTCAGACACCCTACAGCTGTCCAGAATGTCATCGCTTATTGTAGCACTGATTAAATATTTATGAACGATGAACTTCGAGCTGTCATTTCTCTAATAGCTGCTCCAAGACACAATGAAATTCTGAGCTTCACGCCTGGCAGGCTTCCTCTCTCCCTCAATACATTTTACAGCCTTTATTAAGCATCTACTGTGCACTGAGCATTACAACATAGGAGTTGTGCTTTGTGTTTTTTAAATGTATATATTCTTTTCTAACTAAATCACATCTTGGGGAATGAGAGAAGTTGGTATTTATCTTGTTTTGTCACTTGCCAAGGACAATAAGGAAGGATCAAAGCTTTGATCATTGCCTCTAAGGAAGTCTTTTTTGCTTTTATAGAAACTTCTGCTAAAGGATATGTTTTAGTCTATATTTCTTTTTGTTCTATATTGGCAGGCCCTCCTTTTTAAAGCTTTAGTTAAATTAGGGTTCAGGCTGCTGATCAACTGAGTTCATCCATTATAATGTGTAATAATGAAATTGAAATGATCTCAAACCACCAAGGTTTTTCTTCTTAATCACTATTTGTCTCAAAAGGGGAATGGAATTTAGTAAAAGTGAAATTCTGAGAAACACTGAGTTCAGTTGGTAGGAAATTTTAAAAAAGTGTTCAACAAAGGGTTTTTTTTTGGGGGGGGGGAGAGGGAGAGGGTGGGATCTGGTGGCTGTTTTGGCCTTCTCATCAATGTAATTTTTGCAGCTAGCCAGGTTTTCAAGAAAAACAAAAAAAAGAGAGCCTTGAAAAAAAAAAGATCTTTTTTCTCCCCCACCCCTGGTTAAGTGTGGTTGGAAAACTAGATACATAAATACAATGATCTTTTCCATACTGCCTATGCATGAATATAATTTCTCCCCAAGCAATCCACACTACCTCTGTTTGCTGTACATTAATCTGATCTGTGGGTTTATCTTGTTATCTTGCTTGTTAGGTTGTGGCAATCCCAGTCCAAAAAGTTAAGGGGAAAAAAGCAACTACTACTATTTTCAATAGAATGAGTGTTCCAGTTAGAGTCAGAAAGAGCAACGACTTTCTCCCCCAGATAGACCTAAAATTGTAGCTAAATTAGCCTCTGACTAGACAGCTATTCACTCACTCACTCAAGCATTCAGCAAGCCTTTATTAAGTGTTCACTATCTGCAAGGCAATGTGCACTAGCAGATGATAGAAAGACAAAAAACAAAAAATGGTCAGGAGCCAAGAAAGTAAGGAATATCTTGGCTGTTTGGTGTAATCAAATGTATTCACTGAGACTGTGGGGAACATGTAATTCTATATTTTCAATTTAATTTAATATAATTCTATTCAACAAACCCTGCTTAGTCATTAAAGTGTTCTGCATTATACAAGTTAAATGTCTGGGTCAGAATTTCTATATTGTCCTGACAGTATTTTATAAAAGGCAGAGACATTGGTGACTTCAGATCTCTTGATTATCACAGGGGGTCCAAGGAACAGAAGAGTGTGTGGGGGATGATCTGGTCCACTCCCCTCTTCTCCCTCCAGACCAGAGTATACCTAACTCATTTGGTAAAGGCAAATAGCTATCCTAATTTTAAAGATCCTCTGGGAAAAGATTTCATTAGAGCACTCAGTAATTAATTACAAAGTTTAGCGAGTCTGAGCATGTCTATCATGTCCTTGGTTTATAGCAAATGTTAAATAAAATGATCATTGGTCTTCTGAATTGGATAAAACGATAAAACAATTCCAACCAGTGAATCCTTGGCATGAGATGATACAAGTGCCTCAGCTTTTAAGTTCAATAACACTGGGGTCAGGTGAGGTATATCTAATTTTTATGCAGCTTTTCTGCCAGAAGAGGACATTTTTCCCGTCCCCTTTATACTCTAACTAGCTCAGCAATTTTGGGGGGAATGGCTCCAGGGCAAAGGCTGTTCTCTGAGGCAGGACCTACCTTGTTAAATTATTTCCCAGTGGCAAAGAATTGAAAATTGAGGGGATGTCTGTCAATTGGGGAATGGCTAGACAAGTTGTGATATATAATTGTGATGGAATATTATTGTACAATAAGAAATAATGAACAGGATGGTTTCAGAAAAAATTGGGATGACCTACATGAATGGATGCAAAGTGAAGTGAGCAGAACCTGGAGAACATGGTACACAGTAAGAGCAATATTATACAATAATCAACTGTGAATGACTTATTCTCAGCAATACAATGATCCAAGACAATTCCAAAGGGTTACATGATGAAAAATGCTATCAATCTCCAGAGAAAAAAAATGATGGAGTCTGAATGCTGATTGAAGCATACTTTAAAAAACTTCATTATTCTTTTTTTTTGTTTTGGTCTGTATTTTCTTTTTGCAATATAGTTAATATAGAAATGTTTTGCATGATTACACATAAAATTTATATCAAATTGCTTGACTTTTCAAAAAAGGGACAGGAAGAAAGGAGAGAATTTGATACTTAAAATGTTTTTAAATGCTAAGAAATTTTGTTCATATGTAACTGAGAAAAACAATAAATAAGAATAAATTATCTTAAACTTATAAAAGGTTTCTTTCTACGTATTTGTTATAACAGAACCTTATAGATGCTGGCACTTATGTTCTTAATGAAGTTTCAGTGAGGTAATATAGTATAAATGGAGAGAGAGTCTTCTGGTCAGAAAGACATGGATTCAAATCCTGCTTCAAACATTTACTAACAAGAAGTAGTCTAGAAAACAAGAGGAATTTCACTTGGTTTAAAATTTTGAAAATTCTTATTAGTTCTTAGAGGCAGTTAAGTGACACAGTGAATAGAATATCAGAGCTTGAGTCAGGGAGACTCCTCTTTCTTAGTTCAAATTTGGCCTCAGACACTTACTAGCTGTGTGATCTTGAACAAGTCATTTAACCCTCTTTGTTTCAGTTCCCTTTTCTGTAACACTCTAGGATCTTTGCCAAGAAAACTGGTCAGGTCAGGAGGAGATGTGATGACTGAACAACAACAAAACAAGTTACTTTTTAAGTAATCATACTTTAATGCCTTAATGGCTTTCTGAAGGGAAAAATGATTAAATGTTTGTCATTACCTCTATTGTGGCTTACAAGTTGAAGTGATCTTAGAGAAGGCTCACTCCAACTCCTCTCCTTTTAACAAATGAGGAACTGTGCTCATGATCACATAGATATTACTTGTCAGAGGTAGGTCTTCACCTAGGTCCTCTGACTCTAAATCTAGTGTATTTTCTACCAGGATGAAGACATTTTCTCCATCCTTTTAATATTTTGACTCTTTCAGCAGTTTCTGTGGAGAATGGCTCCAGGGCACAGGCTGGGCTCTGAGGCAGGGTCTGGATGGTATCATACCAGGATGCCTTGCTCATGTGCTCACACCATCTGGACTGTTGGGTGATTATTTGGCAGCTGAGCTTCAGCATGTTATTTCATTTTTCTGCAGAATCCTAACATTAGACTCTTAGGTGTTGTTGCCTTCTCTCCAAGGCCTCATGTGACATATTCTCCTTCCTCAGGGGACAGTGACTCAGTAGCACTTTGCTTGAAAAGTCCTCAAAGCACTATGTTGTACTGGCAGTTCTCTCACATGTCTGCCCATCCATTGTAGTGTTTAAGCTAAGTTTTTTTTCTAGTTTCTTTCAAACTTTTAACAAGAGTAATTCATTTTTGTCTCAAAATTCTAAGCACTGTCTCGATATAGATACTAATGCATTTAGCAAATTCACATTTTATTGGAGAAAGATTCACTTAATTGTTCCCATCTTTCTTATAATGATAAAAGAAGACATTTGATTAGAGCCTGCACTTTACAAAGTATTTTAATATATCTCATCTCATTTGATCTTCTCAACAATCTTGTGAGGTACTGCTGAAAATATCGTTAACTCCACTTTACTGAGGAAAGCGGCAGGACTAAATTCTAAACCCATTTCTTTTGACTCCAAGTCATGGACACAGTCCCATTTATTATACTCTTCTACATACGTTCTAAAATCTATTTTATTCTGATCTATACAGTGATCCAAGACAAATCCAAAAAATTTATGATAAAAAACCTGCTATCCATCTCCAGAGAAAGAACTGATGAGCTTTGAGGGCAAATTGGAATATAATTTCCTCATTTCCTTTATTTTTCTTCATTTTTTTGGAGATATGGCTAATGTGGGAATGTTTTGCATGATTTCACATGTATAACTGATGCCATATTGCTTGCCATATCAGTGGGTTCAGGAGGAGGTGGGAGAGAGGGAGAGAATTTGGAACTCAAGATTTAACAAGAGAATATTAAAAATAAAAAATAAAATTAAATGCTCCCCCAAATCTATTCTACTGACTACCTAATAAACAGCAAAAATTAGTGTTGATGATTATTAAAGATCAAACAAATTTATCTTTATAATTTTGAAGCCAGTCTCAATGATAAACCTTTTCTGACTTTTTTTTCACATTACTACCATCAGATTTTCATCTCAACACTGAGTATAATATGAATTTAAGGTTTATTATGGTATCTGAAAGAAATACTCCACGTTTCTCATCAACACATTTTTGACTCATTACCATGATGCTAACACAAGCCTTGGATACCACCACCCTCAGCTTCTTCTCTCCTTTGATCAGAGAGCTGGAGGACAGAATACTCAACTTTCATTTCAGATATTAGACTTGGACTCACTCTACTCCCTTATCTTGTAGCTCTTCCCAGTTTCAATTTCTTGGAAAGAGCTTCCTCTTAGTGTCTGCCCACCCATTTTCCAGTTTCCTTTTGTGTGTTGTTTCCCTCCTTTAGATTGTTAAGTTCTTTGAGGGCAAGGACTGTATTTCTTTGTCTTATTTGTGTTCCCTAACACTCATCCCAGTGCCAAGAACATGGTTGTTGTCCAACTCTTTGTGACCCCATGGACAGGAATGTGTCAAAGCTTGGGGCTTTCTTGGCAAAGATACTGGACTGGCTTGTCATTTCCATCTACAGTAGATTAAAGGAAACAGCAATAAGCAACTTGCCCAGGGTCACAGAGCTAGTAAGTTTCTAAGGTCAGCTTTGAACTCTGGTCTTTATGACTCTAGGTCTAGCACTGGGCTACTTAACTGCCTCCATGGAACATAATAGTTACTTAGTAAGTGCCAAACATATGATAGGCACATAATAAAAATGTATTGGGTTGAACTGAAGGGAGATGCACACATAGAGTAACATCTCTGGGTAGAAACTCAACTCATTTCCTAATACGCCTTCTTTCATACAGAAAAACAACAAAATAAAACATAGGAAGTGCTCTATTGCAACTGGTGACTATAGCAAAGTATTTTGTAATAACAAGATGTTTTACTAACAGGATGCAGAAATATATACAAGTAAAAATATTTTCATCATGAATAAATTTCTACTTTAAAAAGATAAAAGTAATATATGATACTATTCAATTAGAATAGGTTATTGATCCATAGCACAGACAATTAGGTCTAGTTAAGAAACATCTGTTTTGAGGGGGCAGTTAGGTGGCTCAGTGGATTGAGAGCCAGGCCTGGAGATGGGAGGTCCTGGGTTCAAATCTGACCTCAGACACTTCCTAGCTGTGTGACTCTGGGTAAGTCACTTAACCCCCATTGCCCTTCCTGCTCCTCTGCCTTGGAACCAATACATAGCATTTATTCTAAGACTTGTGGTAAGGGTTTCAAAAAAAAAAAGAAACTACAATGTAGACAGTTTTCCACAGATAAAAGATACTACTTTTTGCTTTCCCTGAAAACTAGAGCAATTCTGTTAAAACCAAAATAGAGTTACTTCTGTTCAAAGTTAGTTAAACCCATTTGAAGCTTAATTACGGTCCCAAGCACTTGTACTTACTGATTCCAAGCGTCTGACTATAAATCTGGGATTCTTTTCATTATACCACACTTCTTATCATGCAGTTTCAGCCCATGATTAGCCATGTATCTTTTAATGGAAGTAAACTGGTCATTCCAACTGCCTACTTTACCATTTCCAGAATCCATGGTAGTTTAATGCTGGCATTCTATCTGCTAATGTCAATCATAACTTTTCTTTCTGGGCAGGTAGGTGGCTCAATAGATAGAATGCCAGACCTGGAGTTGGGAGGACCTGGGTTCAAATCTAACCTCTAACACCTGCCTGCTGTGTGATCCTGGGTGAGCCACAACCCCAATTGCCTAGCTCTTCTGGCTTAGAATTGATACTAATATTGGGATATTAATGCATTGCCAGTGGAGCTATGAACTGATCCAACCATTCTGGAGGGCAATTTGGAATTATGCCCAAAGAGCTATAAAACAATGCATACTCTTTGATCCAGTAACACCACTACTAGGGCTGTATCCTAGAGAGATTTTTAAAAGTGGAAAAGGACCTACTTGTACAAAAATATTTATAACTGCTCTTCTTGTGGTGGTAAAAAACTGGAAATTAAAAGAATGTCCGTCATTTGGGGCATGGCTGAATAAATCGTGGTACATGATGGTGCTAGAATACTATTGTGCTATAAGGAATGATAAACAGGATGATTTCAGAAAGAGCTGGAAAGACCTACATGAACTGATGCAGAGTGAAATAAACAGAACCAGGAAAACACTGTACACAGTAACAGCATTATTGCAGAATGGTCAGCTGTGACAGACTTAGCTGTTATTGACAATACAATGGTCCAGGACAATTCTGAGGGACTAACAACAAAGAATGCTGTCCACCTCCAGAGAAAGAACTGTTGGGAGTCAGAGTGCAGATGAAAGCATGTGATTTTTTAATTGTTTGCTTGGGTTTATATTTGGGGTTTTGGTCTTTATAAGATTAATCACAAAAATGTACAATATGGAAATATGTTTTTCATGATAATATATGTATGACCCAATCAAATTGCCTGCCAGCACTGGGAGGGGGAAGGGAACAGAGGGAAGGAAATTAATTCAATCATATAACTTAGGAAAACTTGTGTGAAAAAAAATTAATACATGTAATTGGTAAACAAATAAAAATATATATTAAAGAAAAAGAATTGATACTCAGAAGGTAAACATTTAAGGAAAGCAAAAAAACTTCTCTATCCTATGTATTGAGTTTCTATGGATGAAAAATACATTTCTTTGTGGTTAGCTTGGCTAACCTTTCCAAACTCAGCTGGAATTGGCATCAGGTGACAGACAACAGACATCAGAGGGCTCAGACCCAAAGCTTTTCTGGTTTGTTAGGACTTGCCAGAGTTTGGATTTCATAGGCATTGATGATCTTGCTTTCTTAATGAGGGGCAAGCGAAGGGGGGGAAGGAGAGACATGGGGACTGAAAAGAAAATACAATTGAATAAAAAAAAAGCAAAAAAAAATAATACTAAGGGATAAATAGCATGAATATTGGAAAGGGAGGGAAATTAGAAGTCAAAAGAACTGGATTCAAATTTTATTTCTATTACTTAATAAATGTGACCTTGGGAAAATCACGTATACTCTCTGGGCTTTGTTCTCCTCATCTCTAAAATAAGAGGGATTTACTAGATTGGTTTCTTTTTCTTTTCTTTAAAAACATTTTTTTAAGCTTGTCTCTCTATCTTTCCCAGGCTGGAAGTGCTTAGACCACTCACAGTTTGATCCTACTCTGATTGGACCTGCTCCATTTTTGACTGACCCAGGTCAGTTAAGTCCTCATAAAGTAACTTAGTTCCCCTCCTCCCCCAATACCTCTAGAGACCTCACCATTCAGATTGTAAAAGGAATGACAAGACTCTGTCACTCCACCTGCCTTCCTGTATGATCTCTGAAATACTTTCCAAGCTATAACCAATGCCGGTAACCCTAACCCTAAACTGGGCTTGATATTGTGCATATTATTTTTCCATTCCAGCCACTGAATATATAGCTATATTGCCACTTGCTACTTAATATTCTTCTGCTTCTGAAATGTTGCCTTTAGACTTTTAGATAGTTGCCTTCTCTCCAAGCAGTTACTTTCTGTCTTTTTTCTTTTAAAGATTTTAATGTTATTTTAACTGATTTTTTTTTTTTTTTAGTGAACTTGAGGTTTCATCGGGGTAGGAAATGCCCACTAACTTCCTCAAACAGGGCAGATCAGCCCCTTCTCTTGAATTTATAATCTAGAGGACTATTTTGGAGACCTGAGGAGAAGTTAAGTGATTTGTCCAGGGACATACAAATGTCACATGTCCAAGCTGGGACTTGAACACCAATCTTCCTGTCTCTGTAGCTAGTTCTCTATTCACTGCATCATGCTGCTTCTCATTTATTTTTTTGGAAGCCTGAACTACCTCCACATTTTCTGCCTATTCTCCTGCTGCCTGCTCTCTTCTCATTAAGTCCTCAAGTTCTGAGTTGCTATCCTCTGATGTCTTTTAGCCACAACTCAAATTCATGGGTCAGCTAGAAAGCTCCTCCTGTGTGCCCTTCAATCTTTCTATCGATCACCAACCCTATGGTGGGAGGCACACTTTGCTCTGACATTTTACAAGAGAGATTAAGGTGCTAACAGATTCCAGGGGAAGGCAGATGGTGTTTAGAGAACGGATTATAAGGAAGTATCAAAAGCTTGGCAGCCCTGGTCCCACCATTCTGGGGAACAACTTGAAACTCTGCCCAAAGGGATATAAAACTGTCTTACCCTTTGACCCGGCAACATTATGACTGTATCCTAAAGAGATTTTTTAAAAAGATAAAGGACAAGTAGATACTATTTCTAGCAGTTCTTTTTGTGCTGGCAATGGGTTGGAAACGGAGGGGATGCCCGTCAACTGGGAATGGCTGAACAAGTTGTGGCATATGATTGTGATGGAATACCATTGTGTCGCAAGAAATAACAAGGGAGTGCTTTCAGAAAAACAACGCAAAACCCATAGGAACTGATGCAGAGTGAGGTGAGAACTGGTAGGTCATTGTGCACAGAAACAGCAATGTTGCAATGATGTTTAACTCTGAAAGACTTGGCTACCTTAATCAAGACAGTTATCTAAGACAATTCCAAAGGAATCATGGGGAAAAAATGCTCTCCACCTCCAGAGAGGGAACTGATGAACTCTAAGTACAGATTGAAGTGTAATTTTCTCACTTTCTGGCTTTTTAAAAGTAGGTCTAATACAGAAATATATTTTGCATGATTTCACACATATAATTAATATATTGCTTGCCTTCTCAGTGGTTGTGAGAAGAATTTGGAACTCAAAATTAAGAAAGGAAAAGATGTTTAAAATGGAAGGAAATGGCCAACCACTCTAATATCTCTGTCAAAAACAAATAAACAAACAAACAAAAAAACAAAGAAGGCCACAAAGAGTCAGACAGACCCAAGGATGCAGTTAGGTAGCTCAGTGGATTGAGAGTCAAGCCTAGAGGCAGGAGGTTCTGCATTCAAATCTAGCCTCAGACACTTCCCAGCTGTGTGACTCTGGGAAAGTCACTTAACCCCCATTGCCTAGCCCTTATTGCTCTTCTGCCTCAGAACCAAAACTTAGTACTGATTCTAAGACAGAAGGTAAGTGTTAATTTTTTTTTTTAAGTTTAGCAATCCTGGTTTTGCCCTCTTCATCCTGGTAGCTTTCAGGTGTTTCTGCCCTCCTCAGTCTGGGGTAAGAATAGAGTTAGGGTAGGGATTGCTGAGTTAACTTTTGAAAAGAAATATTGTACAATTGAAGTGACATATGTACGTGTAAAACTGCTCCATATATGAATTGGCAAATTAATTTAACCTTGCCGGTTGTGCTCATCTAGAGCAACAGCTGCTTCTCAGGTAGCCTCTGGAGGTTAGCTTCTTTTAGAGGACATTTATTTTTCATCAGGGCTTTATTGTGCCAAGGCTGTAGTGAATTTGCTAATCCCTTGTCTCCAGTTCTTATTTTAAAATGGAATCCTGGGAAATACCACCTGATTTAATGAAATGTTGGCTATGTTAGGAGTAGAAATTATTAATGCCATAATGGTAAGAATTATGATTCCTGCCATTTACTTGACAGTCAGAATTGAAGTTTTCTTTTCCTCAAATACTTTACTAACTGCCTCAGTCCTCCTCTTGGCTCTATCAGTGAAGACTGTATGGCTAGCCTTGGTGAGACTGGTGGAGTGGTGCCATATAAGCCACGTCTCTCTGGATCACCTCTTTCTGTGAATTGTTGACATTGTCTTATCAGTCAACAAGCATTTGTGAAGTATTTACTACATGTGAAGAAAGGCAAAATACAGTCTCTGATCTTAAGGAGCTCACAGTCCAATGGGGGGAGTGAAGAAAAGGAATAGTAAACTTAATTTTAAATAAAACTTAATAAACATTTATTAAGTGCCTACCCTGACCCAGGCACTAGGCTAAACCACTTTATAAATATTATCTTATTTAGTTCTCATAACAGTCCTATGAGATAGATGCTAAAATAAGGAAGATCTTCATTTTGTTAGTTACTTTTTTCAGTCTTGTATGTCATTTTGTGACCCTACTGGTGTTGTTTGTTTTTTTTTTTAAGCAAAGGTATTGGAGGGATTTGCCATTTCCTTCTACAGCTCATTTTACAGATAAGGAAACTGAGGCCAACAGGGGTAAGCGACTTATCCAAGGTCACAATCTAGTAATTATAAGTGTCTGAAGCCAGATTTGAACTCATGAAGCTAGTCTTCTTGTCTTCAGTCCCAGCACTCTATCTGCTATGCCACCTAGCAAAATTTTCCAGATGAGAAAACTAAGTCAGATAAAAGTTAAGTGACTTTGCCAGGGTCATTCAGTATCTGAGGAAATATTTGAACTCAAGGATTTCTAACTCCAAGCCCAGCTCCCTATCTACTTTGCTACTTCTAATGAGGCTAGACAACACGAAAAAAAAGTACATGCAAGGTACATGCAGTGTAAAAGGAAGGTCATCTCGGAAGGGTGCACTAATAGTGGAAGAGGATGTGATGTAGAGATGGGGGAAAAGGGAGGAATCCCTTGCAGAAGTTGGGATTTGGGCTGTGTCTTCAAGAAAACTAGGGAAGTCAACAGGCTGAGGTGAGAAGGGAGAACATTCCAGGAATGGGAGGCAGCCAGTGAAAATACAGAGAATCAGGAGGGAGAAGGATATGAATCCATAAAATTGTATTATCTACAGCTAGAAGAGACCTCAGAGCCACCTACCTTGCCTTCTTCATTTTACAGATGAAGAAACTGAGACTAAGGGATGAAAAATGATGTTCCAAGCAATAGAACCAGCATTCAAACCCAGATCCTCTGACACTAGTCTCAGTAGTCTCTACCCTATACAATGCTACCTTCTAATTGTCTCTTGTTGGCCCTTTGGTGAAATTTCAGACTAGTTTATCACAATTGACCTAGTAAAAAACTGTGAAGTAGACAGCGTTCATGCAAGCTCCTCTCTTTCTTTTACTTTACTTTCCCCTTCACATCTTCCCTTCATACCTTTTAGCATCAGGGAGGACTCATGATTAGGACCCTGGCCCCAAGTCATCACTGGTCTTGGCCATATAAAGTCTGCTGTGTCCATGCTTTTCTTATGGAAGGTTATCCACCTCTGTCAATCAATTCATAAGCATTTGTTGACTGGTTACCAATCTGTAAACATTCATTAAGTGTCTACTATGTCCCAAGCATTGTGCTAAGCACCAGGGATACAGAAAGAGACAAAAGACATTCTGTGCTCTCAGGCTTACAATCTAATACAGGAGACAAAATGCAAACAAAAGCATACAAATCAAGTTATAAACAGGATAAATAGAAAATCATTAACAAGGGGAAAACAGTAGAAATAAGGGCTGGGGAGGCTTCCCATAAAAGTTGGGACTTATAGAGCCCAGGAAAGTCAGAATAAGAGGAAGGAGAGCATTCCAGTGAGGGGAACAGCCAGAAAAAAATGCCTGGAGGTAAGAGATGAAGTATCTTGTTTTTGGAATAGACAGAAAGCCAATAGCACTGGATTAAAGAATAGACTGTAGGTGGTAAAGTATAAGACGATTGAATAGTAGTAGGGACTAGGTTATGAATGGCACTTTGTATTTTATCTTGGAGGCAGTAGTAAGGTGGTTGACATGATCAGACCTGAACATTAAGCTGTGGGACCTATCTGCACCAAAATACATTTAGCAGTTCTTTTTGAGATGGCAGAGAATTGGAAAGCTTCTTGTGGGCAAGTCCTGGGTCAATGTTTTAAATGTTTTTTGAAAAAAAATCAATGATTATATAATCTTCTCAGGTTCTGTGATTTCCAAATATTTTCATAGAATTGCAACTTGGAGCTTCAGAAAACCTAATACATTATCTAATCAAATATCCTCTTTTATGGATGAGAAAACAGGCTCTGAGAAAATAATTTGATTTACTCAAGGTCACTTAATACTAAGTGGCAGAATCTGGGTTTGAACCCAGATCCCTTGATTCCATACTTAGAGCTTTTACCCCCCATCTTTTGTTCAAGATGCCAATTCCCTATTTCATAATTAATCAGGATTCATTCAATATTCTTACTCTTCATTTTTAGTAGTTATGTTTTATAGAAGTAATCATGACTAAATTCTGAGTCATTCTATGTCCTTAGTTATTCATGTTCAAGAAGACAAATCTAACCTATTTGATCACACAACTATTAACCAAGCACCATTATTCACCTCGTGGCAACTAAATTGCAAGCACAAGACTCTGATCCAGATATAGGAAGTGACTGCAGGGGTGCTGAGGGAGAGATGGGAAGGGAATAGCCATCTATATAATGTCTACTACATGCCAAACATTGCTCTAAGAGCTTTACAAATATTATCTCACTGAACAATAATAACTAACATTCATATAGAGCTTATTGTGTGCCAGGCACTATACTAGGTGCTTTATAATTATTATTTATTATTAATAATAACTAACACATATAATGCCCACTATGTGCCAGGCACTTAATAATTATTATCTCGTTCAATAATAATATCAATGACTAACTTTATATTGTGCCTACTATGTGCCAGTCATTGTGCTAAGTTCTTCATGATTCTGATCTTAATTATTATGAATAATAATAACTAATACATGTAATGCCTACTACATGTCAAGCACTGTCCTAAGCACTTTATAATCATTATTTCATTTAATAATCATAGTTAACATTTATATAGTGTTTTCTATGTGCCAGGCACTGTGCTAAATGCTTTACAATTATTATCTCAATTAATTCTCACAATAACTCTGCCAGGTAGGTGCTGTAATTATGTCCATGCTGTAAAATGGACATAATTACAGCACCTACCTGTCAGAGTTACAGCTAAAGTTGAACTTAGTTCTCGCTGATTCCAGACCTACAGCTCTAGCCACTGAACTGCTCAGCTATCTGGGATGGGCGGGGGGGGGGGGGGGGGGGGGGGGGGGAATGGATTGTCAGGAGAGGACACTCTAGAATTATAACTTCCACCTTCTTTCTGTGTCGGTTCTCACAAGACTTGGAGAAAAGCAATGGTGGTGGGAATCCTTTGAATTCATCCTTGTGTAAGAGTGGGATAACTGTGCATATATCATAGCATCTGGGTCACTCAGAGTTTTATTTTGTTAATGGTGAAAATTTCAACAACATAAATGGTAGTGGAAGACTGAGTCATTGGAAGCTAATGAAGGACTTGACGGGAAGAGATGTAATACATTTGGGGACCAATAGAGCCCACAGATCTGCTTAGATCACACCATAATAACCCATGGTTACTCTCTGATAGATGTGGGTTTGTGGACATGACTGAACTGTCTCATTTTGGGGTTGTAAATAGCCATCCAATGTGTCATCCTCTTACTTTGAGCTTTGATTAAATCCCCTTGTCAAGAAAGCTTTACTTTCCAGGCTATCCTGGGGACATGTGATATTTTTATAAAGACAGAGGTCATGTTTGCAACACCAGCACAGCATTCCCTGAGTGCTTCTGAAGAATCCTGGGTAGACAGACATGACTCTGGTTTTTGCGAACAGCCAGTCTATGTTTTCTTTTGTTGTTCAAAGTCTATCATCAACATGCCCTATCTTTTTTAGATTTATGACTCATCATTCATTTTTAGGAATTAGACAGGATTTCTCTCTCTTAAAAAAAAAGATAGCACAGCCTGAAACTTTTAAACATTGTACTAACTTCTCCATTCCCTGTGAGAGCCATGTTCTTTTAGAGAGAATTTGGTTTTTGTTACACATTCTTTTCTTTTCTTTTTTTAAATAAAAAGATTCTTGAGAAGAGAGTTAGGACATTTAAACCCCATAAAGAATGTTAGCAAGTACATGCCTCTCTCCTTTCTCCTCTTTATTTCATTTGTAACACGAGAACAAAAGACTGACTCTCAGTCACAGGTCCAAATAGGGTTGTTTGTTTTTTTGTTTTGTTTTGTTTTTATGTCCCTATACCCAGAAATCAGAGCTAGTTGGTACAGCAACATTGGGCCAGAACTCATTTAGTTACATTTTGGATTTTGGCCTTTCAAATATGAATATTGGTTATTAGTAACTTTCCTTCATTTTTGCATATATATGGATATATGGATATGTATCCACATATACCCATATATACACACATATAAAACAAATATGTTACCTCTAGATCTTATGATCTCAAAATTTGAAGAAGATGCTTTTCTCTCTAGAAAAAAAAAACAACAAAAAAAGACAGTTTGGGGAAATTGAGTTTACTAAAAATTCAGAGCCACAAGAAAGAAATGGATGAAGGTGCTGAGAGGTAATGCTGGCAACAGCAACACGTCACCTGTAGCAAGATTTTTACTTCTAAGATGATGAGGAATTTGCTTGCCAGTATTTAAAAACTGCCCATAGCTGCCAACTCCACACTTAGGTAAATCAATAATAAAAGCAATGAGTAATAGACACATTAGAAGAGAACTCAGCAAATCTCACCTCCTACCCCTTCCCCTATCATCACCCAGTAAGGAATGCCTGAATGGTTTTCCTTCCTTCCTTCCTTCCTTCCTTCCTTCCTTTCCTTCCTTCCTTCCTTCCTTTCCTTCCTTCCTTCCTTCCTTCCTTCCTTCCTTCCTTCCTTCCTTCCTTCCTTCCTTCCTTCCTTCCTTCCTTCCTTCCTTCCTTCCTTTCCTTCCTTCCTGCCTTCCTGTCTTCCTTTCTCACTCCACCTTCTCTCTCTCTTTCTTTCTCTCTTTCTCTCTTTCTCTCTCTCTTTCTTTCTTTCTTTCTTTCTTTCTTTCTTTCTTTCTTTCTTTCTTTCTTTCTTTCTTTCTTTCTTTCTTTCTTTCTTTCTTTCTTTCTTTCTTTCTTTCTTTCTTTCTTTCTTTCTTTCTTTCTTTCTTTCTTTCTTTCTTTCTTTCTTCTTTCTTTCTTCTTCTTTCTTCCTTCCTTCCTTCCTTCCTTCCTTCCTTCCTTCCTTCCTTCCTTCCTTCCTTCCTTCCTTCCTTCCTTCCTTCCTTCCTTCCTTCCTTCCTTCCTTCCTTCCTTCCTGCCTTCCTTCCTGCCTTCCTTCCTGCCTTCCTTTCTTCCTGCCTTCCTTTCTTACTCCCCCCCCCCCCCTTTCTTTCTGTTGTTATTACTGTGAAAAGGAATTGCTAAAGTTATGGGAATCTTGTACTGAGTAGGTGGCCCAGGAAGTAAAATCCAGGATCCCTTTAAGTTTTCTGATTCTGTGATGATTATGAATCTACTATTTGTAGCCCTTTAAATTGCCCTTTGATTACCATTTCCAGGGGAAAGTGTGAGTTACTACTGTTAGGTATTTAGTAAGATCACAATAACTATTGGTAATTAGCTAATGAAGTTAAGGAGTTCAGGAGCTGCGTTGTACAATTGTAAATTATAATTCACAGGTCACCTATGGGTCAAACAATATGTGGAAATGCAGAGTTTCATAAAAACCTAGTGGCTTTTTGAATTACAAAAGAACTCAGTGTTGGATTAGATTGCTACCTAGAACAAACTAACAAGCCGACAGGCTTGGGAGACCAAAAATGAGCAAACTCTCATATGCTATCCATATGTAAAAATGGAGATTTGAACCCCGGACTTCAATCCCCAGAAGTCCTTGCTCTAGTTCCCAAGATGCCCTCTAATCTCACTGAGATCCCCACCTGGCTGTAAAGCCTACTGAACTCTCTGGCTCAGCTTCCGCTTCTAGGGACAGGCGACTCTCTCTACCTAGCCGGCAAAATGTAACTTGCACGTGCTTTCTTATTTTGTATTTTCTTTATTTCTTAATCTTAAATAAACCTCAAAAAATATAACACTTTTATTACTAGAAACTAAATTTTAACCTTAACACATACACATAACAATATGGGCTTATTTTTTTCAATAGCATTCTGGTGTGCTGCTAGAATACCCTTCTCTCCTTCTTTGGCGAAGACTCCTAGTTTGTTCTTTCTACATGAACCAGTGACCACATTAACATTAACTATTCATTCTAGAGCTGCACCTATTTTCATCATATCATATGTTTTTTCAGAAAGTCCAAAATAGACTAAAATAGTAAGACTCTACTCTATTTTGATAATATATCTTTAAGATCATTAGTGACTTCCAAAGCCATCAGAATAAGAACATTTGCAAATGAACAATAATTAATTAGTAAAATATGATCTCTGATTTCATGATGAGAATTTCAAACACCAGAAATTTCTTTCATTTATTCATTCATCAAATGTTCTTCTTGAAGAAAGCAGGGTTCTAGGCACCAGGGATCATAGATGATTTATATGAAATTCTCCATATCCTTATGGAAATTAGGGACTGTAAGATGGATGAGACCAAAACATGTATAACTATAATACGCAGTGCTAAGTAAGTTAGAGAATTACCGAGCAAAGTATTATGTGACATCTGAGGGTTCAGGTTCTTACTGCCAATGGGGGTCAGGCAAGAATTCTTGAGGAAGTGCATTTGAGTTGGATTGTAAAGATCCATTTGAAAATCAAACGCAAAAATAGAAGGAAGAACATTTCAGGTTTAGGAAACATCTTAAATGAAAGAATGGAGAGGGACAGCTAGGTATCACAGTGGATAGATAGAACACCAGACTTGGAGTCTAGAGGGCCTGGGTTCAAATTTGACCTTGGACATTTTCTAGCAATGCAACTGAATGAGTCACTTAACCCCAAATGTCCAGCCCTTGCCTTTCTTCTTTCTTACTGGTACTAAGACGGAATGTAAGGGATAGGGGAAAAATGAAAGAATAGAAATGGGGAAGTTTAGTGTATTGGCAACTTGGAAAGCTAGGGAACTAAGAGAAGAAAAATGTAGTTGCTGTTCTTTCAATAGGAAGATTTTCTTGTATCTGTAGTCAAAGGACTTGAGTTCAAATAACATTTTCTAACTTTATATGGCCCATATGGAAATATATTTGGCATAACTGTGCATGTAAACTTCATTTAAAATTATTTGCCTTCTCAAAGAGGGGAAAAGGAGAGAGAGGAAGAAGATTTGGAACACAAGAACATTTTAAAATATATATGTTTAAAATTGTTTTTACATGTAATTGGAAAAAATATAAAACTTTTCACTTGGAAAAAAATATTGCCCATATAGCTAGATGGGGTTGCAATAACTACTGGCAGTTGATATTACTAAATAAGTTACTAATATTAGGAAGGTAGAAGACACAGAAAAGTCAGACAGCTTTGAAATTAACATGTTAAATTTATTATATAATTTTAAAAAGAAATATAAACTATATGTAATTTAAATTTGGGATATATATTACAGAATCTTTTTTTTTCCTGTTCTTCCTTGTAACATTTGTTGATGTTTGCCAAGTTCAGAGTAACAAAAAAAAATTATTTTTAAAAATAATATTTCCCCCAATTACATGTAAAAACCATTTTAACATCCTTTTTTTAAGTTTTGACTTTCAAATTTTTTCCATTCTCATTCTCCTTCTTTCACTCTCTCATTGCCTTTTCTTAGAAGGGCAAATAGCATTTTTCATCATGAGTCTCTGGGATTATTTTGGATCACTGCATTGTTGAGAATAACTAGGTCCTTTGTGGTTATTTGTCAAGAAATATTGCTGTCTCATACAATGTTCTTCTGATTCTGCTTACTTCACTTTGCATCAGTTCATGTAAGTCCAGATTTTTCTCAAATCATCCAGCATGCCATTTCTTAAAGCATGATAGTTTTCACAAACATCATATATCACAATTTGTTTAGCTATTCTTCAATTGATGAAAAACCCCTCAATTTCTAATTCATTGTTATCACAAAAAGAACTCCAACAAATATTTTTGCACAAACAGGTCCTTTGCCCTTTTAAAAAAATCTCTTGGTTTTGTGGTGGCAAAGAATTGGAAATTAAGGGGATATCCTTCAATTGGGGAATGACTGAACAAATTGTGATATTTGATGTTGATAGAATACTATTGTGCTATGAGGAATGATGAACAGGATGATTTCAGAAAGAATTGGAAAGACCTACATGAACTGAAGCAGAGTGAAATAAAGCAGAACCAGGAGAACATTGTACACAGTAAATGAAATAGTGTGGGATAATCAAATGTGATAGACTTTGCAACTAATAGCAATACAATGACCCAGGGCAATTCTGAGGCACTTGTGAAAAAAAAAATGCTATCCTTATCTAGAGAAGGAATTGTTGGAATAGAAATGCAGATGAAAACATGATTTATCACTTGTTTATATGAGTATATGATATGGGGTTTTGGTTTTATAAGATTATTCTCTTACAAAAATGAATAATATGGAAATATGTTTTGAGTGATATATACATATACACATATATGCCAGTGGAATTGCTTGTCAACTCTGGGGGGGTAGAGAAGAGGGGAGGAAGACAATATGAATCATGTAACTTTGGAAAACTTATGTGTAAATTTGTTATTGGGATAAAATAAAGGTCAAATTTTAAAAAAAGAAGAAAATAAATTAAAATCTCTCTTGGATACAGAAGTAGTAGTAGTTTTGGTGGATCAAAGGGTATGTGTAATTTTAGAATCCTTTGAACATAGTTCCAAATTGATTTCCAGTATGGTTGGATCAGGTTTCAACTCTGTAAACAGGGTATTAGTGCCCTTACTTTCTCAAACCTCTTCCAGCATTTATCATTTTTCTTTTCTATCTTATTAACCAATCTGATAGTTCTTGAGGGGTCAGAGTTGTTTTACTTTTTGTATCTCTAATCAGGAGTAATTTTGAGTATTTTTTCATATAACTACAAATGATTTTGATTTTTTTATCTGAAAACCACCTGTTCATAATCTCTAACCATTTATCAATTGGAGAATGACTTTTATTTTTATAAATTTGACTTAGTTCTATAGTTTGAGAAATTAGTCCTTTATCAAAAACAATTGCTGCAGAAACTTTTTCTCAGCTTTTTGCTTCCCTGTTAATCTTGATTGCATTTGTTTCATTTATTAAAAAAAAACCTTTAATATGATAAAAATTATCCATTTTACATTTTATAATACTCTATCTCATTTGGTCCTCAATTCTTCCCTTATCCATAGATATGAGAGGTAGATGATTCTATGCTTCTCTAATTTGCTTATGGTATTCTTTATATTTAGAGCATGTAGCCATGTTGAACTTATCTTGGTATATGGCATGAGATGTTGGTCTACTCAGTTTCTGCAATACCATTTTCCAATTATCCCAGTTTAACTGTAAAATGAGATGGTTAGACTAGATGTGCTTTGAAATCTGTTCCAACCTGAAATCAATAATGTTCTCTTCCATACCCTATTTTGTCACCAGAAAGTGATCAAGGCTCAGTGAGAGATATTTAGGGGCATTAGGAAGAGGCAAGAGGGTCGAACTTTATGGCACATTAGCATGGAGAGACAATGATTATGTGTCAAATGTGTGTTATACAAGAGAGCAGAGAATGGTCATTATGGTGAATGTTGGGTATGGCTGGGCAGATGAAAAGATAAGAAGTTAAGTACAGATTCTGGGAGGCTTTGGTGTTTGGGGCCTTGAGCTGTGTTACCTCTCCAGCTGATATCAAAATTACAACAACCCTAAAATAGTGGTAGCCCACCTAGGGACAACTAGGTGGTGCAGGGGATAGAACACTTTACACGGAGTCAGGAAGACTCCTCTATCTGTGTTCAAAACTGACCTTATACCCTTCCTAACAGGGAGGAAGGGGACTGGGAAAATCACTTAACATCTGTTTACCTCAGTTTCCTAATCTATCAAAATGAGATGGAGAAGGAAATGGCAAACTATATCAGTATCTTTGCCAAGAAAACCCCAAATGGAGTCTCCAAGAGCAGGTCATGTTGGAACAACAGCAACAATAATATTTAAAACTGACATTCATACAGTGCAGGAAAATCTTAGTGTTTTTACCTATTGAAAAACTATAATCAAGACAAGATAACTGTTCTCTTAATTTATTTCTTTATTTAGTCAATAAAATATACATAAGAATCATTTACACATGCATATGTAGAGGGTATCTTTGATGAAAAATATGAGAAAGGAAAAGGTAGGTTTTTGCAAAAGTTCTTCTATAACATACCAAATATTTACAGTCAGAGAGCAGACTGAAAGGTGCCAAGAATACAAAATATCACCGTTCTTATGTTTGTTGAATATAAAAAAGCATTTGATTTTGTAAATGCCTTAAACATTCTCTTCCAACAAGGTATAGTTGCTATACCAGGGCTTCTTTTTGATGTCAGACCTTCTTGACTTTTCTGTGTGAGTCATGGTGAAGCCTATGGACCCCTCCTCAGAATATTTTTGTTTTCTTTAATTATTTTCCAAATTTTTCTTTGTATTATTCCAGTAACAAATCTACACATAAGTTTTCTAAGGTTACATGACTCATGTTATCTCCCTCCCCTCTCCCATAGTTGACAAGTAATTCCACTGGGTTTTACATGTATTATCATCCCTCAAAGCCCATTTTCACATCAGAATGATATTTTTAAAAACATAAACTAAAACACATAGGATTACATAAAAATATTGAAATAGAGTTATCAAAATATTAAGAAAATAAACCAGGATCATGGGCACCGGATTAAGACCTTTTGTAACATGTACATGTTAAGATAATAAAGAGAATCCTTAATAGACACAAGAGATAATTCTTGATATGGTATAGGAAGACCTGCTTACTAAATATATTTGCCACTATCATGGAAGATGTTCAGAGCGGAGTCAAGAGGAAGAGACAGTCCTCCGGAAATCTGAAGACCCCACCTGCTTTTTGCTGATGACAATTTGCTGATTACATCAAGTCCTAAAACACTGTAAAATCTTCTAAATGAGATTCATAATTACTCAAAAGAATTCAATTTGGCCACTCCATACAAGAAATCTAAGAGGATAAAGAATGCCTGTTACATGCAACTGAATGGGCAACCCATAGAGCCAGGTCATTGGTTTCTATATTATATAAACACCACAGATCACTAGTTGTCTTGACTTTGGTCTTGCCATTGGTCTTCAATGACTCTGGAAGAGAGAGTAAGGCTGATGACTTCATGTAAGTCCCCCTTAAATCCGATTCACTCACAAGCCAAGACATCACTTCATGATGCCTTTGGTCTTCTTCAAAAACTAAGGAAGAACAATATATAGATAAAGAGCTAGACCCAGAAATGAATAGAAAGAAGAGAGGAGATTGAATTGCATTAAGAAAATTGTGGAATGTTTGAAATAATAAACCATTTTTGAGCCACTAAAATTCTTTTGTGGTTGTAAATTATGGAACTGTACAGCTTATATGGAATCAAAATTGCAGGTTATGCAAAGGGTAGAGATACATGATAAATATAAATAGGCATGTTATTTATTATAAATTTCATATAAAATGTTGTGAAAATGATAGGAAAGAGAATATGAATGTAAAATAAAGATCCATCATATTGTAAAAATGAAAGGTGACAGATAGCCATGTTCTGTCCTAAACTTTTACCAGTGTCTTGTTAAGAGACCTAGAGGAGACAGCTAGGAGGCTTAGTAGATAGAAAATCAGACCTGTAACCAGGCGGTCCTGGTTTCAAATATGACCTAGACACTTCCTAGCTATATGATCTTTGGCAAGCCACTTACCCCCCAATTGCTTCTCCTTTACAGCTACTAATACTATAGTAGTAGGAACCCAGAGTTAGTATTGATTCTAAGAAAGAAGGTAAAGGTAAAGAAAAAAAGACAGAGATCTAGAGGAAAGGTTCCCCTGTCTGTTGGACTTGACTTCCTTGGGAGGATATATGGGATAACATGGACAAAAGGAAAATATTGCATTGTTGGAGGTAGCACCCACATGAATGATACTACCATTCAGCAATGTGTTCAGGCACATGGATTGTGAATAAATTGGTTAAGACATCATTCTATAGGATCTACTCACCTCTTAGCAGCCCCCAAGAGGCCCACCAAACTTTAGTCATTCAATAGCAAAGAAATTTGAAATGAAGGCTAAAAAGGATTCCTCTTATTGGCCTGACATAACTGATTGAAGGCACCAAGTTTAAATTTGCAAGGGGCAACTCTTAAAGAAGACATAATATTTGGGTAACATTTGGTTTCTTGACTCTAAGGTCACTACATAATATGCTATTTCTTTTTAGAAGTCATTTAAAATAAGCAAAGATTCACTAAATCAGGGATACTCCAGAACTAACCATCAGTCACTGCTTTTCATTAGATGAAGAGAGATCAGTATGGGAGCATGCCAGCAACTGAAACAAGGGGTAGACAAACAAGCAAGAAACAGAAATGGAGAGCTATTTTGGTGATTAATTACTATTTTCAACCAGAGTCATGAGCTTAATTAGCTGTTATAGGCATGTGAATTTGGTCAGCTGTCTCTAGGTAGCTAACTTTAACTCTTCTCTAAAAGCTTCCTGCTGTTATCAGAAAATTGCCTATAGGAAGGAAGGAAGGAAGGAAGGAAGGAAGGGTGCTAAGGAGCTAAAGGGGAAATAAATTTTTCTTGGGGTCTAACAATAAACTAAACCAAACCTTATTATTTGGGATAGCGTGGGTGGGGCAGTAGATAGATCACTGATCTGGGAATAAGGAAGACTTATCTTTCTGAGTTCAAATGTGGCTGTAGACACTTGAATTCAAAATCATCCTCCGATACTTACTTAGATATGTGACTGTTGGCAAATCACTTAACCTTATTTGCCTTCCTTGTCTATAAAATGAACTGGAGAAGGAAATGGCAAACCACTGCAGTTTCTCTGCCAAGAAAACCCCAAATGGGGTCATGAAGAGTCAGTCACAGCTGAAACAACTCAACAAACCTTATTATTTGGGGAGGAAGGGCTAAAAAGGTGCCTTGTTTAAAGCTTTTAGGACAAAAGAACATGATGACTCATGTTGAAAATGTATGGATGCCCTCTTGATTTCAGAGAGAATGAGAAACCACCCACAAGATGCTAGACTAGGTTCTTCCTCATCTGGATGATTTTGGAGTATAATATTCTGAGACAATTGAATTTGCTTCTGCCTAGAAGTCAGTGTACTAGATGAGCAACAGTTGTGGAGTTCACTTTAGAGTTTACAAATTCCCACCCTCAAATAACAATAATCATGGAAGAACCATAAAGCTAACTATGAGCTCATTTGTAAGCAGAGAATAGTTCCTGTCTTGCTCCCTCAGGCTTTTGGAGATTAAAAGATTTATGTAGTGTTCTTTGTTTTCTCTTTTTCTGACTGGGAGTTTGAAGAAGAAAAGAACTGGTTTTACAGGACACCTGTGTAACAGGAGGTGTAGGAGACCTCCTTCTAAATTGGTATCTTGTGATAGTCCCATTTGGTGCTGTACAATAGAACTGGATAAGTAGTCACATCCATATCTAGGGTCTCAGCAGCTAGGTAGTGTAGGGGTTTTTTAATTGAAAAATATATCAAAAAATTATCTTGTAAATTTATTATCCATAGTTCTAACTTCTTATAAATATAGTCACTTTATTTTTCTAGAATGTGAGTATGAATTTGAGAGTCTTACAACAGTTTATTTAGAGTACTAATTCTTAAAAAAAAACCACCAAATAGATGTTTTAGGGAAATTGTTATTTTAGAATGAATTTGCTTTATCTTTTTTGTTATCACTAAGAAAAATACTAATTTCTTTATCTCAAAAACACTTCCAATTACTTTGGCACAAGTAGGTCTATAGTATAGTAGTAGTCTCTCAGAGGCCGAGAATGACGGTTGTCTTTGTGCATGAAAGAGATTTAAGTGGAAGAGTAGTTGCACAGAGACAGTCCCACTCTCTCGGTGTTGGAAGCCTGGGTCCAGTGGCACAAAAAGTCGTTACACCTGGAGACTTCCTCAGCTGCATTGGATGGCCGTGTTGTCCTTTGTGTTCTAACTCCACAGTGCCTTGCTGCGTCGCCATCTCAGCCATTGAACCTTCTTGTTGGTTTCTTCCGCCTGTTCTGCCGAAACAGTCTTCACATGCTGGGTGAGCAAAGCCCTGGTTCACCAGGGGTCAACAACGACCCTCACAAGGTTTAGCCGGCCTGTAGAAGCGTTGCCCGGGGTGTGGCCGCTGCCGCATGCTAGCAGCTACTAGGAACCACAAGTGAGAGCTGGGTGTCAGGTGAGGGTCAGAGGCTGGAGAGCTGCCCTAGGAGGACACGACAAGCCCTCCATACCAGAGATACTACCCCTCCCTGAACACCCCATACACCCCAACAAGTAGATCAGAGTGTTTTAAAATGATATGGTAAGTCATAAAAGCAATGTTTGAATTACCATGTTAAATTTGAAATATATTTGTTTTAAAAGTTACTTATAGGGGTCAGCTGGGTGGCTCAGTGGATTAAGAGCCAGTCCTAGGAATGGGAAGTTCTGGGTTCAAATTTGGATTCAGACTCTTCCTACCTGTGTGACCCTGGACAAGTCCCTTAAACTCCATTGCTTAGCCTTTACTGCTCTTCTGCCTGGGAACCAATACATAGTATTGATTCTATAGTGAAAAGTAAGGGTTTAAAAAAAGTTATATATAATAGAAATTCACAATTTAATATGTGGTTCTCATTTTTCTGTTCTTTAAATATGGAAATGTTCTTGCTTATTAATGCTTAAAGAATTCATGATAATAAAAGAGAAAATTTAAAAACAATAAAGTATTGGTTTAAAAAGAGCAGTAAGGACTAGGCAATGAGGGTTAAGTGACTTGCCCAAGGTCACATAGCTAGAAAGTATATGAGATCAGATTTGAACCTGAGACCACAAATCTCCAGGCCTGCTTCTCAATCCACTGAGCCACTCAGCTGCCTACTGAGGAGAGTTTTTACAAAGTTTGAAAATCAACTAGAGCGATATATAGCACTAGATGAAGGATCATGTTGAATTTTATTAGGAAATATATCAATATTAAAATGTCAAATAATTGGCATTTTTGTAAGTTTGCATTGTTTATACATCTGAAGATATTAAATATTAAAACTGCACTAAGACTGCTACGACATGCAAAAAATCATATGAAAGTGCTCTATGCATCATATAATTGTGTAAAGAACTTGTCTTTCAATGAATTATTTTGATAAACTTGATTATTCCTATTACAACTGGAAAACTTGTATCTTGATCCTCAATCATGTTTCTTAATAAATATCTGATAAGAAATAATATGATAATAAACAAATGATATCTTGTAGAGGGCTCAATGAATCCAAATAACACTGTGGGCCAAGAGGAAGGGTCACATTGCTTGTAGATCTCTGTTCTGTACTCTTATATAATGATCATTTTCATTACAACAAAATGTCAATTCCATTGGAATCTTGCCTTGAGATGGCAACGTCATCAAGAGATTTGCAGAGGAATATATCTTCCCTAACACCAGTTTCTATAGCAGATCGCCTATATTCATGCATACCTATGCAGTCACATCTTGAACTATGTATGTTGTTTCATCCACTGGCCATATAAAATAGAAAGATTTTTGTTTCTCAGTTAATTGATCACAAAGGTCTTTAAACATTATCCTTCTAACTGTATCATCTACAAGAGAAACCATTGGAAGCTGCTTTAAATAAGATTTACTAAACATTGTTTTGACCATATTAATAGCTGCTGCTAGCATGGGATTTCTCCTGTTGAATGAGAACTTAGCAATTCTGTAAACAGCTTCATACAGTGTGAGCACTCTTTTTTATTTCACAGATGTAGTTTTGGAAAATGTTTGTTTTTGCTCTCTAAAAGCATCTAATTTTCTCTGGGAAAAAAAGATCAGATTTCACACTATCTGTGGTGAAAGCATTCAGATAAAACAAACAGGAGAGCAGATCTAAAGCTGGAAAGACCTTAGAGCTCATTTAGTTCAACCCTCTCATTTTGTGGAAGAGGAAATTGGGATCCAGGTAAATTAAATAATTTCCCCATGATCACATAATTAATATAGTGACAAGGTCAGGATTTTAACTCAGGGTCCACAACTTTAGATCTAAATTCAAGTCCAGTCTCACACACTAACTAGTTATTTTACCCTTGGCAAATCACTTAATCCTGCTTGCCTCAGTTTCCTCATCTGTAAAGTGAGTTGGAAAAGGCAAAGGCAAACCATTCCACCAGTACCTTTGTTGAAAATAAAAACCAAAAACCAACCCAAAAAGGTCATGAGGAGTCAAACATGATGGAAAAGACTGAACAACAACAACCCATAACTTCCATTCAGTGTCTTAAGTTCTTTCCACCTCATGATACTTTCTTCAATAAAATATTTATATCAGTATAACTTATAAATACCATTGATAGATTGGATTATATTTTTGGATTTGGGCTTCAAAATGTTTATCTCTCCATTGTTTTTGCTTGTACTGCTTTCAGCTGCTCAGTAGATGTTTTTCTTCAAGTTAGTTACATATTTATTCATCATGGAAGGATGTTATTTCACTTAAAAAAAGAACAAACCCTCACCTTCCATCTTAGAATCAATACTTTGTATTGGTTACAAGACAGAGGAGTGATAAGGGCTAGGCAGTGCGGGTGGGGGTGGGTTAAGTGACTTGTCCAAAGTTACAAAACTAGGAAGTGCCTGAGGTCAGATTTGAATCCAGGAACTCCTGTCTTTAGGTCTGACTTTCAATCCACTGAGTCACTTATCTGCCCCTCTCTGATATTATTTGACTTTTAAAAACAGACAATAAAAATTAAGAGAAATTTAATTCTTACTAATTTAAAATAATTATAACCACTTGCCAGTTATTTCATCTTTAAAAAAGTTAGAATTTTTAAAAACTAACTTATTATATAGTATTTAACAAAATGAATGATGTTGAGGAGGAGAATAGGTGTTATAGGACGTTTTCCTGTCTTGGAAAGATTCAAGGATGCACCTTTCACCCAAGATGCTAGTAGCACAATGACCCCACTTGCTGACTGATGATAATAATGGCAGCTCATTCCCTCACTGAGAGTCAACAAATGGGATCCCTTTTGAAGTTGGATAGTTGATAGAGAACTGGAAATAGAGCCAGAAAGACCTAATTTATATTACAAAATTAAAATTTTTTCCAGATTACATAGCGATACCATTTTAAATACTCATTTTCTGACATTTTGCAATTCATATTCTCTCTCTCCCACTCCTCCCCCCTCACCAAAAAAGCAGGTAATATGACATAGAATACATGTATTTTCATGTTCGTTATGTTGTGAAACAAGACACATTACTTAGACTAGAGAAAAGTTAATGGAAGAATAAAGCAAAGAAAAGTATGTTTCAATTTGCAATCAGAGTACATCTATTCCTTCTGTGGTGGTGGATATCTTTTTTGTTGTTGTCATTGTCATGGACCTTTTGGAGTGGTCCTGGATTCTTGCCTTGTTGGCAAGAGTTAAGAGAAAGACCTAATTTCAAATCCAGCCTTAGATAATAGTTAAGTGATTCTGCTCAAGCTATTTAACTTCTCTTTGCCTTACTATCCTGAACTGTAAAATGGGAATAATATTATTATTTGCTGCATTCACAGGAATCAATCTTGTTAGTCTTGCTTTTAGTGACTTTACTTTGAACTAATTTTTACTGAAAAAGGGTATATATTTATGTGGGAGTTGTAAAATATTTTGCCAGTTGTATCATGTAATTCTTCTCTGGCTCCATGTTATTCCCCTTTGGGGATTGTACTTTGCAGTTTTGGAAAATTCGTAATGGATTAATTTTCCATGCCTATTTTTATAGAATAAAAGTATTGTGGGGGTAAATGATAGTAGAGCCAGAAAACCTTAAAAATCTGCCTTCCTTTGATCATCTGGCCCCACTTCCTTCATTTATAGAATTCAGCAAAAGAGGAAGGAGAAAGGAATGCAGGTAGTGAGTGTACCTCATACTACCTTGCTATTGAATGATTTTTGTTTTCACACTATGTCCCTTTCAATCTTTTATTTATTACAAAATGAAGAAAAATCTCCTACACGATTAATATTTTATATCCCACCTCCTGTACTTATGCTGCACCCAATGTCCCAGACTAGACATAGACAAAGTTAATTAAGTAGAATGTTTTGTTTCATAGGATCTGTCTCTTCTCTCTGTTTTATCTTCTTCATTTAAACCTGGTTTCCAATCAGAAATCTTAATGCCATTTGTAGCTAGCATGCTGTAAGCAGTGGGAGTGGAAGGCTAGGAGGAAGAAAGTTGATTGAAGAAGTTTTCAGATCAATAGGATAAACTTTCTAGGAGGCAAGGGTTCCCTCAGAACTTTCATCATCCAAACCTCTCCCTGTGAGGCATGTGAACATCTACAGTAGGACCTAGTTTCACTAAACCAACATGGCCCAAGACCCTTTACTTCAGTGGAAAATCCTACATAATAACGAATCCCATTACTTAATAAGTATGACTTATACAAACATACTTATCACACATTTAAAAAATATAAACACTGTAGCATTAATGAAACAAAGAGAAGCGCTGCTCTGACGCAGACGAGACTTGTTACAACAGGGAGATCCCTGAACAAAGAATGATGTGGGACCTACTGTTTGGTGCAAAACAATGTAATAACTCACAAATGCTTCTACAGCTAAAGTGAACATGATTAGGCAAGATGCTGCCAGATTTTATGCTGCTTGGGAGAATGGCTTGGATTTAGCACATAATTAACAATTAACAATTTTTATTTCATTTATTTTTCTGCCTTTATTTTTTCAATTGCCTATTACGTATACCTGGATTTGCACGTACTGATTTCCCACAAAATGAGGTCCTACCCATGGTACTTGCCTAAGAGTAACAAAAGACAAGAACTGATTAAGTCTCAACAACTGGGGCTATCTCAAGATAATGAATTGGCTGGTTTCCGAGCACAGGGCTGAGACTAAGATACCTGAGAATGGACTTCCCTGTGTACTAGATGGAAGCCAGTAGAATATTGAAACTTCCTGAAGAAGAACGCAGTTATGTGGGGCCAACATTGGATGCTCCACATGTCCTGAGCAAATAGTTCATAGACAAATCTATTTCTAAAACCCAGTTAAGTACATAATGGAAAGAGAAATTTCCTAGCTGGTATGCTAAAATCTAGCCTTTTAGCCAGATAAGGGAGCTTTCTTGGGTAGTGCTAATCTTGAGCAGGGTGGGGGGATGTTTCATGGCTAACTACAGTTTGGAAAAGGCAATCCGATCTTCTAACAAGAGAAGAAGAGTTTCTACTCTTGGAAGAAGAAAATTATCCACATGACCACAAAAATGGGGAAGTCAGTAAAGGACTAACATTATGATGTGGGGAGCAGAAGACCTATACTTTGCCCTATTATATCTCTAAAGTATTCATACAATGGGGAATCTAGGTGACACAGTGAATAGGGAACTGGGTCAAGAGCCAAAAAGACATCATTCTGAGTTCAAATCTGGCTTCAGATGCTTCCTAGCTGTATGATGCTGGGCAAGTTACTCAAGTTGTTTGCCTCATCTGAAAATGAGCTGGAGGTGGAAATGGCAAACCACTGTAGTATCTTTGCCAAGAAAATCCCAAATGGGGTCCCAGAATCTGAAATAACTAAACAACAGTTCAATCAATGAAGGTCAGAAGGGGAGTTGCCTATTCAGCAGTTCCAAAGTATGATTACTTCCTAAGTGGAGTCCAAACTTCAAGGTGAAACTATTAGCTTTGAACCAACTCAAACCCTACAGGAGAGTTGAGGATTCCATATAATCCTGGGGAATTGTATTGCTGGAAATGACAAGTCTAGTTCCATTTCACAGAAGTCCAAGATACAAGGTGGGACTAATTCAGAAGAACTCTAGAACCCTGGTAGAAAAGTAAGAACCACTATATATATATATATATATATATATATATATATATATATATATATATATATATATATATATATATATATATATATATAAGTTCTATTGATTATTATGTGCTACTCTGAGTGTTTAATTACAGAGACATTGAAGAAGGGCTTTGTAGAGGGATGGGTCACTTTTTACTAAAACGAACAAAACTCAGGAGAAAGAAAAAGGATGAGAAATTCCATTTAAAATAACAACAAACTTTATTCAATATTGTGGAATTAACTTAACAAGATGAATGCAAGGCTTAAATAGTTATGAAATACTCTTTACAGAAATAAAAGAAGATCAGGATAATGAAGGTATAGTTAGTATTCACTGCTGGGACTAGCTGATAAAACAACAATGGCGATATTATGCAAATACCAAACTTAATGCTATACTAATCAAATTGCCAAAGTAATAGTCTTGGGCAAATAATCTGGATGAACAAAAGGTATATATATTCAAGGGATATAATAAA
Source organism: Monodelphis domestica (assembly GCF_027887165.1). Classification (NCBI taxonomy): domain Eukaryota; kingdom Metazoa; phylum Chordata; class Mammalia; order Didelphimorphia; family Didelphidae; genus Monodelphis; species Monodelphis domestica. Next base: position 275,654,085 of record NC_077229.1, on the reverse strand, counting down.
AAAAAGGTAGGCACAAGTAGGTCTTGGTGGTATGAGATCTCAAAATATACTATAAAGCAATTAATTGTCAAAATTACCTGGTCCTGCAATTCTGAGGGACATAGGACAAAGAATGCTTTCCACCTCCAAAGAAAGAACTGTGGGAGTCAGAATTCAGATGAAAGCATGTGATTTTTCAATTGTTTATTAGGATTTATGTTTGAGCTTTGGGTTTTATAAAATTATTCACTTACAAAAATGAACGATATGGAAATCTTATACATAATGTACATGTATAACTCATATTGAATTGCCTGGCAGCACCAGGAGGGAGAAGGTAAGGGAGAAAGGGAGGTAAATCTGATCATATAACTTAAGAAAACTTGCATTGGAATTTGTAGCTACATGTACTTGGTAAAAATATTTAAAAATTTTTTTTTAATTATCTGATTCTGGATAAAAACCAGAAAGGTAAATCAAAGAAAGAGACTTGCTAAGCAAGCCCTAGATACAAATTCCCAGAGCAGTCTAGTTTTTATGTAATTCTCCTCACTCCTTCCCACCCTGCTGCTTAGGTAAGGGGTACTTTAGAAATGGGCAGTGAGAGAAGAGCCATATTTTGGGGGGAACAGAGAGTTCAAGGTGTGTGAGAAACACTATGTTGGCAAGATGGTGGTGTGCCTCCTTTGCCATGGCTTAGACCCAAGTACCCTTTGCCCTGTTCCACAGTGGGCTTTCTGTAGCCAAAAATGTCAGGGGACTTTGTCTGGGCCCAGACCACTTGAGCTGAAAAAAGCCCAAACCCTGAGCTCTAGTCTGTCTCTGAAACTCTGATCTATGCCCCAGGTTGTGCTGAGATTCCAGGTACAGAGTTTTTGCTTTTTTTTTGCTCTCTTGAAGGGGATACAACCATGCAAGACAAAAAAACCCACTTTGACCTATGGAACCCAGCATAGTGGAAAGGGTTCTAGATTTAGGGATAGAAGGCTTAGGTTTAAGTCCTGCCTCTGTCACTTGCTATGTGACCTTGGGCAAGCCCCTTAACCTTTTGGGGCCACAGTTTCCTCATCATTTGACTCCGTGAATTCTGAGGCTCTCTCCAGCTCTAAATCCATATTCATTTAATTCTGAAACTCCTAGTTTTGAAGCAGCTTCTATGTTATCTACAGGCTTCCAGCATGAGGATAATAGTGAGTTTGCCATTCCATGGTAGATGGTTAATTATGCATTGCTCATTTGCTTAAGAGTGAAAATAATTATGTAGTAGTTGTCTTTTTTTTTTCTGTTTCCATGGAAAGCCAAATCCATTATGTCAAAATCATGTGGTTAGGGCGGGATAGCTTAGTAGCACAGAGAATAGAGAATTACTTCTAGCTGATGTCAGGAAGACCTGGATTCAAATCTGAACTCAGACATTTCCCAGTAGTATGACCTTGGGCAGAACACTTAACCCCAAACGCCATTCTGTTTTTGCCAGTAGGTGATATTTTCAGTTTCAGTAAATCCATAAACGCACACACACCTCGAGGATGAGTTAGCATTGCTCCACAGACAAAGGCAGATCTGAGATAATCTTGCTGATTCTGTGAGAATCAGAGAAAGCAGAACATTTAGTACTTCTGCCCAGCAGGGCATGCACAAACCAATAGCGCAACTTTGGAATTCCCCAGAAAATCCTCCAGATTCCTAGACTCTCAGAGCTGAAGAGAGTTGGGTAAGTGGTTGTCAATGCCCTCTGATGGCTAAATAGAGAAACCCCAATACAGAAATGACTGGTTCTATGAGAACTGCTGGGGAGAGGAGAATGCCTCTGGGGGAAAATAGGTTTCCATTAGAATCTTATACTACGTACCATAGTAAATTCTCAATAAATAATATATAATTAAATACATAAATAAATTCCCAATAAGTAAAATTAATATTTTTAAACCCTTTCCTTCCACCTTAGAATCAATGCTAAGTATTGGTTCTAAGGCAGAAGAGTGGTAAGGGCTAGGCAGTGGGGGTTAAATGACTTGCTCAGGGCTACGCAGCTAGGAAATGTCTAAAGCCAGATCTCAACCTAGGACCTCCTGTTTCTAGGCCTGACTCTCAATCCACTGAGCTACCCAGCTGCCCCCAAAATAAATAAATATTAAGAGATATGTCTCAAAGTTAGTAATACAGGCTATATCTTTTAACACAATGGCTAGATATAGAAATAACCAGATAGAGAATATAATAGATCACAGGGCAGTATTAATCACATAATATTTCAAAATGATTATATGAGATAGGCTAAAAATAAGGAGAAAAGACATGGTTTGGGGGAGGGAGGGAAGTCTAATAAATATCTCTAATAAAATCTTTCACCCCAAACCCACAAAGAATTCATATATATCTAAGAGCAAGAGCCATTTTAGGTCAGAGCTAAGATATGAACTATTTTAAATGAAGTAATATAGATGAACAACAACTACTTGAAAATGTTCAAAATCACTAATAATGAGAGAAGTGCAAATTAAGCACCCTCGAGGCAGCACTTCCCACCCATAGAGCTCTACACTGCTATCTCTTATTTTTAATCTTTATATTTTTGCCCCTCCCTCACCCCAAAGCCTCTAGTCAAATTGTCCTCTGACATCTCAATGGGTTTTGAAGGGCTTTTTCAGCAGAACACAAACCCTGGAAGATCCGACCTGGTGGAAGAGGCTTGGAGCGCAGATTATTCCTGCTCCATTTGAACAGGCTTATTGCCAGTTTTGACATAGGGTTACACACTTTTTGGACACAGCAAACCTCAAAGGTCATCTAAAGTTGAAAAGGGTCTGTGATTTGTATTAGCAGCGAGATTACTCACACAGCAAAATCACAGCTCCTTGAAGTATGTATCAGACAGCTATGTGATAAAATCTGTAGAATGAGTAAAGTGGGGGAAAGCCATTATGTGTGGGAAATATGAGTCAGAGATTTCAAAATGAAAGTTTCTCAGCCAATGAAAGCTGGTAGAGATGGTTTTTCATTTTGGAGGGGCCTCTTTCTGAGGTCAAAGAGTAAGAGAGAGAGAAGCAGGAAGGCACATTTGCTGATAGGAAAGGACTCACTTTCCCATGGTGCTGTGGACCCAGAATGTGAGTTTAGAAGGACTGGGCAAGAGTTGCTTGTAAGAAGAAACATGAGAAGACTTTTGCACAATCATATGGAGCAATAGGAATGAGCAAGACTACAGTTAATGGTAGGAGATTTGTGTGTGTCCAGCAGAGCCATTTTACTTGTGAAGAAAGTCACAATTATGAGAAGTTATAAAATCACATCAGAGCCAGTTGAGATTTTATTAAAACTTCTAATTATTTAGGTCAAGAGAAGAGAATGGTGATAAAAATAATCCATGATACCCACCCTATATCTGTCAACCCCGAATTCTTCCCTGCTTAATAATTTTTTTTGATAAATTAGATCTGATATGATTTTTTTCAGTTAACTTTATAATGCAAATCTTTACTTTCTCCTGGTTCTGGCAGCTTTTGTATTCTTTTCCTTGTCTCTCTAATGTAATGGGAGACTATATAATAAGAAATCTCTTGTTTTAGGTTTTGATCAAGGACATGTAAAACCAGTGAAACTGTGTACCAGCTATGGGAGGGAATGGAGGGAGGCGAGGGAAAGAACATGATTCATGGAACCAGGGGAAAATATTCTAAATTGACTAATTAAATAAAATTTTAAAAGAAATCTATTTCTTGGTGTTCAGAGGTATTTTGTGAGTATCCTGAAGTATAATAAGCCCATGTTTTTTGCCTCCTAAATCTCTGAATGTTGATAGCTTCAGTTAGCAGAAGTATCAACCCATGAATTCATGGATATAGCCTCCCTGTGACTATGGATATTTCTATGGAAAACACTTTCTGGACATCATGGCCAGATATTTAATAATGATAACATTTGTATACTGCCTTACAAATATTATCTCCTTTGATCTTCAAAATAGGTTTGGAGGTAAAGTGCTTGTTATCCATCCCCATTTTATAAACAAGATGACTGAAAACCTGGAAAGTTAAGTGACTTGTTTGCCCAAAGTCATAAAGAAAATATTCTAGGGCAGGATTTGAACTCAATTCTTCCTGACTCCAAGTCTACTGGTACTTTTTGTTTTAAATTCTTACCTTCTGTCTTAGAATGGATACTAAATATCAGTTCCAAGGCAGAAGAGTAGTAAGGGTTTGGCTACTGGAGTTGTGACTTGCCCACAGTCACAAAGCTAAAAAGTATCCAAGGTCAAATTTGAGCCCAGGACCTCTGTCTCCAAGCCTGGCTCTCTCTCTACTGAGTCACTGAGTTGTCCTTCCCCTGGTACTTTTCTCATCCTTTCTCCTTTCATCTTTCTGAAAATGAGAAGAAGAAAACGAATAACATTTCACTGGATGTAACTTCTAGCACACAGGACTTTGTAAAAATCTGTCTCTCTTTCTGAGCTGTCACTATCAGCATTTTCTTCTCCTGATGTTTATTTTTATCCTCTTCACGGTCTTCTGAAAACCTAAGATATGACGAAACTGAGACAAGTCAGTCATATGTTAGCTTATAAAAGGAATCTGGGATTGTGCCCAATTTAACTCCTCATTTACATCTTAAGGAAATGGGGGAGCGGGGACCCAATTATATCCACAGGCCAGAGATAATGGAGACTCTTCATGACTGAACAGGTATGCACTTAATGAATAGAGTTCTGGACATGGTGTCAGGAAGAGCTGAATTCATATCCAACCTAAAACTTCCTAGCTATGTGACCTTGGGCAAGTTATTTAACCTTTACCTGCATTGCTTCATCTCCCAAAATGGAGATAATAATTGTATCAAATGTGGTAAGAATTGTAAAGTGCTTAGCAGACCTTAAGTGTTATCTAAATGCTAGATATTAGGTAGAAGGATTACTTGGTAGATCTCCAGGCTGAAACTTGGAACCATTCCTTCTGCAGGATCACTCGCCTGTATGTTCTTTAAATTACAGGAAAATTTGCTTATACACATCCTCAATCTCCCTTTAGTCCGGGTAGAAATAATTAAGTTAGTTATTTGCCTTTTGAGAAAGTGAATTTGGATCTAGTCCATACACTCAGTGTATGTCAAATGTGCTAGCTAGAAAATCTTTCCACTTCCCTGGGTCCCAGTAACTTCTTCTCTCCCTAAGGCTGGGTTCTCTCCAAATCCAATATGATTTCTCTACTGCCAGAAGCATTAGAGGATAGCTCAGGTGGGCTTTTCTGTGGTCTAGCACTATTTTCTGTTTGTTTGTTTTTTTGGTCCTCTGCTCTGTCCATCACTTTTCCTCTATGCTTAATTATTGTTCAGTTGTGTCTGCCTAAAGAGACTGAAGCATTTCCTTCTACAGTTTATTATACAGATGAGGAAACTGAGGCAAAGAGGGTTAAGTGACCAGCCCAGAATCACACAACTAGGAAGTGTCTGAGGCTGGATATGAACGCAGATCTTCCTGACTCTGGGTCTGGTGCTCTATCCACTGCCTTGCTTTGCTGCCCACAACCAACATTTATTATGCCCTCCCTGTAACCAGGCACTGTAGCTAAGCTGTGGGGATACAAATACAAAGAAAAAGAAATTTTCTTCCTTCAAGAAGCTTACATACTAAGGAGGTAAGATTATTCACCAGTGAGTTAAGGAGAGTAAGGAATAAAAGATATCCCCAGAGGCACATTCTGGATAGATATGAAGTATGACTTGATTGGGCCTATCCCCAAAATGGAAGTAGAAGGAATTCACCAATGGGAAAATGGTGGCTGGCATGGCCAGATACTCCAGAGTGAGGAGCTGTAGGCTCTAAGTGAAGTTTCAGGAGAAGGAAGCTGTATCTGGTGACAGTCAAAGCTGTATCCATCCTCCAAGTATCCATCCTCCAAGTATCCATCCCCAATTTGCTATAAATGGGTGAGTGCAATTGTGAAGACTTGCCTGTGACCTGGAACTTCCCCTTAAACTCAACACTGTCCAGCAGAATATCATTTTGATGATAACTGCTTAGAATTGCAAGTTGGCATTTCCACTTGTCACCCTTCCACCATCCCCTAGATAAATTATTTTGACCACAGCCCTCAAATCATGTCAGTACATGATGGCAGTTGGAACCAGAAATACTTGTCTAAACTGCAAAACGGAATGAAATTGGAATGAAACTGGGAAGCACTATTGGTCTGTCACTAGTGTCCAAGTCAAGTCCTCTTCTCCCCCAGTTAGGTTTTTACTTCAAAAAAAGAAAACAAACACTTAGGCCATCAACCCCCTTTGTTTTTGCTTAGTATTGGCCCCAAAGTAGTTCTATTCCCATAAACATTTTATTTTCTTAAAGTGAAATGAAAATGAAAAATTTAATTTTCAGTCAATTCCTTCCAAGTTATAAAGGCAAAAGAGGAACCATAGTCTAGAGAGGTGGACATGGACCTAGACCAATGAAAAAGGAATTAAAGATGGAGGAAATAATCTCACCAATCTGGGATTATGCATTTGCAAAACATGAAGATCACATTTTCCCTAAAGAGAGGAAAAGACCTCATGAATCCTTTAGTCCTTTTCCACTAATATTTTCAAACAATTAGGAGCAGAAGTGGCCACTGAAGCTGGCTCTACACTGAATATTTTTATCCAGAAAACTTTCCACATTGGCAAGTTCAAGGCTCTAGTCCCTGGGTAAACTAATGATTAACTACCGGAATCTTCAGAATTCACAGAATGTTTTCTCAGAATTTGTAGGTGGAATGGGCACAACAGTTAATTATTGCTGCTTTTGTTAAAAGTCAGATATGTACCTGCCAGGAAAAAAAATACTGTTCAATCTAGAACTTCCAGGCAATTCCCTCCTTGCATTAGCTGAATTCTCTTTTATGTGTTGTCTTTCCCAATGAGTGTGGAACGTCTTGGAGAGTAATGATCATCTCTGCTTATCTATTGAAAGATGTGAGGATCAAATGAGGTAATGGGTGTGAAAGCAATATGGAAATGTGAAATAACAGCAAAAACATACAATAAAAGCACCAGAAGCTAACACTGACCAGCAGAGCATCATTTTGTTGATGACCGCTTAGAATTTCAAGTTGGCGTTCCATCTTGTCGCCCTTTCACCATTCCCTAGCTAAATTCTTTTGGCCATAGCTCCCAAATCATGTCAATGTGTGATGGCAATGGGAACCAGAAATACTTGTACTAAGTACTTAGTATAATGCTTAATATTTTTTCATCCATTACCTAGGATCAGGTCTATTTTGTCCCTGTGGAGAAGATATTAGGAGTACTGATTGAAAACATAGGCAATGGTTATATTTTGGTATATGTGAGCATCCCTACATTTATGTGTATAGATGGGTATATACTGGGAGAAGGGGGACAGTCGTGATTTTTTTTACTGTGTATTACTGTGGCCATGAGTTTCCCCTCTGTTTCTTCATCTGTAAAATGAGGGGACCGGACTTGATAATCGCTAGGGTTCCTTCTAGTTTTCATATTCTTAACTCTATGATATTTTCACCATTGTTGTAGGGTGAATACAATTCCTTCATTCTTTCCTACCTAGTTTTCCCTCAGCTTTCCAATGACACCATGTAAAATATGTGTGGATGGCAGAAATATATCTGTAAATATGTTAAACGTTTCAAATTTCATTCTTTGAAGTATTTGAAATTCTTTTCCTATTACTCATTTTTCAAAACTGACTTCAGAAAATATAAAGAAATTACTGAGAGGCACTTAGGTGGCTCAGTGGATAGAGAACCAAGCGTGGAGACAGAAGGTCCCAGGTTCAAATGTGATCTCAGACACTTCTTAATTGTATGATGTGGAGAAAGTAAGTTAGCCCCATTTGCTTAGCTCTTACCTCTCTTCTGCCTTGGAAGAGATACTTAATATCAATTTTTTAAACTTTCTTTTTAAACCCTTACCTTCCATCTTAGAATCAATACTGTGTGTAGGTTCCAAGGCAGAAGAGTGGTAAGCGCTAGGCAATGGGGGTTGTGACTTGCCCAGGGTCACACAGCTAGGAAGTATCTGAGGTCATATTTGAACCCAGGGCCTCTAATTCTGGCTCTCAATCTGGTGAGCTACATAGCTACCCCCATCTAGAATCATTTCTTTTTTTTTTTGTAATTTTAAACATTATTTTATTTGGTCATTTCCAAACATTATTCACTGGAAACAAAGATAATTTTCTTTTCCTCCCCGCAACCCCTCCCACCATCTTTCCCTCTCCCATAGTCAACACACGATTCCACTGGTTATCACATGTATTCTTGACTCAAACCCATTTCCCTGTTGTTGGTATTTGCATTAGAGTGTCCATTTAGAGTCTCTCCTCAGTCATACCCTCAACCCCTGTAGTCAAGCAGTTGCTTTTCATCGGTGTTTTTACTCCCACAGTTTATCCTCTGCTTGTGGATAGTATTTTTTAGATCCCTGCAGATTGTTCAGGGACATTGCATTGCCACTAATGGAGAAGTCCATCAACTTCGATTGTACCACAATGTATCAGTTTCTGTGTACAATGTTTCCCTGGTTCTGCTCCTTTCGCTCTGCATCACTTCCTGGAGGTTGTTCCAGTCTCCATGGAATTCCTCTACTTTATTATTCCTTTTAGCACAATAGTATTCCATCACCCACATATACCACAATTTGTTCAGCCATTCCCCAATTGATGGGCATCCCCTCATTTTCCAATTTTTGGCCACCACAAAGAGCGCAGCTATGAATATTTTTGTACAAGTCTTTTTCCTTATTATTTCTTTGGGGTACAAACCCAGCAGTGCTATAGCTGGATCAAAGGGCAGACAGTCTTTTATCACCCTTTGGGCATAGTTCCAAATTGCCCTCCAGAATGGCTGGATCAATTCACAACTCCACCAGCAATGAATTAGTGTCCCCACTTTGCCACATCCACTCCAGCATTCATTACTTTCCATAGCTGTCATGTTAGCCAATCTGTTAGGTGTGAGGTGATACCTCAGAGTTGTTTTGGTTTGCATCTCTCTGATTATAAGAGATGTAGAGCTTTTTTTCATGTGCTTATTAATAGTTTTGCTTTCTTTGGCTGAGAACTGCCTGTTCATGTCCCTTGCCCATTTATCAATTGGAGAATGGCTTGATTTTTTGTACAATTGATTTAGTTCTTTGTAAATTTGAGTAATTAAACCTTTGTCAGAGGTTTTTATGAAGATTGTTTCCCAATTTGTTGCTACCCTTCTGATGTATTCCAGATTATTTATTTTGCATTTTGTAACTCTTTCTAATTCTTGCTTGGTTTTGAAGTCTTTCCCTTCCCAGAGGTCTGACATGTATGCTATTCTGTGTTTGCCTAATTTTTGTAGAGTTTCCTTCTTTATGTTCAAGTCATTCACCCATTTTGAATTTATCTTGGTGTAGGGCGTGAGGTGTTGATCTAAACCTAATCTTTCCCACACTGTCCTCCAATTTTCCCAGCAATTTTTATGAAATAGTGGATTTTTGTCCCCAAAGCTGGGATCTTTGGGTTTGTCATATACCGTCTTGCTGAGGTCGCTTGCCCCCAGTCTATTCCACTGATCCTCCTTTCTGTCTCTTAGCCAGTACCAAATTGTTTTGATGACCGCTGCTTTATAATATAGTCTGAGATCTGGGACTGCAAAACCCTTTTCCTTTGTATTTTTTTTTCATTATTTCCCTGGATATCCTTGATCTATTGTTCTTCCAAATGAACTTTGTTATGGTTTTTTCTAAATCAGTAAAAAAAAAATTTTGGAACTTCCATGGGTATGGCACTAAATAGATAGATGAGTTGGGGTAGGATGGTCATTTTTATTATATTGGCTCGTCCTATCCATGAGCAGTTAATGTTCTTCCAATTGTTCAAGTCTAGTTTTAGTTGTGTGGAAAGTGTTTTGTAGTTGTGTTTATATAGTTCCTGTGTTTGTCTCGGGAGATAGATTCCTAAGTATTTTATTTTGTCTGAGGTAATTTTGAATGGGATTTCTCTTTCTAGTTCTTGCTGCTGAGCTGTGTTGGAATTATATAGAAATGCTGATGACTTATGTGGGTTTATTTTGTTTTTTAATCCTGTTTTGTTATTTATCCTGCAACTTTGCTAAAGTTGTTGATTATTTCGATTAGCTTTTTGGTTGAATCTCTAGGATTCTTTAAGTAGACCATCATGTCATCTGCAAAGAGCAATAATTTGGTCTCCTCCTTGCCTATTTTAATGCCTTCAATTTCTTTTTCTTCTCTAATTGCTACTGCTATTGTTTCTGGTACAATGTCAAATAATAGAGGTGATAATGGGCATCCTTGTTTCACTCCTGATCTTAATGGGAATGGATTTAGTTTATCCCCATTGCAGATGATATTAGTTGATGGTTTTAGATATATGCTGTTTATTATTTTTAGGAACGACCCTTCTATTCCTATGCTTTATAGTGTTTTTAGTAGAAATGGGTGTTGTATTTTATCAAAGGCATTTTCTGCATCTATTGAGATAATCTTGTGGCTCTTGTTGGTTTGCTTGTTGATGTGGCCAATTATGTGGATAGTTTTCCTAATATTGAACCAGCCCTGAATCCCTGGTATAAATCCTACTTGATCATGGTGGATGACCCTTCTGATCACTTGCTGGAGTCTTTTTGCTAGTATCCTATTTAAGATTTTTGCATCTATATTCATTAGGGAGATTGGTCTATAGTTTTCTTTCTCTGTTTTTGACCTGCCTGGTTTTGGAATCAATACCATGTTTGTGTCGTAAAAGGAATTTGGTAGTGTAACAAGGGAATCACTTTAAAAGACTGATATATATTAATTTAAGGTCGCCAAGGAATCAGCTATGTAATTCCTAAATGAAAAACTCAAGTCAGCCGTCAGCCTTTTTTGGAGTTTAATTACAATAGGAGTAAGAAAGGAATTAGAGATAGAGAGAGAGAAAAAGGGAGAGAAGGGAATAGGGCTTAAATACCCCTTCTGTTTAGGCTGAGCCAAAAGGCCCAAGCCCTTAGATAGCTGGGGCAAAGAAAAGAGATCAGTCCCTATTACTCACATGTCCAAAATGGAGAAACAGTCTCATAGGCCCCCACCTTCAGCTTCCTTCAGAGCAAACCTTCTCAGAGCCACAGGAACCACACCGACCAACTCTCCCCCCTCCCCTGGAGTCTTCAGACCCCCTATCTTTTAGGAAACCATCCAAGTTCCTCCCCTCAGTTCTCCCATCTACCAATCACTCTTCATCAATTTCCCTGTGCCAATGGAGGCTCTAGCTTAACCCAGGACCACCCAGAGGTTTCTGGCTTTTGCACATGTCTGTTGAAGGTTATATTTTCAAATGATTAAATCTTTACTCCTTTGCTACAGCCCTTTCTAAATCCTGTTAACTTGAGTAGGGTAGAGATTGGAATAATTAAATTTTGATCTAGGCTGCAGCCCTTACTCAATCCTATTAGGACTGAATAGGGTGGAGATTTATTCCAAGTATCTCCATTGTATCAATTCTAAAATCAATCAAGACTCAAAGAAATTCCTGTTCTATGCTTAAGCATAGGTCAAAGTCCTTTCCATTGTTCAGCAAAAGGTTTCTGTCCTAAAGTAATCTTAAGAAGGGAAGAGAAGGAACCTCCCATGCCAATGGGGTTCCCATTCCAATAGACTATCAGTAAGAAATTTTCCAAGTATGAAATATCCCAATGGTGAAATTTCCAACATTTATAAGTCTAAGGAAATTTGAGGTTTACAGTAGAACTCCCTCTTTGCTTATTATGTCAAATAGTTTGTATAGTATTGGGATTAACTGTTCTCTGAATGTTTGATAGAATTCACTGGTGAATCCATCAGGCCCTGGGGATTTTTTCTTAGGAAGTTCTTTGATGGCTTGTTGGATTTCATTTTCTGATATGGGATTATTTAAGAATTCTATTTCCTCTTCTGTTAGTCTAGGCAGTTTGTATTTTTGTAAATATTCATCCATATCACCTAGGTTTGTATATTTATTGCCATATAGTTGGGCAAAGTAGTTTTTAATGATTGCCTTAATTTCCTCTTCATTGGAGGTGAGATCCCCCTTTTCATCCTTGATGCTGTTAATTTGCCTTTCTTATTTCCTTTTTTTTAATTAGATTGACAAGTACTTTCTCTATTTAGTCTGTTTTTTAAAGTACCAGCTTCTAGTCTTGTTTATTAGCTCAATAGTTCTGTCACTTTTGATTTTATTAATTTCTCCCTTAATTTTTAGGATCTCTAGTTTGGTTTTCTTCTGGGGGGTTTTAATTTGTTCATTCTCAAGTTTTTTGATTTGCATTTCCAATTCCTTGATCTCTGTCCTCCCTAATTTGTTAATATATGCACTCAGCGATATGAATTTTCCTCTAAGTACTGCCTTGGCTGCATCCCATAAGGTTTGAAAGGATGTCTCACCATTGTCATTTTCTTCAACGAAATTATTGTTTCTATGATTTCTTCTCTAACTATCCAATTTTGGAGTATCATATTATTTAATTTCCAATTAATTTTTGATTTGGGTCTCCATGTACCCTTGCCGATCAATATTTTAATTGCTTGTGGTCTGAAAAGGCTGCAGTTAATATTTCTGCTTTTCTGCATTTGAGTGCCATGTTTCTGTGACCTAGTGTATGATCTATTTTTGTGAATGTACCATGTGGTACTGAAAAGAAGGTGTATTCCTTTTTGTCCCTATTTATTTTTCTCCATATGTCTATTAACTCTAATTTTTCTAAGATTTCATTCACCTTTTACCTCTTTCTTGTTTATTTTTTGGTTTGATTTATCTAAATTTGATAGTGGTTGGTTCAAGTCTCCCACTAATATGGTTTTACTGTCTATTTCCTCCTTCAATTCTCCTAGTTTCTCTATTAAAAATTTGGATGCTATACCATTTGGTGCATACATGTTAATTAGTGATATTTCCTCATTGTCTATACTCCCTTTTAACAGAATATATTTACCTTCCCTATCCCTTTTGATCAGGTCTGTTTTTGCTTTGGCTTTGTCAGATATCATGATTGCAACTCCTGCCTTCTTTCTATCAGTTGAGGCCCCAAAGGTCTTACTCCAACCTTTAATTCTAACCTTGTGAGTGTCAACTGGCCTCATATATGTTTCTTGAAGACAACAAATGGTAGGGTTTTGGGTTCTAATCCAATCTGCTATTTGTCTACATTTTATGGGTGAGTTGATCCCATTCACGTTCAAAGTTATGATTGTCATTTGTGGATTCGCTGGCATTTTGATATCTTCCCCTAGTTCTGACCTTTCTTCTTTAGCTATCTCCTTTTGAACCAGTGATTTACTTTAGGTCAGTCCCCCTAGTCCCCTCCCTTGAGATGCTTCCCTTTCTATCCCCTCCCTTTTTATGCTCCCTTCCCCTCCCCCCTCTCCTTCCCTCCATTTTTATACTCCCTCCCCTCCCTCCTTAATTTTCCTTTCTTTCTTGCCCTAATGGATAAGATAGAATTCAGGATCCCACTGGATCTAGATGTTCTTCCCTCTCAGATTTGATTTCACTGAGAGTATGGTTTAAGTAATTCCACTTCACGCTCTCTTCCTCTCCTTCTCATATGAGAGTTCTTCCCTTCCCCTTCCCATGTGTATCTTTATATGGGAAAGATTATTCTGTTAAGTCCCCCCCATTTCTTGAAGTAAATCTTAGTGTTATTGACGGTTCCCCCCCCCTTTTCCTTTCTTTGCCCCCACTTTCCCCAAATCTTCTTAATGCCCCAATCTTTCCCTATGCATGTTTCCTCTAACTACTCTTATGATGCTACAATTTTTGAGAGTTACGCAAAACATTTTCCCCACATATTAATATATATAATTTGATATAAATGTAGTTCTTATAGAAGAGAGTTTGACTTAAAGAAAAAGATAAGATTTATCTCCTTTTCCCTTTCTTTCATATTTACCTCTTCATGTTTCTCTTGCTTTATGTGCTTGGATATCAAATTTTCCACTAAGTTCTGGTCTTTTCTTAGCAAATGCTTGGAAATCTTCTATTTTGTTGAATGCCCATACTTTCACCTGGAAGTATATAGTCAGTTTTGCTGGGTAGTTGATTCTTGGTTGGAGACCCAGCTCTCTTGCCTTTCTAAATATCGTGTTCCATGCTTTGCGGTCTCTTAGTGTGTTAGCCGCTAGGTCGTGTATGATCCTTATGGGAGCCCCCTTATATCTGAAGCTCCTCTTCTTGGCTTCTTGTAGGATTTTCTCCTTTTCGTGGAAGCTCTTGAATTTGGCAATTACATTCCTAGGGGTTGTCTTTTGGGGATTTAGTATAGAGGGTGTTCTATGAACCCTTTCTATTTCTATTTTGCCCCCTTGCTCCAGAACATGGGGGCAATTTTCTTTTATAATCTCCTGTAGAATAATATCCAGTTTGTTGTTTATCTCTGGTTTTTCTGGGAGACCAATAATTCGGAGGTTGTCTCTTCTCCCTCTGTTTTCCAAATCCGTGACTTTCTCAGTGAGATATTTTATGTTTTCTTCTAATTCATTAACTTTTTGGGTTTGCTTTATTGATTCTTGCTGTTTTATGATCTCACTTTCTTCGAGTTGCTTAATTCTGGTCGTTAGGGACTGGTTTTGCTTTTCAGCTTTGTCTACCTTTCTTTTGGATTCTTCGAGCTCTTTTTCCAATTGAGCAGTCTTATCTGTCAGACTGCTGATCTCTTTCTCCCATTTTTCTTTCCAGGTTTCCATCTTTTGGATAAGTTCCAGTTTGAGATCTTCCAGAGCTTGTTGATAGTTTCCATTTGGGGAGGCATGTTCTGATTTTTTTTTGGATTTCCTCCTCATTCTCCTCTTTTCCTTGGGTACTTCCACCATAAAAGTTTTCAATAGTCACTTTTTTCCCTTTCTTCCTGGAGGCTTGATTTTGGGCCATGTGAGCCATCCCTTTGGTGGTTTTATTCCCCTTTCCTTTTTGGTCTGGGGTCTGGGTGATATGGATGGGTTTTCTGTGAATTTAGGTTGCCTCAGACTAGTTCTTCCCAGCCTCTGAGGTTTCTTAGAGAGCTGGGCCCCTGATCACATCCAAACTGCCCAGGTGTTCAGCTCCACCCAGATAATCAGTGCGTGGTCTGCCCCTGGTGTTTAGCTCCGCCCAGATGCTCAGCACAACCGCCCTGAGTAAGGCTCCTCAGCCTGTGCTCAGCGCCGGGTTCTCCCGTGAAACCACTCTGAGACATTTTTTCCTGGCAGTCTCCAGATCCCAAGGACCCTGGAGTGCCCCCCCCCCCCCGAGACAGAGACGTTCCCCACTCACTCGCTGTCCCAGTGAGCGCTCAGGTAGCTCACTCTGGTTTGGTGGGGGAGGTGGGGGGGGGCAGGGAGGCTCAGTTCACGTTTCTGTGCAAGCTTTTCCTCCTTATTATAGTGTGGAAATGTTCAAACCCCATGTACCTTCACCTCTGTGGGGTACTGGGGAGTCCTGTTCCGCCAAAGGTGATTTTTATGCTCCTTTGATGTAGTCTATTTCGTTTGGTGCCGGGGAGAGGAAGCGTGTGGAGTCTAGATTGCAGCCATGATTACCCGGAAGTCCTAGAATCATTTCTAAGACAGAAGGTAATATTTTTTTAAAAGAAAAATAACTGGCTTCTGATGTTTTTTTTTATTATTATTTCACACTTATATATCACTTTCACATCCATTATCTCAATTGAACCTCACAGTAAACTTTTAAGGTACTCAAGGAGGGCTATTCCAATCTGTCAGATTTTTTAAGCCTCCTATAATGTGTGACAGAAACCTTGCTCTTTGGTCTTTAGCAGCACTCACAGTTGTGAGGGGATAACGAGGGACACAGTCAAGAGGGTTTTGCCACCAAATGTACCTCCTCAAAGGATCAAAGAGCAAATACAGAAAGGAAAATCTTGTAATCACCAGCAAACAAGGAGAAGAAAGTTTTCCATTGGGCTGGCTATTTGTGTGAGGCTTAAACTAATGGAAGAAGACAGCAGCTCCCTCAAACTGGAGAGCAAGAGGCCAGCCTCTGGGAGAAAGTGGGACCTGTCAGAAGCAAAGAGAACTTCTGGGCCAGGGAGGATGATGGAAGGAGGGCCAGGTGGGCTGGCACACTTCACACCTCAGTCTCTTGGCAGAAGGCTACAGCAGGACTCTCTATGTGGAAGAAGCTTCCTTCCAGAGAAAAAGAGTCTTGTTCTCGGAATGGCAAGGTGACATTGGGAAGCTAGAGAGGCTCCCTGGCTATGCAGCAGCCAGACCTATGCCTTTGTGTTCTCACTGCTCTCTAAAGCTGGAATGCTTTCCCCTCTTCCCTCACCTTTGCTGTTGAATTCCTACAGGCATACATATGTGTCAATTTTCAGTTTTATTTATCCCTTTTTGGGTTCATATTCACATATATTTATGTATATGTAAAATTTGCATATGTGCATATACACATATTTATGCGGCATGGGGTCAGCTTAGGTGGCCAAGTGGATAGAACACTGGGCCTGGAGTCAAAAAGCTTCAAGAACTTTGGGAGTTCAAATCTGGCTTCAGATACGTACTAGCTGTGTGACCTTGGACAAGTCACTACCCCCTGTTTGCCTTAATTTCCTCATCTGTCAAATAAACTGGAGAAGGAAATGGCAAAACACATCTTTGCTAATTAAACTCTAAAAGGGGTCATAAGGAGTTAGACATGACTTAATACAACAGAAAAACAAAAATGTCCACACGTGTCTACAAATAACAAATAAACATATACATATATATGTGTCATACATATATACGTATATATGTATAACACATGTGTTATACATGTATAACACATGTATACATATATGTATAACACATGTGTTATACATATATACGTATATATGTATATAATGTGATTTCATCAGCATTGGGAGCTCTCTGTGAGGAACTTCCTCTAACCAACACAGAGCATACCTTCTCTGACTCTTCCTATTTAGGATTTTCTTGTCAAAGATACTGGAGTGGTTTACCATTTCCTTCTCCAGATCTTTTGACAGATGAGGAAACTGATGTAAACTGGGTGAAGTGACTTGCTCAGGGTCACACAGTTAATAAGTGCCTAAAGTCACATTTAATCTCAGCTCTTCTTGATTCTAGGACTGGCATTCTATCCACTGCTCCACCTAGCTTGCCACATAGGCTTAGAGTAGGAATTTTTAATCTTACCTCTGGCAGTCTGATAAAGTCTATGGACTCCTTCCAAGAATAATGTTTTTAAATGTATTCAATAAAATAAATTGATACAATGTAAAGTGTATTGAAAAAATTAAATGATCAAAATATTGTGAATAATAAGTTTGTGAACTCCAGGTTAAGAACTTTTCTAATGAGCCTCATCCATTTTTTAATGTCTTATCTTAAAAGATTTTACCCAACTCAGACGCTCTCTCCTTGTGGGCAACAACCTTTGCCATCAGACCTCCTTCACAGAAAACTTTGCTTTACTCTGTTTTAGAGATCTTAAAGCTCTAGCTCTAGAGAAGCTACTGACATGAAGTCACATGTTTGGGAGAGATAAACCAATGAGTGTAAGTGTGTGTTAACGCCATATAAAACAGAAAGTTAGAAGGGTACATTGCATTTATTTGGTTCCATCAATTATAATCCTGTGCCCGTGTAATGCATGCCAAAATTTCACTTGAAAGTGCTCTGATTTCCATTTGTTATTTTTAACAAATACGAAATTCTATTCTGCATTATAAACATTATCCAATATTTTGCTCACCTTTCCAAATAAAGACATTTTAACATGAAGTGTATATGAATGTCAAAGATTTGTACAATGCCAATAAGAGAAGAGGATTTGGGGCCATCAATAAGTTGAGATTGGCTGCTAAGCCACTTTGGACAACATTTTGATTCAGGAACTATTTGGAAACAAATGGAGAATGTGTATATCTGGGAGTCTGTGTTGAAGAAGGTGAATTCTACCCTATTCAAGACCTTGGATGGCTCTATCCACACTGGATTCCAAGGACCTTCTCTTCATACACATCACTGGTCTCAGTTAGTGGACAGGACAGCCGTTCGGACTGACAGCTCCCTGGACTCCTGAGGCCTTTGTGACAGGGACAGCTATGTTGTTGATCGTGACCTTCTTCAGGCAGCCAAAGAATGGGTTTTGTACAGGCAGTCTCAGTGTTGTCAAGTTGGCTGAGAGAAGAAAAAGAAAGGCATTTAATGTATGATTTCTTTGGTTAAAATAATGGGCAAACTGTATTTTAAAAGTTTCTTCAGGGGGCAGCTGGGTAGCTCAGTGGATTGAGAACCAGGCCTAGAGACAGGAGGTCCTAGGTTCAAATCTGATCTCAGCCACTTCCTAGATGTGTGACCCTGGGCAAGTCACTTGACCCCCATAGCCTAGCCCTTCCCACTCTTCTGCCTTGGAGCCAATACAGAGTATTGACTCCAAGATGGAAGGTAAGGGTGTAAAAAAAGTTTCTTCAGATTCTGGTAGGAAAAAACAACCCAACTAAATAAAAATTATCAAGTCCCTCCTCTCTCTGATTTTCTGTAGGAGTAAATTAGGACCAAGAGGATTCTTTAAGCTCTTCAAGGAAGGTAAACAAATATTTCATAATTTTTGCCCCATGGGTTAACTACTGACACCTAACCTACTTTGGAGGAGAAATTGACTGATCAGGAGAGCAGAGAGACATGTGCAGACATTTAATATTTATTCTTTTTTTTAAGCCCTTACCTTCTATCTTAGAATCAATACTGTGTATTGGTTCCAAGGCAGAAGAGTTGTAAGGTCTAGGCAATGAAGGTTAAGTGACTTGCCCAGAGTCACACAGCCAGGAAGTGTCTAAGGCCAGATTTGAAATCAGGACACCTGTCTCTATGCTTGGCTCTCAATATACTGAGCTTAGCTGTCCATTTAATATTTATTTATTAATAAATAATATTTATTCTGATCATCTGTGCCATTATTTTCAACTTCACTGTTATAGGCATCAGAGAATATCAGTTCAAATCCCACTTCAGATGCCTACTGCCTATGTGTTTGGTGACAAACCACTTAACATTCTGTGAGTTTTAAAATTAATAATCAATAACTAAATATTATATTTTATAAAGTTTATTAATAATAACTAGGTCAAAAGAACTGCCTGACTTCAGCCCAGTCACAGGTCCAAGAGAGGAAGAGGGAGGAGTTACAGCTATTTAAATACAATCACGCAAAATGAAGGGATGCAGGAAAAGGGAATTTTGGGAAATATTAAGGGACTTCTGGGGGATGAAGTCCAAAGGCTCAAAATCTCCATTTGTACAATTCTAAGGCCTCAGTTTCTTCATCTGTAAAATGAAAAATTTGGAATAGATAGATTTTGATATCCCTTTTAGCTCTAGGGTACTATGATCCCATACCATGCTCACATTTTAGCTTATCTGAGTCTCTTGTTTTTGATTCTGCAGTGTGCACCAGCTCCTTAGGGGAGAACTGATCACTCAGAATGAGGGGCTCCTTTCCTTCATCCCCCCTCCCAATCCACTATTCTAATTAATATGCTACTGAATCCAGTTCCTTACAGTTCTCAAAAAGGCACTGAGAGAGAACGGTTGTGGTGTTGTATCAGCAGCAATTTGAACAAACAAATACAAGGACATCACCAGTATGACCCTAGCTCCCAACCTGTGGTCCTTCTCTATTACACTGGAACCTCAACATCTCCAAACCCCAAGCACTCCTCAGGAAACCAACACATGGCTACTCTTGGCATCTAGTCACGGATCCATAAATCTAGTAACTAGATTGATGTGATTGTCTGAGGAGGTGAAAGGAAGCCAATATAATCAGGCTGAAGAGGAGTCACCTGGGATGCCTCCCAAATACAGAGGCTGTTGGTTGCTGCCAGGCAAGGAAGGGAGCTGTCCAGTCTCGGAGCTGCTATCTGTGTCCAGGTCCAGCTGCAGCAGATTCTGCTTTAGAGTGACTGTGTGGAAAATGAAGCCAGTCAGTTACATTTCCTGAGACGAGGCTTCCCTGCGTGGGAGTCACCCCTTGAACTGTGATACCAATTTGGCCAGTACATGTTTTATTTATAGTTGCCGTGTGGAAACATGGTTTTCAATAATTGACTCCAAATTCATCCTGACACAAAAAAGATTGCTCAGTATAAACTGCTGAACCCCACCTGTGACCCCAAACAAAAATGTCTGCCATGTTAACAATCTCATAATTACTACATGGGATGATGAACAGTGAAATGAGTAGAAGCAAGAGAACATCATACACAGCGATGGAATTAATGCTGGAAGAATCAACTGTGAATGTTACCTCCAGATTGCGAACTGAAAGGTGAAAACATGAAAGACTTAATTTGTAGCAACATGTCAGTCTCCCAGAGGATACCTTCTGTGATGTGGGGAGGGTGCAGAGGGGCTGGGACATTAGTGAATGGGGTTTATTGTGTAGATAGGAAGAAAAATGAATGAAACATAAAAGAGATTTGTAACTTCATTTATGTGCAATCTTTTTCTTTGTATATGGAAATGCTTATTCTGTTTTATTTTGTAAAATTTGGAAACATTTTAATGAAGAAATTAAAAATAATCTCATAAATATTATGTTATCAAAGAAGGCCTCTTTGAGCTAGCAATAAATAAAGAAAAGATTCTGATTGAAACTCCCTCCAAATTACCAGCATAAATTAATATATATTATATATATTTGAAATTATATAGGAATATGTTGTATATATACATATATATCGACACATAAACACATGCAGAGGTAATACGGCATAGTGGATAGAGCACTGGCCATGGAGTTAGAAAGATTTGGAGTCAAATTCTGGCTGTGTGACCCTGGGCAAATTATTTAACCTTGTAGGGTCCCAAGTCATTCTCTAGCTATAGGTTATAGAATAGGCAGTGGCTTACACTGGTGGAGGAAAAGTCTCACCAGGAGTTCCCCATCCTGATGAAACCACAGGGTAAAATATAGGTACATGTGTGTATGTATGTGTATGTGTGTGTATATATATATATATATATATATATATATATATATATACAGAGAAAGAGAGAGAGAGAGAGAGAGAGAGATGATCCCATCTAGTCACTTATGTTGGTGCATCCATATGTGTATGTAAATGGTACACAGGCAGGGGGTTTAGAAGCTAATACTGATGATGGGTCACAATTGAGTAGCAATTTTCAGGCTGACCAAGAGCTTTTCTTACAACAACCCTGAACCCTGGGCAGTGCAAGTATCTGTTACCCCCATTTTCCCGATGAGGAACCAGAAGCTCTTTGAATTGTCAAAGCTCTGATTTCATCCCAAACCCTTGTTTCCAAGACAAAGTCGCTCTCCACATTAGCACACTTCCATGAACTAATGTTGCCTATGTTACTTTTATTTTCATTCTAAGGGTTTGCTTATTTATTTAATTGTCCTCGTTAATGGCTCAGAGCATGCCCAAAAGGTTGTTTATTTTTTTAAATTTTAAAGCAAAAATCCCACTGCAAAACAAGATGTGCTTCCCAACAATTATCCTTAGAAACACAGAGCTGATCTGGTGTGGTGGAGAGAGGATTGAATTTATTGTCAAAAGACCTTTATTATAGTGCCAGCACTGATATTAATTAGCTGTGTAGGGGCAGTTTGGTGGGTCAATGGATAAAGAGCCAGACCTAGAGATAGCAGGGCCTGGGTTCTGATCTGGCCTCAGATACTTCCTAGCTGAGTCTAAGTAATTTTAAAAAAATATTGAAAACAATAAAATAAAATAATTAATTATTAAATTAATTAAAATATAAAATATATTTAAAAGAATATTGTATAATATAATTTAATATAAAATATATAAGTATACAAAATATATGTACATAAACATATATGTATATAAATATATATAACTTTTACCTTTCAACTTAGAATCAATACTATGTATTAGTTCCAAGGCAGTAGAGTGGTAAGGGCTAGGCAATGGGGGTCAAATGACTTACCCAGGGTCATACCACTGGGAAGTATCTGGGGTCACATTTTAACCTAGGACTTCTAGTCTCTAGGCCTGGCCTTCAATCCACTGAGATACCCAGCTGTCCCCTTTAAAATATATATTTTAAAAAATTACCTAGCCCTTATATTTCTTGATACTTGGTATTGATTCTAAGAGAGAAGGTAAGGATTTTTAAAAAAAATTAGCTGTGTAACCTTGGGCAAGCCAGTTCACATTCCTGAACCTCATTTTCCTCATTTGTATAATAGGAGTTATAAAGCTTGCATTATCTGACTTAATGAGATCACTGTGAGCAGTCTCTATAAATATGAGCTGTTCTTTGAATCCACTTGCCTGGTTCAAATATTATATTAATGTAAAAAGAGAAAAAAGAAATAGCATTCTTAAGTAATTCATATACTTTTTAAAAAACCCTTACCTTCTGTCTTAGAATCACTATTATGTATTGGTCCAAAGTAGAACAGCCATAAGGGTTGGGCAATGGGGGTTAAGTGATTTGCCCAGGGTCACACAGCTAAGAAGATCTGAGGCTGGATCTGAACCCAGGACCTCCTGTCTCTTGGTCTGGCTCTTATCCACTGACACATCTGGATGCCCCCCAAATACATCATTTAGAGGCTTAGGACAGAAACACAGTCTTTCTTTACCCTCCTCAGTGCTGGTAGATACTGATGGAGTTGGTGGGCATTAGCATTAACTTAAAAAGTCCCAAATTCTTTAAAAAGTTTTAAAATAATTCATTTTGAAATGGGAAGTCAATTTCCTTAGCATCTGCTTCCATACCTGCCACAGAGTGCCACTGTCCATCACACAGAGATTGCTGGGGTGTGACTGATGTCAGCATCTCACCAGCCCCACTGCCAACAGAAGCGGTGACCTGAAACACACAAGGACTTTTACCATTAGTTCTTCCATGCAGAGAAGAGGTTTTCCAGGTTCCATCCTTCTCACTCCATTCATTCCACTGCCTGAACTTAGGAACAGACCAGGTATTAAGCACATAAGAGTGATTAGAGGGGGCAGTTAGGTGGCTCAGTGGTCTGAAAGCCAGGCCTTGAGGCAGGAGGTCCTGGGTTCAAATTTGACCTCAGCTGTGGGACCCTGGGCAAGTCACTTAACCCCCCTTGCCTAGTCCTTACTGCATTTCTGCCTTGTAACCAATACACACTAATGATTCTAAGACAGAAGTTAAGGGTTTGAAAAAAAGTGATTACAAAGTATCTACACCTTGGGCTTACTCCTCACATTGCATACACCCCCTGTCCAGTGCTAAATAAGGTGGCTCCAGTACTGAAGAATGACCAATGATGTAGAGCAATAGTGCCATTCTTATCTAGTAATGATGCTTTCATTTGCTCCTTGATAGGTAAGTTAGTAGGCAGGGTCCTCCTGCAATTTATACCCAAGCACATCTGGCTTTGCATCCATCTGCCAGTGAGATTTATAGGCAAAAAGTGCTGCTATCTGGAGTAGGTGGAAGGTGTAGGCAGCCAGTTAAGATAAAGATGCCAAAAGAATATCTTGTGTTTTTAGGGTAGTGTTTCTTTCTTTCTTTTTTAACCCTTACCTTCCATCTTAGAATCAATACTGTTTATTGGTTCCAAGGCAGAAGAGTGGTAAGGGCTAGCCAAGGGGAGTTAAGTGACATATTCAGGGCACACAGCTAAGAAGTGTCTTAGGTCACATTTGAACCCAAGACATCCCATCTCTAGTCCTACTTCTCAATCCACTGAGCCATCCAGCTGCCCCCATATGGTGGCTTTTCTTTTTTTTTTTTTTAATTTAATTTAATTTTTAAAAATTTCCCATGGTTACATGATTCTTGTTGTCTCCCTCCCTTCTTTCTTCCTCTTCCCAGAGATGACAAGAAATTTCACTGGGATATACATATATTATCATGGTGGCTTTTCTTGAGAAGATTAAACATTCTTTCTAGGCATTACTGACAGCATACCAAGTTTCTAAGCATGGAAAACTGGTGCAATAAGTATTTTTACATATTATTAATATAAAATCAACATACAGTTAGATGAGATGACCTTTTTTGATCTAAATAACCTATGCCATTGCTTTTCTTCAAGTTGAGAGTTCTTGATTTTGTTTGTGGTTCATCCTTTCATAGCTAGGAGCTCTCCCAGTTGACAGAAGGCTTTAAAGAAGGAGCATTCATTGCAAGGGGAATGAGAGAACCCATTTCCATTTCTGGACAGATTTAAATACTGAGGCACTTTTCCTTACATGTATGTCTTTATAGTTTTTACTCATTACTGCTAGTTTTTCCCTCTGTAATCAAACAAAGCAAGTCTGATTGCTCTTTTGTGTGACAGCCCTCAAAAACTTGAAAAGAGCTATAATGCCCTTCCTCCTATCAAACCTTCTTTTCTCTAGGTTTGCTGCTGTTGGTGGCAGTGTCTAGTCATGTCCAACTCTTTGTGACCCCAATTGGAGTCCTTTTGGCCAGGATTTGTCATTCCTTTCTCCAGCTCATTTTTAAAGATAAAGAAACTAAGGCAAACAAGGTTAAGAGACTTGCCCAGGTCACACAGCTAGGAAGTGTTTGAGGACAGATTTGAACCCAGGATCCTCCCATCGTTAGGCCTGGCTATCAGTCCACTGAACCACCTCTCACCCTCCAACCCTCTTGGAGTGTTTCTTTTTGCCATTGTATCCTGTACTTTGAACAAAGTGATGTTTAAAATGCCTCTTGACTTATTGCACATACTGCACAAATTAGGGGTCCTTCACTGTGTTGGGTACTGTCCTCTGGACCATTATCAATGCCATTTCTAAAATGCAGTCCCCAGAACTGAATCCAAGAGCAATAGGGGCTGATTTCTGAGTAAAGATGTGATATAATGTAGTTCACGAGCAGGTTTGATTCACCAACTCTTATTAAAGAGTTACAAAGGGATTATTATCTACACTTCACAGAGGAGAAAGCACAGAATAGGAATATTAAGTAATTTAATAAAGAAAATAGTTCCCTAAACTCCACGGCTATTACTCTGATCTCTCCCACACACTTGTCAATCACAGCCTTTTGGAAATGGACTCCAGTTTTATCCAGAGTCAATGTGCTCTTCCCATTCCAACAGAATGGAAGTAAGACTGTTACTCACCTTTCCTTCCTCCATATAAACACTTAAATGCTTTCCAGGTTGACTTCCAGTATGCATTAAGAGTCCAGTGAGACTTCTTGGGCGAATACTGAAAATGATCTTGAATTCTTTTCCTACCATCCAGGAGTTATCTTTTGAAAATAAAAATTGTTACAAATTGTTTATCAAAGTGCTCAAATAACAAAGTGGGTAAATTCAATATTCAGAGACGGAAACTCCATGCAGCTATTCCTTACCAAAGCTGATGTGCCCGCCATCTTGGGAGAAATACATCCCTTTCTCGAGAGGGCCACCCAAACAGGGGGTTACCCCAAAGTTCTGAGAGGGAGTGTCCAAGGCCTTTCCATCCAACTGAAAGTTCCTCAGGCATCCTATAAAGCTGCTTTTGGGGAGACTCTGAAAATATTTGGATAAAAAAGGGAACCCAAATTAAAGGAATGAACAGCTCTAAATGATGTATATAGCATTAGCAAGAGGAAGGTCAAGGATGGCTTGATAGAATAAAAAGGATGAATAAATAAGGGATGATTGGAGTTGACTGTTGGGAAGTGTCTGTCTCTTGTCCTATATATAGATTAACTATGCAATGCACATGTGGATAGAAATGCTAGATATAAACATATATGCAAAGGAATATGGTCCTATATATAGATGTATACATTTAGAGAGCTACACATATATCCATAATATATATTATAACATATACATGCAAACCTACAGAGTTTAATATTCACAAGCACATTTATACAGATGTGTCCTTTTTCTAAACATACACACAGGAGGCAAGATGGATAACATGATAGACTTCTTTCCTACAACTCTAGCTCCTGCCACCTTACTTCCTTGAAGGTACAAAACATCTTTGAGATTTTCTTCTGACGGAGTTAGAGGTTAATGAAAAGCAGTTCTGGTGTATGAAAAGGGGGCCAGTGAATCACAAAGTTCTAAAAATATCAAGTGGAAAGCTGCTAACCACACCATCAAATACAGTCCTCATACTTCATAAATGTTCTACAATTAAATTAGAAGCCAAATGAGGATGTTATGTACCATTGGAATAGTTTGAGTTATTGAAAAACATTCATTAAACCCAGTGGGTGTCTGTTGTGAAGAGAGTTAGATGCAATTTACAGACATTCACTGGCATTAACCCTCTTTTTGTAATGAAATCAATGAGAAATATGCACCTCTGACTATAATGGGGTCAATAAGAAATGCGGACTATCTTATCATGGATGCTATGCCCCACCTAAAAAGGGCATCGCCATGAAAAGGCTCATTGGCTTTGGGGGGGGGAGGAAGGAAGAGGGGAGGGAAAGAACATGAATCATGTAATTATGGGAAAATATTCTAAATTAATTAAATAATTTTATTAAAAAAATAAAAAGTGTATCATTAATAAATAGCCAAATCACAGTAGGCTAAATGAAAGAAGAACAAATGATCTTAGGGGTACATTGTTCGTTCAATCCTTCATTCAGAATAGGTACTGAATAAATGCTGAACCAGAAGGAACAAACATTCACAGTCAGAGAAGGCACCCCAGTGGATGTGATACTTGAAGTGGAATGGCTAGATTCTGGGGGAGTGAGTTCCCTGTCACAGGAGATCTATAAGCAGAGACTCAATGATGCCATGTTGAGGGTGTTGCAAAGCAGATTTTCCTTTAGGTATGGGCCACGGCCCAGTCCATATGAACTCTGAAGTCCCTTCCTATTCTGAAATCCTGTAGCCAATTTGGCATCAGTGCCATGGACAAGATACACTGTCCTGCTAAGGTCAGTCAACTGTTTGAATCCCTATGGCACTAAACCTTCCCCCCAATAAAAATATCCTGTTCATATGGCATAACATCACTTGCTGAATGAGAATCTATATTCAAATCCATCAGGATTCAAATTCCTTGTGGCTGACCACAATTTTAAATTAATGATATCATTATGCTCCCTAAGGGCTGTCTATAATATTGAGTAACCAAGGGCCCTGAGGTGTCCCAGCATGATGCGCTGAACCAATGAGTTATGGATGGGCTAGGAGGAAATCTTTGTTCTGTTCTTGCATTTCCTAGAGGCAGTAAGAACTCCAGCCAGCACAGCCATCATGGGGATGCTGTCCCCATTATGGCACTATTTTGATTGACCTGATGAGTGCCTTAGGAATGCAAAGGGTGGAAGAAAGAACTTCCCTGGGAGTAGAATTTGAGGTTTATGGACACATACTAGATATTTTTCTTAAACCCAGTAATCTAGAAATAAGTCATTATATATCATGATTATGGTTATAATTATTACATATCTGGAATATTTTCTAATTTCCCAAAGCAGAAATATTCACCTTCAGTTTCACCTGAGGAGAGGCCCCAAGGTAGATGGGGGGTGTGACAGTAAAGAAAGAATTTCCAGCCAGGCTTCCTTCCTGGATCTTTAGACCATCTATGATGAAATGAACTTTGCTTCCCTTATGCCCAAACATGACCTTAGAGAGAAAGAGAAATAAAACATCCAGATTGAGATTTATCTTTGACTAGGCAGCTGGAGCTGAACTCTGCTAATAGTCACTAGAATCAAAAAGAGAAAAAAAGCTTTTTTTTTTTTTTGTGGTACTTCAGATATCTGAGTGGTGTGACTTGCCCATTGTCCCTAAGCCAGTCAGTATCAAAGCTGGGACTGGAATCCCAGGGTCGTGAATCGAGCTCTACTCCCCTTTTTGGTCTGCCATGCCCGTGGACGTTCTGCTTTCTTGTAAGAGAGGCAATGTGGTATGGGAACTGAGATGGATATCAGGATATTCTGGTCCCACCAATACCAGTAAGCCAGTTATTAAACAACATCTTCAGGAAGAAGAGAGGGTTGGAGGAGATGGTGTCTATCTGGGATGTACTTGGTAAATGTTTAACAACTAGGGCTCCACCCCATCATATTGCAAAAATATGTATGACACACTTTTAAGTTCAATCTGCATCAACAGTTTTATTCATCACCCTCTTAAGCCCAGATAATCAACAAAACAATAAATCAAACCCTCATTTGGTAGTGTTTGCTGATTTCTGAGGGATAAATGCTCACACAGAAAATATAACAATTCACTCTTGTAAATTGGTTTCACTTGGCTCCAGGGCACCATCATTAATATTTTATACAACTAGAAATCAGGGGAGGCCTTGCATAGTAGATGAGATTATGAAAGCTGCCTGAATGGGGGAAGGGAGAGGGTTTAAGAAGCTGTGGGGAGGACATCTCAGGATATAGGGGTACAACTGGACAGAGACAGTATTACATCACTTTGCCTAGATGGAGGGGGTCAGCTTAGAGAAGCAGGGTAGTAGGTGTAGTATGTGGGTGGCACAGTGGGAAGAGTGTGGGACATAGATTCAGGATAAGGATATAGCTTGGGACCATGGCTAGGGTCCAAATTTGAAATCTGGAAGATCTGAGTGAGAATCATGCCTCTGGCGTTTACTAGCTATGGCATGTTACTTAATTTTCTTTAAACTTAGGTTTTGGGGGCAGCTGAATGGCTTAGTGGATTGAGAAGAGGACTAGAGATGGAAGGTCCTGGGTTCAAATCTGGCCTCAGGGCATTTCCTAGCTGTGTGATCCTGGGCAAGTCCTTTAACTCCCATTGCCTAGCCCTTACCACTCTTCTGCCTTGGAATTTATATATAGTATTGTTTCTAAGGTAGGAGGTAAGGATTTAAAAAACAAACAAAAAAACACCCTTGAATTTCCTTATCTATAAAATAAGAGAGTTGAACTATATAACCTCTGAAGTCTCTTTTAGTTTGGGACCTATGAGTCTGTGATCTTATATTAGCTATGTGACTAGGGGCAAGTTATATAATTTCTGAGACTTGGTTTTCTCGTCTATAAATTGGGTATAATAAGACCTGTCTCATAAGGTTGTATTAAAGCAAGATAATTTATGTAAGGAATTTTGTAAATCTTAAAAGTGCACTATATATTTTTATATACATATATATGTACATATATATTCTAAAAGTGCCAGCTATTGTTATTATCATCATCATCATCATCATCATCATCATCATCATCATTATTCTGACCTAGGAATTAGGAAAAGACAGGGGAGGTGGGTCTGATCAAAGGGTCTGGGGAATACAAAAATTTCCCATCCTGGAATCTACTATAACATTAAAATTTCATAAGCTTCTTAGTATTGAGAAAAAAGTTACATAGATACAATGTGTTAAATATTTAAAACAATAAATGTATGGAAAGGCGTAATATTGCCTCTTATTGGTCCTCATCAGGCCTCCAGGCACAGGACCTATTCGTAGTGGTTGAGTTACTGGCTTGTTTTCCTCTTTAAAGTATGGGGGTGTTGGGGCTGTGAAGGGTGGCATCAGTAGTGCACATTTTTCAGTGGTTTGGGCTATAAAATTTCCACTGTTAAATAGCTCTTACCGTGTGCCATTTCCCATCATTGAGTTTCTCTTTGGTCTTCATTCTTAATTTCTTTCCTTCTGCCTTCAGCAAAAAGATAATGCGTCCCTTTGAAAAGTAAAGCACCATGAAGGAGCTCTTACTTCCTACAAAAAACACCAGTCCTGGGGCAGTGGAAGTTGTCTGTATATCCACAGCAAAGTCTGACCTGTAAAGGAAAGAGAGAGCCAGAGGGTGAGTGTGCAGCCTCTCACTGGCTCTCATAAACACTGGCAACTACGAGAACAAAGGGGAGGCCAATAAGAAGCACAGACAAGCAGGATAGCTTTAAAAGCTATCAAATACCCAAAAAGGAAACCATACTGTACATGACAGAAGTCTGCCAGTTTCATGTACCATTTTCTTTTTTTTTTGTTCTACTATGTATGTGCAAATGCTTATCAGAATGAAAATAAGTTTTATTCAAAAAATTAATTTGTAGAAACCTCCAGGAAAGCAAATAATCAGAGGCAGGAAGTGATTTCCCTCTAAAATAACAAAAAATAATTTGCATTTATGTAGAATTTAAGGGATTTCAAAGTGCTGTACAAATATTGTATGATTTTACCCTCAAAATAGCTTTAGGAAGGGTTTATTCCCATCTTATTGATAAGGAACCTGAGGCAGTGTTAAGTGACTTGTCCAAGATCACAAAGCCAGTAGGTGTCTCCCTGACTTTGGAGATGAGTAAATGAATAATTTTATTTAGGGCAGCTAAGTGGCAGAGTAGTTAGAGCCAGGCCTGGAGTCCAGGTGACTCATCTTCTTGAGTTCAAATCTGGCTTCAGATACATCCTAGCTGTGTGACCCTGAGCAAGTCACTTAAACCCTGTTTTCCTTATCTATAAAATGAATTGGAGAAGGAAATAGTAAACCACTTCAATATCTTTGCCAAGAAAACCCCAAAAGGGATCATGAAGAGTGTTCTTTTCACATGAAAGAACTGAACAACTACAAATGAATGCTACAAAACTGAGGTGCATCCCATCAACTGATGAGCATCAAAAATAAAATGTGTTTTATGGTAAAGCTGTATCTTAAAGAAGCAGTTTTTTGCTTCCAAGGTAAATTCAGAGACAGATCCAGATAACTGGGATATTACATTCTGTTGTATAGTTATGGTTCCCATTAACACAAATAATAATCATCAATGGCCCTTATTGTTGGGGGGGGGGGACTATGCAGAATTAAATCAGCTAAACTTTTTCACCCACGTTGCCTTGGGGCTAAACTAATTGTATGGTATATCAAATAAGAAGGTAGAAGAAGATTCCCATCAAATGAGAAGAGGTAACAGAGAGGGGTTGAATAAGAACAAGAGGTCTTAGCTATAAAAAAATGCTTGCATCTTCCTGAGAAAGTAAATAACCCCAGAGTGGTGCCAGTATTTGGAGCTGAAGAATGATTTAAAAGTAAGTCTACTGAAGACTGGCTATCCCTCCCCTCCATTTCAGTTTTGATTTTATAAATAGGGGAGAACTATTGGGGAGCCAGAACTCTGGCATGCTCCTTATAATAATAGCTCATGTTTAGGTTTCATCATTTACCAGGCAATTTCTACACAACACTCCAATTCTTTATATTTGCTAGGGATATGAAGCCTCAATATGCTATATAATTAATAGCTCTCTGGTCTTGGGAAAGTTATAATTTCCCCATCTGTAAAATGGGAATAAAGATACTTACCTTATTTACATTGACAAGTTGTTGTATGGACCAAAAGACAGTGTATATAAAGTGCTTCATGGATCTTAAAGTGTTGTATGAATTCAGTTCGGTTATTTTTCAGACATATCTGATTCTTTTTGACCTCATTTGGGGTTTCTTGGCAAAGATCCTGGAAGTGGTTTGCCATTTCTTTCTCCAGCTCATTTGTAAAGATGAGGAAATAGAGGCAAACAGGGTAAAGTGACTTGCTCAGGGTCATGCAGCTAGTAAGTGTCTGGAAGCAAATTTGAACTCGGGAAGATGAATTTTACTGCCTTGAGGCCTGGTGCTCTATCCACTGTGCTGCCTTGTTGCCCCTCCTTCATTAAGCTATCCCTCATTTTCATCCTTCTCTTCACTGTTACAAGTTAGCTTATCTTGACCCCCTCTTCTGTAGAGGAGAAAAGAAAGACAGTCACCGCCATTCCCTTCTCAAAAGCTCTAAGAACTTGCTGTAGCTGTGGTTATCTGGGAGGTGAACCTCAGATGGCCCCAGCAGCCTTACACCTGATGTGAGAACACTCTCACTTTTCTGTGTATGTGATGTTTTATTTCCATGAGACTGTAAGCAACTTGAAAGCAGAGACTGCTTCATTTGTTTTTGTATCTCCAATACCTAATGGTGCCAGAGCAAGTACTTAAAAATGTTTGTAGAATTAAATAGAATTCAGTGATTGGAGAGCCAGGTCTGGAGATGAGAGGTTCTGGGTTCCAATCTGACCCCAGGCACATCCCATGTGACCCTAGTCAAGCCACTTAACTCCCACTGCCTAACCCTTACTATTCTTTTCCCCTGGAACAAATACTTGGTACTGATTCTATGACAGAAGGTGACAGTTGAAAAAAAATAGAATTAAGTGGAATTGAAATTTCAAACTGTGTAGGCGATATCAGCCATGGCATTAGATGAAATAGCATTGTGTAGTTCTTTGCAAACCTTAAAGCGCTTTATAAATGCTATTATTATGATCACCATTATTATTATTTCAACTGGAAAGTGATTCCATTGGAAAAGGGAATTCTCCAACTCCCTCTACCAATGCAGACTGGCATGGGAGCTGCAGATTAGAGTCTGCAAGGGTTGCTTGGGATATGAAGAGCTTAAAGGACTTGCCCAGGGCTCATGCTGCCAGTATTTGTCAGAGACAGGGTTTGAACTCAGTTCCTCCTGACTCTTCATCCACTGTCACATTTCCTCTCTTTTTAATATACATATACCTGTCCCAATAAGAATTTCTGATTTTTTAAATGAAAAAGATCTTTCCCCCACTTTAACTTAGTGTGCCATATTGGTTCACTCCTTTCTCATTGATAGAAACAAAAGTTGCCACCACAAAGAAGTGAAGATACTTTGTCTAAAAATGATCTGTTTGAAAATTATTCTACTGAAAACTGATTTCTCTTTGAATATAAAATGCAGGACAAGGGGAGCAAATGCTTTCTTAGAAGCAAATTGCAATCTGGAAATGAAATACAATTATTTCTAGATCACTCCCATTTCTAAACTAGGGATGGGGGCTGAAGTCAGCCCTTAAAATGTTTTTATTCCAACTATGAGGAACTCATTGTAGACATTCTTGGTACTTATCCCTTGCAGACAATCTGCTCAGTAGCAGTCCATCTCTCTTGACATAAGACTGTAGGTTCCTTTGGGCAGTTAGCTGGCTTGGTGGAGAGAGAGCCAGGTCTGGAGTTGGGAGGACCTGGGTTCAAATGTGACCTCAGATAACTCCTAGTTATGTGCCTAGCTCTTGCCCTTCTGTCTCAGAGTTGCTACTAAGACAAAAAGAAAGTAAGAGGTTATAAAAGAGAATGTAAGCTTCTTGAAGTCAAAGATTTGTTTCTCTCTGTATCCTTTGAAACACTACCTGGAACACAGTGTTTAATAAATGCCTGTTGGTTGATTAAAGAGCCAGTCCCCCTTTCATTCTCTCATTAAATAGTTATGAAGAACCTTTTCCATTTCCCTGTTTTAGGGTTCTAAGAATCATGGCTGAATTCTTGGATTAAGTTAGGGTAAAACAAAATAGCAAACCTTTATACCAATACCTGTCTTTCAGTATCTCCTCAGGCAATGTGTACGACAAGTGGCTGGTGGGACTGTCCCCAAATTGATAAGCCCCTTTAGAAGCCTGGGACTGAGACCACTCAAGGCAGTGCTGGGCAACTGTCTGAACCTTTTTCTTCATCAGGGAGGCAGGACGCATATCCTGCTGTAGCTGCACAAAAGGATGGGGGAGAATAAGAGCTAATGTTTGAGGTAAGATAGTTCTTGTAGTTTAATATTTACTTAATCAGGTTTTTCTCACATGCCACCCAGTGACTCTTATAGTTCATTTCTCCATAAGAGAAGTTTAACAACTGCAGAAAGCAAAGGAGAAGATTGTTGAGGCTCAACAAATCACACAGCCCAAGAACGACCAAGCTAGGATCAGACTTCATCATACCGTTGGGCTTCTAGGATGTCATTTGCCTTCTAAGCTATGTTCCTTCCCTTTTTTCAAAGATATTGCTAACATGAAGTTAGAATCACAGTTAATGGGAGTGTTTTGGGATCCTTTTGCCACCTGATTTCTCTATTTTTAGTAAAGGTATTGCCCTTCTCACAGTCATCAAGACTCAAAACTGTAGCTATTCTGACCTCTTTGTTTTCTCTCTCTCCCTCATCCAATCAGGAGCCAAGTCTAGGGAGTCTGCCTTCTGCCAAAGTTGATGTAGTAACAATATGGACAATGTTGGAAAAAAAAGAAGAAGAATCCAGGCAAGCACTTTCTTCATAACAATCTAATTTGTAGATGAGGTAATTAAGGTTCAAAACATTTCTGTATGTCAAAAAGACAGAGATAGAGAGAAAGAGACAGGGAAACAGAGTGAAAGAAAGGAGGGAAAGAGAAAGAGGAGAGACAGTAAGAGAAAGAGAGAGGAGAGAAAATAGAAAAAGTGAGAAAGAAAGAGAAGAGAGAGGGAAAGGGTAGGAGAGAGGGGCAGGGGGGGGGGAGGTATCCAAACTCCATTTTTCTCATTTACTGAAAAGGGACAAGACTGGCTCATGGTCATATTATAAATCTAGGGCTATAACTCAGGTACCCTAGCTAAGCCCCTAATCCATCACTGGACCCACTCTGAGGCTTTCAATCTTCCCCCTGGGTATAAAGTAGGTCATTGACTTTTCAGTCTCTATTAGCATCTAGGCAATAAATGCAAACACTTGAACCTCTAGAAGAGGAAGCCTGTGGAGTGAGAGAAAGCAAAGTTGATGGCTGTGATGCTTACCCTATCAATGTTGAATGTCCTGGATGTGCTGAGCTTTGCTGAGCTTTTCAGAAGCATTAGAAAAGGTGGCTTATTTAAGTTGCAGACTCCTAGGGACACCTTCTCCTTTTCCCTTCGAGTATGAGTGACCAAATTGAGAACCTCAGGATTCTGTGTTAACCTGGAACAAAAGAGAGAGAAAGGTACACTTCTTCAGATCACCTTGCACAGTACCAGTTACATTTACTCCAAAGCAGGGCTTCTTAGCCAGTCCTGGAAGATGAAGTCTGGTGAAGGCTACCAACTTCTTCTGAGAATAATGTTTTTGAATGCATAAATGGTTCCCCATTTCAATATCCCTGTTTTGCTCTATTAGATGATAACTAGAGGATATTTCATCTCTATCAGCAATAAGGAGGACTTTCTTTCCCTTCTCCTTCTTTATCTCACCACCACTCGTATTGCAAGCAGCCCTCGGCTTCTCTGTTCTTCCTAGCACCAATGAGAACTGTGGTCAAAAACAAAGTCAAGCACTTTTTTTAGGAAAGTTAATATAAGATGCTGGGGGAGCAGGGGGAGATATTGAGAGTACTAAAGTCCTAGGCAGCAGTGGGATCTTAAGGAGGAGGTGCTAAAGGACACTTTTATCCCTGAAGAGAAACAGTCTTGAAGAGTATCAAGGACCATCAAGTACACTCAAGTCGTAAGTCCTTGAGTCACATTTCTCTAGAAAAAAAAATGCTTGCTGGCTAATTATGTGCTATTAAAAAACAACAACCAAAATATCCATCTTAAAATCAATATTCTGTATTGCTTCCAATGCAGAAGAACGCTAAGGGGTACACAATGGGGATTAAGTGACTTGCTCAGGGTCACACAGCTAGGAAGCATCTGAATCCAGATTTGAACCCAGGACCTTCCATCTCCAGGCTTGGCTCTCTATCCATTTAACTCCCTAGTTGTTCCCTCATTGGTTTTTCAAACATGTATGTAGCATATAAACAAAAGTATTTTAGATATTTGGATTTTATGAGAGTAATGCAGAAGCCCATGTTATAAGTTCTAGCTTTGTAAACATGCCTAATCATCTACAGATCATAAATCTTTCACATCAAGACAAAAACAAAATCTAACTTGTTTCTAGGAAAGTTCCCTATTTGAATCTCAAAGATCAAAAATTAAAAAGCCACATACCTTTGGAAAAATACATTGGTGATACATCCTTCAAAATCACTCCCACCAAAGCGTAGGGATTGCTGTGAGTCTGGGAATATTCGTAGCCTTTGGTTGTCTTTTAGAGATTTATCATCGATTAAAAGCCTCAGTCTGGGAAGATTAAAAATGATAATAAATAATGATAACTAAAATGTATGTAGTATTTACTCTGTGTCAGGCACATAGTGCTCTACAATTACTATCTCATTTGATCCTGGGAGGTAGGTGCTTCCATATTGAGGGAAAATCCACATAAAATATTTTGGCCTTCCCTTTGTATCAAAGAAGTCTGAATTTTTTTCTTTTCTCTTTTGTGGGGAGTTTACAGTACCTAATTGCAAAATTTGGGTTAAGGATTTGGTCCTAGGCTATATGCAGGCCAATGTTAAGATAGCTCTCTACATTTCTAACTTCTATGTGCCGTCTGTTGACTTTCACATTCTTTTTGTAAACTTTAGCTTTTTACTCATTTTAATTTTAAATCTTTTAAAAAATCTTTTTAAAAAAGAAATTGGGTGTATTTTTGGTAATAAAAGATAAAATATGTTGATATTATACAATATGTATATTTTACATACACATGCATAATATAATACACATACATACATTTCTGAGTTTCTAAACTTTTTCTTTATTGTGTGCTGGTCTTTGTGATTTGTCTGCAGCTTGCACAAAACTCTCCCAAATTCTCACTTAGTTTCTTATGCCAAATCATGATATATAGAAACTGTGATAAAGAAATGTTGTGATGTGAAAGAAATACCTGTATTGTCTCTTTTATTGATAAGGAAACTGAGGCAGAAGTTAAATAACTTGCCCAAGATCATACAGCTAGCAAGTGTTTGGATTTGAACTCAAGTCTTCCTGACTCCAGGTCTGGTGCATGACACAACACGACAGAGAAAAGTTTAAAAATTCAGAAATGCAAGTATTTGATTCTAACTATTGTACTAGTTAGCTGCCCCAATGAAAGTGAAGTGTGCTAGGGAAAGAACTGAGCCAACATACTGATTTTGATCTTTAATATAATCAAATGATTTACAGAAAATAGCCCAGTAATAAAGTCTATGACTTATGCTACTATTTTGCTACTTTTATTTTGTGCTACTATTATTATGAGGTAATAGTACTTCTGTATTCTGAAACAAAATCATGGCAGCACCAAAAATAAGATATCTTATAAAGGGACAGTGACTGGAGTTGTGATTTAATTGATATAGGGAACTCCTGATGAAGAAATTCCTTCTACCAATCCAAGTTGGTAGCTTTTCTATAACTTAGAGTCTGAAAAGAGTTGCCTAGAGTATTGACAGGTTAAGTGACTGGCCCAGGGATACACTGCCAGGATGGGGCTACAGGCAAGTCTTGAACCAAGGACTTCCTGGCTGTGAAGGTAGCTCTTTCTATTGCTACAAAAGAGCTACCTCTACCTGTCTTATAAAAAGAACAGAAATCCCAATGATGGCCGATTCCCTAAAAAAGATTTAAGCAACATTTAAAAATGTTCTCTACCTCTAATGTTCAATTCTAATGCATCACCATGGCAGGATGTGGAGATGACCATGAATTCTCAAAGGTGAATGCCTGCACATAGCCCTAAGGCTGGCAGATCCTACTAAACAAGAAAGCCTTGGAGTACAGACCTACAAAAGCCTCTGTCCTTGCTGTCCAGAGGAGAGGCTGGCCACAGCCACCTCATGAAACCTTTTACTAAGGAGGACAAGGGCTATGATTTGTATTGGTTTTTTTTTTAAACCCTTATCTTCCATCTTAGAATCAATACTGTATATGGATTCCAACGTAGAAGAGTGGTAAAGTTGGGCAATGGGGGGGGGGTTAAGTGACTTGCCCAGGGTCATACAGCTAGAAAGTGTCTGAGGTCAAATTTGAACCCAAGATCTTCCATTTCTAGACTTGGCTCTCAATCCACTGAGCCATCTAGCTGCTCCCATGATTTATATTGTTTAAAGGAGCATTTCCATGGATGAAAAGTCAGAGATCTTTTGAAATCTTGAAATATTTTTTTTTTTGCTCTAGCACAAATGCATGTATACTCACCCGGCATCATCCTTTATTATGGACACATAATGGAGTAAACCATCCATATATGTCTGGGGAGATTTCAGGATAGTGCCCTGTTCTCTAGAGCTTAATTCAATGTGACCATCTTCCAGGGCGATTTGTAGGTTATTTGTCTGAAACCAACACAAAACCCCACACAATAACTGATACAATGAATTTTCATTTAAATATGATTACTATTTCATTTACCAAATTGACAACCAAAATTATGTCTAGGGAAGCCACTGCAAAAATGTTAACAGAGAGTCTGGACTTTCTCCTGAGGCAGTTTTAAAAGACAAGCTCTAAGAGTTGTTTGTTCCTCCTCCCTCTCCAAGAGACTTCACACTTCTAATGTTGTACAACCAGAGGGCTAACTACTCCTAAAGCTATCTCTGCAAGGCTTGGGGCCACAGAAGTCCAAAGGATCTTAAGTGATCATCCCAGAATCCAACAAGGATTTAGGAGGAGGAAAGTGTTATGTGGGGCTCTGGGAATACAAAGACAAAACAAAAAGCCATTCTCAACTTTAAGGAACAGGAGGACTCTGACTGGAAGAAGTCACAGAATGAGAACTACAAGGAGTATTGGTCTCCTCATACTTTAAAGTTCTGATAACTCAACAGGGAACATTTATAAAGGATGCTAGAATTTTTAAAAAGTTCATGACATATAAGGCTCCAGAGAACATATTTACATGTTTATTTCAGCTGTATTGATCAATAAACATTTATTAAATGCCTACTATGTGCCAGATGCTACACTAAACTAATTTTTAAAAAGAGGCAAAATGTTTTATACATTTTAACTCATTTGATTCTCACAATAAACATGGATGGTAAGTGCTATTATCATTCCCATTTTATAGATGAGGAAATTAAGGCTTGCCTAGGGTCACGCAGCTATTAAGTGTCTAAGATGGGATTTGAATTTATATCTTCCTAATTCTTAAGTCCCACATTCTTACCATTGTGCCAGTTAGTTGCCAGTGTCCTCTGAAGTTATAGGAGATACATATTGGCTGAAAATAAGTTACTCAGGGGCAGCTAAATGGATTGAGAACCAGGCTCAGGGATAGGTTCAAATCTGGCCTCAGATACTTCATTAGCTGTGTGACCCTGGGAAAGTCACTTAATTGCCTAGCCCCTTATTATTCTTCTGTCTTGTAACCAATATATAGTATTGATTCTAAGACAGAAGGTAAGGGTTTAAAAAAAAAGAAAAAAGTTACTCAATTTGAAGAGTCATTACTTTCTTCCTGGGCATATCTACATGGAAAGTCTGCCTATATCCTCCTTTTGGTCCTTTCTCAGAAGTAAAGATTTCTCATTACACCCTGGTACTGCAGTGGTTCCAGAGATTATAATAATAATAGCTAATATTTACAGAGTGGTTTAATAATTGTTTCCACATAAGTGACTTCATTTAATTCTTATAACAACCTTCTGAGGTAGTTAGTGAAAGCATTTTCTTTATTTAGTAGATAAGGAAACAGACTCAGAAAATTGTAATGATTTGTCTGAAGTCACACAGCCAGTAATTGGTAGACCCAAGATGCAGGCCTAGGTCTTCCTACTCTAAGTGTTCCTGGTGTTCTTTTAATTTTTTTTTCCTTAGGGACCCAAAATGTCTCACTGTAACACTGAATATAATAATAACTGGTTTAATCTTAATTGAATTGAAGCATTTCTATGAATGTGCATAATAAAGTTATGTGGATTTAATTTTTCTGAGTTGGATTTATTTTCATTTAGGCCTGAAGATTCAGATATGCAGCTAAAAATATAATATTTACTATATTTAGGCATAAAAGTGGGACAACAGGGTCCTGCCCTTCCGGAGTATTATTTAATCAATGTTTACATTTAATCAAATTTACAAATTACTTCACAATGCTGTGGAATAAACTTATTGTATTATTGTATTAACTGACCAATTCCCTCCAAAGTTTGTTTCCAACAACAAATAGTCCTTGAGTTGAATTACAAATATATATATATATATATAATATATAATTTAAATAGCATTCATATATAATGTAATTCATATATAATATGAATAGCATTCACCTACCCCTATTTGGTGTCTTAATAACAATCCATTGGGTTGAAAGGTCTGAAACCCAAATGAAGACTGAAAGTAGTTGGGGTCTGGCAGCCCCACATCAATGAAACTTAGCTGTCCATCTCTGGAGAGTGACGCTGTTCGTACAAGCTGAAACACAAATTGGGCATCAGTCACTGGCATCTTGGGTACTTCACTATTAAAATTAAAATAGAATTTGCAGCTAGGTTGATTTTATACATATACATTTTATACATATACATTTGATATATTGGTGTCTTTCCTAAGTGCTTTATGTATCTCTATATATGTATGTCCACATTTTTTTTACTAAATATTTTAATTTTTCCCAATTACATATAAAACATTTTTGACATTCATTTTTTAAAATTTTGATTTCCATATTCTCATCCTCCCTCCCTCTCCTTCTTGCCACATTGAGAAGACAAGCAATTTGATATAGGCTATATGTGTGCTTAGTCATGTTATACAGGAAAACAGATACCTCCTACCCCCAACAAAGACAACACAAGAAAACAAAAGTTTTAAAAAAGTATGTTAATTCAATCCAAATTCAGACTCATCAGTTCTTTCTCTGGAACTGAGTCCTTTGGATTTGATTTAACCATTGACTTGCTGACAGTAAATAGCTAAGTCATTCACACACATTGTACTAATATTGCTGAAATCTGAGACCCGTAGACTATATGCCACCCTCAAACTCCCAGGTATGATGAAATTCACACTAAAATGTAATTAAGAAATGTTTAATGACATTTAAAAACACAGTATAACATAGATTATGTTAATTTATGGTTTTCTAAGTCAATAGTGGCCCTTGGGCATTGATTTCTATTTGAGATTGACCTCACTGATTATAATGCAATGACACTGTTTCAGAAAGGATCATGAGATTAAAATTTCACAAACACAAAAAATAATTTTGTCTGGTAGTTACGTTCTTTAAGGGCTGGGATTATTAGATTCATATGGTCTTGCCAGGTGAAAGGAGACTTAATGATGATTTAATCTAATTGTCTCATTTTACACATAGGAAAACTAATTTTGCCTAAGGTTACATGGATAGTGACAGAATCAGTACCAGAACCCGGGTCTCTATTAATTGATGTTTTCTGAAGAGTTCCTAGAACTCTTCATAAGTTAGTCATGAATCTACTCTCCAAATTACCTTCCAGTCTTCTGAACACTTTTTGGTGACTCCAACAGTATCATTCAACCTAATAACCCCAATGGTTTTCTTCAGATTTTTCATGCAGCCTCGGAAAGCAGGAGTAGTTATATTAAACCTGATTTAGGAAAGAAAAAAAGGGGCATCATTCCTATTCCATTTGAGTGTTACAGTTAATTATTGCAATATCTTGTACTTGGAGGTACTTTTCAGCCCACAGGCGCTAGAGGCACAATAGCTCTTCATCCTTATGAAAACTTTACAAAATTGTCACGATCGATAGAATATAGACAGGAGTTCAAAGGCTGGGTTATTTTATGACAAAGGTAAGTCCACTTTAACTCCTTATCCACCTCTGTATCCAATCTGTAAAAGAAAAACTCTACAGGGACACTGGACTTAGATCTGAGCATACTCCCAGAGGGATTCATTCCAATCTCCTCTTTTGGCTGATGAGTAATTTAAAGTCTCAAAAATCAATTTGTCCACAATAACAAAGTTGGTGAGGGTTGTCCAGTCCAAGACAAGAAGCCAAGGTTTGGAGAGGTCAAACACAAGGAACCTGCAGGTATTTGAACTTTTAGGTTTTAATGGCAAAAAGTTGTCTTTGAGTGGGAGCAGGGAGGAGAGCAACAGGAACATATGTGGTAAAGAAAAAAAAGGGACAGAAGAAGCCTCAGTTCTTTCTAGAACAGCTCAAATGCCAGTCAAGCAGCCACCTTAGTCGTTTGCATTTGGATTTGACTTTGTATCTTTCTGAATCTGAATTTAGGCAGAGCTGCCTGAAACTAGGGGAAAATACCTGGATTTCCTAAGCAAATGATATGCTAAGAAAAAACACAAAGTAGATTTCATTATGAATTTCTCAGTTTGCTCACTTTCCTAAATGTAAATGCTTTGGTATTAATTTTCTGCTTTACTCAATATGAGCAGCTGAGCTGCATGCAATATGTATGAAGTGAAATATCATTAAAAGAAAAAAAGAGGAAACAAATATCATACAGCAGCCTTTTAAAAAAAATATATATATATTTTGCTTCAGACCAAGGGGGAAGAATGACTTACTTTCTTGTAGTTTTTCTACGTGTTTTATATATTTTGGGCTTAATATTACCTTTGATCTCTAAGAGGTTTTTTTAGTAGGGAGGCAATTTATCCCAATGGGCTACTGTGAAAAGAGCACTCCAGCTGAGAGAATCTGGTTCCAGGATAATGCTGGCAACTCTTTAGCTGCAAAGTTTTGAGGAAGGCACTTAGCCTTGACTTCCTCATCTCTAAAATGGAGATAATAACACTCACATATTCCTAGCTCATAAGGTTGAGGTAGTGTTGTGTATGAAGTATGAAGTATGAAGTGGTATGAACCACTTAGTACACAATAAAGCTATTTAAATTCTGCTACTATTATTCCATTAGGGACTAACACTAGAACACAGAAAGCAGCCTGCACATTTTCGGCTTTTGGAAATGCAAATAACTATTGCCCTAAAGAGGTGACAAGAAAGGATACTAGAAAGTGCTCTACGTAGAGAAGTCAATTGATAAATAAATGGTCATTGAATAAATGAATGTGTCAAGAGAGATTGGTTGCTAGTCAGAGCGAACCCATTTCACTTTTCCCCTTTGCATGCTCTCTGATGCTGATACTCAGGGCTCAGCCTTTCTACAAAGTGGTTCTAATCCCATGTAAAGAGACTGTGTGGACATTTAACCACACTTTGGGCACCTTGGCACACTCTCATGATTGATTGGTCCATCCACAAAGGGGGTGGGATACATAGTAAGTCAGATTATTACTTCTTTGAGATAGCTCTTGGTCCTACAGAGGAATACTCTAGAATTTCTTTCTACTTTACATCAGAAAGTGGTTCAGTGAAGTAATAATAATAAAAGTTGATATGTATCCAGGACTTTAAGATGTATAAGATATAGGTACACATAGATACATAAATATAGAAATATGTATATATATACAAGCTACTTGTTACAATTATTTTATGAAATTATATATACATTTTATATATCTCATCTTTATCTTATATTTATATTATATATGTATATCTAAAATCACATAACATATATGTAGATAAATAGTTGTTTAGTCATTTCAACTGCATTCAAATCTCTGTGACCCTATATGGAGTTTTCTTGGCAAAGATACTAGAGTAGTTTGCATTTCCTTGTTTCCATACATATTTTCTACATATTAATATATATATATATATATTTATACAGAGAGAAAGAGAGATTGAGAGAAAAAGGGAGAGAGATTAATATTGAGAGAGAAATAAAGAGGTTGAGAAAGAGAGAGAGAAAGAAAAGAGGAAGATAGACAGGGAGGGAGGGAGGGAGGGGGGAGGGGGAGAGAGAGAGAGAGAGAGAGAGAGAGAGAGAGAGAGAGAGAGAGAGAGAGAGAGAGAGAGAGAGAGAGAGAGAGAGAGAGAGAGAGAGAGAGAGAGAGAGGAGAGAATAACAAACATCTAGATGGTGTAGTAGAAAAAGTGCTGGATGTGGAGTCTGGAAGACCTGAGTTCAAATACAGCCTCAAATAC
The DNA here is from genome assembly GCF_027887165.1 of Monodelphis domestica. Taxonomy (NCBI): domain Eukaryota; kingdom Metazoa; phylum Chordata; class Mammalia; order Didelphimorphia; family Didelphidae; genus Monodelphis; species Monodelphis domestica. Next base: position 275,610,555 of record NC_077229.1, on the reverse strand, counting down.
TTACTAGCTATGTGACCTGGGCAGGTCACTTGACTTTTGTCCTAAGTCATTAGAGCACTATATCTGGAGTTAGGAAGACTCATCTTCCTGAGTTCAAATCCGACCTCAGACACTTCTTAGCTATGTGACCATGAGCAAGTCACAACCCTGGTTGCTTCAGATTCCTCGTCTGTCAAATGAGCAGGAGAAGGACATGGCAAGCCACTCCAGTATCTTTGCCAAGAAAAGCCCAAAATGGGGTCATAAAGAGTCAGACATGACTGAAAAGACTGAACAACACCCCAAAACTTTTTTAGAAGTGTTTCCTTCTTTGATGCCTAAATTTGTCTCTTTGTAACTTCCATATAATCAATGTTCCTCATCCCACTCTGTAAGACCAAACAGAATAAACTTAATACCCAATACATGACAACCTGCTAACACTTGAACACAGTTATTATGGCCTAAGTCTTTTCCTCTCTGCCTTAAACATTTCCCAGTCTTCCAGCTGATCTTAATATGGCATGATGACCTTAAGACTCTGGAATAATCAATAGAGCAGTGGACTGGGTTCAAAAGCTACTTCTGACAAAAAAAAACAACAACAAAGGAAAATCACCTAATTTCTGTGAGATTTAATTTCTTACTCTCTAAATGGAATTATTAATACTGGTAGCACCTTCCCTCACAAAACTGTCATGAAATTCAGATGAGATAATAAATGCAGAGAAAGTTCTTTGCAATCTTTAATATAAATTTCAGGTATAATAATAATGATTAATAATGATAAAATTTATTATTTTTTCTGGTTGCCCTTTGAATGCCCTTAGCTTATTAATGACTTACTAAATGTGACACCCAGTACTTAACATGAATGCTCCAAAAAGGTATCTGAAAAGCCCAGAATATGATGAGAATATTGCATCCCATGTCTTGGACAGTCTCAGTGCAGTCTAAGATTGCATTATTTCTTTGATTGACTCATATTGAGCTTATAGTCCACCAAAACCTCCAGATCTTTTTTGCAGGAACTGATGAGGTCAAGCCACACAACCCTCCAGCTTATACTTGCACAGTTCACTTTTTTACACCAATTATAAGATTTTATATTTATTCCTACTAAATTTAATCTTATTAGATTTGGTCAGTGTTTTAGATCAGGAGTCTTCAAACTATGGTCCACAGGCAATATATGGCCTGAAAACAAGGTATTTATAAATGTAAAAACCAAGAATGAATGATTAGAACTAAGAGAACATTATATATATCTACATATTTAATATGTGAAGAATAACCTAGGAATGTTCACCTCCAGAGAATGAACTGAGAAGTGGAAATATGAAAGTCATAATCTATTTATTTTGTCAGATAATGCCTTCCATGGTGTGGGAAGGGGAGGGAAGGGAAGGATAGAATAAAACAAATAAACAAATAAAATTTTAAAGCTCAAGGACCACACAAAAAACAAGTGGCAGGCAGTAGGTTGTCAACCTCTGTTTCAGACTATCAAAAATTTTTTGGATGCAAACAGTCATTCCTTGGGCTGCTCTTAGCTTTGGGTCATTGGCAAATTTGTTAAGTATGCCAAGAATCTCTTTATTCAAGTCAATAAACACTTAGGACTCTGCTTTTCTAAAGTTCTTTTGCTAGGAGACAGTTGTTTCTTGAAATCTCATCTTTCTTTATGGTGTTTTTGTGAACGCATTTCGGTTTCATATCACTCAACACATGAATCCATGATTACTTATCTTCTACTTTCTTCTCTCTGCCAAAGAGCAACTTAATAAGTCTATTTAGTTGGATAAAAGTCAATATTATGGCTACAGTCAAGATTTAAATTTGTTCTAAGGCAGAAGAATGGAAAGACCTACGCAATGAGGAATAAGTGATTTGCCCAAGATCACACAGCAAGACCAGATTTGAACCTAGTACCTACCATGTCTTGGTCTGATTCTCAATCCACTGAGCCATCTAGCTGCCCCTAAAATTCTCTTAATAGAAGAATAACATATGAGCATTATATATCTCTATTTGAATGAATACTTTTTAGTTTTCTCATTCAGGCTCCCTTAGAGGGATCCTAACAGCTTAAAACATGTCTTATTAACACATTTTCCTTTTTTTTTTTTCCATCAAAAGCTATAAAAATCTGGCAGTCATCAGGGGAGAAGTTGCCTCTTCCAAAGACCATAATGAAATATACAGGACCAATGCCTGGCAATCTTCCACAGTTTATAAATGGGAAAAATAATGCCAAGGGCAGCTAGGTGGCTCAGTGAATAGAAAACCAGGCCTAGAAATGGGAGGTCCTGGGTTCAAATTTGACCTCAGATATTTCCTAGCTGTGTGACCCTGAACAAGTATTTTAATCCCAGCTGCTTAGCCTTTACCATTTCCCCCCCTTGGGAACAATACTTAGTATTGATTCTAAGACAGAAGGTAAGGGGAAGGAAAAAAGGGAGGGGAGGAGGCAGGGTTGAAGGAGACAGGGAAGGAAGGAAGGAAGGAAGGAAGGAAGGAAGGAAGGAAGGAAGGAAGGAAGGAAGGAAGGAAGGAAGGAAGGAAGGAAGGAAGGAAGGAAGGAAGGAAGGAAGGAGGGAAGGAAGGAAGGAAGGAAGGAAGGCAGATAGATAAATAGATAGATAGATAGATAGATAGATAGATAGATAGATAGATAGATAGATAGATAGATAGATAGACAGACAGAGACAGACAGACATACTACCAACCAGTTTTAGATATTACCTAGTGAATCTGCAATTCAGTAGCATGGACTCCTAGGTCACTGGACAGCTCATGAGGAGAGCCTTTGCTTGACTTGCTTTTTTTCTATAGCTAATGCCAAGATTAACAAATGAAATCATGCATGTAGAATACTTTCTAAACCTTTAAAAAGTGCTAGGTAAATGTGAGGTTTTATTATCTATTTCAGTATTTTCTCTGCAAGTTGTTTTTTATATTTTTTTTCTATTCAGACTAGTTGTCAGATTCAAGTTCTGGAAGGCTGTGCAAATATCAGAGTAAGCACATGAAATTGTGCTTGGATACTGCTGATGTTTTGAGTGGACAATTTCTTTTCTGTTACTTCTTGGGGGAAAAAATACAGCAATTGCATAAACATCAATTAAACAAATAATGATGGCAGAAAATAATTTTCTCCCCTTACCAGACCAATATTGATTGACTTACTTTTCTCGGAGTGAGATTGGAATTCCTCCAAGATAATAGGTGTTGAAATTGAATATTTGAGCACCCTGAACTTCAATGACTGATTGATTCACAGTTATTCGTAGAACCTTTTGAACTTTCCCCATCCTTATTGTAATCTGAAACAAGTATGAGATGTGAAGCAGCAAATGACAAGAAAAATACTCATAATTACCTAAAAAGGAATTTTTGTTATTGTTATTCAATTGTGTCTGATTCTTTGTGACTCCATCTGCCATTTACTTGGCCAAGATATTGGAGTGGTTTGCCATTTCCTTCTTCAGCTCATTTTACAGATGAGGAGTTAACTGAGGCAAACAAAGTTAAGTGATTTGCCCAGGATCACAAAACTAGTTTGTGATAGAGGCCAATTTTGAAGCCGGAAAATGAATTTTCCTGACTCCAGGGCCAGTGCTCTATGCACTGTGTTACTTGTTTCCATTTCCCTCAATTCAGCAATCCATGTGCTTCTTCAGTCACATTTGTTCACATAGTGTTAAATGCATTTAACTATCTATCAGATGAAAAAAAATACTGGTGACAAAATATTTTAAATGGCTTTAGTAACATATATTCCAATTCTTGAACTTGGACTAACAAAATGAACCAGTCCTTGGCAATTAAATCTCCATCACATAATATGGGACCTTTTGATTGTTTTAAATAAATTGATGTAAAAGGCAGAGAATTTTTTCTTTTAAAAGTTAAAGATGATATGTCATTGTATTTCTTGCCTTATTAATGGGCAGAGAATTTAGAACTAAAAATAAAAAGGGACTATTGCAAAAAAAAAAAAGACATACCATCTGATCTGTTCCATCATTCATAGGCACTCGATTTCTTTTTTCCTGTGGAGGCTCTGAATTTAGTTTATATCGCAACACGGGATACCCCTTTTCCATAATTAAGGAAATAAAGAAATCCTATAAAACATGAAAACAATTTTATATAGAAATAACTTTTCAGTTTCATGGATAAATGGAAAGCAAAAAGCTTTAAGACTTTCAAAATACCTCATATTAATTTGCATTTATTCTTTTTATGTTTATTTTCTATATATAGACATCTGTGTGTGTGTGTGTGTGTGTGTGTGTGTGTGTGTGTGTGTGTGTGAGCTCCTTGCCAGTAGGAATTATTTCATTTCTGGTATTTGCATTCCCAGCACTGTTCCGACCCACAGCAGCCACTTAATCAATGCTTATTGGCTGATTAATTTGAAGCTCTGCCTAATATCCTTTGCCCTCCTCTTTTGTTAAGCTTTCCAAGCTGAAAGGTTTCCAGATTATATTTTCCATTTATTATTTCATTTTATTCAACTTGCTGAATATTATAAATATAAATGGAAATCAATTCTCTAGTTGTTAAGGAAGACAAACTTTCCAAAGTCACTGTTTTTGGGGGGAATTAGGCACCATACTTTTTTTTTCCTTTGGTATTGGTAACTCCCTGTAGGATAACTTTCTTTTCAACACAGATCAATCAGCATTTGCCCTGAAACATATTGTTGGGTAATTGTCTGGGAGCACTGAGGATGAGTTGTCCAGGGTTACAAATCCATTAAGTGCTAAAAGATGGGGCATATATAGGTCAAGAATGTATAATTGATAAATTCAGCAGAGTTTGATACCAGATTTTGACTTACCTCATGTTCTGCAAAGAACAACAAGCCTTCATCTACAGTGGTCTGAATTGTCTGTTGAAAGTTTGGAAATGGAGTACTGGGTTGGGTTGGAACCCGTGCGTAGCCTGTGCCTTCAAAATAATTTTTGTCAGATTCCTCCTTATTCCTGTCAATATAAAATCACCACAAGTCAGAAGACAGGGGCAGTGCGTTAATAAGTGCACAAGAGCCATATTAATAGGACGTTTGGCTGGCTAAGAAATCAAGCAGGGAATCCTGTATTGCAAGTGCTGCCATCTTGTTATGGGGAAAACACAGATTCTTAGGATCCAGCTGTTTATCCCCTCTGGATAGTTTCTATGGAAAAGAGATGCTAACCAAACAGTGCAATGTGTCTTGCACACACACACACACACACACACACACACACACACACACACAGACAATTCATTATTATGCATTGTCAAAATGAGCTCTCAGTGGCAAGTGGACTAGTAACCAAAGATCCCAATACAGATCTGTGAAATGATTAACCTAGGGATAGCACAGGCCAACACTTAAGAATTCTCTATATGCTTTCCATAGTGAAGGAAGGAAGTCCAGGAGGACAATTAAAACAAAAAGCATCTCCTATATGCCATCCTGGAATTGTGAATAAAGGCACTGGAAGACCATAATACTTGCATAATAAAATCTCATGGCCTCTTGTTGTTCCTATGCTTTATTTACCTTCTACAAGGCTCCACTTCTGTTGTATTGAGATTGAAAGTCTTTTTGAAGTTGTACAGGCTTAGAACATTTTCATTGAGGTCATCTAATTCAATGCAGCCCTTGTAGGGAGGGTATTTTAGTACACGAGGAAGCTACAACCGAACAAACACAAACCCATTGATAAAACCAACTAGTAGATGACATTTGGATTAAAAGATATAAAGAGAGATATAGCTACATAGTTAGTACCTATATAGCACATTAAGGTATATATGACTTTATTTCATTCAGACAGGTGCCATTCTTATCTTCTTGGGTTCAAATCTGACCTCTAGACACTTATGAGTTGTGTGATCCTGGGGAATTTACTTACCCCTCTTTGTCTCCGTTTCCTAACTTATAAAATGAGCACAAAAGAAAATGGCAAATCACTCCAGTATTTCCACCAAGAAAACTCTAAATGGGGTCACAAATAGTTAGACATGACTTAAAAAAAAACAACAGAATGACAAGGCGTGATTATTATAATCCCCATTTTAAAAATAAGAAAACTGAGGCAGACAGAGGTGAACTGACCTGCTTTGAGTCCCACAGCTAGTGAGTATCTGAGGCTGGATTTAAACTTGGATCTTTATGACTCATGCTTAACACTCTATTCACTGTACCATCTACCAGACCTAGATTTAATTTTTTTTTTAATTAAAAAAAGTTGTTTGTTTTTTTTAATCCTTTCCTTTTCTCTTATAATCAATTGGTTCTAAGGCAGAAGAGCTATAGGTAATGGGGCTTAAATGACTTGCCCAGAGTCACACAGCTAGGAAGTGTCTGAGGCAAGATTTGAACCTATGACTTCCCATCTCTAGGCCTGGTTCTCAATTCACTAAGTCACTTATCTGCCCCCTGTGCTAGACTTATCTATAATATAACAAGCAAAATACAGATATTTTTTTCTTAAAAAAAAAAAAAAGAAATCAAGGTCTCAGAACTTATATGAAGTATCAGTCCTAAGGAAAAAGAGTGGTAAGGGCTAAGTAATTGGGGGGTTAAGTGACTTGCCCAGGGTCACATGGCTAGTAAGTGTCTGAGGCCAGATTTGAACCCAGATTCTCTCAACTGAAGGCTCTATCCACTCTGCTACCTAGCTGCCTCCACATAAATATATTATTGGGAAAAATTAGTTCATTTACAAAGTGCCTTTATAAACTCAAACAGTTTCCTTCATACAGAATTCCACATGCATTCACCTTGAAATTGGGTGGGTAGCCTCCAACATAAAAGACAACATTTTCAGGGTCCAAATTGAGAAGAACATCACCGCTCCCACTGTCCATATCATAGAAATCAGGAGGTTTTGGTTTATTGGATGTGGCTTCCTTAAAGAAGCTGAGCTTTGCAAACTGAAAGATCCTATACAATAAAAAAGTTATAGGGGAAAAAGTCAAGAATCTTCCTGGGAACTTATAATAGGAACAAGCAGCATGTGCAGCAGAAATGTTTCTGGAGCATGTGTCTTAGGGCAAGGGGAACAAAAAGAATGCAGGTTTGTACCTTTGAAATTTCACTCGATCCATTATTGCCTCTTGAGTTAGACTTTTTGTCAAGATTGGGTCCATCTGGGTTTCAGCTTCCCGATCTCCCAAGTTATAGACACAAACAAGTTTTCCATCTCTTACTGCCATCCCTATATAGTCCTTTGAAGTCTAGAGATATTAAAAAGGGCTTAAGTGAATTTTCATCACTGAATTTGCCCACTCCTTGGACCAAATAAGGAAGTTCATTTACAAATATAAACAAGCATTATGTAATAAAAAATGTGTGGCTGTCACATGTAAAACAAATTGTTCATCCAAAGATTAATGAGGCTTGAGGAGGGAAGTGCATAAGACCAGGCATATGTTCTATCTAGAAAAGCCAAAATATGATAGGGTAGAAAGGAGAAAAAAATGTTCATTTTGAGAAACTGAAAATGGATGTCCACCAATGACATCTATTTATGGTTTAGTAGCCAAAAATATTCTTGTGTTTCAAAATTAACTATGACATTTGAGTTAGTTATTTCCCATTATATTCACTTCATGTCTAACAAATTCAAAGAACAGAGAGATGAAAATCATTGCTAAAAAGAAATATTAGCTTTAAAAAGCTATTTAAGTAAATTTTAGTGGTATAAGGCCTTAAACACTGGCTAAAAGTAAGAAGACAATTTTTGTAACTAGAGAAGTTATTAATATCCATTATCTGCAAAGGAAGAGAGAGGTTTTCTCTTTATCTTGGTGGCTCTCAACGTAAGGAGAGTCTGTTAGATGTTTTAGGACCATTTGTTAAGAGGAGGCACTCTTCCTTTCCTTGATGCCTTGAGAATACCTTGGAGAGGAGTGATGGAACACAATGATAGTGGTCATTAAATATGTAGTAGGTGGGATGGTAGAACAGCCCCTAAAAAGAGTGAAGTTGCTGCAGCGTGGATTCCAAGTCTGGCTGGGAAACTTGATGAACCATAGATAAAAGGATGTGACAGAAGAAGGTGGGGTAGTGGAGACTGACTTGGAGACTTAGGAGGAAGGGCTTCTTAGATATACAGGAGATAATCATCTAATAATAGAGGACCTCTGGTCTAGGGAACCAGGGTGAAAGAGGTCACCTTGCTAGCAGTAATAACACTCACCCCTTTGTGCCTCAGAACTAAAGTTCAGGATAAGAAAAAGGGTCATGATAGGGGTTGTTAATGGTGTGACAATTTTCCCCATAATGTTTATAGAACTTAAACTCTGTAATTTAAGGGGGGGGGGAGCTGACATCTAAAAAACATAGTCTATTTTTATAAAAAAAAGCAAGTATGAAAAGAAATACTTACATCTTTATTGCCCAAGTACATTACAAACATGTCTTCATCCTCACCACCATCTTCTCTCGATTCAGGTCTTTGAAGAAACAGAGAGAGCGATGTGTATCCTTTCAAATCTTCCAGGTCATTTGGCAATCGAACCTCAACACCAGATTTGCCATTGAACCTCATTGGAACAGCAACCTGTTGGGAATGGGATGCAAATGTCCAACATATTCTAAGAAGAAGAACTCATAGAGAATTGATCAGTGTTCACCAAAAGATAACAAATGGCAAAGAGTATAGCAAATGTAAAGGCTCTTGGGCTGTTAAATCATGGAGATGTTTCAGAAGATGGCAAAAAAGCAGCCATGCTCTTCTGTCATCCATGGGGGAAATTTCCTAAAGCTACTGTTAAGAATTATCTTCTGATTGATATATTAAACTGCCGAATTAGACTTCATAGAAATGGGTTCATTATATAATCCCTCACATAGTTACCTGAAAAAAAAAACAAACATTCTTTAACTGTCCAAAGAACAACACTGTTGGGATGACAATAAAATCCTCAGGGAATAAATCAATATTTGTATGAACTGTAAATTTATTCAACCTAATTCATCAAATATTTATTAAGGACCTATTGTACTTCTAGCAGTGTGCTAGACCCTAGAGGAAATTAAACAAGCTTAGATAAGATAAAGTCATGCCTTGCTCATAAGGATCTTAGGGTCTACTGGCACACATGGATAGGGAAGAGACTTGTGATTTCATTGATATAAAGTGATGGCAAACCTTTTAGAGACTGAGTGCCCAAAGTGCAACCCTCATGCTGCATATGAGCCCCCTGCCTTACCCCACACAAGGGAAAGAGGAAGTGTTCCCATTGGGCTGCTGGGCAGAGGGACAGGTGATGGGAGAAATGTCCTCAAGCATACATGGAGTGGGGGAGGGGAGCAGTCTCCTCCAGCACACTCCGGCATGTGTGCCATAAGCTGGCCAACATGGGTATAGGATATTCCTTAGGTGAAGAAACTCTCTCTGAATGCAGGTCCAGCACCACCTATGCAATTAATAGTCTTAGAGTTGACTAGAACCCTGAAATGTTAACATGCTCAGGTTCACATGGCCAGTATGTGTGAGGTTAAGGTCTTGAGTTCTAGGACTTCTGGGCTCTCTCTCCATTGCTTTATGCAGCCTCTTGTATTAGGGCATGTTACACACATCTATACCACAGCAAAGTATTAAGTGTTAAGTATATGAGAAAAGGATAATCAGGAAAGGTTTTGTTTGAGTTGGGCTGTAAGGGTGAGTAGGAATTCACTAAGTGAAGGGGAAATGGACATGACAATCCATGAACAGCACTGGAAAAACTGCAAGGTATGTATGGAAAAGAGTGAATGGTATAGTTTCTCAGGAGTCCAGGTGCACACTAGGGTATTGAATAGGGCACTAGACCATGGAAAATTGTTCCCAAACTCCGTCATCTCCAATTCTTTTGTTTTCCTCTAAAGTTCCTATATTGCAAATATTTTTTGTTCTCTTTCATAAATGGTAATTCTGGTTCAGGGAAGCCCAAGGAGCTATTTAATTCTGTCTATTTAATTCTATTTAATGCTGTCAAGATTAAATACACTCTTTTTTACAACTATAATGCCCATCTTTGGTTTTGTGATCCTGATTCTCCAATTGTCTTGGAATAGGTTGTCAAATTTTCAAAACAAAATTAATTTTAACTTGCACTAATTTATGCCATAGCACATTTTTATGAGAAGGAATCATAGGCATAGCAGAGAATCCAACACATAACAATAGGTTATGCCTAGTCAACTAATAGTTAACTATCATATGCCTACTATATGCTTGGAGGAGTGAGGTGCTACAATTGGTAGAATACCAGGCCTAGGGTCAGAAAGATCTGAGTTAAAATCTGGTCTCAGATATTTAGTAGTTATATAATCCTGGGCAAGTCACTTAACCTTGTTTGTCTCAATTTCTTCATCTGTAAAATGATCCGGAAAAAGAAATAGCAAACCACTCCAATATTTTTGCCAAGAAAACTCCAAATGGGATTACAAAAAGTCAGACATGACTGAAAAAAAAAGACTGATTATGTCAGGCACTAAACAAAAGAAGATTGGCAAGAGAGGGTATTGTTTCAGCATTCATTTCAAAACCACCTCCCAGGAACACTTCCATTTTAGACAAAAGTGGATTTGAATGACTTTTCTAATAAAAAGGGAACATTATTTTTTTTTGTCAGCTAGCATTGCAGTGGATAGGATTCTGAACCTGGCATTAGAAGACCCCAGTCTGAATCCCAGCTCATTCTCTCATTTCTTGTGTAGTCCTGTGTAAATTGCCTAATCATTTTTTAAAATAGTTACTTTTTGAGCAGGAAATACCTACATGAATTGATTCAGAGTGAAATAAGCAGAACCAGGAAAATATTGTACATAGTAAGCAATATTATGAAACAATCAAATGTGATAGACTTTGTGACTAACATCAATACAATGATCCAGAACAATTCAGAGGGACTTATGAAAAAGAATGCTATCCATCTCCAGAGAAAGAACTGTTGGAGTAGGAATACAAATGAAAACATAGCTTTATCACTTGTTTATTTGGGTATCTGAATTAGGATTTGGGTTTTATAAGATCATTCACTTACAAAAATGAATAATATGGAAACAAGTTCTGTGTGATAATACATATATAACTCAGACTGAATTGCTTGCCAGCTACGGGAGGGGAGGGAAAAAAAGGGAGGGAGAAAATTTAGATCATATTACTATGGAAAACTCATGTGAAAATGTGTTATTAAAATAAAAAAATAGAGAGACGTGAAAAAATATATATCCTTACTTTCTGTCCTAGTAATAATTCTAAAAACAGAAGGGTAAGGGCTAGGCAAATGGAGAGAAGTGACTTGCCTAGAGTCACACAGCTAGGAAGTACCCAAGGTTACATTTGAACTCAGGTCCTTCTAATTCCAGGCCAGGTGCTTTATCCACTGAGCTATCTACCAATCCTACCTTTCTAGACCTTGCTTCTCTCAAACCTAAAGGAAGCAGTAGTACTAGATGCTCTAAATCTCTGCTCCAATAGGCATGTTAACTTCCTCTCTGGAGCTTCAATGTGACTATGGGTCTTAGATAGAGAGTCTCTAGGTAAAGGGATGCTCATATGCCTTCTCCTGTCCATTCAGCAAATAGGGATCTGCGAAGTTCCCACAATGTGTCAGGCTCTTGGGATACAAAAACAAAAAAGCCCCTGCTCTCAGGGAGCTTAAGTCCCATTGGGAAAGATCCTGGGGCTTAAGGCAAAAACAACAAAAGACTCTAGGATTGGACAGCTCCTTTGCTCCAAGACTATCACAAATGATCAAAACCAAGGGGTAGCTGGAGAATGTGTAGGGCCATACCTTATTAGCAGCATCTCTGGCCTGCTGAATGAGTTCCCTTATCCGGTCCACATTGTCAGAGATGTTGCCCAGAGGCAAGAGTTGTTGGTTGATACTCTCAATCTTGCTTAAGAGATCTGGTATCTTGCTGGTTAATTTCTTCACTGTTAATGTAATTAGAGAACAGAGAAAAAAAGGTCTTTACCATGTTTATGTCAGGACCTATTAGAAGGTTAAATATAGAAGCCCTTATTGTTAGAGTTGGCTGACTTGGGGGGAAATGGTCAGACAGGGTGAATTAGCATCACTGTAGCTCTCCAGGCCAAACACATTCTATATGCCTCATGGATTTTTCATCTTCTGGCCTCCATGTTAAATTACCTCTCCTGACCACTGTGGTCTAAAAATAAACCTTTTGTGTTTGTATTTCCATTCTACTGTCTTATTCATAATTAATTCATTGCTTCTGTGATTTGGGAAAGAAAGAGATTGAAGAGATGAGAAATGCAAATGCTAATCAGACGCACAAAGAATACACCCTCACTTTACAAAGGGAAAAATCAGGAAAGCTGTATCAGAGACAAAGGAAAACATCCATATCTGACCCCTGTTCAGAATTAGGTTCCCTTATTTCAATGGTTCTCAAAAACTTTTTGTTTCAGAACCTTTACATTCTTAAAAATTATTGAGGCCTCCATAGTACTTATTTAGGTGGGCTATATTGATTGATATTTATCATATTAGATATTAAAGCAGGGAGGCAGCTAGGTGACTCAGTGGATTGAGAGCCAGATTTAGAGCCACAGGAAGTTCTGGATTCAAATATGTTCTCAGACAATTCTTAGCTGGGTGACCCTGGGCAAGTCACTTAATCCCCACTGCCTATGTGTTACAAAACTCTTCTTCCTTAGAATCAATACTAACCAATACTGTGTATTGATTCTAAGACAGAAGATAAGGGTTTTTAAAAAAAGAAATTAAAACATCTTAGTACAGGGGGCAGCTGTGTGGCTTAGTGGATTGAGAGCCAGGCCTAGAGACAGGAGGTCCTGGATTCAAATTTGACCTCAGATACTTCCTAACTGTGAGACCCTGGGCAAGTCACTTAACCCCCATTGCCTAGCCCTTACTGCTCTTCTGTCTTAGAACCAATACACAGTACTGATTCTAAGACGGAAGATAAGAGTTTAAATTTTAAAAAATCTTAGTATTCTTATGAAAATAGCTTTGACCTCATGGGTCTCCTGAAAGGGTCTTAGAGATCCCAGGTGTTCATGGACTACACTTTGAAAGCCCATTCTTGTTGTTTAGATGTTTCAGTCATGTCTGACTCTTAGTGAGGTTTTGGAGTTTTCTTGGAAAAGATACTGGAGTAGTTTGCTATTTTCTTTCCTAGCACATTTGACATATGAGGAAACAAGCAAACAAGGTTAAGGGACTTGTCCAGGGTCCCACAGCCAGGAAATATCTGAGGCCATATTTGAACTCAGGAAAATGAGCCTTGAGGCTTGGCCCTCTAGATTGTATCAGTTAGCTGCCCCAACATTCTCTAGAGAAAGAGTTTAATTCAAGAAACTGGTTCTGAATGATGGTGTTTGTAGATTCTGTCACTCTGATACTTCAGTTTTTGTGATGAGGCTCTTCAAAAAGCTACAGGAGATGAGGGTGATTCATGGAACCTCTGGTACCTGAATTGTTGGCATCACTCAAAGCTTCATTAAAGTCTTCGCTCCGTGCACTTCCATAGGTTTCCTGAAGTCTCTCCACATGTGTCTGAATTGGGGTCAGACCATCTAGCACACTGCTTGTAACATCATTTGCATTTCGGATCAAACTCTTTGCATTGTTGGTCATTCTATCGATGTCATCTAAGGCAGGCACAGAAAGGGCAGAGTAAGCGTTTGAAGTGCTCAGTGGAAGGAGTGAGGTAAAAATAGCCATTGAGCTAGTGACCTCGGTTTATTCCACGGAGATCATCTTGGAGAGTGGCGAGGTCAGTCTGTATCAGACCTTTCTTAGCTGTGACAACATCTAAGGTGTCCCGCAGGCTGTCCAGAGCTGGGTTGATGTCTAAAAGCAAAAAGACAAAACAGGTACAGGAAACTGCCTTGTGGTATTTAATGCTCATGTCTAGGGGTGTCTGATGCCAAGAAGTTAATACAACACAGGCTGAAGTTGAGTCTCAGCCATCATCTGAGCTAGCATTTATATACATTTATAGAGTAACACACATAAACACCCTGGGGGGGGGGGGAAGAGGGAGGGAGAGAGAGAGAATATATTGGACCTAGAATCAGGAAGACCTGGGTTCATATCTTGTCTCAGACAGTTAATAGTTATGTGACTTTGGACAAATCATTTAACCTATCTGTTGCCTTAGTTTCCTTATCCATAAAATGGGGATAATAAGTTTATGGAAAAGGGACAAGCAGAAAAGCTACTGGTAGGACACCAGTTTCCCACCTGCCCAGGGTGGCTACTGTCTTTCGGCCTGGGAGGCTCTCCTCCTTCCTCATCACCTGGATTCCTTTAAATCCCAGGTAAAAATCCCATCTTCTATAAGAAATATTTCCCAATCCTTAATTCTAATCCCTTCCCTCTACTGATTATTTCTGTATATATTGCTTGCTTATACATAGTTGTTTACGCACTAAGCTTCTGAAGGGCAGGAACTATCTCTTCTCTCTCTCTTTCCCTTTTCTTTTCTCTTCCCCCCTCCCTCTTCCTCTCTCTCTGTCTCTCCCTCTCCCTCACTCCATCTCCCTCTCTCCCCCTCCCTATATCCTCTCTATAACTCTTTTTTTCTTACTCTTTCTCCCTCTCTTTTCTTTCTTTTTCATTTTCTCTAGCTTCTCTCCTTCTCTCTTTCTCCCTCTCTCTCTCTCTCTCATTTCCAGTACTTCACACACAATACCCTCCCTCTCTCTCCCACTCCCTATACCCCATCTATCACTCTTTTTTCTTGCTTTCTTTCTCCCTCCCTTCTTTTTTATTTTCTCTGTCTTCTCTCCTTCTCTCTTTCCCTCTTCCTTCCTTCTTCTCACCCTCTCCCTCTTGTTTCCAGTAATTCACACAGTACCTGGCATATAGTAGGAGCTTAATAAATGCTTACTGATTGATTGGTTGCTGGAAAGGATACCAGATGACAGAAAGTTATTTCTCCCTCAAGAAAATATTACACTAAAATATTATTTTTAAGTTTATCCATTTTACAGACAAATGAAATCAGGTAAAAGGGAATAGAATTTTTGAAAAAGCAAAGAAGCTCAAGCTGCAATCTAGAATAACATGGTGTGAAATAATGATGAGATGAGCCTACTCATCAATTTTAAAAGATAAACTAAAACATTATTAACTAATACGCATTTATTAAAGGCCTACTGTGTGCCAGACAAGGTGTTAGGTGCCAAGATTACAAAAAGAATGAAACAGTCTCTACTCTCAAGGCCCTTACTATCTTATTCAAATACTTGAGTTTTCACCTATGTGTAGATTTATTTTTTGTTCCTTCTTATTGTCCCTCCATCTCCAGGACCCCCAAAATAAAGAAATTCAGAGCAATCCAGGGAGGGGAAATGATAGACAAGAATGTCTGGGTCACAATACTGCCATCTGGTGTTAGGAAAAATACAGGAGAAAGCTGCAAGCTATCACTTGTCACAAACTGGTTTGTTTTTTAAAATTACTATGTTGTTAGTTTTAATTGCATCTTAATCTCTATTTCCAAAATATTAGCTCTGGTTCTGGGACTTGGTACATGCTCGGATACAACTATTCTGGAAATATTTAATTCTTAAAAATCATAGGGTAGAAAAAACCTGATACCTCCTGAAGAGGCTTGAAAAAGTAAGGTGAGGAACTGGAAGCTTAGAGTAATTTCAACATAGTAGTGTGAGTTTAAGGAGAAACACCAAGAGCTGTGGTTTTCAGACTCCATTTCCTGCGACTCTGGGATTCCAGGAGGTATAGGAGGGTAGGGAGCTTCTTTTCCCAGCATCTTTGTTTCCTTTGGAGGGATTTTACTTTTAAAACTAAAAGTGGTGAGAGTAACATGAAGATCAAGTTTCCGGAGGTAAAATAGATGCTTAAACAAACTTTGTTCCCTACAGGATCATGCTTTTGGGCAGAGATAATAGTTTAAGTGTCTAGAGACTCAAAATATTTTAAAACAATTCTGTGGTTCTTAAAAATTGCTTACACATAAGGTGTGTATGTAGTTTGTCTCAATATATACAGAATTCTAAAGATCTTTTGTTTTCATTATCTCATTTGTTCCTCCAACAACTCAGCGGGTAATAATAATAATATGATTATTATTACCATTAATACTAATAGTTGACATTGATAGAACTCTTTATAATTTATAGAGAAGGAAAATTATGGATGAGGATCACAGAGAAGGCCAGTCTGGCTGGTGTCCAATGTGCAGCAATTTCCAATGAGGATGGAAAGCTAGTTTGGGACACACTGCTGGGCCTCTAAAATTAAAACAAGTTCCTGGGCCTAGAGATGGGAGATGTAGCCTTAGACATTACCTGGCTGTGTGACCCTATGTCTAGCCCATACCACTCTTCTGTCTTAAAGCCTCTTGGCTTTAAGTATTTATTCTAAGAAAGAAGATAAGGGATTTTAAAAATTGAAACAAGTTTAGATTCAGTCCTAGAGGCAACTGGAAGCCACTGGAGCTGACTGAGCAAGGGCGTTACATGGTCCAGTCTGTGCTTAAGGAAAATCACTTTAGGAACAGTGTGTGACAATAAAAAATTAAGAGGCTGGTGCAATAATCTAGGTAAGAGCTGTGTCAGTTGAGACAAGCAGTCAGAGACAAAAGATGCTGTGAAGGGAGAAACAGTAAGACTTGGCAACTGGACTGAAAGAGAGAAGTCTGGAAGAGCAAGAGAGAAGTTAGGAATTGTGACAGAGGCTGGCACATAAGAAAAGTGCCAGGCTGAAGAGTGTGTGGTTCTGATCACCTTAATGGGGGAGGGGCCCCAGGAGATTGGAATCTTGAGGAACAGAAGATTCTGGCTGGAAGAGCAGTTGCTCTCTCAGTCTAGAGAAGCTGAAGAGAGAAGGTTGAAAAAGACTTTTTCCTGAAGTTTACCCACTTTTTCCTGCTTGTGACTGGAAATCCTTCCCCCTAACACTTCCAAAATGAAAAGACTCAGCAAAGAGAAACCTGAGAAAAGGAATTTTGAATCTCTGTCAGACTTTACCTCAGCTCCTGTTGCCCTGGGTCTGAATTGTGGCCAATGGGCCAAGTCCAGGGTCAGCCAAACTGACTTTGTCTCAGGGGGCTTAGGCTGCCAAAGCCTGAGTTCCCCCCAAACTTGAGAAGGGAGGGAAAGGGTTTTAGATAGAGATAGGGACCCCTTTTTCCCCTACTATCCTTTCCCATTCTTTCCCTTTGTATTACCCTGATTGAGTTGACATTAGTTATATTTTCCTCAAGCTGTGAATCAAGTGTGAGTGACCAGATAAAGGGGAGACCCTCTGGTCTTGAGTAGTGGAGCAGGGACAAGAGAAAATCTGGGAGAGCAGCCATAGCTAAGGGGGGAAAGGCAGAAGGAGGGAAATCTTCAAACCTCTCTTCTCTCTGAGTCAACTCTAGATATCAGTTGTCTTCTCCTAGATCCTGTTCCCTTTACCATCCCCAAACCTTTTCTCCATGACATCTGTTGTCTCCCCTGAAGCCCATTTTGAGGAGGGAAGGGACACCACTCTTTCTCTCTCTCATTTCAATACAGAATGAAGGCTCAGGGAAATTAAATGACTTGCCCAAGACCACTTAGTATGTAAGTGGCAGAGCCAGAAGAGAAACTTAGACATCTTTACTATGAGTCCAGGACTCTTTCTGCCATACAGATTCTCCTTAAGAATAAGGACCAATGATTTTGGCTGAGCTATGAGTTATTTATCACCTTATCTGAGGAAATATTGCATTTATACTTGTTTCCCCAGCACCTCTCACAGTAACTGCTCCAACTATTGCTTTTCTAAGCTCCTTGAGTACATGACCACCACTCGCCTCTTTCAGTAGCCATGGCACTTCAGTTGTCTCCTAGATAGTAGGCGCTTGCTAAATGTTTATTGAATTGATGTCATTATCCTGATATGTTACTTTTCTCTACATAGGTATTGCCATAAGTAGACTTATTTCAACCAAACCACTGGATAATCTAGTGTATTAGTTCAGTCTACACTGGATGTTTATTTATAATGGCTTCTGGTTATAGAAAACAACAATAACAACAAATGTGTATTGTTGGTAGCGGGGAAGGGTTGGATAGTGGCAAGGACTTGAGTGATGAAGACAAATACATAAGAGTCCACATAAATCTCTTAGCATCACTGACTCCTGGGTTTAAAAAACAGCATCTTCTGTTATCTCCCTCCCCCTTTGCTTCCCCTTTTTTGTTGAATATTTGGGTACCTTGCTGTAACCTCGTTTGCGTGGTCTTTGCTTCCCTCAGTAGCTTATCGCTGTTGGAGCTCAATGTCTTGGCTTTTCTGGGCAGGTCTCCTTTCACCACAGTCTAGAAAGAAAATATCTGTCAGCCCCAATAATGTAAATCCCTCGACATACAGGAAATGGAATATGGCTTGCTCCTCATCTGGCCAAAATGGCCTTGGCTCTTTGAATGTGTAAGCTGGCTTTCTTATGCTCAGGGTTCCCTAAAGACTAAACTTCTCAATGCCAGAGCATGACCCAGAGATTTTCCTAGTTCAGGGCAATCTCACCTGTAGGGCAGAGTCTGACGCGCCCACTGCCTTGTTGGCGGCATCCTCGGCTGCTTTTACCGCATTGATGATATTTTCATAGGCCATGGCAGCATCCACGGCGCAGCGCACCAACTCATCACCACTGGTGTTCCTCTTGATTCTGAAAGGTCATGAGGAGAAGCATTCAGATACCCGGGGGAAGGAGACACTGAGAAAAATAGTCCAACAACCAGGGTCCTCTGCAAGGGCCATCATGAACCCAGTCACTGACTGAAACCAATCACCTTTATGTGACATTTGGAGCTCTATCCCAAAGTGGAAGGAATAACTGATTCTTAAGGTTGTTGCTGTTCTTCCAAAATGTATTCTAAATTGTCTCTTTTTTTGTTTTTGTTTTGTCTTTTAAATTCTTTTCCTAAGGATAGGTAATGAGGGATTGAGATTTTAGCCATTTTATTAAATAGTAATAAACACTGATAGCTGTGGTGTAATATTACTAGAAACACAAATAATGTCATCTTTACCACCTCATGTTCCCACTTGGAACTAAAGGGCATTACGTTCTCACTCAGCACCACACATTTCTGCCCTCACTTGCTTTTCAGAAACAATGAGTGTCATGTACTTACTCTTCCAATTGCTTTGCTAAGTTTTGTAGAGACTGGGCATGTTTCTCTGCCTCCACTACTAGAGACTCTTTGCTGGATGACCGGGAAAGATCCTTCACTTTGTCACTTAGTTCTTGCCTTACTTCATTTAAACTGGATGCTAATGTCTCATATTCCTGTTTTTCCAAGTAAACAAAGACAATTTAGATCACTCAGGCTTAGATGCAATAAATGTATACTTGTTTTCTAATTTATTTCCATGTGTAAAAAGCATCCCCTCTTTTTGGCCTGATACCATAGTACCACAAATGACCTTGATCTCTAGGACTAAACAGCAATAGGTTCCATACATTTCCATTAAAATTGGGGCAGGGGTGGAGGGGAAATGTTTCCTTTGGGAAACTGTTTAAATGGACAGGACTATCACCAAGGCAAATTTCCACTTAACCATTCGTTACTTTCTGCTTCAGAAATTGCCATTGCCATTAATTTCTAGCAAAGAAGAAATTCTAACGGTCTCTTTGCCAACCCTGAACTCCTACCAATACAATTATTCCTAATTTTTTTTCCAGTGTTGTTTTTAACATACACCTGTTTATTTGGTATTGTGTGAAAAGTTCTGTGGGTATAAAGGCAATGGAATACACAGAATACCCTGCCTGAAGGAGTTTATACTTACACAACTAAATAAATGGAATATTATTTAAGGGAGAGGGGTACTAACGACCACAGGGATCACAAAAGGCTTCACTGAGGATGGGGCACCTATGCTGAGCCTGAAAGGAACCAGAGGGGAGAAAGGCATGCTTTCTAGGTAATCAGACAAGCCTATTCAAAGGCATGGAAGCTGGAGATATAATGAAAAATCAAGGAAATATGAGACAGGTCAGTTTATTAGGATTATAGGCTTCTCTAAATACTTTTTTAAAAGGGGGTAGCTGGGTGGCTCAGTGGATTGAGAGCCAGGCCTAGAAATGAAAGGTCCTGGGTTCAAATCTGGATTCAGACACTTCTCAGTTGTGTGACCCTGGGCAAGTCACTTAACCCCCATTGCCTAGCCCTTACCACTTTTCTGCCTTGGAGCCAATACACAATATTGAAGCCAAGACTGAAGGTAAGGGTTTAAAAAGAATAAAATAAACACTTTTTTCAAAAAGTCAACTCTACCACATTTTCTTCATGACCTAATTAAAATGCTTTCACTCCTAAAAATCATCAACATTTACTCCACCTCTTGGCTTTTCTTCATCAGTTGGAGAACACTGTTAGTCTGTCGCAAAGATGATTCAGCAGTGGTGAGATGTTTAGTGAATTCACTCTGTAGGGAGCTCATTTCATTAATCCGTCTCTGAGGAGAGTGAAGAGATAGATACTTTAGTTGCCAGGCTTATTAACAGTACAAGAAGCAACAAGCGGAGACAATATGAAATATTTAATGAATCCAATGAATGACTTTACAAATTCAACCACCTTTTAATTTCTTAAATGGCTTTCTCCAATGTGTTGACTTAAACAATGCTCTGAAAAAATATGTGATACTCTACAATGCCCTTATGAATACCTGGCAATATAATTTCACATTGATATACTCAGGTGAAAATAAAAAATCAGAACTGGAGAGGAAGTGAATTTGGATGGGGACCAATGGAGAAAGAAATAGATACCATGTTGTCATGGGAGAGGCTATAGAATTCTTGAACTTAAGAAAGAGACACACAAGGAATTTGGGAAACTGATTATATGATCATAGACAGGACAGAGTAGTAATAAAAGACTTGAACTATTGAACCATATGCTGGAGTTCCTTCTCTTACAAAAGATGAATGGCTAATAAAGGTTTGACTTCCCTCAATAATAATTTAATTTTTTAAGTTAATAAACACTTAAAAAGCATCAGTTCTATGCCCAAAGGGTGCTAAAAGACTGTCTGCCCTTTGATCCAGTCATAGCACTGCTGAGTTTATATCCCAAAGAGATAATAAGGAAAAAGACCTGTACAAGAATATTCATAGCTGTGCTCTTTGTGGGGCAAAATAAAATTGGAAAATGAGGGGATGCCCTTCAATTGGGGAATGGCTGAACAAATTGTGGTATATGTTGGCGATGGAATACTATTGTGCTCAAAGGAATAATAAAGTGGAGGAATTCCATGTGAACTGAAACGACCTCCAGGAATTGATACAGAGTGAAAGGAGCAGAACCAGGAGAATGTTCTACCCAGAGACTGATAACACTGTGGTACAATTGAATGTAATGAACTTCTCCATTAGTGGCAATGCAGTGATCCTGAACAATTTTGGGGGATTTATGAGAAAGAATGCAATCCACATTCAAAGGGAAAAGTGAGGGAGTAGAAACACAAAAGAAAAACAACTGCTTGATTACATGGGTTGAGGGAGATATGATTGGGGATATAGACTCTAAATGAACACCCTAGTGCAAACATCAATAATATGGAAATAGGTTCTGATCAAGAACACATGTAAAACCCAGTGGAATTGTGTGTTGGCTACAGGAAGGGGTGGGGAGGGGGAAGAGAGGGAAAGAATATAATTATTGTAACCAAGGAATAATGTTATAAATTGACTAAATAAAAATTTTAAAACAACAACAACAAAAAGAGCATCAGTTCTGAGCCAGGCCTTAGGCTAAGGACTGGGATAAATAATAGGACAAATGATATAAAGAGGATGCTATGCTCATGGGTAGGACGACTCAATATAATAAAAATGACCATCCTACCCAAACTTATCTATCTATTTAGTGCCACCCATTGAACTTCCAAAAAATTTTTTTACTGAATTAGAAAAAAACCATAACAAAGTTCATTTGGAAGAACAAAGGATCAAGGATATACAGGGAAATAACGGGGAAAAAATACAAAGGAAGGTGGCCTTATAGTCCCAGATCTCAAACTATATTATAAAGCAGTGGCCATCAAAACAATTTGGCATTGGCTAAGAGACAGAAAGGAGGATCAGTGGAATATATTTGGGGTAAGTGACCTCAGCAAGACAGTCTACCATAAGCCCAAAGATCCCAGATATGGGGCAAAAATCCACTCTTTGACAAAAACTGCTGGGAAAACTGGAAGACAGTGTGGGAGAGATTAGGCTTGGATCAACATCTCATACCCTACACAAAGATAAACTCAGAATGGGTGAATGACTTGAACATAAAGAAGGAAACTATAAGTAAACTAGGTGAACACAGAATAGTATACATGTCAGACCTGTGGGAAGGGAAAGACTTTAATACCAAGCAAGACATAGGAAGAATTACAAAATGTAAAATAAACTATCTTGATTAAATCAAATTAAAAAGTTTTTGTACAAACAAAACCAATGTAATCAAAATTAGAAAGGAAGCAACAAACTGGGAAATAATCTTCATAACAAAAACCTCTGACAAATGTCTAATTACTCAAATTTATAAAGAGCTAAATCAATTGTACAAAAAATCAAGCCATTCTCCAATTGATAAATGGGCAAGGGACATGAATAGGCAGTTTTCAGTCAAAGAAACCAAAACTATTAATAAGCACATGAAAAAGTGCTCTACATCTCTGATAATCAGAGAGATGCAAATCAAAACAACTCTGAGGTTTCACCTCACACCTAGCAGATTGGCTAACATAACAGCAAAGGAAAGTAATGAATGCTGGAGGGGATGTGGCAAAGTAGGGACATTAATTCATTGCTGGTGGAGTTGTGAATTGACCCAACCATTCTGGAGGGCAATTTGGAACTATGTCCAAAGGGCGATAAAAGACTGTCTGCCCTTTGATCCAGCCATAGCACTGCTGGGTCTGTACCCCAAAGAGATAATAAGGAAAAAGCCTTGTACAAGAATATTCATAGCTGCACTCTTTGTGGTGGCAAAAAATTGGAAAATGAGGGGATGCCCTTCAATTGGGGAATGGCTGAACAAATTGTGGTATATGTTGGTGATGGAATACTATTGTGCTCAAAGGAATAATAAAGTGGAGGAATTCCATGGAGACTGGAACAACCTCCAGGAAGTGATGCAGAGTGAAAGGATCAGAGCCAGGAGAGCATTGTACACTGTGGTACAATCGAATGTAACGGACTTCTCCATTAGTGGCAATGCAATGTCCCTGAACAATCCACAGGGATCAAGGAGAAAAAAACACTACCCACAAACAGAGGACAAACAGTGGGAGTAAAAACACCGAGGAAAGGCAACAGCTTGACTACAGCGGTGGAGGGGATATGATTGAGGAGAGACTCTAAATGAACACCTTAATGAAAATACCAACAACATGGAAAAGAGTTCAGACCGAGGACACATGTGATACCCAGAGGAATCACACATCGCCATTGGGAATGGGGGGGGGGGAGGAGAAAAAGAAAATGATCTTTGTTTCTAATGAATAATTTTTGAAAATGACCAAATATAATAGTGTTTAAAAGGGGGGAAAATAAGCACTCTCGGTGGTATTGCAGACAGGATGTTGGGGCTACATGTAGCTTTTTTGGGGGATCCAATGAAACAGTATAGTACGATAGATGGAATACTAGACTTGCATTCAGGAAGACCTGCATTTGAATTCTGCCTCTGACTTGGGGTTGGAACTTTAGAAGGGACTTTAGCAACCTCTTCATTTCCCAGCAGAGGAAACAGATATGGAGAAAGTTTAAGTGACTTATACAAGGAGTCTGTAGCAAGATTGGGATTCAAATCTAGGCCTTCTGGGACTACACACTCAGTATGAAGAAAATTTTGGATATAATTGTAGATAAAATATAATTTATAAATAATTGTATTATATAAATATCATGTACATTATATATAATATAAAAATAAAATATAGAAATATAAAGAGGATGCTAACTCCTTCCTAATTTAGCTTTCCAAACAAAAACAACCCAATTATTTGCAGTCAAGTTTATGAAACAACTTCTCTCTCTCTCTGTCTCTGTCTCTGTCTCTGAATCTCTGTGTCTCTCTCTCCTACTCCTTTTAAAAAAATTGTTACATTAAAATATTCCTAGTTAAGAGAAGGCATCTTTTAATAAAAATAAATAAGTGTGTAAATATATATATAATTAGAATAATTTCTATTTATCAGTTATTTTTCAGGAGATATATAAGCAAAGTCATTTTATTTTTAAACCCTTACCTTCTGTTTTGAATCAATACTGTGTGTATTGGATCTAAGGCAGAAGAGTGGTAAGGGCTAAGCAATGGGGGTTAAGTAACTTGCCCTGAGTCACACAGTTAGGAAGTGTCACATAGCTAGGAAGTGTCTTGAGGTCAGATCTGGAACCCAGGATCTCCCATCTCTAGGCCTGGCTCTCAATCCACTGAGACTACTAGCTGCCTCCAAAGTCATTCTTCAAACAATATTTCTTTTGCTGTACATAATCTTTTCTTGGTTCTGCTCATTTCATTCTTTATAATTTCATGTAGGTCTTTCCATGTTTTTCTAAAATTAACCTGTTCATCCTTTCTTATAGCATAGTAGTATTTCACTATAATCATATGTCAAACTTGTTTAGCCATTCCCCAGTTGATAGGCATCCCTTCAATTTCCAGTTCTTTGCTTCTCCTGTTTTTCTTCCTTCCTTCTTTCCTTCCTTCATTATAGGTTAATAATTCCATTTTTCAACAAGAAGTCCTTAATTCTAACCGACAGAGAAAAGCAAATTGCTGAATTAGAAACAATGGAAACTTTAGGCGGAAGCAATCATTCTTTGAACTGATGACAGAGTAAGAGGGAAAGATGAGCATAGCTGAGAAGATTTCAAAACATTCACAGAGAGCACAGTCAGATTCAGTGGCCTGATATTTGATGGGGAAAGATAGCCTAAGAGAAATGGGAAAATTTCAAGGAGAAATTAGGAAGACAAAAATGTTGTCATGAGAGGTAAAATGAAGAATTTTCTAAAAAGATGCTGATGTTGATGGAATTGCTTGTAGGTTCTGAGAGGGAGGAGGGAAGAGGGGAGGGAAAGAAAATGAATCATGTAAATATGGAAAAATATTTTTAAAAATAACAAAACTTAAAATAAAAAATAGAGACATTGATATTGGATTCAAAGGGATATCATGAACCAATTTTGATTTTTAGAAGATATTCATAGGAGACAAAAGTAAGCCAGGTTAAGTAGGAATGCATATAACAGAACAGTGTGAATCTTACAGAGCAAAATGGTCTTAATAAGCAACATTGGTAGTAAGAAGAAGAAAGCAGAAATTGAACAGATGCTCAGGATGGATGGGAAGATAGTTAAGGATGATGTCCAGAATTCAGAATACTCAAACTCTTATCTGTCTTCCTGTACTCTGTGGTGCTCCTGAGCAAACCTTCTGATACATGATGCTTCATGTTCTGTCTCTGTATTTCCCACTGGCCGATCCCTCATTCCTGAAATGCATTCCTTTCCTCCTCACTTCCACCTCTCAGAACCCCTGTTTCTTTCCAAACTCAATCCAGATGATATCCTCTACATCACTCGAAAAAATAAGAACTAACTGTGTGCTGGGCACTATACTAAGTGTGGAGGTACAAAGAGAGTCAACAGTTAATTTGAGAAATAATTGGGTTTTTTTAGTGGGCTTCAAGCTCAACATGAGAAAACAGTGCCTATCTGCCCTTTGCTCCTGTTATACCACATCCAGCATCATGTCTTTAGTTTCAGTATCATATGTTAAGGATATTAACCTCCTGGAGCATCTCCAAAAGAAGTTATGCAGGATGGTGATTGGGCCAAAGGGCATAAACCTAGCAAAACAAGACTGTGATCCTTGTAGCACAGCAGTAGCTTCTATAAGAAAATGTAAAGGATGATAATACATGTATAACCTGATTGAATTGTTTGCGAGGTCCAGAAAGGGGAAGGGAGACAATTTGGATCATATGACTTGAGAAAATGTATGTGGGAATTTATTGTTGCATATAATTGGTAAAATTAAGAAAACATTAAAAAAAAAAGAAAATACAAAGGAATCTAGAAATGTAGTCTTTAATTAGAGAGGCCCTGGAAAGCTGAAATGGGCCTGTCCAAAGGTACAAATGTAGGAATGTACAGAATTACATCAGTTAATAACTAGTCTTTCAGCTTTATCAAGAAATCACAGGGGTCAGCTAGGTGACTTGGTGGATTGAGAGTCAGGCCTGGAGATGGAAGGTCCTAGGCTCAAATCTGACCTCAGATACTCCTATGGAGAGAGAGGGAGGGAGGGAGGGAGGGAGGGAGGGAGGGAGGGAGGGAGAGAGAGAGAGGGAGAGAGAGAGAGAGAGAGAGAGAGAGAGAGAGAGAGAGAGAGAGAGAGAGAGAGAAAGAGAGAGAGAGGGAGGGAGAGAGAGAGAGAGAGAGAGAGAGAGAGAGAGAGAGAGAGAGAGAGAGAGAGAGAGAGAGAGAGAGAGAGAGAGAGAGAGTTGGCTGAAGCAGATTTTAGAAAGCCTTAAATGCCAGGGCAAGGAGTGTGCATTTTATTCTACAGGCAATGAGGCAATGGGTTCCCACTGACTGATGGGTCATTTCTATATCTGTCTGTTTGTTAAAGAAGGTGATATGGTAGAACTGTGCATTAAGATTATCATGGCACTTGTTTGGAAGATAGGAAGAAACTGGAGGTGGAGAGAGATCATTTCTCATGATGATGATAATGATATGATTCACAAAGTTAATTCTCTTCAAACGGAATAGGGTCTTTGAAGTGTAAGTACACTGCTTGAATTCCTCATCCAGTATGATGCATTATTCACCAGAGGACTCCTTGTACCCTATCAGGCATGAGTGGGTGTGAAATTATTTTTCCTGCTTTCATTTGTGCATGATTCATGGATTAAAATCTCTTCTTGGGGCTAAGAAGTAGGAACTATAATCTTGTTCATTATCATTATTATTATTTTTAACAAAGATACATTCAGTGTCTCATTTTTGCTTGTGTATGATTGGAGGACAGGGACATAAGGCAGACAAACACATTCACACAGACATTTCACTTTGTTGATTCAGATGGTGAATGGTAAAGATTCTAGCTTCTTCTATCCCTTCACTTGAGAGATGGAAAAAAGATAATGTCCAGCTGTGGAATTACCTTAACATCCCACCAGACTGGATAAAATGGCAAAAGGACAAAGGGACAAATGATGGAGAGGATGAGGAAAAACGAGCACACTCATGCTGGTGGAGTTGTGAACTGATCCAACCATCTTGGAAAGAAATTAAAAATCTACCCAGAGTGTTATCAAACTGTGTATACCCTTAGACCCAGCAATACTGCTGCCAGGTCTGTTTCCCATGGAAATGAGGGAAACAGGAAAAGAACCCATGTGTTCCAAAATATTGGAACATTTTTTGGAATTTGAAACTGAGGGGATGCCCATCAATTTGGGTTATGGTTAAACAAGTTGTGATATATAATTGTGATGGAATATTGCTGTACCATAAGAAATGATGAACAAATTGCTTTAAAAAAAACCTGGAAAGAACTATATGAGATAATGAACAGTGAAATGAGCAGAACCAGGAGAACATTATACACAGCAACATTATACACAGCAACTAACACTGGAAGAATAAACTGAGGTTACCTCCAGAAAGTGAACAGAAAGATAAAACACGAAAAATTTATTTTTATGAACATTCTTGATGATATTTTATGTGATACAGAGAGGTTGGGAAGGAGGTGGGACATTTGTAGATGGGATCTATTATGTAGATATGAAAAAAATAAGTTAAACATATAGGAGATTTGTGATTTCATTAGTGTAATAATCTTTATACATATAAATGCTTTGTTTTTTTTTAAATTTGTAAACATTTATCATATTAATAATTTAAAAATGGAGGGGGACAGTTAGATGGCTCAGTGGATTGAGAACCAGGCCTAGAGATAGGAGGTCCAGCGTTCAAATCTGTCCTAGACATTTCCTAGCTGTGTGACTCTGGGCAAGTCACTTAACCCCCACTGCCTAACCCTTATCACTCCTTTGCCTTGGAACCAATACTTAGTAATGATTCTAAAATAGAAGGTAAGAATTTAAAAGAAAAATTAAATAAAATTAAATATTTTTAAATTTAAAAATTAAAAAAAAGAAATTACCTTAATGTCTTCTAGGGCTCGATCATTAGCTTGGTTGAGTCCATTGGCCAGCTTTGTCTGGAGAGTTGCTTCTTGCAGAGCTTTACGGAGGTCACTGATTTTGACTTCATATTCATTTAAAGAATCTCGTATGGTTTTCACAAGCTCATGGTTCTCTGCTTGGTGGTTTTTCAGGCTACTCTGAATACGATTCAGCACTGCAGTATGACATTTTGAAAAGATGATATGTGTCATAGAGGGAAGACAAGCTGATGGTGCCTCACAGACCATGTTTTCCATTTTAAAGACTAGAAAATATATCTAACACTGAAAAATTAAATCTAAAAGGATAGCTAAGCAAGAAATATCAGACTGTGATGTCCACATTACATTTTATATATCATAAGTATAGAACTAATAAATTCAGAAATCAAGGCTGTCACATATTCCTTAAGATTAAAATAAAAAACTAAAATAATATTTAAATAGCAATGCTGAGAGTAAAC
This sequence comes from Monodelphis domestica, assembly GCF_027887165.1. Taxonomy (NCBI): domain Eukaryota; kingdom Metazoa; phylum Chordata; class Mammalia; order Didelphimorphia; family Didelphidae; genus Monodelphis; species Monodelphis domestica. The sequence continues at coordinate 275,581,913 of NC_077229.1, read as the reverse complement.
CTACCATTATAAAACTTGAGCCTAGAAAAGCTTTACTGTTCCATGATTTTCTTGGACAATAAATACTATGGCAAGAAGGAGGATGATTTTCCCATAATAGTGAATTGAAATTCATTAAACATTAGAATTATTTATTATATTGTTAATACCTTTTCTGTTTTTTACTAAAGGTAAGAATATAAAAATCAATATTATAGGAGTAGTAACTGACCAACTGAATGATGAGGAAGAGGAAGATGGCCTGATAAGAAGGCAGAAAGGGAAAATGGAAATATTAATAACAACAATAATAAAAGAAGAATTTATATAATGCTTTAAGGTGTTCAAAGCTATTAGCTCATTTGAGCCTCATAACAACCTTGTAAGGTAGATGCTATTATTATCCTGATTTTACAGATGAGGAAACTAAGGCTTAGATAAGTTAAGAGATTCACCCAAGGTTGATAACAGTCAGTAAGTGACAGAAACAGATTGTGAATTCAGCTCTTTCTGCCTTAGTCAAGCACTCTATCCATCATGATACCTAGCTGCCTTAAACAGCTTAAAAGAAGGAGGTGAAAAATGTGGCTTAGAGAGAGTTGCCAATGGCTAACTTTTAACAATGAGAAACTAAGCTGCTAGTAAGTGCTTAACATTTTTTTCTAAATTCTATTTATTTATTTATGGTTATGCTTGAGGCCTTTTATTATAGGGAAATATTGGTAAATATAGGAAAATGGCTCCCTATTTTTTCCAGAATCAAATACAAAACACTCTGATTGAATCTTTATAACTTAACCCCCTCTTACATTTCCAGTTTTATGCTTTACTCCCCAAGCCATACCATGATCCAGTGACAGTGACTTTCCAGCTGTTACAGGAACAAAACTCTTAGCCATCTTAGCCCTGGGTATTTTCTCTGGCCATCCTCCATGCCTGGAACATTTTTCCTCCTTTATTTTGACTACTGACCTCTCTAGCTTCCTTTAAGTTCCAACTAAAATCCCTTCTTTTACTGGAAGCCTTCCCCATCCCCTCATAATTTCTAGTGACTCCCCTCTCTTAATTATTTCCTATTTATCATCTATATAGCTTTTTTGTACATATTTATTTGCATGTTGCCTCCCCCATTAGATTTTAAGCTCTTTGAGGGCAGAGACTGTCTTTTGCTTCTTTTGGCATCCCCAGTGTTCATCAGAGGACCTTGCACATAGCAGACAGTAAATGTTGTTCCATTGAGTGTAAATAGTCTTGGGGGCAGCTAGGTAGCATAGTGATTAGAGCGCCAGGCCTAGAGATGGGAAGTCCTGGGTTCAAATGTGGCCTCAGATACTTCCTAGCTGGGTGATCCTGGGCAAGCCACTTAACCCTGATTGCCTAGTCCTTACTTCTGTCTTAGTATTGATAATAAGACAGAAAGTAAGGATTTTACAGGAAAAAAATTCTTACTCAACTTTTAGAATGCCCCTTTTCATCAGTAATGAATAATCTGAATTATAATAGGAATGATACATTATTGAGAAGTCCAGACATTCTATCCACAAACAGGGACTAAACACCACTCCTTGGCCACTTACTTGTCCAAATCACATGGCATGGGACACAGTGAAGCAAAGAACTTACGGAGCTGTGCCTCTCTTTTTTCAGCTTCTGCCTTTCTCAGTTGTTCTCTGAAGTCTCTACTTCTCATCTCCTTCATCATTCGTTCAGCTTCAGCCAATTTCCTGGATAAGTCACCAGAGGGCAAGGTGTGTCCTTCTCCATCTGTCCCAGAAATCTGTTTCAGGAGAACTGAAAGATTACATATTTCATTAAACTTAAGAAATCTGGGAATTCAGAAAGGAGAACTTTGAGTGGCTTTATCTTAGGGATTTTTTTATGATTAAATTAATAGTGTAGTTAGTCAATCAGCGAGTAAATAAGGGCACTGTGCTACAGAGTGGGGATACGGAGAAAGACAAAAACAGTCCCTGCCATCAAAGAGCTCCTAGCCTAATGGGGGAAGCAACATGAAAACTACCATGTACAAACAAGCTAGCGAATTAGAAATAATCAGTAGAGAGAGGGTATTAGCACTGAAGGAGATTCAGTAATGTTGAATCACAAAATAAAGCCAATTCAAAGTTTTAAATGGTTATGTAAAGCAAAACATGTGGGCAAAGCAAGAAGGCATTGTTACCATGAACATCCCTGATGACGCTCTGTATCCTGGTGTCCAGCTGTTTTGCACTTTGGCTTGTCTGACTAACACTGTTATATAATGTCTGTGCCTTTCTTGAATTTATTTGAACCTGTATAGAAATTCAAACTATTAGAGGCAATTAAGTTGGTTGGTGGTAAACCCTCTAAGCTGTTTTTTATCAATCAGAATGCATTTATTGAGCACTTATAAAGGAGCTTAAATTCTAATAATGAGGATAAGTACAAAAATAGATAAATATAAGGTTACACAGAATAGATGGAGGGTGATTTAAGGGAGGAAGACAGTAGCACCAGGGAGGACAAGAAAGTGGTCTTAGAACTGAGTCATGAAGTGAGCCGGGAAGTCTAAGAATTGGTAGTGAAGAGGAAGAACATTCAAGGCAAGGAGCACAGCAACTGCAAAGGCACTGGGAGATACCTTGAATAGCCTGTTTGGCAGTTTTTTTCTGTGAGTGGAAGGGAGAAGTAGGAAGAGGCTGGATGTTGGAGCACTCCAGATTTAAAACCAACTTCTTATTCTATGAATTGTCTGTATATGTTCCCCTTTCTTTTTTTAAAAAAAAAAACATTTTATTGCATCATATTTGGAACCTTATGTTTGACAACAAAAAGGAAATTACATTTGTAACTGCAAGAATAAGAAGCTGGTCTGTTATTGAAAAAAAATCTCGGGCCCTTTAAAAGTTACAAAGTCTTGGGCTTGCCTGAAACAACTGAGCAAGAAATATATTCTTAGAAATGTAGGGCTTCAAGTATTACAGAGAACTGTGACACTATGGAAAAATTCCAGCGGTACCTAAACTGCAGCACTTTTTATTTTTTTTCTGCATAACATGAATCAGGCCTGCTGAGGTTTTTAACCATTAGTCTCTTGATCAGTCATAGAATGGTAGTAAGGAGTTCTGCTCTTTACCTTCAAACCATGGTGGGTTCTCTCTTTTCACTTTGGGGTGAAAAAATTCATACTTCCTTTTTAATTAGTTGGTGCCACATCACAGTGCATTTGGTTCTTGCATTACAGTTTTATTAAGTTTGGCCAAAATAATGCTGAAAGGCTTGCCCCAAAACAGCAACATTATTTTTTTTTCAAGTTTCTTTTTTAAATTAAAAGTGAGAGTTACCTTTTCTTGCAGAGTCTCAAAGTCCTGATTCAGACTGTTCAGGTCTTTCTCCAGGGCATCTATTTTGGATACGCGACTTGAAATGGCAGACTGGTAGCTGAGCAAATGATTCTGAGAATAAAGCAAAGTTAAACTTACTGTATAATAGGAAGTCAAAGACCAATCATCCTGTTGCTATTGTAGATTCACTTAAGACCACCAGAATTGACTTTGTAGAACTGGTATAATTCTTATTCTTTGAAAAAATTTAAGCAAGAGATAGAGAATATTACAAAGTACAAAATGAATAATTGTGATTACATTAAATTAAAAAGGGTTTGTACAAACAAAACCAATGCAACCAAAATTATAAGGGAAGCAACAAACTAGGAAAAAAACTTTATAACAAAAACCTCTGACAAAGGTCTAATTATTCAAATTTATAAGGAGCTAAATCAATTATAAAAAACAAAACAAAAAAAAAAACAAGTCATTCCCCAATTGATAAATGGGCAAGGGACATGAATACGCAATGTTCAGATAAAGAAATCAAAAATATCAATAAACACATGAAAAAGTGCTCTAAATCTCTTATAATTAGAGAAATGCAAATGAAAACAACTCTGAGGTACCACCGCACACCTAGCAGATTGGCTAATATGACACCAAAGGGAAATAATAAATGTTAGAGGGGATGTGGCAGAATTCGGACATTAATGCATTGGTGGTGGAGTTGTGAATTGATCCAACCATTCTGGAAACCAATTTGGAACTATGCCCAAAGGGCTTTAAAAGACTGTCCTTTGATCCAGCCTTAGCACACTACTGGGTTTATACCCCAAAGAGATCATAAGGAAAAAGACTTGTACCAAAATATTTATAGCCATGCTCTTTGTGGTGGCAAAAAAATTGGAAAATGAGGGGATGCCCTTCAATTAGGGAATGGCTGAACAAATTGTGGTATCTGATAGGGATAGAATACAAATGTGCTAAAAGGAATAATGAACTGGAGGAATTCCATGTGAACTGGAAAGACCTCTAGGAATTGATGCAGAGTGAAAGGAGCAGAACCAGAACAAAGTACACACAGATAGATACACTGCGGTACAATCAATCACTGTGGTACTTCTCTACTAGCAGTAATGCAATGATCCAGGATAATTCTGAGGGACTTATGAGAAAGAGCACTATCCATATTCAGAGACAGAAATGTGAGAGTAGAAACACAGAAGGAAAACAACTGCTTGAACACATGGTTCAATTGGAATATGATTGGGGATATAGATTCTAAAGGATCATCCTAATGCAAATATTAATAATATGAAAATAAGTGTTGATCAATGACACATGTAAAACCCAGGGGAATTGCTCATTGGCTATAGGAGGGGGGTGGAGGGTAATCATGGAAAATTTTTCTAAATTATTTAAATAAATAAATAAACTTAATATTAAAAATAAAAGGAAAAGTTAAAAAAGAAAAAAAGCCCGGTATGATACTTACAAAACATTTAGATATCAAAGTCATGTTCTTAATGTCAACTTTAACCTGGTTCTCAAATAAGTTGGGGAGGTGGGAGAGAGCCATGGATCTATTGAGATGTTCAAAGAGACAGCTAAACAATGAAGTGAAAATTCCCAGATCCCAAGGACATTACTGAAATTCTTTTATCTTTCATATACTATTAAGAAAGTAGATAATGCCTCCCTTATTATTGATACTATTAGAATCACAAAATGTCAGCATGAGAATGGGCCTTAAAGATGATCTAGTCCAGGGATGTTCTGGTATATGATTAATAACTGGCTCTTTGGGGAAAAGAATATATGTGCATGACACACTTTTAAGTTTATTCTGCATTATTAACCTCTTCTCCATCACTATCTTAAGTATAGGCAATCAAGAAAACAATAAATCAAGACCTGACTCAGAGCAATTATCAATTTCTAGGTGTAACTATTTATACAAAAAATTGAATAATTGGCTCTTGTAAGATAGTTTGATATGGTCCAACACAGTTCTGATCTAACCAAAAATTTTATTTTTCAGATTGGAAAAATGAGGCCTTGAGAAATTAAGCAATTTGCCCATAAGACACATAGTTTATAAGACAGATCAGTAAAGAACTCCTGACTTCTCCTGCAGCACACTGAGAGTCTTCTGACTCTCTCCATAGCAGCACACTGCCTTATGTCACTATGGTACCAATTCATGCACTTGGAGGTCATTTCACAGCGTATATAGAAGGGTGTTTTTTCTGTTTAAGCTGACAAAAAAATACTAAAAATGATAGTAGCCCTCATTAAAATGAGCTAATGTAACCTTCCTGAAGTTAAGGTTTACTTTTTTCCCAAATGAAAGAGCTATACCATATTTTCTATTCTTTTCTTTTTCCCTTTCAGGAAAATGGAAAAGAAGAGATTTCTAAATAATAAAATAATAATTCAAGTGATGTGATACAGTGTGTGGTCATCTTTCTAAAGATGTGGATCCAAAACACACTCCACAACTCAGTAGATAGCCTTTACATGTTACTGTAGAAAAAAAATGAGTTAATATTAGCTATAATAGCTAATATATAACAAATATCACTAAAAGCTTTTTTAAAGGGCTTTATATAGGTTTGATTCTCTGCAACAACCCCATAAGGAATGTGGGCTTATTATTCTCATTTTAAAGTTGAAAAAACTGAAGCAGACAGACATTAGTTGTCTTGCCCAAAGGCATATAGCTGGAAACGATCTGAGGCAGAATTTGAACTCAAGTTCTCCTGATTCCAAGGCTAACTCTCTACCTGCACCTGATGACCAAAATTCAGGTGATGAGCCTCTCTAAAGTTATCTGGGTTGGTCCTCCAATGACAGGATAGTCCTTAGTATCAAGCAACTCAGAGCCATTCCAGCTTGTACAGATCTGCCTGTTGGCACAGATTTGAAGAACCCAGGACCACTTACATGCCATTGAGATGCCTTGATTTATTTCTATAAGGCCTCCTAATATCCCTTTTACCTCTTTTTCTGTGAAAAAATCAAGGTAAACTACATAGAGCCCTAAATGATTGAGGATGTCAGAAAGATGTTCTTCTCCTACAGAACCTCCCTATAAAGCATCTTATCTGTAAGAGCTAGATGTCCTGGGCATAAAATTCCACCTCAGGAGGATCAAGATTTGTTGAGAACCATGGCTCTTTGGAAAGAACAAAAATTATACAGATGCTTCATTGAAACAAACTGAATTAGCAGTTATTCAAAAGCCCTTTTTGACACAGAATAAGTATTCTGATACAACCAAGTATTTTATGTCCAGCTTGGGTGCTATACAGGTAATTTACATCATTATATATATATATATATATAGATAGATAGATAGATAGATATAGATATAGATAGATAGATAGATAGATAGATAGATAGATATAGATATATAGATAGATAGATATAGATATATACCCAAAATGGCAGGCTTCCTGGGAGTTTCAAAATATCAGTCTTGCAAAAAGGATTTCCTATGTTCAATAGTCTGCCTGATTGGACAATTATTGCCATTTTTGTGGATGTGTAAATAGGTTCAGAGATGTTAGATGACTTACTTGGGACCATGCAAGCAAAACTGTGGTACTCTTGAATTTAGGAATTCTTGATGAAGAAAAGACTCTTTTAATGAAGACTCATTAATTCAAAGCCTTGTTTTCTCTTGTGTGGTACTGAAATAACTTTTCACTTTAAGAATATTTTGCATAGAAGACAACTTCCCCTGGTAATTAAAATCCTTTAAGCACCAAGACTAATTCTGTATCTCTCTCAGTGATCTGCATAAAGTCAATGCTTGATAAATGTTGGCTTGCTACCACTGAATGAAGGAATGAATGAAGGAATGAATGAATGAATGAATGAATGAAAGACTAGTGTAGTTGAAATTCAAAATGGCGAGCTGTGTATCTACTAGCACTTTCTACAAATAAAACTGCCTTTGGGGGACCCTATCTAAAGTCAGTTTCTTTCGAATCTCCCCTTATTTAAGCATTTACCCTCAGGTCTTTGGTCTGGGTCTCCAAGTGCTTCATTTGCTCCAGAGTGGCAGCATTTGCACTGGTACTTTGAAGCTGGGATTTGATTAGTCGAAGCTCATCATTCATTGCTCCCAGGTCCTTCAGAAGAGTAGTCACACAGCTATCACAGTCTATGCAAAGACCATAAGCAAAAGAAAATAATGATGCTGGGTGAGGTCAGGGTACCAAGAACCTCAAGAATAGAAAGGGCATGCATAGTTGGTTTGGCCCATTTCATGCTTTTTCTGTCCAAGGTAAGGCCACATGCCTGGATTCCTTTGTAAGGAACATGGTTTCCTAATTAAGGAAGATGACAAGAGAGTGGGAATTTCAAATAAGAAAAGTTGCTCTCCCACTTTCTGATTATTTTGAATGAAGGGGCTCCTATTAGCAGTATTCTTCTAGCAAAATTCTTATCACAAAGCTAATATATATCAAATGAATAAAGTGGTACTGGAAAACATGGGATTATAGAGCAACAGAACCACAGATTTAGAGATGGGACTTTCTCATTTTATAGTTGAGAAAAAGGAGACCTAGAGAGGCTACATGACTGGCCCAATATAAAGCATCATATTTCTTTTCTCACCATCACATTCTTCAGGGCCTCCATCTTTGGGTTCCTGAATTATACAATCTGAAATGAGAATTTTCAGGAATTCAGAAGTTAAAACAAACAGAGGAGATAATACTTTACAGTCTACAATTTAACCTTTGTATTCTGGTTTTGTTTCTGGGAAAGGTAATTTGAGACAATTATCTTGATTGTCACTGTTCTTGAGACTGTCCCTTCCTCTCCATTACCAAAGCCATGGATTGCATACAGGTCTTACTTCTCTTGTGGAAACTTGTGAGGCCTCCATCTCAGCCTCATTTTCCTCTAGCTTCTCCAACATAGTCCAGCAAGAATTATAAAGTCAGTGGAGCTCCTCAAATGCCATTGTGATTATGGAAATGTTCTCTTTTGAACTCTTTCTCTCCTCAACTGCCTTAACTCAAATGAAGACTTCTGATCCACCATTTTGAGCCTCCCTACCTCAATTTGTGTCCCCTTACCAAATGTTCACATTTTCTTCTGTATCTTGTGTCATGTCAGGGATTCTTTATTCTAGATAGGAGTGGTGTGATGCCTTGGACACATCCCATCTCTATTCAATCCCTTCTGCCATTCTTGTAGGATTGAGAAAGGGAAGGTTTTTTTTTTACCCTTATTTTCTGCCTTACTAATTGGTCTAAGAAGCCATAAATAGTTAGGCACTCAGGAGTTAAATGACTTGCCAGAGTCACACAGCTAGGAATTATTTGAACTTGAAGAATTAATATTACTCTCAACTCTTTAGCCATATAAAAAGCAACTTAAAATTTTTTTTCTAAAAATTTCTAGAAACCCAGTTTAAAAGATAAGGAGAGAGACCAGTAATCAAACTAGCATTTTCTAGTCAAGCACCCGTAATTCAGGTATCAGAATCTCCCACACTGGTGTTCTTCACTCCAGGCTTAGCACTCTATCTAGCTGCCTGTGATCATTCTACTTCATAATTTTCCCTTGAATTGATACTAAGACAAAAGGAAAGGGTTTAAGAAAAATAAAAGGTTAAAATAAGTTAATAATAATAATTGATATTTAAATGGCACTTTTAAGTATTTAAAGTATTCAAGGATATAAAATATAATTTATAAATATTAAATTTAACTCACTAATAAATAATTTAACAAAGGGGTCCAAGTATCTGCAAAGAAAACCTATTTGTATTGGACAAAACAGCTTTCTTTAAGGGCACTTTAAATTATAATTATTTCAGGAACCTCCTGAAACTATGAGACCTTGGGAAAGTATTTAAACACTGTCTATTTCTGTAGGAGCCACTCTGAGATTTTTTCCCCATAACCCAATTAGTTAGCATGCAACTGCCATATTTCAATCGTATATTCACATACCATGTCTAGGTTATCACCTAAGACCAGAATATAACCTACAATACTGAAGTAACTTCCTTTGATGACAAAGAATTCAGCCTACTATGATGACTGCTGAATCTATTGTACTAGTTACCTCTTGCATAATTTACTCCAGAAATAATTCACCTTAAGTCTATAGCACTTAGGGAAGTCACAAGAACCTTCAGAAGGTCAACTGGAAGATCATGTACTTTGCTGTTGACATATATATTTTTTGGAAATTTTTGTCTGTGGGGACTTAATGTAATTTTGCATTACTAGGACAAAGAAATATCAAATCACATTTATGAACCTGTGGATTCATTTTACCTCCAGTCAGTGGATCACAGCTTGTTAACTGGCCATTATTATTGCAATTGCATGGTTGGCAACTACCTCCAAATTTCTGGGGATTCCCAAAATATCCCGGTGCACATCTACATGGAAAAAAAAGACAAGCAGAACAAACATCAATAGTTCATAGATCTTTGAATCATTATAAATTAAAGATCTTACTTATTCTGAACATTTTAGCCTGCTCCTATGGGCAGTGCTTGAGCTCCTGTAAACCTGTAGACAGTGGTAATGGTAGTGGTGGTGGTGTGAGGAGGGGGGCGTTGCATAAAAGGTGGGAGAAGTAACCTTTCCCAACCACTGCAGCAGCATGTTCAACTTTCAATTTTGTATCCCCAGCACCAAACACAGTCCTTGCCACATGGTAAGTGCCTAACAAATACTTGTTAAACCGAATTGAGGGATTTCTTCATTCTGAAGCTCTGGAGGGAATGTGGCACTTAAAAGGAGAATGGAACATAAGGTCTTCAAAAAACTTTAGTAAAGAGAAGGAAAAGGAAAATGAGCAATAGAACATATTTCCCTGCTGTTATGTGACATAGTTTTATAAATGCTAGCACCAGCAATCAGATGAGAGAAAGAAAGTAAAGGCTTAATATAGATAGGCAAAAAAAAAAGGATAAATTATCTCTACTTAATAATCATTGATTCCCTAGGATATTACAAGTAAAAAATTATGCCAGAGCCTGAGACATTTCCTAGCTGTGTAACTCTGGGCAAATCACTTAACCCTGCCTCATTTTCCTCATCTGTAAAAAGGGAAAAGAAATGGCAAACCAAGCAGGGTCGTGATGAGTCAGACATGACAGAAAATGACTCAATAACTGCAAATCTTTCCCAGGGCATCAAATTTTCAGCTGCCTAGTATAGAAGGAGCTGAGAACAGGGCCCAGGACCAAAGCACACTAACTTATCTTTATAGATAAATTACAAAACAGTCTTTAGAGAAATAAAGAGCAACTTAAATAATTGAGGAAATAGGGCTCACTATCCTAATATAATAAAAAGGATAATACTACCAAATTTCAGTTACATATTTAGTGCTATACTAATCAGACTATGAAAGGGATATTTTAAAGACTTAGACAATGTAAAAACAAAAATAATTTAGAAGAACAAAGGATCAAAAATATAAAGTTAAATAATGAAAAATGAGGGGAAAGGAATTGGTTGGTGGAAGAGATGAACACTTCTGGACTTTAGATTATATTATATGGTAATTATAAAAAACACTTGGTACTGGTTAAAAAATAGAAAAATTGATCAACAAAACAAACTAGACAAGGAACAATAAATAACAAATAACTGTTCTCAGTAGCCTGGTAGTTGATAAACCCACAAATATAAATTACCTAATTATCTAAATACCTATATTATAAATTACCCCACCATTTAATAAGAATTTCTGGGGGAAAAAACTGGAGAGCAGTCTGGCAGAAATGAGGGTTAGACCAATGTTTTATATTATATGCCACAATAAATGCAAAATGGATCTGAGTTGAATATTAACTATATACCACAAGAGAGACTAATCCATTGCCAAACATAGGCTCCAAGGAGTTCAGAAGCAAGCTCATAACTACCAAAACATTTTCTAGCAGCACTTTCGGTGATATAAAAGAATTAGAAATTAAGTAGATGCCAGTTGATTGGCTTGATTGGTTGATTAGCCAGGAATGGTTAAACAAAATGTGGGATGTGAATGTAATGGAATATTACTCTTCTGTCATATGACTATAATGAATTCAGAAAAATGTGAAAAGACATGAATAGATATAAAATGAATTAAGCAGAAAAAGGTAAATTTTGTATATTATATATACAAAATCCTATATAATAATAACAATGTAAATGGAAAGAACAAAAATTATAATAAAATCATCAAAATTGAATGGTGCAAATTTTTAAAGACTAACTTTGGTCCTAAAAAGGAAGTATGAGAAAATATATCTACTTCTTTATAGGAGTGAGAGACTATTGTAGAACTCTGCCTTGTCAATCTTTTTCAAACTAGATTTGATGGATTTTAGTTTTACTATTTTCAATACTTTAATATATATTTATATATTTTAATTATTTATCATATTAAGAGATAATTCATGGGAAGGAGCTGTGAAGATTAAATTTAACTCTTCCCTGATTGTGAAGATTAAATTGTAACCCCTGCCCATTTTTAGATTTAATCACCAAAAGTGTAAACACCCTACTTACAAGTTGAGTGGGGAGATCTGTCCATTTTTAGATTTAATTGCCAAGAGTGTAAACATCCCACATTAAGTAGGAGGTCTGTGACCCAGGTGTGCAATAGTGGGTAATGAGTCAGAATTGCCTGACTGCCTCCTGGGCAATCCTAAGCAAGGCTTTAGACTATGATTTGTCCACGTAAAAACTGGAGGAAGCCACAGGAAGTGATACAAAAGGAAGTGTTTTTAAAAGGGAGTTACAACTTCCTGAAGGCAGTCCTACTGACAGTTCTTTCTTTCTTTAGAGTGGAGGCTGGAGAAGAATCTGCTAACTGGACCTGAGACACGGTGAGTGAAAGGCTGACTCCTTTCATATTGGATTTTCTGAAGAGATTTACCTCAGGAGAGACTTCCCCAGGTCCTTGGCTTTACTGAGGCCTAAGGACTCCCTGCTCAGGTTGAGCCAGGGGCTGAGAGTAAATTACTTAGTTCTTAGGCTAGATATCTTACCCTAACCTCTCTCTGATTTTCTTACTTCACTCTTTCTATATTTTGTAAATAAATCTCTTTGGAATTAATTAAATTCCTAGTGACCCTGTTTTAAATATAATCCAGTCCAACCTTTTTATATAATAACCCATTTTTCCCCCTTACAGAGTAGAGGGAAGAGTACAGTGAAGTCAAGTAGCTATCAGGCACAAATTATATAGAAGATTTAGGACAACCAGAAGGTAGCGATGACTTTTTTCCTATGTGAATTGAAAGTCAAGAGAAATAACATGGTCTTATAGTTCTTAATATTCAACAGAATTTAGGGGTATGGACCCTTATTCCCTAATCAAGATTTTAACCTCTCAAATCTAAGTCTTCAAAGAAGTAACTTTTTGGCAAGCAGCAAATTACCAATTTGTTCCCAGTACTCAGGTTTGTGAAGGAAAAGTAACAATGACATTTTTTCAGGTATTGAGCATCTTTGAGGAATATGATGGGCTTACCTTAGGTAAGTTGACTTCCAGAGTCATAGTTCAGTGTTTTAAGTACTCTGTAAGATTGTTGTAAGGAAAGTACTAAGCAAACTTTAAAGCCTAAAAGACTACACTGCTCAGAATATCTATGTTCTTAAATATATTATTTTTAGATATCTCCCCCACCTACATTCTCTACATAAAGATTTACATAATAACAGATTGCCTCTTTTCTACGACCCATAAATATTCAGAGAAGTTAGATGTCACTCTCCTATACATACATACAGATTATTAACACCCAAGCTATAAAAATATTTGATGCCATTCTTCCCCTCTACTGGTATTAGCTAAATACAATGGCCAGCAATAAAATTTCTGGATTTTATTGATGTCCTTGGTGTAGCAAATAACAGAGGAAGGGAAAATGCTTGGAGTGGGCAGGCAGCTTGGCAAGATGTGCTAAGGGAGGGAAAGCAAAGGAGTGGTATGGAATATGATGATAAAGTTACATTATTAGGATATTTGTTGGCTGTCAAAGAAAAAAAAACCTTGATATAGGGTAATAAAATTTTAACTTTTGAAGTTTCTTTAAGTAATAGAGTAGTAAAAATAAATGGATAGGGAAAGCAGAGTTTATTTAAAATGTCTTTTCTGAATCAGGTGCCTGTTGGCCAAAGGAACTTATGTCACCTCTGATTTCTGCCACAGTGGTCATGATAAATGGCAGCAGAAATTCAATTAGAAGGAATCTAAGTGATGCCAGATCCTGAGACCTTGAAAGATCTAAGAAGACAAGTGAGACAAATGTGACAAATGTCTTAAATTAAAGCAAGAAAGCAGAAGAGTCTTCAGTTGTATTTCATGGTTAAGTTCCAGCTTTCTTAGTTTGGCATTCAAGGACTTTCATATTCTGACTCCAACTTATCTTCCCAGTCTTTTCCCCCACTACTCCACTATAGGAAGTCACCTCTCCAACCCAAACAATCTACTCACATCCCCATATGCCTCTTGTGCCTTTCTATGGTTTCTCCCACCTGGAATATTATTCTTTTTCCTTAGAACCTATTCTGGGTCTCCAAGTAGAATGTAAGCTCATTCAGGGTAGCATTTGTTTTCATTTTTCCCTAGAATATTCTTGTCAGGTGGAAGGTACTAAAAGATTATTTCCTGAACTGAACTGCTGAACCTCAATCCCACCTAGCTGATGTTGTACTTCTTCTAATAGTCATTCTATCCAATGATGGGCTCTCCCATTTTGGAACCCTTACAGAAATTATTCTATGCTGCCCATTTGGTCCTCATTAGGTACCTTGTGGATAGGTCTTAACTCCTCAACCAACGTCAACTCTTGCTGAGCATATACTTACGTGTCTTAACACTTTTTTCTACTCTCCCCCTTTACTTGAGTAGGGTCTTTGCAAATGAAAGGTGCTCAATAGATTGCTTTTTTGAACCCTTACCTTGTATCTTAGAATCAATACTGTGTATTGGTTCCAAGGCAGAAGAATGGCAAGGACTAGACAATAGGGGTTCAGTATTCACACAGCTAGGAAGTGTCTGAGGTCAGTTTTGAACCCAGGACCTCCTTGTCTTCAGGTCTGGCGTTCAATCCACTGAGCCACCTAGCTGCTTCCTAGATGTTTTGTTGATTGATTAAATGAGACAAAGATTGAAACACAATCTCTTTGCTTTTCAAGTCCTGAATGCCTACATTACCTACATTGCACCATTCTATCCATCATATGGGTGGGTGTAATTTCCAAAAGCCAGAAATATTTGGTGTGGGACAGAAGGAAAATTGCATGATTTGTGAGGTAAGTGCTTTTGTATTTGCTCAGCAGACATTGCCTTCAACATGCAACAAAAGGACCAAGGAAGAAGGGAAAAAGTAGCACTCCCCGAGAGGACTAGGTAGGCTCTTGCTGGAACACACCGAAGGCAGCAGGGCTCCTGCTGCTGGTCACCCGCAGGGAGAGAAGCCACTGACCTTTCACACTGAGCTCCCACGTAGCCAGGTTTGCAGGAACATTTCACATTTACCCCATTCACAACGCAGCCAGTAGCAAAACTACAAGCAAGGGGAGGGGGAAAAAAGAGCTTTATTCCAAGCCCAAGGGAATACATTTCCTTATTTTCTAGCTTACAAAGACATTCTGATGATTTACATTAAATGGAAATAAAAATCACAGCCCCTTTTGTGTAAATTACATTTTGGCATCCCTTTTAGTTCTGATTACAAATGATTCATTTCAGCTATCACTGGGCAAAGCCTGGGTGAATGCTTTGAGACTTTCTCTACACCCACATTTGGCCTCTTGAAATACATTCCTTCCCTTGAGATAGGACAAAGTAGTTCATTCTGCGAGAGAGTGATTACAAATTTTCTTCCAGGAATAATAATGGAGGAATAAAACAAGTCTAGGCAGAAAAGGCACTGAGAATTCTGGCTTTAGAAACAAAATAGTTCCTCTTGTTTGTTCAAGTTCTTCTGTATTGAACACATTTGCCCCCACCCTGCAAAGAATCTCAGGATGGTGCCAGGCCTAAAGTTGGAACATCGCAAAGAAACCTTCAAACTCGCTTCCTGAGTCAAATTGTCCACTCTAACATCTGGATGATTTCATCCTCAATGGAGCAATTTTAACTCTAGATGGTGATTTATTTAGGAAGGAAATTTTTCTAGAAATAAAAGACAGCATAAAAAAAAAGCCCTAACCACATGAAATTGCTGTATCTGCCTATGAAATACAAAGCTCCCTAAAGCCCAAACACTCAAATAAGACAATTTATCATTTCTCTGGTTAAAGCACTGGCCATTTCAGGAAGTCTCTCTTGGCTTCATTGATCAATACAGAGTTATGTCTCTAATAAGATTGATGGAGCTCATCAGAATACCTAATACTGCTGGATAGAATTAAGTAAAATTTGTATAGGGGGGATTCAGATGAGTGCTAGAACTATACAGAATTTAATCTGTTTTGAAGTGAGGCTGGCTTGGTCTGACATGGTGCACTGAAACACTCACTATTGGAAATCTTGCTGCCATGATAAATTGCACGTCCAGAGGACTAAAGATGAACCAAATGGACATGACCAAAATGGGACTTTATTTTGCATATTCAGGGCAGCAAGGTGGCACAGTAGATGGAATGCCATTCCTGGAGTCAGGAAGATTCATTTTCCTGAGTTCAAATTCAATTTTAGATGTGTATTAACTGTGTGACTCTGGGCAAGTTGCTTAACCCTATTAGTCTCAATATCTTCATCTGTAAAATAAGCTGGAGAAATAAGTGGTAAACCACTCCAAATATCTTTGCAAGAAAAGCCCAAATGGGATCACAAAAAGTTGGATATAGACAAAACTGAAACTACTGAATAACAATATGTATATTTGATGTCAAGCCCAAGTTGGACCATCATAAAGAAATAAATCTCTAGACTCCCTCCTAAGCCATACTGTCTTCTCATTTGCAAAGAGTTTTCCTTCCTTCCTTCCTTCCTTCCTTCCTTCCTTCCTTCCTTCCTTCCTTCCTTCCTTCCTTCCTTCCTTCCTTCCTTCCTTCCTTCTTTCCTTCCATTTTTCAATGGGGGGGACATGAAAAGGAGAGATGAACGCTTCTCTAAATACATATATTTAAATCTTGCTGCATACTGCTCTTTAGCTTCTCTTCACATTCCTTTACATATGCATACAAACTTATGGAGTTTGTATCAAATGCATTAATTTAGAAGAAGAATACAAATTTCAATTATGAATCCACTTGGGAGACATTACTGGTAGTAATTTAAAGTTAAGCTACCTTTCCTGGTACAAGAGATAGTTTAAAATAGTTTGTGCTATTTTTGTTGAGCTGACACATTTTACTGATTATTAAATTATTTTCTGTCTCAACCAATTAGTTTTTATTTTCATTTCCCCTGCCTGAACTTTTCTATATGCTTCACTAAACATATATAAAAAAAGGAAAAGGCAACTAAAAACTAGCAAGAGTGGAACAAAAAGAGAACTCAGGTTGCTTTCTGTTCTAGATTATACAGTACCTGTTGGTATGAGGGCATGGGCAGACCCGACAGGAACCATGGAGGGCATCTCCATAGTAACCTTCCTTACATCGTTCACAGTTTGTACCAGCAGTGTTATGTTGACAATTCTGGAGAAGAGAACAAACAACACAATTAATAGGCAGCCTGTTATGTTTGTTTCCTATGAAACTATTGTCATCATTCAAAGTATCTTCACTTAGTTAGCTAGTGTTATGGAAGAGCAAAGAGGACCTGGGCTCAATCCTCTCTTTGAAGCCAACGGCGTGGCCTTAAGTAGGTCTCCAAATCTCCTGAGGCCTCATTTTCCTGATGTGCAAAACAAAGATATTGGACTACATAACCTCAAAGGTTCATTTTAGCTCTAGATCTGTGATCCTATGATTATTTAAATAATTATACTTAATTCATTCTAGCTCTATAACAGGGATTCTTAAATTGGTGTCCATAAACTTATTTATATAAAAATATATACACACATATAGAATGATAATTATACTTAAATATAATTAATTTCCTTTATAATTCTATTTATTTTATTCATTTAAAAATATTCACCTGAAAAGGGGTTCATAGGTTTCACCAGATTTCCAAAGGGGCCCATCCATAACCCCCCAAAAGCATAAGAACTCCTCCCTTTAAAGTTATTTCAGTAAACTACAGTTAACATGAGCCTGAAACCAGATTGAACTATATTAATTGTTGTTTTTCATTAAATGACTCTGTCTTAATCACATTGGGACTAGAGGAATAGTTTATATATATATATATATATATATATATATATATATATATGCATATATATATATACATACACACACAATATGTATATTGTATATGTATCACACAAATGTGCATATGTATAGATATATATCAGTTTTTGTGTGATAAATTTTTATGTAAAACTTTGTATTGTTGGTTAATATATAATCCCTTTTTTGCATTTTTATTTTTCTTCTAAATCCTAGTAAAGACTGAAGTATTTAAGTGTACCTTTTAAAATTTGTATGTTAAAACATGGAACTTGTTAGAACAAGTGGGAAATTGAATGGAATGTCGCTATTTGAAAAACAACTCTTACATTACATTTTTCCAAAGAAGCACAAAATTTCATAGTAATCTTTTGAACAGTATCTTCTTATTCAAATACTACATAAATTCAATTATTTCATTTTTTAATTGGCTAATAAAATGTAAGGCAGTATGAAGCAATGGAAAGAATACTGAATTTAGATTCAGAAGACCAGGATTTGAATTTGATTTCCACAGTGTACTACTTGTATGATCTTGGGGACTTGACTTGTCTGGTCCTCAGTATTCTTATATGAAAAATGAGAAGGCTGACCTAGACTATCTCTATGGTCTCTTCCAGTTCTATGATGTATAATCCTAAGTGCCCATGTTGCCTTAGAGCAATTAAAATGCTCAGATGGTTCACCTGTGTGACAAAGAAAACCACAAAGAACAGAGGCTGGGCATTTGGACAGAGTTTGATACCCTTTGGCTATTTTAACATTTTTAAACTCAACTTAATTCTTGTATTTCCTTTTAAAGTTATTCCCTCAGACATGCTGGATATTTCCTCCAGGAAAAACTGTTAAAATGTACATAAAGGACTTGGAAAATTCCATTTTGCAGATAATATTATACAGAAATGCATATATCTTAATTAATCATTTTGTGACCAATTAGATGAAATAATTCCGTATTTAAGAACAACCTATAATAGTCTCAACAGTATTACCTAAAGAGGTAATACTTGAGTAGGAATATTTCCCAAATATAGATAGGAATTTCTGAATAACATCTGAAACTAGACTGGGCAAAGCAATAGATGATATCTAAAGGCAGGATCCTGGCTGTGATGGGACTCTCAATAAGATTTCTTCTTCAATCTCGAACCTTACTTGTTTGATAATTTACATGAATTAAATACCACTTATTAATTGGTCATTAAAGAGGAAAAAATAAGCAGAGTATTTATAGACATCCTTTTCTATTATTCCAAATGAAAATTAATTTAAAATCAAGGTATTAAGACAATATGGGATTATGACAATATGGGATGACAAGATGGGATTGGTCTTATAAACTGTCAGTGAACTACTTGAGATTTTGAAAAACAAGACCTGAAAAGTCCCCTATTGATGGATTTATTTCTTTGAGTATCCTTGGATCTTCTTTCTTGAAGGATCACAGAATTTAGAGCTAGAGGAGGCCTTAGGGATCATTCTTCTTCAATTTTTCTTTCTTAAGATGGGAAAATGGAAGGGCAGATAGGATGAATGATTCACCCCATGTCATACAATTTCCACCTAGTTTTCTCCAATACTATATACAGGGTCTTTTCAAAAGTCCAATATTCCAAGCTACCTCTCATTTGAAGAGTACATGTCCAGATATAGTATCACAATTTTTACTCATATCAGATATTTAATATTTGGTGAATAAAATATAAGAGACTACTGAGAAACAAGAGGAAAAAAGTGGGAGTGAGGGAGAAAGCAATAGTGAAGGAGGAAGGGGAAGAGAGAAACAAAAAGTAGAAAGACTGGGGAAGAGGTAGTGAATAGCTCTTGTTATCCTGGAATGGGACTTCAGAATAAAATAACCCTGGCTATTATTTCCCTTTAAAAGGAAAAAAAAAAGTTATTTCTGCACTGAGCAGTAGCTAGTCTGCTGTTTGGGACTCAAAGTTCCTTTTAAAAAAAAATTTCTTTCTCAAGCAGTTTTTAGACATGTGTGAAGAAGCGCCTTTGAGTTTAGAACAGAACAAAGGAACTTGGAAAGTGTCAGCTCATTTACATAGCAATCACCCAGAAAGTTCATCAAATATTCAGAAACAGCCTGATTGCTTTCTCTTTATTCTTTGACAGATTAGGGTTGCCTCAATCCACAGCGACAGTGGGTGACAACTGAAAATAATATCAATGCTGGATGAAAGTGGTCCCAGTGGCAGCCCTCAATGGATAGTCTTGCCAAGTGTAAGTGGGAAGGCCAATTAGGCACAAAAGCTATAGGTGTGTATGATAGATTATATGCTTTCCTTTTTAAAAATATCTGTATTCCTTGTAATGGAAAATGTCTCTGCTATAAGGAATAATGATTATGATGAACACCAAGAAGCATTTAGAAGATTATGAACTGATGCAGAGTTAACAGAAAAAGGAAAAAAAATATAAACAATGACTACAATAATATAAAGGCAGCTAGGTGGTGCAGTGGATAGAATGCCTGGCCTGGAGTCAGGAAGATTCATCTTTCTGAATTCAAATCCAGCTTTATACACTTTGTCACTTAACCCTGGTCTCAGTTTCCTCATCTGTAAAATGAGCCAGAGAAGAAAATGGCAAACCACTCTAGTATATCTGTCAAGAAAACCCCAAAGGGAGTCATAGAACTGAAACAACTGAATGACAAAACAGTGTATAAAAAGGACAATATGAACAAGACAATAGAAATATTTTGAACTGATAATGGCCAAGCTTGGCCCCATGAGAAAGCATCTTTTTTTTTTTTTACAGAAATGGAGGACAATGCATATTAAATACTGCACTTAAAGTCAGACTTTTTAGATATTGGGTTAGTTTTGTTGAATTTTTCCCTCCCTTTTATGGATGATTATAAGGGATGGATCTCTGGGGCAAGGAAGGAGGAGGGATACAGTGGGAAATTTAAGTGATACAAAAACAAAAATTACCAATAAAATATTTTTAAATTAAAAAAAAAAGGAAGGGAGTATCTAGGTAGCTCAGTGGATTGAGAGCCAGGCCTAGAAATTGGAAGTTCTGGGTTCAAATCTGGTCTCAGACATTTCCTACTTGTGTGAACCAGGGCAAGTCACTTAACCCCCATTTCCCAGCCCTTACCACTCTTTTGCCTTGGCGCCAATACACAGCATTGACTGTAAGTTGGAAGGAAAGGGTTGTTTTTTTTTTTTTAAGGATACATTAAATCTTCTTGCTTGACCAAAACAAACATATATGGATTGATTTCTAAGCTATACATTCTTTTGCTGATTTGAAGGGATATAAAGAAAAACTCTCTTCAGTGCCTTATGTACTTTTCAGTAAGTCATATGGCAGAAAGAATAGTAATAAAATAAAAAACTTTAATGAAAATATTACTTGTCATGTGTAAAATGTAGTATTGTCTAAAGAA
This sequence comes from Monodelphis domestica, assembly GCF_027887165.1. Lineage (NCBI taxonomy): Eukaryota > Metazoa > Chordata > Mammalia > Didelphimorphia > Didelphidae > Monodelphis > Monodelphis domestica. Next base: position 275,560,941 of record NC_077229.1, on the reverse strand, counting down.
AAGAGTATTGTATTTAGGGTCTAGAGACCTGATTAGAATGGGACCTTTGGCAAGTCACCTTGCCATACTATAGTTTTCTCACCTGTGAAATGGAATAACAATGATTATACTAACAATCTCAGTGTGCTGTGAGGGCAGTGCTTTGCAAACCTTAAAATGCAAAGAAATGCAACCTATTGTTATTGCTATTAATAATTTAATCGATACTCCTAATAGAGGCAAAATTATATTTTCCATAAACTTAAGACTTTTTAACTTATAATTTTCAAAACGACAAAATGGCATTCTATCAGTCTCTTCACAGTAATTTCCTGTGCTAGCCTGTTCCATCTTGCAAAGAAAACACTCCCTAGGACATGCTGAATTGGTTCAACATATTCAAACTTGGGAACTCAAAATACTTAAAGCAGTCTATGTGCATTACCCAACACAAAACCATTAGGGCTAAAATAATGCATTTTACAAGGAGTGAAAATTAATTGGGAGCCTGCATTCTAGAAGCTGTTCATCTTGTCCTTGCCCCTGATATACCGTTCAGAAGAGCCTCACATGTTTGTCAACCCAGTAGAAAGCTCAGAGAAGAAAAAGAAGGAAACAAAATTTAAAAGTGGCTGCCCTCAGATTCAGGTGAGGAGACTTCCAGCTAAAAACAAGCTAAGTCATTTAGTGAGGATGGCTATTAGAACTTTCTTCCACCTGACCCTAAAAGAAGGGTGGTGGTGGACAAAGCCTGGGAATATCATATTTCTCCAACCCCCTCAAAACCCCAAACAAAACAAAACAAAATGTGAATCACAATAAAATGAACCACAGCGTAGGTTAAAAAAGAGGACTCAGGAGTGGAAGAGAGGATACAAGATAAAAATACTCCCCAAAGGATGAGGGTGGGAGACTTTGCTTTGCTAATATGAATGGAAAATTCATGGGCTGTATTATATAAGACTTTATTATTCATTATAATATATAATACAACAAATATAACATATTTATTATATAGTTGAAAATAAATAGAATATAATAGAATAATAATAAAAATATAATATATAATATGTTATTATATACAGCCAAATTCAGCATGTTTCCCATCATATTAATGTCTTCCTGTCTCTATACATAAGCAACCTCTGTTTTGAACTTGGAGAAAGGTAGTACTTTGTTCTATATGTACTAGGAGAAACTATTAAATTACAGAACACCATTTCACTATTTACTTACAATACAGGTTCCTGAGCCATCCTGGCACCGATTTGAATGTCCATTACAATTGCAGGGAACACATCGTCCTGTGTAGAAACCCTTGTTGTCCCGATAATATCCAGGGCTGCACCCCTATTTTTCAAGCAAAACAAGGAAAATAGTTTTTAGAAAGTCACTATTTTCCTACAGTTATTGCTCAAGGCAAGTGAAGCCCTGAAAAAGCAATAGGTTTTTTAAAAACTACTTTTCTGTACATATTTTATCTTGAAAACTGGAAAATTCCACTTGGAATTCTACTTTTAAAATTTCTTGTTTCCATTGCATGTGATTCCCAACTCCTCTGAACCTTTCCTTTGCCAAGCATATCCCAGAAAAAATTAATTGGTTCTGTGGAAATATGATTTTTGGTGAATTGAAGGGGTAGAAAGAAGTGAATTCTAGAGTAATAATATTAAAGGGGGATGAGAAGTTACTGGGAAGCTAACTTTAGACTAAAAAAATGATCTTTACAGACACTTTTCAGGAGGGCTAAGCTAGGCTGGACAGGTTCTGGCCATTGCCTTCCATATTCAAAGAAGACCAAAGTAACCTAAGAGTGATGTCTTTTGACTCTTACATTAACTGGCTCTAATTGAGGCAGAGTTGTACAAAGTCATCAGCTTCACGCTGTGCAAGGGCATGATGCTGAGGCTGGAGTAGTTTTGCAGGTGCACATGTGCACGCGCGCGCACACACACACACACACACAGTTCAATGTGACAGAGCCATTCCTAAAAAAAGCAAGTGTGTCATATTTTGTCCCAATCAAGAACAAAAGAAAGTAGGCTTAATTGATGGAACCTATCATTGATCTAAGACATGGAATGTGCTAGCAGAAAACAACACTTAGACCTCTTTTATGGCAACTTGTACTATCCTAATGGAGTGTATCTGACTTATTATTTATGTATTTGCCTTATCTATTAGACCATAAGCTTCCTGAGGACATAACTGTCTTACTCAGGTATTATAGGCTTCTCCAGCCTCAGCATCATGCCCTTGCACAGAGTAAGCACTCAATAAGTGCTTTTTCAATTGAATTAAAGACTGCTGAGATAACAGGAAAGTACAAATAATTCATCTTCCCTGATGATTTGCTACTTTAAAGGAAACTAAAAAGTTTGGAGGGAATTGAAGGTAAGCAGGAGCCCAGCCAGGAATGAGCTGTGAAGGAGCAAGAACATTAAGCTTTCGCTTCACTTCCTCTTTTGCCCAGAATGATCTGAATGTTGTGCCAGATTAGTCAAGGAGCAGCTAGATGGCACAGTGGACTGAGTGCCAGCCCTGAAGGAGGGATTAGCTGGGTTGAAATCTGATCTCAAGCTTCTTGGTTTTGTGACCCTAGACAAGTCACTTAACTCTAATTGTTTAGCCCTTACCATTCTTTTAAAATTGTTACTTGGGCAGAAAGTAAGAGTTCGTTTAAAAAAAAAAAAAGAGTCATTCTGACCAAATCTTTGGTTCCTATTGGATTCAAATATGCTTCTAAAGAAACCAGTTTAAACAAACCCTTTCCTTGTGTTTTGTTTCATCTTTTTATTTAATTATATTATATATACATATATAATTCTGAGATAACTGTGCTAAGTGATTTCTGTTTTCTTTTTTTTTCAAACCCTTACTTTCTGTCTTGGAGTCAATACTGTGCATTGGCTCCAAGGCAGAAGAGTGGTAAGGGCTAGGCAATGGGGGTCAAGTGACTTGCCCAGGGTCACACAGCTAGGAAGTGGCTGAAGCCAGATTTGAACCTAGGACCTCCCATCTCTAGGACTGGTTCTCAATCCACTGAGCTACCCAGCTGCCCCCAATTTCTGTTTTCTTGATAGGGCTGATTATGCTTGTTGACTGTGATTTTTTTTTAATAATGGTGAAAAGAATGGAAGTTTTATTGTGGTTATTTGACTGAAAACCCAGATTCTTGTCAAAACAATAATAATATTTTGCCATCTACCCAAAAAATATTGTACATCTCGTCTAGTTTTTTTTTTTTTTAATTTGTCAATGTTTAGGACTGAGGTTTCACTTATTTGGGGAGCTAAAGTCCCTGTCTAGATGGAATACAAATATTGCCAAATATCATACATCCTTCCTTCACTGATTACCATGTGGTTGGTTTTACATTACATATGTATATGTGTCTATGTGTATTATATGTATGTGTATATATGCATATACATATAGGTGTATGTCTGCGTCTACATTTCTTCTTTTATGGAACTAGATCTTTGATTTAATCAATAGGAGGAATTCTTGGTTAGGAAATCCTTCTACCAATGCAGGTTACCATCTTAGAGAATTGTAGACAAGTATAGAGAGCTTCAATGACTTTCCCACAGTGACACAGACAGGAGGTGTTGGAGATGAGCTTGGGTCATCCTGGTTCTGACTGAGATCAGATCTTTATCTATTATGCAATTCATCATCTCATATTAACTGTATAATAGTGTTAAATAAAGGGACATATTAAGATAAAAAATAATTTTCTCTTATTGAAACCTAAACACAAAAGTTTTCCATTTCTTGAAGCTAGAGTCAAAGGAAAACACCTGGAAGTTTTTAATAGTTTTAATGAGCCTAATGGAATAAACCACTTTTGCTACCTAGAGAGGTGTGTGTGTGTGTGCTCACTAATTATCATATATTGAAAGAATTTCCACCATGGTTACCACCTAATATAAATCATATTCTGATAACTGGATCATGTCTTCCAACATAAATTTCCCCAAAGCTATTAGTAACCAAGTTTGGACAATGAGAAACTTTTTTTTTTAAGTGTATTAGGTTATAAGTATGGGCTTGTCTGAGGGAGAATTTAAGTATGAGAAGAATGCTACATATCTGAAAATAGATCCATAGGGATATCAAACATTAAATCATCTACTTAAGCATAAATCTTTACTTATAAAAGCTTAAAAGTGGCTAAGCTCACAAAGATACTTTGTGTCCGCACATAAAAAAAGAATAATATATATATATATGCAAAATAATCATACTTAAAAAGAACAAACAAAGTAGTTGAATGAATAATTCTGGGTAGTTTTGAAAAAAATTCTGAAGAAAACCAGAATTTTAAACATTTTTTGTTGGGGGTTGAACAAGAAAATAAAGTCTTTATTTTACATAGATACAGACAGATAAACACCCACATATTCATAAATATGTCAATTTGATTTTGATTTTAAAAGATAATATTTTCAACAAGGTTTGTAGTTTTCTCTGTGTGAATATACAGGATGGTCCAAAAGTTTTAATGTGGTTAAGATTTAAGCTTTAAATTATGCTAAGACTTTGGGACTGTGTGTGTGTGTGTGTGTGTCTAACATAGACTATATAGTTACTACATATAGATATACATATACACATATCTCTAATTGATGTGACCTGAATAAGTAGCTGAATTTTATATAAAATTATGTGACTTTTTCTTGAGAAGTAAGACAGCAATAATAGTATTTTTATAGTTAAAAATTTATGTTTTGGTACCTTATTTTATACATATAGACATATAAACATATAGACTATGTATATACATATGTGTGTAAAAAATGTAGGTATATATGTATAAATTTATCCAGAAACAAGTCACAAGAACTTTTACATAAAATTTAGTTTATGTAGATTTTATCAACCAAGTTCTTAGTTTGAATGTAGAATTAAATGTGTCCTAAGATGTTCTTTCAATAAACACATGTTAAAAATCCATTTATTTTTGTTTGAACACTAACTTCTCTAACAAACTGGTATAAATGAATTTTGGATTTAGGTTACGGTGTCTAGGATTAAATAACAGCATGTCAGCACTGGCTTTGCATGACCATTTTAAACAGCTGTCGGGCATATATTTCCCTCTCTGTGGATTTAAGATATCCAGATGGTTAATGGGAAATGACATACATATAAAAGCAGAAAACTGGATACTTTTGAACTTAGAAATTCTTAAGGCTTGACAAATGATAACATATTTGTTTAGCGCTGAACACATTTTTTTCTGATCACAACTAATTGTCTTGCCTTGCCCTCCTATTTTAAAACCCTTGAGAAATCGTTTTTCTTACAGTCAAAATTTTAAGCCACACACTTGACTGTATTCTTCTGTCCTGGTGGTCTGGGCTACCCTCAGTAGATTATCAATTTAACAGTGTGCTTAGGATTTTGATTGATGGAGCACCTCAAAATTTCAAAGTGGACAGATGCTTACAGATTTGGTAGTTAACCGCTCAAGGAAATAATTTGCTATGTATACAGTGGAAAAAAACTGAAGAAGATAAATAAACTTCTTGTATTATCCCCACCCCAATTTCATCATCCCCATTTATTTGAACAACATTACATAGATATTTGATTATTTCACACGTTCCCACCCCAACCCATAAAAAAGATAGCATTACCTGATTTGGTCTAAAGTCCACCTTAGTTGGTCGCTGATGAGCTTGGCCACGTAAATCCATATTATTTGGGTGCTGAAGGCTTTGACCATGGAACTGAGGAAATGCCACTCTTTGCTGTGTGTTGTAACCCAAACAATGGCCCAGGACTGCCCCGAGGATTAACAGCCATCCTGTGTTTGGGGCTGGCCACCTGCTTGGTGCCTCCATTCTGTTCCTGGGAGAGCCTGACTGTCTAGGCACTCAGTGTGTCTTTTTCCTCTTATACCTGCCCCAAGATCTGACTCAAGTAAGGGAGGCTGCCTGCAGGCTGGGCTGCAGCTTGCCCCACCTTTAAACTTCCTCCGTGAGTCAGACTGTGCAAGGGAGCACATAACAGGACCCAAGGTACGTACATACACCGCTCTGTAATTCCTGTGAGGTGTGGCCAGCATCACCTTCTACCCACCTCACCCAAGTCAGACAGAACTAGACAATGAGAGCAGCTCTAAATCACAGGCTGAGTAATGCTGCAGGAATATGCAAGAAACTGAAAGGAGGTAGGGCAGTGGTTCTACAGCCTCCTTTGGGCTATATTTTTTTTTATCATGGTGGAAAAGTGACTGGAAGAAAAAAGGAAGAGAAGAGAGAAGAGGCTGTTTTCACCCTAAATACTGTAGGAGGAAAACTTCTCCTAGGGAGGAGAAAGTTGAGAAAAGGGATCTATGGATCATTAATCCATCTGCATTCTGAAAAACCTAGTGAGCCGGAGTTTCCTCATTATAATTTCAAAAATGAAAATGAACATTTTTGAAGATTTTCTCCCCATCCCTGAAATTCTGTTTAAATACAAATAGTAAAGGGATGTGGAACAAAATAAAATAAAATACAAACAGTAATATGAGGTCATGAATTTTTGGCACACTTGACTGTTGGTAATCTTTTAAAGGATTCCTAGCCTTGTATTTTTTTTTTATCATTTTAAGGAAAGGACTTAATCAGAGGTAGTAAATTCTTTCCTTTATGGTTACTCTCAATCACCTACAAGTCAAAGCCATTTTTAAAACTCAAACAAGAGTCTACCAAGGGGTGGAGAATCAGAGTCCTAATTCTCAGAGCCTGCGTATTCGTTTCCCTCAACAAATTCCTTTTCTCAGACCTGATGACATGGCCCATACAATTAACTCTATTTTATTTTGGCCCTGATTTGGACAAAACATGACAGGACCAGGTAAGCTGTTGACCTTTACCTAGCAATGTCTTCCTCACAGGCTGGACTGATATTTGGGATAAAAAAGGAAGGTCTCTTTCCACCCTGTGGAGTAACTTCCCCTTTTCCTAGGACCCTACATTCAGCAATTCTGGCTACCTTTTGCATTTGGAGATGTCCACAGCAGTCTGGGTTACTGTTGCTATTTTTTTTGTCTTAACTTTTCCTATCTGTATTCAAGGTAAAGTGAAAGATGCAAATGAGAAGTTGTCTGTATCTGCTAAAGAGGAAAACACCATTTGGACAAGTATGGGAAAATGGCAATGGAGCCATAACCTGCCACAATTGAAATGTATCAAATATGATATAGCATATATGAAATTTCCTACCTGGCATGAGTCACCAGCATAGTCAGGGGGGCAGGAACATATCTCTACATTGTAAGCGATGCTTCCACTTCCTGTATTGGTGACTTCTTCCAGCCCCACCTCACCTAGGGTTAACCGCTGTGTCTCGGTAAAATAAAGGCCTCTGATGTGTAAGCCATCCAGTCTAGACAGGACCATCATCAGTTCTTCTCTAGATACCTGGTTATTGCTGCTGACATGCCTGAAGTTTCCCTAAACATGAAAACAAAAAGTAAACATTATTACTGAGATAAGCCAGCAACAAATCAATTCTAAGGAGGCAGACATCCAGTGCAAGAATGAAAACTATACTGAAATGGATGAAAAGTGAACTAACAAAAACCATGTGGAGTTATTTGCATTCAGAAATTATTTGCTCCGTATAGCTTGTTCTTCCCAGAAAGGAAAAAAAAAACTTAAGAGGAGGGGATAAAAAAGAAGCAAAGTGAATAATAACACATCCCATTCATGCCACATCTGAAACTTTCCAAGGTGCTTTACTCATAACAGTCCTGTGTAAGAGTTAGGAAAGGATTATTATTCCTATTTTTAAAATGAAGAAACAGAAACCCAAAGTGGATAAGAGATTTGTTTGCGGTCATAGTGGTATTTAAATGTCTGAACTAGAAACTGAACCTAGGTTTCTGATTCTCATAGTCTCTTTACTATACTCTACTGTCTGAAGGACTAGAATTTAGATTATCTAGAATAGCCAAATTGTGTCAACTCACACATAACAGAGATAGTAGGAAGAAAGATTTTATTTCAAAGTAAAATGATAATACCTGATAGGAGAAATTAAAATATTTTTAATAATGTTAGAATTCTTGTGTTATCTGATACAATTGCCATGCTTGGCTTTTCCAAGAATCAACAGAATAAGGAAAAGAATAGAAAAATGTTTTTTCAATATAACACATAATTTAAATTTAAATTCCTGCTTATTGAGAACATTAAAAAAATTCCAAATAAGAAATTGCTCAACTAGATAAGTGTTATGATTGTTAGTTTACTGATAAAGAGAAACATAGGAAAACTGACTTCATCATAAAATTCTGATCATTATTGTCATTTTAACATTTATTCTTCAGAAGTACAAAGTACTTAGAGGATATAAAATTGCATTTTTATTGTTTTTGAGTACAAAAGAAGAATCTAAAGTTATTGGTAGAGCTCATGCCCAAGAGGTGAAAAAACTTGAATTTGTTTTTTCAAATTATGGTCTGATAGTTTAACAAAGGATTCTGTCAGACCTTGCCTTCTTCCCTTACTTCCATCCATCCATTCTTTTGCTTTTTTTTTTGTTCCCTCACTGTCAAATACTTTCAGCATAGGAGATATGAATTAATGATGATAGGTAGGTAAAACAGAACAGAAATGAAGGCAAATTAAGAAATGACAGATTTCAGTAACACCACAGCAAATTCTTTTTAAACTTTTAAGTGAGCTAATAACAAAATATTTAATTTATGCAAGGACATGCAAATTATATTGAAAAAATGAACACATTTTATGCTGAAACAGTACTGTTCTCCTTAACAATTTCATATAACTGAGATAAAGTTTTGGAAAAAAATTTTGGTAGAGGTCCTTTGTCAAGACCAGTAGTTCTTAAAATGTGATACAGGAAATCCTTAGAGACTCCAAGATCCAACTCATGGGGTCTGTGAGGTCAAAGCTATTTTCATAAAACATGAAAAACTACTACTAACTTCTAAATGGGTAAATATAGATATATATAATTCACATAAAGTTTCTTTGGGGTTCTCTATAATTTTAAGGGATCCTAAGACCAAAGTTTGGGAGCTATTGATCTTGTGGAGAAAATTAATAATGAAATATATATTTTTAAATAATGTTTCTATGTGAAATCATTCCAATATTAGCCTTTTAAGGTCAGTCTGAAACAGGTTGTTTTCTGGCTAAGGTTACTCCCAGGTTTTAAACTGGGCTAGGACCTTTTATTTTTCTTATAAGACCTTGAAACAATTAAAGGTATTTGAAAACAGAGCTGATCAGCAATGGAAAACTTTGACCCATTTGCTAGAACCAGCTCCCACTCTTATTGATTAGTTCAATAGTTTTTACTTTTAACTTTATTAATTTCTCCTTTGATTTTTAGGATTTCCAATTTAGTCTTTAACTGGGATTTTTAAAGTTGTCCTTTTTCTAGTTTTTTTAGTTGCATGCCCAATTCATTGATCTACTTTTTCTCTATTTTGGCAGTATCCCATAAATTTTGATATGTCATCTCCTCATTGTCATTCTCTTCAATGAAATCAGTGAATGTTTCTATGATTTGTTCTTCAACTTACCAGTTTTGAAGAATTAAATTATTTAGTTTCCAATTAATTTTATTTGCCTATCTATGAACTCTTATTGATGATAATTTTGTTGCATTATGATCTGAAAAGGTTGCATTTATTATTTCTGCTTTTCTGCATTTGGTTGTGATGTTTTTATAACATAGTACATGGTCAATCATTGTATATATACCATGTGCTGCTGAAAAACAGGTATATTCCTTTATATCCCTATTCAATGTTCTCAAGATATCTATTAACTCTAATTTTTCTAAAATTTCAGTCACTTTCCCTACTTCTTTCTTATTTATTTTTTGGTTTGATTTATCTAGTTCTTATAGGGGAAGGTTGAGGTCCCCCACTAGTATAGTTTTACTATTGATTTCCTCCTTACGCTCCTTTAGTTTCCCCTTTTAAAATCTGGATGGTATACTATTTGGTGCATATATGTTAAGAATTTCTCTTTCTTCATTGTCTATACTGCCTTTTATCAAGATGTAATTACCTTCCTTATCTCTTTTAATCAAATCTATTTTTGCTTTAGCTTTGTATGAGATCATGACTGCTACTTCTGCCTTTTTTGTCCCAGTTGAAGCCCAATAGATTCTGTTCTAGCCTCTTATCTTTACTCTATGTATGTCTATCTGTCTCAAACATTTTTCTTGTAAACAATACATGGTAGGATTCTGGTTTTTAATTTATTCTACTATCCACTTCCCATTTACATTCATAGTTATGATTACCATCTGTGTATTGCCTTCCAACTTGATTTCCTCTTTTAATCCTAACCTTTCTTCTTTTACTCTTTCCCTCCACTCTAGTGTTTTGCTTTAGCTTAGCTTCCTCTTTCCCCTCTCTTATATTACTCTCCTTCCCACCATCTCCCTTCTTGTTCCCCTCCTATTTCTCTATAGGATCTTTTAATCACCCTCCCCCAACTTCTCACTCCCTTATATTTCTCCCTTCCCCACCACCTCCTATTTTAATCGTCTTCTATTATTCTATAGGGTAAGATAGGATTCTATACCCCAGTGAATCTGGCTGTTCTTCCCTCTCTGAGCCAATTTCAATGAGAGTAAGATTTACCCTTCACCATCCTCATTCTCATCTCCCTTGTTACAAGATACTCCCTCACACCTCATTATGTGATATAATTTACTCCATTTTACTTTTTTCTTTCCATTCCTCTTAGTGCAATCCTTTTTTGCACTTTTAGGTTTTTTTTAACATATCCTAAACAGCTTACTAATCATACCTTCTGTCTATGTATACTTCTAGCTACTATAAAAATGATAACAATTTTTAAAAGTTATACATATCTTTCCATAAAGGAATACAAACAATTTGAAGCCCTTGAATTTTTTTCTCTTTCTTATATACCTTTTTATGTTTCTCTTGAATTGTATTTGGACATAAAATTTTTTGTTTAAGTCTTGTCTTTTCTTAAGGAAAGCTTGGAAATCTTCCATTTTATTAAATGACCATACTTTTTCATGAAAGAATATAGTCAGTTTTGATGGGTAGGTGATTCAGAATATCATATTCTAAGCCTTCCAGTCCTTCAAAGTGGAAGTTGCCAGATCCTGTGTAATTTTGACTGGGGTTCCATGACATTTGAATTGTTTCTGTCTGGCTGTTTGCAGAAATTTCTCCTTGGCCTGTGTGAAGATTAGATTTGGCTCTCCCCTGATTGTAACAATGAAGATACTTAGTTCTTCCTTGATTCTGAAGATTAAATTGTAATCCTCTGTCCATTTTTTAGACTTTAATCCCCCCAAATGCAAACACAATACTTAAAATTGAGTGGGAAGATCTGCCCATGTTAGATCCAATCACCAAAGGTGTAAATATCCCACTTAATCAAGAAGTGGGAGGTCTGTGACCCACATGTGCAAATGGGTAACAAATTAGAATCGACTAACTGCCTTCTGGGCAGTCCTAGAGCAGAGCATCAGCTGTGATTGGTAGATGTGGAATTAGGGGAAGTGACATAAGAAAAAAGGTCTTTAAAAGAAAGAGACAAGGGCCTGAATGGGGGTCTTCTGGGAGTTTGAAAGAGACACACTTGGAGTGAAGCCTGTCATAAGAAACACTTCTATTGGAGTTGAGGGTGATAAAGAATCTGCTGATTGAACTGACATGTGGTGAGTGTAAAGGCTGAGTTCCTTTCCTTGGCCTTTCTGGAGGCATCAGCCTCAAGAAGAGGCCCATCATCTTGAGATTCCTTTCCCCTTGCTGGGGCCTTAGAATTCCTACCTGGCTCAGGGGAAGCTGGAGCTCTCTCTCTCCTTTTTTTTCTCTTTCTCTCTTCCTTAATATTTCCCTCTATTGTAAAAGAAACTACCATAAATTCCATTCTGACTTTAGTAATTCACTTTTGGGATTTAGTAATTAAATTCCAGGCAACCAATTAAATATATTCAGTCCAACCATACATTTAACTCCTGGGAGATCTTGAACTTGGTTATAATATTCTTAGAAGTTGTCATTTGGACATTTATGGCATTTCTTTTATTTCTTTTCCCCCATTTTCTTCAATATGTCTTAATTGATTTTTAAATTCCTTTTTGAGTTCTTCCATAGCATGAGACCAATTCTCTTTTTTATTTTTTGAATTTGTTTCAAGTTGTGTTCAGTGGGAGAGCCCACCTTGCTATTTGAATTCCTATCTTTTTGAAACATTTTTAAAAGACTGATATGGAAGGATAGTCAGAGTGGTATAGGCTTTTGCTGTTACTAAGCCACCATCTTGATTCCCCTTTGACCCATTTGGAAGTAAGGTGGTCAGTCATTTTCCTGGAATTTTCCTTAATTGGGCAAAGACTCACCTACTCTGGGATGAAGTAAAGAGGGAAGAGTTGAAGTCTTTGAGTCTACCTCCTCATTAGCTATTTACTGATTTGAGATGTCTTTGGATACTCAAGGGAAGGACTAAGCTCCCAAACTGTATTTAAAGACCAGCATGAAGGAACTGCCTTGACTTTGATCATCAGAGAGGATTACTGATTTATTAATTCATTGGCTAAATGCCAGCCTAATCAATAAGTTGATATTCTTATCCCAAAATCAGTTTCTCAAGTGTTTTAATTGTAATACTAGACAGATTTTTTAAAAAACCATAAAAGGGAAACAGAAGAGTAAGAATTTATTAAAGGAGAAGTAGAATGGCAAGAATAATAAGGAACTTTAGAAATAATCCTTCATCTGTCCCATTTTATAGACAAAGAAATTGAGATGCATAAAGGATAACTACATGCCAATATTTGCATTGGTAGTAAGTTCCAGAAACAGAACTAGTACCCGAGTCATCTTATTCTTAATCCTGTGCTTTCATTACTGAGTTAGGTGATAGGTACAATGTGTTAGGTACAATGCTACCCACTTAAGTAATTGGCTTTTTCCAAAAGAATACGGAAAAAAGCTTAAATGTCAGAAAAGGCAGAGGAAACAATTAGAGAGCAGAAAAGAGTAAGGATGATTGGCCAGTGATTAAAGTTGTAGAAGAATTGGTTATGAGTCAGAAGGATCATAGGATCATTGATTTAGAGCTGGAAGAGACATTAGAAGTTATCAAGTTTAATGCCCCCATTTTACAGCTAAAGAAACTGAGACTGAAAGAGGGTAAGTGATTAGACCTGGTTATAGGTAGGATTATAAACTATGGGATCTTCCAGACCCCAAGTCTATCATTTTACCTAGCTGGGGAAGTTATGAGAAAAGGACCCCTTTATGTCAGTGCATAGAGCACTGGTCTTGGAATCAGGAAGAACTGAGTCCAAGGCCATTTAAAGGCTATGTGACACTGGGCAAGTCACTTAACCTCTTTTTGCCTTTCCTCATTCACAAAATGGGAATAATAATAATACTTATTTCCCAAGGTTGTTGTTAGGACCAAATGAGATCTTTGTAAAGTCCTTACTACAGTGACTAGTACATAATAACTATTATGTAAATGTTGGTTATTATTACTCTTATTAAGTAAGACATTTCTTATAGCAGTGATGGTGGACCTTTTAGAGACCTTAGAGACTCAGCAACCAAACTACAACCCTCATGCTATATGTGAGCTTTGCCTCCCCACCACTCCCTTACCCTAGACAGATAAGAGAGAAAATACTCCCATTGGGTTGCTAGGCAGAGGGGCAGGTGATATGAGAAATGTCCTCAGGAGTGTGTGGAGAGGGAGGGGAAGCAGTCCCCTCCAGCATGAGAGCCATAGGTTCGCCAACAAGGTCTTATAGTATACCTTGACCTTTCATTTCATGAGAATGTCTCTAATGCATCCATATCTAATTTAAGGATTTGCAAAAATATTCTTTCACAGCTGTGAGATAGACCACAATTTGACCACATAAATAATGAATGTCTCCCATTTGGTTTTATTCCTAAACAAGATGATTTGCTACCTATCAGCAAGTAGGTTTGCTCAATAATAGGAGTGCTTCCACTTGAAGTGACAAGAAAAATTTCTTTTTTGGCTAAATGAGGTTTTCTCCTTTTTGCATCTTAAAACAAAAAGACTTTTCCTTAGCTGGTATCTTTAGCACTGAGTTCTGACACTGGAAGACTAGTGCCAGTGTTGATAAGGCTGTGTGCTCAGATTAATATCCATGTTTCCGATTCTATGTCAATGTTTCTAATTCAGCAAAATTTCTCTCCCTCCTTCTCTCTCTCTTATATAAATAATGTAAGTATTACCTACTTCTATCAGAAAGAGACAACCAGATGGGGAGAGGGGCAGTACTATCACACAGGTAAATTGAAAGTGAATTCATATGAACAAAAGGTAATCCTTGAGTTTGAGTTCAAGGCTTGTTTGAATGATAACATTTTTAAATGCCTAACGGCTTCAAGAGAATTCAACCAATCCACTCAAACTGCTATCTGCACAACTTTTTTTAAAGGACTGTAAAATTTTATAAGCAAAGAAAACATTTGTTTCATTGATGTTAAATAACAAAAATGTACATGTAATTTTTTTATATCTTTATAAGGAAAAAGAAGACAAATGCACTTAAGAAACTAAAATAAAATAAACAAGTAATGAAAAGACACTAATTGTTATATTGCAGAATTCACATTAAGGCTGACCTGCCTTATATCCAAGGAGGTTTAGTTAGAAAAGTGACCCAAATGTTCTTTTCGTAAAATGCTTTCATCTGTAAATTGTTCTATCAGAGTCAACTGTAAGAACAATGTTATACTGAAAGCCTGGCATGTTGGATGATAACCTCTAAGAATAAGATTCATATTATATTTAATAACTTCATTTTTGTTCTAACAAATCTTTGCAGCTAAGAGGTTAAATAAAAATCATGAAAATGTTTTTCACTCAATTTTAGATATTGAATATCAAAATGTGAACATACATCACTGCCATATATTTATCCAAAACTAATTTGCTCTAATGGTACTATAAATCAGCAATATTGTTTCAAATAACAGTCTTATAAAATGTATAGGTAAAGTTTCATGTTAATAGGTTTAGACCTCAAAGGGACCCTAGAAAGCTTCTATCTCAGGGATTCTTAACTTGGAGTCCAGGCACCTGTTCTTAAATATTGGTTTTCTTTGTAATTCTCTTTATTTTGTTTTGTGCATTTAAAAACATAATTCCAAGAAGGGGTGTTGTCGGTTTCACCAGACTTTCTAAGGGATCCATGACACAGAAACAAGTTGAGAACCCCTTATTCAGTGCAACCTCCTTATTTAGTAGATTAGGAAGCTGAGGCCAAAAGTTAAGTGATTTGCCAAAAGTCTCAGGTAGTAAGAAAGAGAGCCAGGATTTGAATTTAGGTCTTTGTATTTGAACACAAGCACTCCTAACATATGAGCAAAATCTTTGTGACCTCCAGAGGCAGGCAGAGTATTAGTATTAAGGAAACCACTTTATATTTTCCCCCCAAGTACTAAAAATTAAACCAAGAAGCCTAACAAAAAAAGAATTCAATTCATATTTATATTTATGCAATTGCTTGAAATTCTTTTTTGAAAACCCTTTACCTTCTGTCTTGGAATCAAAAGGAGTAGGAGGGAGAGGAGAAAGAAGAAGAATGTTTTGATGCATCTTTCTATGGATTTATAAAATCTTACTTGTCTTTGTTTTCAACATTCTATTATTTTATGATAAAATGCTTTATAGTTTCATATTTGTGTTTTTAAATGCAGTAGGGTAAGACATGCTAAAAATGAAGTGGCATTCAATAATAAGCATTAATAGTTAATATTCATATAGCACCTACCATGTACCAAGCACTTGAAATTATTATCCTCATTTTACAAATAAGAAAATTGAGGCAAATAGAAGTTAATTGACTTACCCAGGGTCACATAGGATAGCTATTAAGTATCTGGAGCCAGATGTGAATTGAGGTTCTCCTGGCTCCACATCTTTCTGGCACTTTCTCCAAGTGTCGCCACATGACTCACACCTAAGATGCAAAGCCTTATGCCATTTTCATTCATATTTTTCCTTACCTCAACCAGCTGGACCCGTCCATAATACCGTCGGTCTGGCAGAGGGTTATTTGGGTCCATGTAGACAATAGTCATTTGCTGACCCTATTTAAAGATAAACTAATGCTTTAGTATTTGAGTGGAACATTAAAAGAGTCATAATTGGTCAAAGCAAAAAATTAATGCAAATGTTCAGTAGAGCACTATGAACAAATATTATATCATTAAATTATAGAGATATAAACTATATCAATAGTCAATAAAATAAGAATTTATTAAGCATCTACTTTGTGCCAGATATTGTGCTAGGCACTAGAAATACAAAAAGAACTAAGCAATGGTCCCTGCCTGCAAAGAGCTTATAGTGTATCAAGAGAAATAACATACATATTGAAGAATATTCTCAAAACATTTTTCCCATAAATTCAATGAGGCGCAGCACTAGAAGCAGGGAGAAACAAGAAAGGCTTTGGGTAGAAGAGAATCCTTGAGCTGAGCTTTGAAGAAAATAAGGGGTTCAAATGAGTGTAAGGGAGTAGGGAGTACCTTCCATGCTCATACAAAAGGAAGACAGTGTCATATATGAGGAACAGTAAGAAGATCATTTTCACTGGATCTTAGAATGTGCATAATAAGGCTTAAAAGGAAGATTGGAGCTAGGTAGAAAAAAAGCATTAAATTCCCCAAAGAGGAGTCCCTATTTGATCTTTGAGGCAATAAAGAATAGGTGGAGTTTATTGAATAGGGAATTGACATAGGGAATGGAGCTTTAGGGGGAAAGTCACTGCATGGCCCATCTGTTCTAAGAAATATATCAGAAATCATTGAAGGAATAAGACTGCTGGACATTATTCTGACATCTAATGCTATGAATTGGTCACAGACAGAAGTGAACTTTCCTTGATCGAGCTTTACCTGGGAGGATGACCATAGCCTATGTAGCCTTGAATTTAATGAACATTATATGTACATTATGGAAGAGGTATATTTATAGAAGAGATGAGGGAGGATTCCTTATTGCAAAAAGGTCTGCATTGGGGTGGGGTAGGAAGATATTCTGTCTGATTTCTCTCCATCTAGCTGAGGGGCTGAAGCATAAGGATGGGCATAAAATGCTATCTCCCCTGGAAAGTGGTCAGTTCTCAAGCTGGCAGTGGAGAGGAGAGCATTGCTCCAAACCCCCTTCTTTGCTCTCATCTAGAGACAGGTAGACAGACAGACAGACAGACAGACAGACAGACAGACAGACAGACAGACACACACACACACACACACACACACACACACACACACACTCAGCTTCACCCAAGCTAGCATCCAGCCAAAAAAACAGAGGGTTTGGAAGGGAGGTTCTGCCTCAAGCAAGAGCCACAGTTGCCTGCCATAGCCCTGGATCTGGATGCCAGGCATTTGTTAGGAACAGGGGAGCAGTCTATGTGACCAGAAATCACTTCAAAAAATCAATTCTAAGGAGTATTCCCCAAAGATTTTCACTTATAAGATCTGGGAACAAAGCCACAAAGTAAACGTCTCATAAAGTGGAATTATTTTCCCTTTCTGAAGGTGGAATAAAGAGGAAATATTATCTTCATTATCTTTTGGTGAACTCTGACAAGTTTACTTAATAAGCCATTTGGCAACAGAAATAGCTATATTAATGATCTTGAACAAAATGTGCATCAGTCATCCTGGCAACTGAATGAGGATAAGAGCAGACTCATGATACAAGTTTTATCATACTGGATTTTTCTCTCAAATGCTGAACCTTCAAAAGTCTTGGTGCTTTCTTTTCTTTTCCAAACCCTTACCTTCCATCTTGAAATCAATACTATGCATTGGTTCTAAGGCAGAAGAGTGGTGAGGGCTAGGCAGTGAGGGTTAAATGACTTGCCCAGGGTCACAAGGCTAGGAAGTGTCTGCAGTCAAATTTGCTGCCCCCTTGATGCACTGTATTTTCAATGTAATCTCCAAAGAGTCTTTGTCATTTCAAATAAACCAGCTGAAACAACACATCATTCAAGAAGCATTTTGAAAGCACCTGGTCTGTGTCAGATACTTTATGAGGTGTTGGGGGGAAAAATGAAACATGCATCTACTATGGGAAGGCACCAAGAATATACAGAAGTACAGGCAGGATGAATAAAAATAAAATCAATGCAATATAGTTCATCATTAGGTTGTCTGAATAAAAATGTAGGTACTATTTGAAAACAACCAGAACCTTACTTTCAACCAAATTGTCTGTCATATACATGAGATTATCTCATTATATAAAACATGTAACTTAGAAAAAGCTTAGATGCATGTGACCATGTCACCCTTCTTTTCACAAACCTCCACTAATGCTCATAAGATTTATATATGTAAGATATGTATTTATATATGCACACATTTATATGTATGTATCGATGAACAAATGTGTGTATGGGAATAAAAGCATATATATGAATAAATGTTTATGTATCTATACATGTTATGTGTGTGTGTGTGTGTATGTGTATATATATATATGATGAGGTAGTTAGGTGGCCCAGTAGATAGAATGCTGGGGCTGGAGTCAAGAAGGCTCAAGAACTTTATGAGTTCAAATCTAGCTGCTGCTATTTACTAGCTGTGTGACCCTGGACAAATCAATCTTGTTTGACTCTGTTTCTTCATCTGTAAAGTGAGCTGAAGAAGCAAATGCCAAGTTACTCCAATATCTTTCCCAAGAAAACTCCAAATGGGTTTTTAGACCTAAAATCTAGCTCCAACCTAGCCTTCAACCTTTTAAAAAATAATAATATTTAAATACACTATATTTTAGCCAAAATCATCAATCTGTTTCTTCAAAGTGATCTGCTGTTTTCTGCTTCTGTGCATTCATGTGGTTATCATCCATGCCTTGAATTTGCTCTTTCTTCCACCTCCAGCTTTCAGAATCTTCCTTTGAGACTCAGCATGGCTACCACTTTCTCTATGTAGAATACCCAGGTGCCTCACCACTTCCTGACCAAAAGGCTTTTTATGCTTTCCTAGGTTACTTGTTTGAGTTTTCCCTTTGCTCCCAGAGCTCCTGACTTTGACTCTTGCATATATATGCCATGTGCTTGTCTCTCCTCTACCACCTCCAAAGTATCAGGCTTTTTTTTTTAAATTCAAAGATATTTTATTTTCCCGATTATCTATAATAACAATTCTCAACATACGTTTTCTGAAATTATAAGATCCAAATTTTCTCCCTTCCTCCTTTCCATCCCACTCTTAGAGATGGCAAGCAATTAGATCAGGATATACATGAATTATCAAAGCATATTTTTTAAATCAGTGTTTGAGAGAAAAAGCCGGTATGAAAAAAAAAAACTGTCACATAAGTCTGCTCTCTTTCTCTCTCAATCTTATTCAGGTACCAGGATGACTTGTAAACATTTTATTTAAGATCATTAAAGTTCTTGAGGGTAAGGACTGGGTCATTTAAGAAAAAGCTTCGTTACTCCAATAACTAGACAAGTGCTCTAAATGTTTTAGGCATTTAATACATGTTTGCTGAATTGAATTACTACCCTTGTTACAACTTGTTTCAAAAGCATCAAGTTCATAAGACAGAAGTTCAGTTATTTAATATTTACTGAGTATCTCCCTAATACAAGATTCTAGGAGGCAATAAAGAAGAGGAAGATTGAGACCCTATACCCAAGAAACTTGTAATTGAAGACAAATTATATATAGATCAGCAATAAGGGAGCCAGTTTTATTGACTATGCCTATTTTTATTAAGAATTTTGCTTTCTTTATTTGTCCTTTGCAGGAGGGAAAGAATAAATACTTGTCTAGTGAAAAAATAAAATTTAATTTAAGGAAGATACATAACTATAGATATAGATGACAATGACTGACAATCACAGTTACTTACAACTTGAGTGTTTATCATAAATGATAGAATTCATGGAAAGGAAAAATCATTGTAGGTTGGGATTGGAGTTTGCTCAGAAAGAAGGCTCTTCTTTTTATAGTTCCTATGAACATCTTTAAAAGAGTTAATTTAAAATATTTAAATGCTACTCATTGTTTCTTTAAATCAGAATCTCCCTGTCCTGGTTTCATGGAAGTATTCTCTACCTACCGAAAGCTGCACATCGGGTCTTTTCTCCAGTAGCATCATGCCTTCACTGGGCAGGCCGAAGGATTTCACTTGGTAAGTCAGGAAGCCGCCATACGAAGAAACCTAAAATCAGATGAATAAGGAAAGTAGCGTATGCTTTATTCAAATATATTTTATTTTCCCATTCTAAAAAAGACTGTAGATTTTAGATGAAACAATCTCTATAAGTTTAAAGACTTCCTTCTGTTATTACCATTAACCTATAATGTTCATTTGATCTACTGCTTTTCTAAGAAATTTGGCCCATGTGTTTGCATCTAATTGGGTAATTTCTATAAAGCACTAAGTTTCCCTCAAAAAATAAGTATCAAAAACCTTTCCCCAAAGCAGACATTCCATGATGGCTGTCATTTAAAAATCCTTTTGGTCATTAAAAAAAATCTTTGTAGCCCTAGAACCTACACAACTGCCTTACATGTGTTAGGCATTTAATAAATGTTTCTGGAATTGAATTATTACACTTGTTACAATTTGCTACAGAAGCTTCAAGTGAAAAATTCCTGGGAATTAATCTTAGATTACTGCATATTTACTGAGCATCTCCAGAGTTCAAGACATCCATTACAAAATTAAGAGTCTGACTAATCCTTTCATGGTAGTCAAATTTCTCAAGTTTCTTGCAGTCTCCTAAAAATGTCAGGAAGTTGGTGAAGGGACATAGATGTTGAGACCAGGCTATGAGTAAAGATGGAATATAAAAGGGATAGCTAACACAGGGGATGACCAGAAAAAGATCCAGACTAAAGTAATTGGCTGCATCTACTAACTTAATACATAGAAAGCCCTCTGGTAAGACTTTTTAAAAAAATCATTTTTACAAGTATAAGTCTAGATGAGTTACTATGAAAAAGACATAGGGAGAGGAGGAAAGGAGAAAAACTAGCCAAACAAACTTAGAAAATGTACGAGAACAGAATTCTGATGGGAAATGCAATAAAAAGTAATAGTTATTTTTTCAGCCCCGATTAGCTAAGGGAGACAGACATGGAGGTTTGTTGAACTGGGATTGGATAGCAGCATGTGGAGCATTCCAATGCAAATGCACATCATGGCAAGAGGTGGCTCCAGATACATATTAGGGCACCACATGCAGGGTGCAGATGCCAGTTGGCAGCTTTGGTGTTCACTACCCGGTTCTAGGTCAGAGATCCAAGGTGGACCAGAACCTATTGATGGCTTTCCTGGGCTATCTACTGTGAAAGGAGCAAGCAAGAGTATAACTCAGACCCAGAGGAACAGTGAGGTCTCAATTCCAGCGTCTAGCCCCATCTATAGTCAGCAGAGAAATAAATAGAGCATGAATCCCAGACCAAAGGAGAACATACTATACTGTCACTCTAAGCCAAAATAGCTTTCCAGCTAGTTGATAAAGGCTCAGTCCAGCAACAATCTACTGTTATTCAGACCAATACCCAGGTCAGGAACTTACAGAGCTGAGACTAGGGTGAGCAGCAACCTAGACTCTGCACACCACTTAGGAAATACTGAAAGCTTGCAGGTTTCTAAGCTGTCCTAGAAATCCTGGAATAATATAATACTCAATTCCCCAAGAAAGCAGCCACAGGGCCAAGGTAAACCTTCCCTCCAAAAGTGTGCACAGCCTAGCCCTAACATCAAGTCCAAATTCAGAAAGTAGGCTTGAAGAGTGAAAAAGCAAACAAACAAAAAAGGATCTTATCATAAAGAGCTTTTTGTGGTTAGAGAGATGCTCAAGACACAGGAAAAAAAAAAACAATGTTTCCAAAAGCAAAGTCTCAAAGAAAAACAGAGCTTAGGCACAAGTTCAATCAGAATTCCTGTAAAAGACAATGCAAGAGTTCGTGCTCTTTTTTAGTTAAAAATATTTTTGTCAATGAAAAAAGAGAACTTGAGAGAAACAGTTGGAAAATAAATAAGAGCTATGGAAGAAAGAGTTAGAAAGGGAATTAGTGATATGATAAAAAGTTTTTTAAAAATGTCTTGAAGCCAATGACTACATAAAACAACAAGAAATATCAAAGTCAAAAAATTGAAGAAATGGAAGAAAATGTAAGCTAGCTCATAGGAAAACCAAATGAATACATATTAAAGAGAAAAAAATTAGGAATCATTGGATTATCTGAATGCCATAACCAAAAGAAAAAAGGTGTGGCATAATAGTTTAAGAAATCTTCAAAGTAAAAAGATCTCTTAGGATAGGAAAATAGAGTAGAAAGAAAATCTACCAGTCATCTCAGAATGAAAACTCCCAGAACTATATTGGGGGAGGGAGGAAAAGGAAGATTAGAGAAAATTACCTTACATAAGGGAGAGGAGTAGACATTTAAATAAAACAGAAGATCTGGGGAGAATAACTGATACTTCAATCTCACCCTTTTAGTAGGAGGGAAAAGGAGATAGGAAGAGGAATAGTTAGATAAAAGAAAGATAGTGTGTTCAGTCATTTTGGTCATGTACAACTCTTTGTGACCCCATTTGGAAATTTCTTGGCAAAGATACTAGGGTGGTTTGCCATTTCAGATTTGCCACAATCAAATTTATCATAATCATATTACATCTTGAATATTGGGCACATAACTGATAAACAATGATAAGGGGGAATGTATACAGAGAGGAAAATCAGGATGTTATAGGGACAGAAGATAAAGATATATGAGAATCCACTGAAGAGATTGGGAAAATTCCACCAGGAAAAGAAAAGCCTTGGGGGTAATATGAAACATGTCTCTTAAGTATTTTAAGGACTAGAATGTGATATCTTAGGCTGGTTCTGTGTGACTCAAAAGACAGAACAAAGAATAATTTTAGTGAAAACCCAGCAAGATAAATTTAAGTTCATTATATGGAAAAATTTCCCAACACTTATAGTTATTAGGAGGGAATGTAACAAGGGGTAGTTACAAGTCCCTTTTGACCTTGATCTTTCAGTAGAAATCTTCAAGTAAAGTTGGAATGGAGATTTATGGCAGTGGGAATTCTACTTTTGGCACAGATTGAATGAGATGGCCCTCTAAGGTCATTCTGCCAAAGGCACAATGAATTTTAGTGGTGATCTTGACTGCCTTCCAATTAGAAATAAAGTAGAGAAGGTAGAAAATTTAGCCAAGACACAGTCTCTGACCTTATATACCATACATTCTAGTTGGGGCATGTAACACAAAAATGATATACTATAATACAAATAATAAACTATAATATACCACCCCTCTCAATACATAAGAGGTACAAGTAAAGTTCAATATGCCATCAAAGGAGTTAAGATTATTCACTTAGGGAAAAATTCCTGCAGAAGATAATATTTAAGTTGGGTTTTAATAAATAGATAGGAATTCAATAGGTTGGGGTCAATGGAAACATTTGAGAAGAAACTCATTCAGTGGAGCTTTCACATTTTAACAATAACTTTATAAATTTATAGTAGCAGCCTATTGGGAAAATTTTAGTTTTCATATCTATAAAATGAATTCTAAGGTCCCTTTTTAACTTTAAATCCTAGGATATATTCTAGGTGCCTTAGAAAAAAAGCAGAATTCTATTTGTTGAAGCACAGGAAATGGGATGAGGACTGGTTTAACTATTAAGACAAGGACTATGATTCTCTGAGGTCTCTTATAGGTCTAGCTCAAGGAGGGGTAGCTTGCTATACTGCATAAAGTATGGGAGTTGGAATGAAGAAGTTATTTAGTCTTTCAAATCATGTCTGACTCTTTGTATCCCCATTTGGAGTTTTCTTGGCAAAAATACTGGAGTAGTTTGCCATTTCCTTCTCCAACTTCTTTGACAGATAAGGAAACTCAGGCACAAAAGGTTAAGTGACTTCCTCAAGATCACACAGCAAGTAGTGTCTGAGGTCAGATTTGAACTGAGAAAAATTAATCTTCCCAATTCTTAGCCTATCCATTGTGCCACTTTGCTGCCCCAAATGAGTAAGACTTGGATTCAAATCCTGCTTCTGACACTTAATAGCTAAATGAATTTAAACAAATAATTAAACCTTTTGTGTCTCCATCTGCTCAACTGAATAATCAAGGGTTTGGATTTGGAGTTTTAAATATATAATTATATGATTCTTTCAATTCACAAATCTATGATCCTCTGACTTTACCAATAGATTAGCCCTCTGACCTGTAACTGATCTGGAGGTAACCTGTTTTTTTTTAAAAATATATTTTATTTGATCATTTCCAAGCATTATTCGTTAAAGACATAGATCATTTTCTTTTCCTCCCCCTCACCCCCCATAGCCAACGCGTAAATCCACTGGGCATTACATGTTTTCTTGATTTGAACCCATTGCTTTGTTGATAATATTTGCATTAGAGTGTTCATTTAGGGTCTCTCCTCTGTCATGTCCCCTCAACCGCTGTATTCTGGCAGTTGCTTTTCCTTGGTGTTTCCACTCCCATAGTTTATCCTTTGCTTATGAATGGTGTTTTTTTCTCCTAGATCCCTGCAAATTGTTCAGGGACATTACACCGCCATTAATGGAGACGTCCATTACATTCGAATATACCACAGTGTATTAGTCTCTGTGTACAATGTTCTCCTGGTTCTGCTCCTCTCGCTCTGCATCACTTCCTGGAGGTTGTTCCAGTCTCCATGGAACTCCTCCACTTTATTATTCCTTTTAGCACAATAGTATTCCATCACCAACATATACCACAATTTGCTCAGCCATTCCCCAATTGATGGGCATCCCCTCGTTTTCCAGTTTTTGGCCACCACAAAGAGCGCAGCTATGAATATTTTTGTACAAGTCTTTTTGTCCATTATCTCTTTGGGGTACAGACCCAGCAGTGCTATGGCTGGATCAAAGGGTAGATATTCTTTTGTCGCCCTTTGGGCATAGTTCCAAATTGCCCTCCAGAATGGTTGGATCAGTTCACAACTCCACCAGCAATGAATTAATGTCCCTACTTTGCCACATCCCCTCCAGCATTCATTACTTTCCTTTGCTGTTATGTTAGCCAATCTGCTAGGTGTGAGGTGATACCTCAGAGTTGTTTTAATTTGCATCTCTCTGATTATAAGAGATTTAGAACACTTCTTCATGTGCTTGTTAATAGTTTTGATTTCTTTATCTGAGAACTGCTTATCCATGTCCCTTGCCCATTTATCAATTGGAGAATGGCTTGATTTTTTGTACAATTGATTTAGCTCTTTATAAATATGAGTAATTAAACCTTTGTCAGAGGTTTCTATGAAGATTTTTTCCCAATTTGTTGTTTCCTGGAAGTAACCTTTTTAACATCCAAGTTGTAAATGCTCAGATGTCTTAGCCTAGTGGGAAATGTTTCTATTAGAAGACTGGGCTTAAAAGGAACAATATTCTGAAAAGGAGAATTTATACATAGCAAGTGACTATTTCATAGAATCATACATTTAGAAATGAGAGGGATCCCATAATCTATCTAGTTATTTTTACACATGAGACATTAAATAACTCGCTAAAGATGACACAAATGGCAAAGAAATGGGATTCAACCTTTGTTCCTTTGATTCCAGATTCAGCATCCTTTCTAAATATACCAGTTGCCTTTCATAAAGATTAATTACCACCCTAAACAATATAAAATACTTAGGAATCTATCTGCCAAGACAAATACAGGAACTATATGAACACAACTACAAAACACTTTCCACACAATTAAAACTAGATTTAAATAATTGGAAAAACATTAATTGCTCATGGGTAGGATGAACTAACATTATAAAAATGACAATCTTACCCAAACTAATTTACTTACTTAGTGCCATACCCATCCAACTACCAAGAAACTTTTTTTTACTGAATTATAAAAAATAATAATAAAGTTTATTTGGAAAAACAAAAGATCAAGAATATCAAGGGAAATAATGAAAAAAATGTGAAGGAAGGTGCCCTAGAAGTACCAGATCTTAAACTGTACTATAAAGCAGGGGTCATCAAAAAATATGGTACTAGCTAAGAGACAGGAGGGAGGATCAGTGTACTAGACTTGGGGTAAGTGGCCTCAGCAAGACAGTCTATGATAAACCCCAAAATCCCAGCTTTTACAACAAAAATCCACTCTTTGACAAAAACTGCTGGGAAAATTGGAAAACAGTATAGGAGAGATTAGGTTTGGATCAACATCTCACACCCTACACCAAGATCTCACACCCTACACCAACTCAGAATGGGTTTATCTTAAATATAAAGAAGGAAACTATAAATAAATTAGGTGAACACAGAATAGTATACATGTCAGGTCTTTGGGAAAGGAAAGATTTTAAGACCAAGCAAGAGTTAGAAAAAATTACAAAATGCAAAATAAATAATTTTGATTACATTAAATTAAAAAAGGTTTTGTACAAACAAAACCAATGCAATCAAAATTAGAAGGGAAGCAACAAATTGGAAAAAATCTTTATAGCAAAAACCTCTGACAAAGGTCTAATTACTCAAATTTATAAGGAGCTAAATCAATTGTACAAAAAGTCAAGCCAATACCCAATTCTTAAATGGGCAAAGGGACATGAATAGGTAATTTTCAGATAAAGAAATCCAAACTATTAATAAGCACATGAAAAAAGTGTTCTAAATCTCTTTTAACCAGAGAAATTCAAATTAAAACAATTCTGAGGTATCACTTCACACCTAGCAGATTGGCTAACATGACAGCGAAGGAAAATAATAAATGTTGGAAGGGATATGGCAAAGTTGGGACATTAATGCATTGCTGGGGGAGTTGTGAACTGATCCAACCATTCTGGAGGGCAATTTGGAACTATGCTTAAAGGGCGCTAAAAGACTGTCTGCCCTTTGATCCAGCCATAGCACTGCTGGGCTTGTACCCCAAAGAGATAATAAGGAAAAAGACTTGTACAAGAATATTCATAGCCGTGCTGCCTGTGATGGCAAAAAATTGGAAAATGAGAGGATGTCCTCCAATTGGGGAATGGCTGAACAAATTGAGGTATCTTTTGATGCTGGAATACTGTTGTGCTCAAAGGAATAATGAACTGGAGGAATTCCATGTGAACTAGAGTGACCTCAAGGAATTGATGCAGAGTGAGAGGAGCCAACCAGGAGAATGTTGTACACAGAGACTGATACATTGTGGTATAATTGAATGTAATGGACTTCTCTACTAGCAACAATCCAATGATCCAGAACAATTTGGAAGAACTTATGAGAAAGAACATTATCCACATCAAAGAGGAAGAATTGTGGGAAAAAGAAACACAGAAGAAAAACAACTTCTTGATCACATGGGTTAATGGGAATATGATTGGGGATATAGACTCTAAATGATCACCCTAGTGCAAATATTAATAATATGGAAATAAGTCTTGATCAATGACACATGTAAAACCCAGTAGAATTGCATGTCAGCTATGTGAGGGGGATGGGGGGAGGAGAGGGAAAGAACATGAATCTTGTAACCATGGGAAAACATTCTAAATTAACTAATTAAATAAAATTTAAAAAAATAAAAATAAAAAATGAAGATTGATTACTTTGGGGGTTATGCCTGTATGTCTAGGAAAAGATATACCCCCATCCAAAATAATTACTATACTCAATCACCTGAGAAGAGACTAAAGAGCCATACATTTGATTCTCCTTTTTCCCAAAGTCATTCCTGGTCTAGATAATGTCCTTTCTTAAAAAAAGCAAAACTCACAGAGTGATTCTCAAAAGGAGTCTGACAGAAGAGAATTGAGGGGAAACTGTCTCAAAAGCAGCCCCACTATCACATAAAGTCAACAAAAACTGAATGTAAGCATTTCAGGGGACAGTATTGTGTCTCCAGTTCTTGACTACTTTGTCAGGGAAAGGAGAAGTCACCATCTTTTTAAGTTAAAGAAAAGTCTAAAGACAAGAAAGCAATGCTATTCTAAATGAGCTTCTTAAATCAGCTTAATAGGGTTAGGTCACTTAAAAGAAGAAGGGGAGAAGATATATCAAGAGAATAAAGAGAGAATGAGGAAGGGGAGGGAGGATAATCACCATGTTTACACATATTAATAACCTTAGCCCACAACTGGATTTGGATTCACAAGGTATGGATTGAATTCTTGACTTTGTGACTTGCATTTGGGTGACTTTAGACCTCTCTGAGACTCTGATATTTTTTTTAAATCCTTACCTTCTGTCTTGGAATAATATTGCATATTACTTCCAAGGCAAAATAGTGGTAAAGGCTAGGCATTGGGGATTAAATGACTTGCCCAGAATCACACAGCTAGGAATTGTCTGAGGCCATATTTAAACCCAGAACTTCCTATCTCTAGAGTTGGCTCTCAATCAACTGAGACAACTAGTTGCCCTCTTAGAAAATTCTTTTTAAAATATTGAGAAGAATACTTCCACTATCTACTTTTCAGGGTTATAAGAGAAACACTCTATAAGATGCTTCACACTTCTAAGTAAATGCATACTAAATTCACTAAGGGAATAGAATCAGGGATTTCCAGTTGATGAGGAATATCTTAAGCCAAATCAGTGATAGTATAAGTCTTTGTTATGCCTGGTCACTTTGAAACTCCAGGAAGAGATCTATGGAGTTATAAAATGCCTGAATTCCAATTCCTAAGTACTGGATTGATTGCTATTAGTGAATCTTACTGGGCTGATACTTTATTGTATTTGCTTCCCTTAATAAATCCTCTGCAGCATCTTCCATTTTCCATCTTTTGATATTCTAACAAGCTTTCCAAAAGCTTTAAAACAAAGGACTGATGACAAAGTGTCATTTAATAATCAAGTCTCTTGCATCAGAAAGTGTTTGAATCTAGAACATGACACAATTGGTGCAGGAAAGATAGCACAGGGCATGATTTCATTTGGTGAGTGGATTACTGCAAGAAGAACATGGAGGGAGCTGCCAACATTTCTACTGTTCTTCCCTGATTGAGATGAAAGTGGTTCCTTATAAAAAGAATGAATTTTGTATTTGATCAGCAGAAGCCCTCTCCCTTTAGAAAAAGCATTTGGGGGCAGCTAGATGATTCAATGGCCTGAGAGCCAGGCCTAGAGATAGAAAGTCCTGGGTTCAAATCTGACCTAAAGACACTTTTAAGCTGTGTGACCCTGGGAAAGTCATTTAATCTCTAGTGCCTAGTCCTTAATACTCTTCTGCCTTGAAACCAATACATATAGTATTGATTCCAAGCCAGAATGTAGGTAGGAAGGAAAGAAGGAAGGAAGGAAGGAAGGAAGGAAGGAAGGAAGGAAGGAAGGAAGGAAGGAAGGAAGGAAGGAAGGAAGGAAGGAAGGAAGGAAGAAAGGAAGGAAGGAAGGAAGGAAGGAAGGAAGAAAGGGAAAATAAGTACAACATTCTATTATATCGCATAGAGAACTTAATTTACCTATAATTTTCCTACACATCATTTCCTTAAACAGCTAACTTGTTTTAAATTTTTAAATGTTCACCCTAGAAGTAGGAAGAAAAAGTCCTAGTTATTCCTATCCTAGTCAATCATATTATTTATTGGTTCCTATACTTTGTAATTCCCTCTATAATGAATCAGGGCAGATCAGTCTCAGGAGCGTGGAAAGACAAGGAATTCATGCTAACAAACATCCTCAGCCATATCCAACTATTTTGAAGCTAATGCGATTTGAGAGGGTTGAGAAAAAGAAAGAGGGATGTGGGAAAAGGTATGTGAATCTGTTGGGATGATTATCAACATTTTGTACTCTCCAGGGGAATTCTAATGAGTTTAATGGACAATGGACAATGGACAATGGACAGGGAAGGAAACCATCCGAGCATAATATTTACACAATGATGCTCTTTTTTTTTTTTAATTTTAAACATTATTTTGTTTGGTCATTTCCAAAGATTATTCACTGGAAACAAAGATCATTTTCTTTTCCTTCCCGCCCCCCCTCCCACCACCTTTCCCTCTCCCATAGCTGACGCACAATTCCACTGGTTATCACATGTATTCTTGATTTGAACCCATTTCCCTGTTGTTGGTATTTAGAGTCTCTCCTCAGTCATATCCCCTCAACCCCTGTAGTCAAGCAGTTGCTTTTCATCGGTGTTTTTACTCCCACAGTTTATCCTCTACTTGTGGATAGTATTTTTTAGATCCCTGCAGATTGTTCAGGGACATTGCATTGCCACTAATGGAGAAGTCCATTACGTTCGATGATACCACAGTGTGTTTGTCTCTGTGTACAATGTTCTCCTGGTTCTGCTCCTCTCGCTCTGCATCACTTCCTGGAGGTTGTTCCAGTTCACATGGAAATCCTCCACTTTATTATTCCTTTGAGCACAATAGTATTCCATCACCAACATATACCACAATTTGTTCAGCCATTCCCCAATTGATGGGCATCCCCTCATTTTCCAATTTTTGGCCACCACAAAGAGCGCAGCTATGAATATTCTTGTACAAGTCTTTTTCCTTATTATCTCTTTGGGGTACAAACCCAGCAGTGCTATGGCTGGATCAAAGGGAAGACAGTCTTTTGTCACCCTTTGGGCATAGAATGATGCTCTTTTTTAAAACATTAATTTGCTAGTGATTAGTCACTAATCTGCCTATGTGTTTAAAGTCCAATATACTCTGGCTTTCTGGTTTGAAAAGAGAAGACTGAGGAAGGATATGACCACAGATTTAAAATATTTGAATATGTGGAAGGGGGATTAGGTCTGTATAGCTGAGACTCAGAGGACAGAATTCAGATGAAAAGGTGGAAATTTCAAGAGAGTAGATTATATTATTATATTGTATTTTAAGGACATATTTCATATATATTATATTTTAAGAGGATTAATATATGGAAAAATCCTAAACTTCACAATTTACCATTGGAATAGGCTGTCTTAGGAAGTAATGAGTTCTTATCACTAGAAGTTTGAAATTATATGAACACTTGTTAGATATCCGGTACAAAGAATCCATGTCAAAAGTGTATATGGTGGTGGTGGGATAACATGAAACCTGTGCAGTGTGACCTAAAAATTGTACACTTGATAATCTAAGCCTAGGCACTGAGTTCCCAATAAAATGAGGTCACTCTTTCAGGGGCTTGGAACGGTCTGATATATCATCTCTTTGAATGGTGCCCAGTCCTTCAGGTCAAGACCTCAAGAAGCCTTATATGCCAGAACACATGCACTTCATGAAGAGAATCTTTTCTCCTCTAGTGTTTTGAAAACATAAGACAGAAGTCACTCACATTACCACGAGCCAAAAAACAGTGGGAAAATCTCTCTGCTTCTTGAAAACAGAACAGAGAGCAGGATAATCGGAGAGCCATTAAAAAGGGAGTTCTGTATTGCTCTAATGGAAGCTATTGGAGCCCTGAGTGAAGAATGGCAAGGAGCTCCCTAGGAAAAGAAAGATGGCCTTAGTTTGATCCTTTGTCAGGCCATGATAAAGCTGGACAAAACTGGGGTCTTCTTTTCTTCCTGATCAGCAGGCTTCATAATTAACAGTAAAAGTTAGTATTTATTCAGTGCTTTGAGGTTTGCAAAACACTTTCCAAATATTATCTCATTCAATCCTTAAACACCCCTTGGAGATAGTTGCTATTATATCTTCATTTTTCAGATAAGGAAACTGAGGCAAATAGAATTTAAAGTGATTTTGTCCAAGACATTTGGATTCAAGTCTTCCTTGATCTAAGACCAGCGTTCTATCTTCACTGCATCACCTAGCTGCTTTCAAATATTATCTCACTGTTATCTTTCTTATTTCACATCCCCTGAAATGGCAGTAAAGAAAGGTCAGACATTAAGTCAGTGGCATAGTCAGGGAGAGCTCTGGCATTTCAGACTCCTTGTTGTCTTCTCTAGACCTCTGGTGAAGTGCCATTTTTAACTATCAATAGAGATAAGTAAGGAAACCATAGAATATTTGCGTATGCTTATGGAAACCACACATACAACGAAGCAATCCCTACAAAACCTAAATGTATTGAAAATAAATAGCAGTTCTAAACTCATTAAGAAAATATCAGACAGAAGTGACCCAAGTTACTGTGAACCAAAAACTAGGTTAGCTCAGTGAATTGAAAGCTGGAGACGGGAGGTCCTGGGTTCAAATCTGATTTCTGACACTTTATAGCTAAGAGACCCTGGGGAAGTCACTTAATTCCTATTGCCTGGCCCTAATCACCCTTCTGCCTTAGAAGCAGGACATGTTATTGATTCTAAGACAAAAGGTAACAGTTTTAAAATAACCTAGTTTTTGGAATGTATAATTAAAGGCATGAGCAAAGGGCCTGGCCTACCTCCTTTGGGAAGACTCCATTACCTACGAGCAAGAATTATTAATCTCACACTAAGATCTACTTAGTCACGTTGTAAACCTTAAAATTCCTTAGACTTATAAATGTTGGAAATATATATATCAGTCTTTTAAAGTGATTTCCTTGTCCCTTCGTGGTCGCCACAATGTGACAAGGAAATCACTTTATTGTTTTTTTTTTTTAATATATTTTATTTGATCATTTCCAAGCATTATTCGTTAAAGACATAGATAATTTTCTTTTCCTCCCCCCCCCACCCCCCATAGCCAACGCGTAAGTCCACTGGGCATTAGATGTTTTCTTGATTTGAACCCATTGCTTTGTTGATAGTATTTGCATTAGAGTGTGCATTTAGAGTCTATCCTCTGTCATGTCCCCTCAACCTCTGTATTCAGGCAGTTGCTTTTTCTCGGTGTTTCCACTCCCATAGTTTATCCTTTGCTTATGAATGGTGTTTTTTTCTCCTGGATCCCTGCAAGTTGTTCAGGGACATTACACCGCCCCTAATGGAGAAGTCCATTACGTTCGATTATACCACAGTGTATTAGTCTCTGTGTACAATGTTCTCCTGGTTCAAGGAAATCACTTTAAAAGACTGATATATATATTAATTTAAGGTCACCAAGGAATTCAGCTATGTAATTCCTAAATGAAAACTCAAATCAGCCGTCAGCCTTTCATAGAGTTTAATTACAAACAGGAGGAAGAAAGGAATTAGAGATAGAGAGAGAGAGAGAGAGAGAGAGAGAGAGCGAAAGGGGAGAGAAGGGAATAGGGCTTAAATACCCCCTCTGTTTAGGCTGGGCCAAAAGGCCCAAGCCCTCAGATAGCTGGGGCAAAGAAAAGAGATCAGTCCCTATTACTCACATGACCAAAATGGAGAAACAGTCTCAAAGGCCCCCACCTTCAGCTTCCTTCAGAGCAAGCTTCTCAGAGCACACTCCAACCACTCAGACAAACTCCTCAACCACTACCCCTGAGTCTTCAGACCCCTCTATCTTTAAGGAAACCATCCAAGTTCCCTCCTCTCAGTTCTCCCATCTACCAATCACTGTCCATCAATTTCCCTGTGCCAATGGAGGCTCTAGCTTAACCCAGGACCGCCCAGAGGTCTCTGGCTTTGCACATATCTGTTGAAGGTCATATTTTCAAATAATTAAATCTTTGATCCTTTGCTATAGCCCTTCCTAAATCCTGTTAACCTGAGTAGGGTAGAGATTAGAATAATTAAATTTTGATCTATGCTGCAGCCCTTCCTCAATCCTGTTAGGACTGAGTAGGGTGGAGATTGATTCCAAGTATCTCCATTGTATCAATTCTAAAATCAATCATGACTCAAAGAAATTCCTGTTCTATGCTTAAGCATAGGTCAAAGTCCTTTCCATTGTTCAGCAAAAGGTTTCTGTCCTAAAGTAATCTTAAGAAGGGAGGAGGAGGAACCTCCCATGCCAATGGGGTTCACATTCCAATAGACTATCAGTAAGAAATTTTCCAAGTATGAAATTTCCCAATGGTGAAATTTCCAACATTTATAAGTCTAAGGAATTTTAAGGTTTACAACGTGGATCTTTCTCCCACTTGACATATGCCTGGGTATATGTATCTGTACAAAAACCTGCATACTCTTTTTTTTAAGTGGTTTTATTAAGCTTACATCTGACCATAGTTTTGATTTTATTTCTTAAATCCTTACCTTCTATCTTAGAATCAATACAATGGGTCAAGAATATTAAGAAAAATCATGGGGGGAAAAAAACATGAAGGAAGGTGGTCTAGCAATACCATATTTCAAACTGTACTATGAAGTAGCAATCATCAAAACAATATGGTATGGGCTAAGAGATAGAATGGTGGTTCTCTGGAATAGATTAGATACACTATATTCAGGAATAAATGATCTTAGCAACAGTGTTCATAAAGCCAAAGATCTCAGCTTTTGGAATAAGGATTCACTGTTTAACAAAAACTGTTTGGAAAACTGGAAAACAGTGTGGCAGGAACTAGTTATAGACCAATATCTCACACCCTATACCAAGATAAGGTCAAAAAGGATATATGATTTAGATATAAAGAGTGATACCATAACGACATTAGGGGAACATAGAATAGTTCACCGCCAGATCTATGGAGAAGGGAAAAGTTTTTGATCAAATACGAGATAGAGAACATTATAAGACATAAAATGAGTATTTTTGATTATATTAAATTAAAAAGCTTTTGTACAAACAAAACTAATGTAACCAAGATTAGAAGGGAAACAATAAACTGGCAAAAAAAATTTAAATACATTTCTTTGATAAAGATCTAATTTCTAAAATCTATAAAGACTTAAGTCAAATTTATAAGAATAGAAGCCATTCCCCAATTGACAAATGGTCAGAGGAGATGAATAAGCAATTTTCAGATGAAAAAAATAAAAGCTATCCATAATCATGAAAATTTGTTCTAAATCACTTTAGATTAAAGAAATACAAATTTAAAAAATGCTGAGGAGCCACCTCACACCTACCAAATTGGTCAAGATGGCAGTAAAGTGATAAATGTTGGAGGAGATGTGGCAAAATTGGGACATTAATGTATTGTTGGTGGAGCTAGGAACTGATCCAACCATTCTGAAGGGCAATTTGGAACTATATCCAAAGGGCTATAAAACTGTACATACCCTTTGATCCTGTAATATCACTATTGAGTCTGTCTCCCAAAGAAATAAGAAAAAGGGGAAAGGACTTACTTGTACAAAAACATTTATAGTGGTTCTTTTTGTGGTGGCAAAGAATTGGAAATTGAGGGGATGTCCATCAATTGGGGAATATCTGAACAATTTGTGGTACATGTTGGTGATAGGATATTATTGTGCTAGAGGAAATGATAAGCAAAATGAGTTCATAAAAAAACTGGAAATATCTGCATGAACTGATGCAGAATCAAATAAGCAGAACTATGAGAACATTGTAACAGTGAAAACAATATTGTAAAATGATCATCTGTAAAAATTTGGCTACTCTCCACAATGCAACGATCTGGGACAATACTGAAAGACTTATGAAGGGAATGCTATCCACCTCCAGAGAAAGAATTATTGGAGGAGTCAGATGGATGCAGATAAAAGCATATTATCTTTCATATCAGTGTATTTGGGATTTTATTTTGGGATTTGGGTTATATATGAGTGTGCTTTTACAACAATGACCAATATGGAAGTGTGTTCTGCATGATAATAATAATAAAATCAATTCTATGTTTTGGTTCCAAGACAACAGAACAGTCAGGGATAGGTAACTGAAATTAAGTGACTGGTTCATGATCATAAATATATAACTAGGAAGTGTTGGGAGGCCAGATTTGAACCTAGAACTTCTCATCTCAGCTGTGGTTCTCTATCCACGGAAACACCTAGCTGTCCCTAAAAACTTACCTATTCTTAATGGCTTTGATTGTTCATTAAACCATATTGTCCCAGCTATTCTATAATTAGGGCTACAGAAAAAGCACTCATTGAATTTGGAGTCAAAGGACATGGATTCAAATTCCATCTCTCTGACTTGTCATCTATATGACCTTGAATTATTTCTCTGAGCTTGTTTCCTTATCTGTAAAGTCAAGTGAGTTGGACTACCTCCAGTTCTGATGAACTCCAGGGGAAAGAATAGGATCTGTCTCTCTTCATTAAAAAGTGACACAACTCTTAGGTAGCTTGCATTATAATTACATCCTATAATACATGTGACAATGTGGACTAAGATGAGGGAGCATAGGGCCTATCAGCAGAACATTTCCCAAGAGATAACTATTCTTCTCGATGTTCTTACCTTATCCCCCAAATAAGATGATGGTGCAATCCAGTACACACTGTGGACTGAAGAAGGCAGTTCCTGAATATCAGCTACCACGCTGTTACTGCCTGGATTGAACGTGACAGGGATGACCATTTGATCTGCCGTCTCCAGATGCCAACCTATCATGTCAACAAACTAGAACACAAAAATACAGGAATAGAACTTCTTCATGCCTTTCCTTCATGAACTCTGCTGCTGCAGACCTCTTTTAAAAATACATTTTAAAACTTATGTGGAAATGTGTTATTGAAATTGAAAAAAAAATAATTAAAAAATACATTTTAGGAATGGCTTTTGTCTTTTTTTTTGTCACTTCACTTCCCACCCTCCTCAAGATTTAATCCGCCCTTCTAACAAAGGAAAATAATTCAATAAAAAATCTGCTACAGTGACTGTCTCAGACATTGTATATGCTATTCTATGACAATTGTCTTCCATTGTTTTCATTGCAGACTTCTAACTCAATTGTTGCAATAGAGAAAACATATTGTTATACATTTCCCATGAAAGCTTGCATCAAAGCCACCAAATGAAGACAACTACATCATACTCAACATGTTCTAGAATAGCAAAGCTTTGGATAGAATCTCACCTCAAGAAACTCCTTATAGAAGACAAGCACCTCATTAATCCTCATAACTTTCCAAAGTTATGTGAAATACAATGGCATCCTTTAAATTTCATTCTACTCTATAGACAGGGCATGGTTAAAAATCTCTACCATGTCATAAAGTAATTGATGAAAAATTATGAAAATGAAGAAATAACTGGTAAATTTTGGGTAAGGAATGGTCCTTTTCTTGGTCAGGGAAACGGTAGTCTTTTCTGATTCTCCTAAAAAGCCAGATATGAGACTTATAAACCTCCCTCCCCCCTTTTTCCTTAGTTTACCTCCTTGAAAAAGGTAAACAAATAAAAATGAAATAGGCCTTCTTTTACTGTTGGTTAAATATGACTCACACTGAGAAAATAAGGAAATTCATATTTAAATTATGAAGACAAGAAATTACTTAGGATTTTAAGTACCCTTTATAGGGTTAGACGTCGAGATAGGAAAAAATAAGGTGGTAAATTATGATGGAAAGGAATGAAAAACTGGGGGAAGCTAGATAGTACATAGATAAGAGCCCCAGCCCTGGAGTGGGGAGAACTTAAGTTCAAATGTATCCTTAGTAGCTGTGTGATTCTGGGCAAGTGACATAACTCTGATTGCTGAGCCCTTACCATTCTTCTGTCTTAGAATTGACACTGAGACAGAAGGTTAAAGTTTTAAGGAGGAAAGGAAATTAAAAAAAATGAGAATATGGAGAGAAGGGAAAAGGAAGAAAGGATGCTAAATCTGGTGTTTCAGACTACTACAGCCCATGCTTATCAATATTAAAGCTAACAAGTCAAATAGTTCAAAAAGTTGAAATTCCAAATTAATTTAGTTGGCCTTCTTTTAACATGTGGCAACTAAGTAAAAGTAGAAATACTGTAATGTCTGCCATACCTTAGCCCTCCGTTTATTTGTACTATGACAGAGGTCACTTATACCAAAACAGAAGCAGCTGGTACATCCCTTTGGATTGCTGGGGTCCAAGTAAAATGATCCCTTCTGGCAAATGTTACATTCTGCACCTTCTACATTTTCCTATTGAAGCAAAAAAGAAATGAGGTCAGTGAGGTTTTTTTTTTTAAGACAATTGGTAGCATTCTGTTGTTCTCACATCCAATGAAAATGTCAGATATTGGCACCCAGTGTCACAAAACATTAAAAGACATGACTGGCCACATGTGGGTTTTTCAAGTTTGGGAGTTCTGTGCTTCAGTGAGCTAAGTTGATGGGGTGTCTGTATAAATCTTGCACCAAAATAGTAAGCTTCCAAGAGGAGGAGTTGCTAGGCTTTCTAAGAAAGAGCAAACTATGCCGGGTTAAAATGGAGCAAGCCAAAGATATGGCCAGTGAGTGGTCATTGCTCTTCCAGTCTCCACAAGAGATACAATCTCAAAAAACAAACAAAAAAACTGGGATGATAAAATTCCATATCAGATGCAGATATGAAAAGTATCAAAGTATGGGTAGCTCATTTCCCACCAAAAAAATAAAATAAACAGTTATTCTCAGAGTTGCCATTATCACCAAACAGCTATTTGGAGTGCTCCAGAACCAGGCTCTTGTCATCACAAGAAGTAATTAAGTCGTGAAGAGAAAAGACCCAGAAGAAGTGAGAGGGCTTAAAATGTGCAGAAGACCAAATAATTATTCATTGAAAGCCATCACCATTTTACCTGAAGGTAGATAGCATGCTTCATCATTGATCCTAAGTAGTCATGGTTAGAACTGTGCTAATCAGAATGTTTAAGTCTTTTCAAAGTTGGTTGTTTTTTTTTTTAATAATGGTTTAACTTTTACATTACTGATAGGGCTTTTGGGTTTTAGCCTTTAGAGGGCTTTTTGGCTTTTGGTTTGGGCTGCTGGGTTTTTTCCCCTTCCTTAAATTTTTTGGGAGGTGTCTGGTCTTCCTTGACAGACCTAATTGGGATTGGATTAAACACTGATTGAATTGGAACTTTGTGGGGTGGTTGTTATTAGTGGTAGTTATAGGCAATTATAGGTAGACATATTCAGTTTTAGGTAGTAATTATAGGTAGTTATAGGATAACTAGTATAGACATCAGGAAATTTTCTTTCTCTTCCTCTTTCCTATATTTCTCTCCTTTCCTACATTCTTTTCTATCTCTATTTTAATAAGCCTAAATTGTTCATTGGTAAAAGCTGTTCTTTTATTTTTGTCAAACCCCTATTTTAACCCTTACAACACTTTGCAAATCTTACGGCTCTATGTAAATGCTAGTTATTATTATTATTTTATTAATAATAAATGAAAACCAAATAAAACCCCACCACTTATTTGTTAGTTTCTGATAATTGGTTTGATGTGTCTTACCTTACAAAGGCATGTACCTGTCCAAGGATCACAAACTCCTGGCTCAGTCCCATCTCGGTTGCAATTGCAGGGAATACATTCAGGGAAACGGTAAAATCCAGAAGTACAGCGATCACATTGGCGTCCTGTTATTCTAGGTTTACATCTTTATAAAACCAAAGGGAGAAAATGCTCATCATTTTCCTTAGAACATTCCACCTGTAATGTAATGTTGAGAAAGATGCCACCCCAAGCCATGTAGCTATAATTTTAGTCACCAAATTTAAGAGAAAGAAATAGCCTCAGAGATTCTTAAGAGGTTAAATGATTTATAGTGGAGATAGCACTTAAATTTTGCATCTCTCTATGCTGTCTCCTACAATCACAGACTAAGATAAAAAGTTCACCATAGATTGTTCCTTCCAACATAATAAAAACATTTTAATATATTATTTATTTATTTTTAACATCCTTACTTTTTTAGATTTTTAGTTTCAAATTCTCTCCATTCCATCCTTTAGCTACTGAGAAGACAACCACTATGTTATCAATTATACATGTAAAATCAGGAAAAATGTATTTCCAGATTAGTCACATTTCAAAGAAAAGTGAGGAAAAAAAGGAAATGAGAAAATTATGCCTCAATTTCCCCTCAGAGTTTGCCAGTTCTCTCTCTGGAGATGGATAGCATTTTTTCATCACGAGTATACTGGAATTGTCTTGGGTCATTGTATTGATCAGAATAGCTGAGTATTTTATAGTTAATCATCATTTCAATATTGCTATCATTGTCCACAATGATAACCCAGTTCTGTTCACTTTACTTTGCATCAGTTCATCTAGGTATTGCCATGTCAATATAACTAATTTGGAATGCGGGTAAAAAACATTATACTGAGAATGGGTCCAGAGATTGCCAGATTGCCTAGAACCTCTTCCTTAAGGAGATTAAATAAAGTTTTCTAAGAACCATTGGCCAGATGTTAGATTAGGGGATCCTGAACTTGATTTGTGTGAGGGATCCCTTTAGAAGTCTGGTAATGCCTTTAGACCTCCTTTTTTCAGTATAATGTTTCTAAATGTTTAAAAAACAACACATAGAATTTAAACCAAAACAATTATAGTGAGACACAGCTATCAAAAATTAGCAAAAAATAGTTTATGGTTAAGAAGCCCTATCCGAGAATAGTTATTTTGAGGTTACCCCATTTTTCCTATCCCAAATCCCTGCCAAAATAATTCCCTACTTTCTTTCATTGCATAATCAAAAACAAAAATATAAGAACATGATTGAGATAACATTTCAGTAGGATATAATCACTCACAATCAAAGAGCAATAGTCATTGAATCATAGAATCATAGGGGTCAGAAGGGAG
This sequence comes from Monodelphis domestica, assembly GCF_027887165.1. NCBI lineage: Eukaryota > Metazoa > Chordata > Mammalia > Didelphimorphia > Didelphidae > Monodelphis > Monodelphis domestica. The sequence goes on along the minus strand of NC_077229.1, from coordinate 275,520,488 downwards.
CTTGTTCATCTGGTCCAAAACCCACTCAAATCATGAACTGCCACTTATCTCTGCCATATGGTCATCCATTAACTACACATTGCAAACCATAAAGCACTACAAAATGCTGGCTATTGTTAGTATTACCACGACTTAAGATGATTCTGTGCCCTTTTGAGTCGGCTATTATTGTTTAGGCTATTTTCGAACTCTTTCTTCTAAATGCTAGGATATTTTCTAGTTTAAACAACTGGCTATTAGATGCTTCCTCATTCTGATCAGATTGAGGGGTGGAAAGAGTTCAGGTCTGCATTGGACACAACACAAGATGGAGGAAACTGATACAGAAGATGAACTTCAGGGACCTCGCAACTTTCTGAGGTTGCCTCTGACTAGCTGCATCTCATATAAAAACCTTACAAAATATAAGATAACTGAACACTTTTATAAGGTGACCTCTAATACACAAATGAATTCACCTAAAAGTTGTAAATTGTACTCCAATTTAAGCACTGAATTAAAAAATCTTACATAGTATGAAGGGAGTTCTTCACAAAATTCATAAGGATTTTTTTGTTTTTTGTTTTTTAATCATGCTACTTTGCCTAGAAGAGCTGGTCACTAGAGATTCTTTAATGAAGGGATCACTATTACCTGAGTGCTGAGTGGTACAGGCAGTAAGAGCTATAGGAGTTCAGAGGAAGGAGAAATCCCTGTGGGCAGCAGTCAGAAGGAGGGCAACACCAAGGAAATTAGCAGGGCCTGGAGATTTAATATGGTGGGCTAAAGAAAGGTGGTAAAGAAAGCATCCCTTTTAATATTATTGAAAAACTAGGGGGCAGCTGGGTAGCTCAGTGGATTGAGAGCCAGGCCTAGAGATTGGAGGTCCTAGGTTCAAATCTGGTCTCAGACACTTCCTAGCTATGTGACCCTGGGCAAGTCACTTGACCCCCATTGCCTAGCCCTTACCACTCTTCTGCCTTGGAGCCAATACACAGTATTGACTCCAAGATGGAAGGTAAGGGTTTAAAAAAAAAGAAAGAAAAACTAAACATAACCATTTTCTGGGTTGAGAATAAGAAGGAAGACAATTGAGATTGACAATTCAGATTATAGAATCTGGAGTTATACAATACTCAGTTTATAGATAAGCAAACTGGGACAGGAGAAAGTTAAGTGTTTTGCCCAAGGTCACAAAGGCAGTAAGCAGAAGAGCAAGAATTCAAACTTAAGTGCTATAAATTTATTGCTCACACCTCAGGTTATTTCAGAAACTCTCTGGAAGGAGGTAGCATTTTATGAGCTGGGCAGGAAGGAGTCTGATGAGCTAGGAGGGAACAAATGGGTCAGGGGTAGGAATAGGATGGGGGGGATGAACTGTGAAGCTTGAATAAAAAATAGTAGACCTCAAGGCAAGAAATGAAAGATTACTGAGCATATAAATTACTAAGAAAATATAGCAGTAAAGAAAAATATTCATGTATGTAACAAAGGTTCTTAAATGTTTAAATGTTTTGTTTTATGCCACTGTATTTGATGTCAAGAGATGTGAGTCCAAACCTCCCTGTGTCCTTTAGTATCTATATGACTTTGGGCAACTCATTTTACTTCTCTGAGACTCAGGTTTCCCTTCTTTAAAATGGGGTAGTTGGGCTAGATGACCTCTAAGGTTTCTGCTGTCTGTATATCTAATAGAAAGAACACTGGATTTGAAACAGAGGACCTGGGCTTGAATCAAGGCTCTACCCTTTTCCATTTCTGTGATCTTTGGGCTTTATTTTCCTTAATTGGAAGAGGTTGGACTGAATGGTCCCTAAGATTTCTCCTAATTTTAAACTCTAGGGAGCACTTCTGTTTCAAAACCTTTGGGTCTGAGCTGCCCTAAAATAAACCTGACCTTGAGACATTCCTCCAGGTTAAATTTCTGCTTCTAAGGGACCTGCCCTGATTCCCATTTCAAAGACTGCCTACAGGCAGGCAGATTCTAGCAGATGCCTGTCCCATGGCACAGGAAAGCTCTAGGAGAGACGCAATGGGGTTGCAGTTCAAGTGAAAGTCATCTCTTAGGTGATGGGCAAGAAGCCAATAATTATATAACAACCAACATAAAAGATGTATGTGAGTGCACACATACATTAGAAATTCTGACCAAGATGGACAGGCCTTTTTAAGCTCAGTAAAAGTATTACGGGAAACAAACAAACAAATCCCTAAATTTAATTCAGTACTCAATGTCCCTAATCCATCCATATATGAATTCACTGAGAGATTAATAGGTGCATACCATTGTCCTAGACATTGTGGGGGGCAAAGAGGAGTGACAATTTAAAAGCAATACAATCAAGTATAAGACTAATTAATCTTCTGACCTTAAAGAACCTACAAAGGCATTTGAGAGCTGGGACATATAAATGGTTGATGGAAAACAAAATTGGAGGTGGGAAATTACACACACACAAACTCTCTCTCTCTCTCTCTCTCTCTATATATATATATATATATATATGTGTGTGTGTGTGTGTGTGTGTGTGTGTGTGTGTGTGTGTGTGTGCGTGTGTGTGTGTATACATATATAGATTTCATTGCATATGCATACAAATAATATATATTTATATATAATATCCATCAATCTATTGCCCTATCTATCTATCTATCTATCTATCTATCTATCTATCTATCTATGTGTGTCTGGGAGCAGGGAATATTCTAGATTGTCTGGTGTACAGAGATTTTTGCAGGAGACTAAGAGAAGAAATAGCTAGAGAGACAGGTGGTTGTGGAAGTCCTTGGAATACTAGGTGGAGGGCTCTAAGAAGCTCTCCTTAGGCATTTGAGAGTCACTGAAAATGTTTAAGCTGAAACGTAGCAAGACCCAGTCTATGCTTAACACAGATCATTCTTATGGCAATTAGTAGGATGGGTTGGTGTGGAGAGAAAGGGCACAAAGATATCTGTTAGGGAGACTACTGCAATTTTCTCAGTGTGTAGTGAGGAGGGCTTGTAATATAGTAGTGGTCATGGGACTTGACATGAAGACAGATGCAAGACATGTTGTGAAGATGAAGATGATAGGGCTTGGTAACTAATTAATTATAGAAGATGAGAAAGAGGAATGCTAATTGCAATTTCAAAGATGGAACACTGATTTAATGGTGGTCCCACAAGCAAAAATAGTAGTCAGTTGTTCAATTGTGGTTGCGTCTGACTCTTTGTGACCCCATTTGGTTTTCTTGGCAAAGATACTTGGAGTGGTTTTCCATTTCCTTCTCCAGCTCCTTTTATAGATGAAGAAACGGAGGCAAACAGGATTGTGAATTGCCAACAGTCACAGAACTAGAAGTGTCTGAAGCATAATTTCAACTCAGGATGATGAGTCGTCCGGTCTCCAGGCTGGGAGCTCTATCTACTGCTCCAGAATACTCTGAGTTGGTCCTTCTCTGGGCAATGCCATTAAAAAAGATGCCTTCTCTCCACTTTGCCTGGGGACCCTAAGGACTATGGGGTCTTTCTAGCTGAACTGTGGTAAAAACCTACTCTGTAGGTTGTTTCCCTCTATTAGGTGAACACCCTGAGAATAGAGGCTGTCAAGTGTTCCCCAGCATTTAGCATTGTGCTTTGCAGACAGTAAGTGCTGAATAAATGCTTTTCATTCATTCATTCATTCATTCATTCATTCATTCATTCATTCATTCGCTCATTCATTTATCCCTGAGCCAGGGGCCACAGATCCTTGACAAGAAAGCTGAAAGATTAGTAAAGAAAAGGCTTGCCATTAGGGTAGAAGCAGTGAGAACAGAATTAAAAGTACAGATTCAAAAGATACATGATGAGGTCAGAAGCCAGATTTCATGGGTGTAAGTCACAAAGTTTCCACAGTTCTAATTTATCTAGAAAAACAAGGCTGGGGGAATGGGGAGTTAGTCCCGGTTACCCCTATACCCTGGCTTAGAAACTCATGGAGGCTGGAGACAAAATTCTTTGCTTGAGCTAAGACCCTTTGCTTGAGTCTTTCAGATCAATGTTTGCTAACCTCACTTGGCCTTTTACCCTGAATTCGGACAGCTCCCTTGGGTACAACTGAGACATTATTGGTGATGACACATTTCCTCCTAGCACACTGAATCTTCTCAAGCCCCTAGGTTTCATTCTGAATTATTATTTCCTAAGTTGCCAAGTGACTTCTGCCTAATCATATGATTCACCTTTACTTTTGGTTTAGTGGAACTTCTCTTTCGGCCATCTAAATTAGCATGAAAACTTTGTGAATCATAAAAAAAAAAAACCAACAACAACCAAACAACTCCATAGAAATACATGTGAAAAGTGTGAAATGCAAGAGAACTGTGGAATATCTGGACCAAATTCACTAACCATGGTGCTTTATTTATATTTAGGAATCAAAACTCAAAGAAATTACTGATAGCTAACATTTATATAGCACTTTAAGACTTGCAAAACCCTTTACAAATGTTTCTGGAGAAGGAAATGGCAAACCACTCTAGGATCTCCGAAAAGAAAACCCCATGAACAGTATTGGCGTGATATGGTCTACTGTGATCAAAAAGAGTTGGATATACCTGAACAACAATAATTACAAATATTATCTCATTTCATTCTTATAACAACTCTCGTGATAAAGATACAGTTGTTATCCCTGTTTATAGAAATTGAGGCTGAGGAAGTTAAAGTGTTTTGTCCAGGGTCACACAGCTAGGAAATTTCTGAGATAAGATTCAAACTCAGGTTTCCCTGATTCCAACTCCAACAACATACCCACTCTAGCAAGCTTTGTCCAAACAAGAGAACCAGATTAATGATGAATCCCTTATGATTACCTGTTTTTATCTAGCTCTTTATTCCCTTTTTGGATTAAGTAATTTTTTTCTCTCTTATTTTCTTCTCTTTGCTGTAGCAAGAAGGTGCCAGAGGCCCCAGTGCCTTGTGCCGGGAACGTAATCAAAGGCAAGCCCTGATAATGCATAGCTTTTTTTTTCTTTTTTCTTTTTTCAGGCAACAAGACTTATTATCTTTCATTAATTTCAGCTTATTTTTCTCCTTAATGTCTCCTATACTACACTCTGAAATGTCATGACATGATTGTATTGTATTGGTATTTTAAATCTCCTGGGTGTCTGGTTCCTTTTGGGTATTTTGTCTTTCATTTCTGTGATCAAGGGATTTTGCTGCAATGTTCCTTTGGTATGTACTGTGCCTTAATGACTTAACCTTCACTTTGAATGTTTGCTATTTCTAGGATTTCCCTTTCATGTACTAACCAGTGTTACATGAAAGTTCTTATTCTCTCTTTTTTGGAAGAGGAAAGGCAACTATCCCTTCATTTATTATCATAGTCTTCCAACTTTTAGGTAAGATCCGTGTATCTTTGTAAGCCCCCTCAGACTACAGAGCTTTATTTTCATAGGAAATATGGCAGCTCTGAATCAATCTCTGTTAATGGTTCAGTAGTTGAACTGAAGTTCCTGGTGAAGGTTTTCTTACAATAGATTGTGTTGAATGTTTCTTTTAGTACTGCAAATGTTTTCCTTTGTTGTTGAGTTGTTTTAAATCAAGATTGACTCTTCTTTGTGACCCCTTTAGGGTTTTCTTGGCAAAGAGACTAGAGTGGTTTGCCATCTTTCTCTAGCTTATTTTATAGATGAGGAGACTGAGTCAAACAGGGTTAAAGACTTGCTCAGGGTCACATAATTAGTAAGTGGTAAAACCAGATTTGAACTTGGGAAGATGATTTTCCTGATTCCAGGACCAGGATCAGCACTCTATTGAGTCTATTCACTGCAACATCTAACTGCCTAAACAACAGAAATATCTCCTGTTACCATCTTTAAAAAAAAAAAACAGCAATATTTGGGTGGTCAAAAAGAATGGAAAGATTTTGAAATTACTGATTTCTATGATCTTCTCTTCTGAGATCTTCCTTCCCCACCTCCATTTAAGGCTATTCTGCTTAGCACAATTCTATTCTTTTGATCATTTTTCCTCACTTGGGAGCTTTGGTTTCAGACATACATCCTGAACAATTAATCATAGCTTAGATTCTACATGCAGAATTGGCAAAGATGCCACTTTCCTCTCAATAGATTTTTTTATCAAGATGGGAAGCCTCATACAACTGAATCATAGAACCATAGAATCTCACGATTATTAGAAGTCTTCTAAATCATCTGGTCTAACTCCTACTAAAAGGAATAATAAAAGGAGCCAATAGAGGAGGATCTTGAGGGTCCCACAGATAAAGGATGGAGAAAAGTCTCAATGAAGGTAAAAAGGAAAGAGATAGTCAAGAGCAGGGGTGAGTGGGTTACATTAGAGATAAGAGGATATTTATTCTTATTCCTTTGAGACTACAAAAACTAGAGGATAGCGTAAACCTTGAAATTTCTTAGACTTGTGAATGTTGGAAATTTCACCATTGGAAAGTTTCATACTTGGAAAAAATTTCCTACTGATAGTAAGAACTCTATTGGAATGTGAAAACCCTTGGCATGGGAGGGTCCTTCTCCTCCCTACCTAAGACTACTTTAGGACAGAAACCTTTTACTAAACAATGGAAAGGGCTTTGACCTATGCTTAAGCATAGAACAGGAAGTTCTTTGAGTCATGATTGATTTTAGAATTTATACAATAGAGATACTTGGAATGATAGAACCAGGTCTTGAAACTACAATCTCCACCCTACTCAGAGTAAAAGGATTTAGGAAGGGCTGCAGCAAGGATCAAGACTTAATTATTTGAGAATATGACCTTCAACAGACATGTGCAAAGGGGCAGACCTCTGGGCGGTCCTGGGTTAAGCTAGAGCCACCATTGGCACAGGGAAGACATGGACAGTGATTGGTAGATGTGAGAACTGAGGGGAGGGAACTTAGATGGTGTCCATAAAGATAGTGGGGTCTGAGGACTGGGGGAGGTCGAGAGGTTTTGCTCTGAGAGGTTGTGCTCTGAGAAGTTTTGCTCTGAAGGAGGCTGGAGGTGGAGGCCCCTGAGACCGTTTCTCCATTTTGGTCACGTGAGTGATAGGGACTGATCTCTTTTCTTTGCCTCAGCTATCTAAGGGCTTGGGCCTTTTGGCCCAGCCTAAACAGAAGGGGTATTTAAGCCCTATTCCCATCTCTCCCCTTTCTCTCTCTCTCTCTCTCTCTCTCTCTCTCTCTCTCTCTCTCTCTCTCTCTCTCTCTCTCTCTCTCTCTCTCTCTCCCTCTCTCTCTCTCTCTCTCATACCTTTCTTCCTCCTGTTTGTAATTAAAAACTCCATAAAAGGTTGACTGCTGACTTGAGTTTTCATTTAGGAATTACATAGCTGAATTCCTTGGCGACCTTAAATTAATATATATCAGTCTTTTAAAGTGATTTCCTTGTCACAATAGATATAAAGAAATGGACTGAAGAAAAGAGAAAAACCAATGAGGGAACTTGAACTAGATATCCTCTTCTCTGCCAAGTAAAAGGTATTATCATCTGAGAGAAAAGACAATGTAGTCTAGTGGGAGTGGGCTGTATTATTTGAATCCCAGTTCTTATATTTCCTAGCTGTGACCCTGGGCAAATCACTTGACCTTTCTTAGATTCCATTCAAATGAGATTATTCCCATAATATCTATCTTTCACTATTGCTGTAAGGATTAAAAAGATAAAGTACATATATGCTTTATGAAGCTGAAAGGGATTTATGAATGAATACATAATAACAACATATAATGAAAGATTTATGATAATTATTATTATCTGCTAGGAAGCATGGAGTTAGGATCAGGGGAGAGAAAAGTAAGTCTGGATCAGTTACTTAAAGGATTAACTCTAGGGAATCAAGAAAAGATGGGTAAAAGGATCATTAAACATGTCCCAAAGGAAAGCTGAAATAGGATAGCAGAAATAGTTGGTGGCACAGATATACCTCTATATTGCTATATAGTTCAGTTCATTTACAGTCTCAGAGCAGAAACAAAGAAAGAAAATTTTAGTTTGATTAATGCAATCCAGGTGTACCCTGAATCTTAAATACACAAAGCTGCTTCTTTTCTTATTTTTATATAAAGAATATATGGATGTAATTAATCATTGCATAAGAAGCACAGGGTTTTAACTTCATATTCATCCATCTTAACTTATTTTAGAATTACAAGCGACCAGCAAGAAGAATTTATCTTTTTTTTCCTACTCTTCAGAATATCTCTGGTAGATTAAGAGTCTCTACTATGTCACACATCTGACATTATTTAAATAATATTCTCTCTAGGAAGTAACCTAAGTATTTACCATAGAGATACATGTTTTCATTACAGAATCAATCAACTAATAAGCATTTATTTAAATATCTACTTTGTGTCAGACACTGTGCTTAGCATACCATGCAGTATAAATCTCTGATCCTAGGACTGAGCCAAGAATGAACAGAAAACAAAGTTTTTGTTGTAGTGTGGCTGAGTAATTATTATTTCCCATAATCATCAAATCGAATCTGTGAGGGGGAAATGGTGTCCAACATTCCACTTCCACTCAAGATGTGTTAAGCACCAATAGCTTCCAAAATATTTATAATAGCTCTTTGTGTGATGGCAAAGAATTGGTACCTGAAGAGATGTCCATCAATTGGGGAATGTTTGAACAAGTGGTGCTACGTGATTGTAATGGAATACTATTGTGCCATAAGAAATGATAAACAGGATGATCAAAAAAAGACCTGGAAAGATCTGTGGGAAGTGATCAGAACCAGGAGAACATTGTACAAGATAACAGTAATAATATATCATGAACAACTGTGATTGACTTAACTATTATCAACAATGCAAGATCCAAGACAGCTCCCAGGGACTTGATGAAAAAGGCTACCCAATGCCACAGTAGGAACTGATGGAGTCTAAATACAGATTGAAGCACATTATTCTTCACTTCATTTTCTACACGGATTTTTTTCTAATATGAACAATATGATGATGAACATGGAAATACATGTTGCATGATAGCACATGTGCAACATATATCACATTACCTGCTATCTTAGGGAGGGTAGAGAGATGAATGGACATGGATTACAGAATTATATCAACCTATTGAAAACACTAGAAAGTATAGGAATAGAAGGGCCTTTCCTAAAAATAATAAACAGTATATATCTAAAACCATCAGCTAATATCATCTGCAATGGGGACAAACTAGAAGCCTTCCCAATAAGATCAGGAGTGAAACAAGGATGCCCCTTATCATCTCTATTATTTAACATTGTACTAGAAACACTAGCAGTAGCAATTATAGAAGTAAAAGAAATAGAAGGGATTAAAGTAGGTAATGAGAACAAGCTATCACTCTTTGTAGATGATATGATGGCTTACTTAAAGAATCTTAGAGAATCAACTAAAAGGCTAGTGGAAATAATCAACAACTTTAGCAGAATTGGAGGATACAAAATAAACCCACATAAATCATCAGCATTTCTATATATTTCTAACACATCTCAGCAGCAAAAGTTAGAAAGAGAAATTCCATTCAAAATCACCCTAGACAATATAAAATACTTAGGAATCTATCTGCCGAGACAAACACAGGAACTCTTTGAACACAACTACAAAATACTTTCAACACAATTAAAACTAGATCTAAATAATTGGAAAAAACATTAATTGTTCATGAGTAGGATGAGTTAACATAATAAAAATGGCAATCATACCCAAACTAATTTATTTATTTAGTGCCATACCCATTAAATTACCAAAAAACTTTTTTGCTGAATTAGAAAAAACCATAACAAAGTTTATTTGGAAGAACAAAAGATCAAGAATATCAAGGGAAATTAAAAAAAAACGTGAAGGAAGGTGGCACAGCAGTACCAGATCTCATCAAAACAATATGGTAATGGCTAACAGATAGAAGGGAGGATCAGTGGAATAGACTTGGAGAAAGTGACCTCAGTAAGACAGTCTATGATAAACCCAAAGATCCCAGTTTTTGGAACCAAAATCCACTATTTGACAAAAACTGCTGGGAAAATTGGAAAACAATATGGGAGAGATTAGGTTTAGATCAACATTTCATACCTTACACCAAGATAAACTCAGAATGGGTGAATGACTTGATTATAACGAAGGAAACTGTAAGTAAATTAGTTCAACACAGAATAGTATACTTGTCAGATCTTTGGGAAAGGAAAGATTTTTTTAAATTTTTATTTAGTCAATTTAGGACAATATTCCTTGGTTACAAGAAACATATTCTTTCCCTCCCTCCCCTCCCCAGCACTCCTTCCTGTACCCGATGTGCAATTATACTGAGTATTACATGTTTCCTTGATCAGTACCTATTTCCATGTTGTTGATGTTTGCACTAAGATGTTCATTTAGAGCCTACATCCCCAACCATATCCCCCTCGACCCATGTAATCATGTAGTTGTTTTTCTTCTGTGTTTCTACTACCACAGTTTTTCCTCTGAGTGGATAGTGTTCTTTCTCGTAGATCCCTCCAAGTTGTTCAGGATCACTGCAATGCCACTAATGGAGAAGTCCATTACATTTGATTGTATGGCTGAATCAATTCACAACTCCACCAGCAATGCACTAATGTCCCAATGTTGCCACATCCTCTCCAGTATTCATTACTCAAAATCTTTCAGATTTTAAAACCAAACAAGACTTAGAAAAAAAATCACAAAATGTAAAATAATTAATTTTGATTACATTGAATTAAAAAGGTGTTGTACAAGCAAAACCAATGCAATCAAAATTAGAAGGGAAGCAAAAAACTGGGAAACAATCTTCATAACAAAAAACTCTGACAAAGGTCTAATTATGCAAATTTATAAAGAGCTAAATCAATTGTATGAAAAATCAAGCCATTCCCCAATTTATAAGTGGGCAAGGGAAATGAATAGGCAATTTTCCAGATAAAGAAATAAAAACTATCAATAGACATGAAAAAGTACTTTAAATCTCTTATAATCAGAGAGATGCAAATCAAAACAACTATAAGGTATCACCTCACACCTAGCAGATTGGCTAACATGACAGCAAAGGAAAGTAATGAATGCTAGAGGGGATGTAGTAAAGTTGGGACATTAATACATTGCTGGTGGACTTGTGAATTGATCTAGCCATTCTGGAGGGCAATTTGGAACTATGTACAAAGGGCACTAAAAGACTGTCTGCCCTTTGATCCAGTCATAGCACTGCTGGGTTTGTACCCTAAAGAAATAATAAGGAGAAAGACTTGTACCAAAATATTCATAGCCACACTCTTTGTGGTGGCAAAAATATTGGAAAATGAAGGGATGCCCTTCAATTGGGAAATGGCTGAACAAATTATGGTATCTATTGGTGATGGAATACTATTGTGCTCAAAGGAATAATGAACTGGAGGAATTCCATGCAAACTAGAATGACCTCCAAGAATTGATGCAGAGTGAAAGGAGTAGAACCAGGAGAACATTGTACACAGGGACTGATACACTGTGTTACAATCGAATGTAACAGACTTCTCTACTAGCAGCAATGCAATGATCCAGAACAATTCTGAGGGACTTATGAGAAAGAATGCTATCTACAGTCACAGGAAAAACAGTGGGAGTAGAAACATAGAAGAAAAACAACTGCTTGATCACAAGTATCAATAGGTATATGTTTGGGGATATAGACACTAAATAATCACCCTAGTGCAAATGTTAATGGTATAGAAATGGGTCTTGATCAATGACACATGTAAAACCCAGAGGAACTGTACATTGGCTATGGGAGGAGGTTTGGAGAAGGGAAGGGGAAAGAACATGAGTCTTATAACCATGGGAAAACATTCTAAATTAATTATATAAAATTTACAAAAACAAACAAATAAATAAATTCACATAGTAAAAATAAGTAAGTAAATAAATAAAAATAAAAAGTATACCAATATGAATCTGGAAAAAAATGTTTTGTTTTGTTTTTTTAAGTATCAACAACCAACAGGTGAAGAGTTTCACCTCTTCTGAAGTGCCTCACTTAAGGTAACTTACCTGCACTGTCCATTGTTTTTGTCACACTCTGGGGCAGTGGCATTTATAGCCCCTATTCTGGAACAGTTGCAAACTTTGCACCCAACCAATGGGTGGTAACTGAAGGACTGCTTCTCACATACTTCACACTGAGGTTTGACTGTGCGAGGGGGACAGATGCACTTTCCAGTCATTTCATCACAAAGGCGCCGGCCACAGTGGCACACTGGTCAGGAGACAAATAAATCTATTTCAGGGGGCAGCGTTATTTTTATTGTGTCCTCTCCTAGGTCTGTGGAAACCAGTATAATGTCTATGTAACCAAAAAAAAAATGCTTCAAAGGGACCTGACAGATGGAAGGCTTTGCCTTATGCTCAAGGAATCACTTCCTGTGGATATTCTCAAAGAGGTTCCCATTCTCTAGAGACTATGTCTCACTAGCAGTCTCACTAGCAAACTAATATAATTCTCTTCGATCCATGTATGACAGTCCATATCATCTAAAAAGCTGCCTCTCTCATTAACAGTGGATGCTCACAGTATTAAGTGACTCTAGAAGCAAGCTACAATTAACTTAAAGAGAGCTAAGACTTGGAGATAGAAGTCTTCTGAATCTTGACTCTGACATGTTATTTCTATGACTTAGGACAAGCCACATTTTCTTCATCCACAAAATGAGAGTTGGGCTAGATGACCCGTCGGTTTCCTTCTAGCTCTAAATCTATGAGTCTATGATCACAAGGTTATTATTCTTTACCAGGGTGTCATTTTGTGTCAGTATTCTTGGGGGAAATGGGCTCAACATCAATGTCCACACTACATGACAGAAGCAATGCTGTCAGTTCAGAGGTGTGACTCTTCCTCAGGAACTCCATTTCATAACTCTCCTAAACTCTCCCCATGCTACCAAATAACTTTGATCTCTAGGTAATGGTCTCAATTTTAGATGAGGCAAATCAGAGATGTCCTTTCTAAAAAGCTAAACTCATTTCTAGGGCAATGGTAAAGAGACCTGGGCTTGGAAACTACGACATCTTTAAGCTTCTCCTGGGTTTTCCACCTGACTTCTCTTCATCTTAGAAATAGATGAAAGATTAGGGATGAAAGTGACCTAAGAGATCTGCATGACCTTGAAGAAATCATTCATTTCTCTGGGTCTCAGCCTCTTCGTCTGTAAAATGAGGGGGTTGAACTAGATGGCACCTGAGGTCCTTCTAGCTATAAATGTCAGGATCTTATTATGCCCCTGCTGGACAGCTGTCCTGATTTACTCATTCACTACCTGGACTATAATTCCTTTGTTTGGTGAATAGAACTGAAATGAGGTTTTTAAGATGTTTGGCACTCATTCCCATCCTTTTCTCCTGACAGCACTGATTGTGTAGCATGAGTCACACATCTCTACCTTCAAAGTAAATAAAAAATTAGAGAAACCATTTAGCTGAGGGGAGATTGGAAAGCACCTCAGGCCTCATGGAACAGGAACTCACATTTACAGAATGGAAAGCCATAGTAGCCAGTTTGACAGCGGGTACACTGACGACCAATGACGTTGGTTCTGCACTGGCACTGTCCCCCTTCTGGGTGACATGTAGGATTGATAGCCCCCATCACGTGACAATCACAAGGCAGAGCTCCATTGTTATAGAAAGCAACCAGGGAGTGGGCTGAGTCCTTACAGAATCCAGATGACGTCAGAGGGCTAAGAAAGAGACAAACAACATCATGTCATCCTCTGTGCTGCTCTCAGAAACCATCCCTATTAACTGCTGCCACATCAGTGACTCAAAAGCACAGATGACAAATTTGCACAGATGGGCCTCCTGAGAGGTCAATTTAGCAAATTGGTCAATTCAGGGAAAAGACATGTTCACCAAAGCTTCTGGATTTGTCATTTCAATTTTGGCTCAGCTGCTGTTACTAGGAAAGCAGCAAGGAGGGTGGGTGATTCAAGGGCATAATGCCATTCGGATAGCAACTTCACTTTAGATTTGGATAGGTATGGCTGATTTAAATTTTCAAGAACCACAAACTAGGCTATTTCCCAAAGTGATGCTTACTCAATATAAAAGCTGTTTCCTCCACAATTATTGATGAAATCAAATGACTTGTCCACTGACTTCTTCTGAAGCATGTGATAGCCGTAGCTCTCTGCTGGAACAACTAGGACTTGGACCTGAAAAGAAAATAAAAATAATGTCTTTATGTTTCAGACACAAAGACAGATATTAGTATGTACTCAGTGAGGTCAGCATTCTAAGAAAAATTCACCTTTATAGAATAATTTAAGATTTATAAAGGACTGTAAGAAAGGGTCTGTGAGGAAAGAGGGAAAGGCTTCTCTAACTGGCTATACCTTCCTCCCCCCTCAGCCTGTCACTCTTCCTTGAGCTCAGACCTCTGTCACAGACTTGCCTCATAGCAACCCTGTGTAGGTAACGTATTCTTGCTCCCATTTCATAGATAAGGAAATGGAACTAAGAATTTAAACTATTCAACGAACAAGTATCAGAGCCAGAAACAAAGACCAAGATCTCCTTTAGCAGTAAGTTTATGTCCACTTGAAAACATATTTTGCTCTTTGGTCAGTAGTTTGTGTATAGATAGAAAGTATAGGAAAATAAAAGTGACTCAAACAGTCCACCTTAATATCTTCCCTCTCCTCTCTAGGCAAAGCAGTATTCTCTAAGATTGATGGGAATGGTCTTTAAAGGCAATTCCTCCCATTAAAACAATACTTTTTCTATTACACTACTTTGTCCCTAAAAAATAAAATGGTGGACTTCCAGGTTAACATGGCTGCAATCTAGACGCAAATGGCTTCCTCTCCCCAGCACCGAATGAAATAGACTACCTCAAAAGAGCATAAAAATCACCTTTGGAAGAACGGAGGGGCTCTCCAGTACCCCACAGAAACGAAGGTACTTGGGGTTTGAACATTTCCACACTATAAGAAGGAGGAAAAGCTTGCACACAAACCAGAGTAAGGTATCAGAGCACTCACTGGGACAGCGAGTGAGTGAGAAACGTCTCTGTCTGGGGGACACACCAGGGTCCTTGGGACCTAAAGACTGCAAGGAAATGACCACTCAGGGCAGCTCCACAGGAGAATCCGGTGCTGAGCACAGGGGCAGCCACTCTGAACACAGGGGCAGTTGCATAGAGAACAGGACAGGTTGCGCTGAGCACAGCGGTGGTCGTGTTGAACACAGGGGCAGTTTCACTCAGCACAGGGGCCTGCACTCTAAGAAAGCTCAGAGGCTGGGAAGAACTAGTCTGAGGCAACCTAAATTCACAGAAAACTCTCCCATATTACCCAGACCCCAGACCAAAAAGAAAAGGGGAATAAAACCACTGAAGGGCTGGCTCACATGGCCCAAAAATCAAGCCTCCAGGAAGAAAAGGAAAAAGGTGACTATAGAAAACTTTTATGGTGGGATTACCCAAGGAAAAGAAGAGAAAGAGGATGAAATCCAAACAAAATCAAAACATGCCTCCGAAAATGGAAATTATCCACAAGCTCTGGAAGAACTCAAATGGGAGCTTACCCAAAAGATGGAAACCTTCTGGAAATAAAAATGGGAGAAAGAGATCAGCAGTTTGATAGACAAGACTTCACAATTGGAGAAAGAGTAGAAGCATCTAATAGAATGGTAGACAAAGCTTAAAAGCAAAACCAATCCCTAATGACAAGAATTAAGCAACTGGAAGACAGTGAGCTTGCAAAACAGCAAGAATTAATAAAGCAAAGCCAAAAAAATTAATGAATTAGAAGAAAGCATAAAATATCTCACTGATAAGGTCAGAGACCAGGAAAACAGAAAAACCAGAGATAAACAAAAACCTCGATGCTATACTACAGGAGATTATAGAAGAAAATTGCCCATGTCCTGGAGCAAGGGGGCAAAATAGAAATAGAAAGGGTTCATAGAACACCCTCTATACTAAATCCACAAAAGACAACCCCCAGGAATGTAATCACCAAATTCAAGAGCTTCCAAGAAAAGGAGACAATCCTACAAGAAGCCAAGAAGAGGAGGTTCAGATATAGGGGGGCTCCCATAAGGATCACACATGACTTAGCGGCTTAACACACTAAGAGACTGCAAAGCATGGAACACGATATTTAGAAAGGCAAGAGAGCTGGGTCTCCAACCAAGAGTCAATTACCCAGCAAAACTGACTATATACTTCCAGGGGAAAGTATGGGCATTCAAGAAAATAGAAGATTTCCAAGCATTTGCTAAGAAAAAACCAGAACTTAGTGGAAAATTTGATATCTAATAACAGAAAGCAAGAGAAACATGAAAAGGAAAACATGAAAGAAAGGGAAAAGGAGATAAATCTTACCTTTTTCTTTAAGTCAAACTCTCTTCTATAAGAACTACATTTACATCAAATTATATTTATTAATATGTGGGGGAAATGTATTGTGTAACTCTCAAAAAATATATGCAACATAAGAGTAGTTAGAAGAATCATGCATAGGGAAAGAATGGGGCATTAAGAAGATTTGGTAAAAGGGGGGGGCAAAGTAAGAAAAAGGGAGAGGGAGAATCGTCGATAATACTAAGATTTACTTCAAGAAATGGGGGGGGGACTAAATAGAATAACCTTTCCCATACAAAGATACACATGGGAAGGGGAGGGGAAGAACTCTCATATGAGAAGGAGAGGAACAGAGCGTGAAGTGGTATTACTTAAACCTTTCTCTCAGTGAAATCAAATCTGAGAGGGAAGAACACCTAGATCCAGTGGGATCCTGAATTCTATTTTATCCAACAGGGTAAGAAAGAAAGGAAAATTAAGGAGGGGGTGGGGTGAAAGAATATAAAAAGGGAGGGAAGGAGATGGGGGAGGGGAAGGAAGCATAAAAAGGGAGGGGCTAGAAAGGGAAGCATCTCAAGGGAGGGGACTAGGGGGACTGACCTAAAGTAAATCACTGGTTCAAAAGGAGATAGCTAAAGAAGAAAGGTCAGAACTAGGGGAAGATATCAAAATGCCAGGGAATCCAAAAGTGACAATCATAACTTTGAATGTGAATGGGATGAACTCACCCATAAAAGGTAGACAAATAGCAGATTGGATTAGAACCCAAAACCCTACCATTTGTTGTCTTCAAGAAACACATATGAGGCGGGTTGATACTCACAAGGTTAGAATTAAAGGATGAACAGAGACCTTTTGGGCCTCAACTGATAGAAATAAGGCAGAAGTTGCAATCATGATATCTGACAAAGCCAAAGCAAAAACAGACCTCATCAAAAGGGATAGGGAAGGTAATTATATTTTGTTAAAAGGGACTTTAGACAATGAGGAAATATCATTAATCAACATGTATGCACCAAATAATATAGCATCCAAATTTTTAATAAAGAAACTAGGAGAATTGAAGGAGGAAATAGACAGTAAAACCATATTAGTGGGAGACTTGAACCAACCACTATCAAATTTAGATAAATCAAACCAAAAAATAAATAAGAAAGAGGTAAAAGCGGTGAATGAAATCTTAGAAAAATTAGAGTTAATAGACATATGGAGAACAATAAATAGGGACAAAAAGGAATACACCTTCTTCTCGGCACCACATGGCACATTCACAAAAATAGATCATACACTAGGTCACAGAAACATGGCACTCAAATGCAGAAAAGCAGAAATAATAAATGCAACCTTTTCAGATCATAAAGCAATAAAAATATTGATCAGAAAGGGTACATAGAGAGCCAAATCAAAAATTAATTGGAAATTAAATAATATGATACTCCAAAATCGATTAGTTAGAGAAGAAATCATAGAAACAATTAATAATTTCATTGAGGAAAATGACAATGGTGAGACATCCTTTCAAACCTTATAGGATGCAGCCAAAGCAGTACTTCGAGGAAAATTCATATCCATGAGTGCATATATTAACAAATTAGGGAGGGCAGAGATCAATGAATTGGAAATGTAAATCAAAAAACTTGAGAATGAACAAATTAAAAAACCCCCAGAACAAAACCAAACTAGAGATCCTAAAAATTAAGGGAGAAATTAATAAAATCAAAAGTGATAGAACTATTGAGCTAATAAACAAGACTAGAAGCTGGAACTTTGAAAAAACAGACAAAATAGACAAAGTACTGGTCAATCTAATTTAAAAAAAGGAAAGAAGAAAGGCAAATTAACAGCATCAAGGATGAAAAGGGGGACCTCACCTCCAATGAGGAGGAAATTAAGGCAATCATTGAAAACTACTTTGCCCAACTATATGGGAATAAATACACCAATTTAGGTGATATGGATGAATATTTACAAAAATATAAATTGCCTAGACTAACAGAAGAAGAAATAGATTTCTTAAATAATCCCATATCAGAAAAAGAAATCCAACAGACCATCAAAGAACTTCCTAAGAAAAATTCCCCAGGGCCTGACGAATTCATCAGTGAATTCTATCAAACATTCAAAGAACAGCTAACCCCAATACTATACAAAGTTTGTGACATAATAAGCAAAGAGGGAGTTCTACCAAATTCCTTTTATGACACAAACATGGTACTGATTCCAAAGCCAGGCAGACCAAAAACAGAGAAAGAAAATTATAGACCATTCTCCCTAATTAATATAGATGCAAAAATCTTAAATAGGATTCTAGCAAAAAGACTCCAGCAAGTGATCAGAAGAGTCATTCACCATGATCAAGTAGGATTCATACCAGGGATGCAAGGCTGGTTCAATATTAGGAAAACCATCCACATAATTGACCACATCAACAAGCAAATCAACAAAAATCACATGATTATCTCAATAGACTCAGAAAAAGCCTTTGATAAAATACAACACCCATTCCTATTAAAAACACTAGAAAGCATAGGAATAGAAGGGTCATTCCTAAAAATAATAAACAGTATATATCTAAAACCATCAGCTAATATCATCTGCAATGGGGATAAACTAGAGGCATTCCCAATAAGATCAGGAGTGAAACAAGGATGCTGATTATCACCTCTATTATTTGACATTGTACTAGAAACAATAGCAGTAGCAATTAGAGAAGAAAAAGAAATTGAAGGCATTAAAATAGGCAAGCAGGAGACCAAGTTATCACTCTTTGCGGATTACATGGTGGTCTACTTAAAGAATCCTAGAGATTCAACCAAAAAGCTAATCGAAATAATCAACAACTTTAGCAAAGTTGCAGGATACAAAATAAACCCACATAAGTCATCAGCATTTCTATATATTTCCAACACAGCTCAGCAGCAAGAACTAGAAAGAGAAATCCCATTCAAAAATCACCTTAGACAAAATAAAATACTTAGGAATCTATCTCCTGAGACAAACACAGGAACTATATGAACACAACTACAAAACACTTTCCACACAACTAAAACTAGACTTGAACAATTGGAAAAACATTAACTGCTCATGGATAGGACGAGCCAATATAATAAAAATGACCATCCTACCCAAACTCATCTATCTATTTAGTGCCATACCCATTGAACTTACAAAAAATTTTTTTACTGATTTAGAAAAAAACCATAACAAAGTTCATTTGGAAGAACAAAGGATCAAGGATATCCAGGGAAACAATGAAAAAAAAATACAAAGGAAGGGGGCCTTGCAGTCCCAGATCTCAGACTATATTATAAAGTAGTGGTCATCAAAACAATTTGGTACGGGCTAAGAGACACAAAGAAGGATCAGTGGAATAGACTCGGGGTAAGTGACCTCAGCAGGACAGTATACGACAAACCCAGAGAACCCAGCTTTTGGGACAAAAATACACTATTTCATAAAAACTGTTGGGAAAATTGGAGGGCAGTGTGGGAAAGGTTAGGTTTAGATCAACACCTCACACCCTACACCAAGATAAATTCAAAATAGGTGAATGACTTGAACATAAAGAAGGAAACTATAAGAAAATTAGGTGAACACAGAATAGTACACATGTCAGACCTTTGGGGAAGGAATGATTTTAAAACCAAGCAAGACTTAGAAAGAGTCACAAAATGTAAAATAAATAATTTGGAATACATCAAATTAAAAAGGTTTTGTACAACAAAACCAATATAACTAAAATCAGAAGGAAAGCAACAAATTGAGAAGCAATCTTCATAAAAACCTCTGACAAAGGTTTAATCACTCAAATTTACAAAGAGCTAAATCAATTGTGAAAAAAACCAAGCCATTCTCCAATTGATAAATGGGTATGGGACATGAACAGACAGTTCTCGGCCAAAGAAATCAAAACTGTTAATAAGCACATGAAAAAGTGCTCTACATCTCTTATAATCAGAGAGATGCAAATCAAAACAACTCTGAGGTATCACCTCACACCTAGCAGATTGGCTAACATGACAGCTATGGACAGTAATGAATGCTGGAGGGGATGCGGCAAAGTAGGGACACTAATTCATTGCTGGTGGAGTTGTGAATTGATCCAACCATTCTGGAGGGCAATTTGGAACTATGCCCAAAGGGCGATAAAAGACTGTCTGCCCTTTGATCCAGTCATAGCACTGCTGGGTTTGTACCCCAAAGAGATAATAAAGAAAAAGACTTGTACAAGAATATTCATAGCTGCACTCTTTGTGGTAGCCAAAAATAGGGAAATGAGGGGATGCCCTTCAATTGGGGAATGGCTGAACAAATTGTGGTATATGTTGGTGATGGAATACTATTGTGCTCAAAGGAAAAATAAAACGGCGGAATTCCTTGGGAACTGGAACAACCTCCAGGAAGTGATGCAGAGCAAAAGGAGCAGAACCAGGAAATCATTATACACAGAGACTGATACACTATGGTACAATCGAAGGTAATGGACTTCTCCATTAGGATCAATGCAATGTCCCTGAACAATCGGCAGGAATCTAAAAAACACTATCCACAAGCATAGGATAAACTGTGGGAGTAAAAACACCGATGAAAAGCAACTGCTTGACTACAGGGGTTGAGGGGACATGACTGAGGAGAGACTCTAAATGAACACTCTAATGCAAATACCAACAACATGAAAATGGGTTCGAATCAAGAGCACATGTGATACCCAGTGGAATCATGCATTGGCTATGGGAGAGGTGGGGGGTGGGGGAGGTAAAGAAAATGATCTTTGTTTCCAATGAATAATGTTTGGAAATGACCAAATAAAATAATGTTAAGAAAAAATAAAATGGTAACATGACATTATATCAATATTTATTTACAGAAATTTTCCCTGTAAAATGCTACATCAGTATCAAGAACTGGGTAGGTGGGGATATTTATATATTAAAGTATGAATGAAAACATTAAAAATAAATTGTAAATTTAAAAAAAACACAGAACGTACCTATTTTCCATTTTAAATTGTTGTAATATTTATTAAGGGGGCAAGCTAGCTGGTGCAGTAGATAAGAGCAGTGAGCTTGGAGTGAGGAAGGCATCCTCCTGAGTTCAAATCTGACCTCAGACACTTACTGTGTGACCCTGGGCAAGTAACTTAACTCTAACTATCTCAGTTTCCTCATCTCAAAAATGAGCTGGAGAAATAAATAGCAAACTCTCCAGTATCTTTGTCAGGAAAATCTCAAATAGGTCATGAAAAGCCAGATATGATTCAAAATGACTAAATAAATGATAAGCTTTGCTTGAGATATGTCAAGTATAAAATGTCACTGGATTATAGATGGAGAAATATCTAATAATACTTGTAATATGTGACTATGTATAATTAATACATGCACACATATGTCAAGTATATAACATAATATTATGTTTGATTACATATTTAAATGATATATAAAAACTTATAGCACATTTACAAACTTTGAAAAGTATTTGTACTATTTCTTGAACTATTTGGAAAAAACTCCTATCAAGATATAATTAAAGGTACAGCTAGAAGGCTCAATGGATAGAGAGTCATACCTGGAAATAGAAAGTCCTGGGTTCAAATTTGGCCCCAGATTCTTCCTAGTTATGTGACCCTAGGCAAGTTACTTAGCCCCAGTTGCCTAGCCCTTACCACTCTTCTACCTTGGAACTAATACTTACCATGACTTCTAAGACAAAAAGTAATGTTTTTTTTTAAGATAATTTTTTCAATATAATTTTATTTTTAAAAATATTTTCCCACCCTTATATGAGTCATGTTCTCTCATTCTCTCTCTCCCTTCTTACCTTCCCCTTCCTGGAGCTGACAAACAATAACACTGGGTGATATAAGTATGATAAAAGATACAATTAAAAAAAAAACCAATAGAAAAATGGCAGACCAAAGACAAATGAAGACAAATGAGGATGAAATTGGGAAAGAAACAAAATGAACATACCAGCATCAACGACTTTCCATCCGGAACCTTCACAGTAACTGAGAATTCTGGTTCTCGCATGTCCAAGTTAGTCTGACTCTCTGCAATCACTAAGTTCCGGCAGCCAAACACTTGTGGGCAGAAAGAGGCACTGAAAGAACCTGTACCAAGATGGAATCAACTAAATTAATCATTTATCAAGTACCACTTCATGACAGGAACAATACTGGGAGTTGGGCAGACCTCCCAAAAAATCAAGACTAGTTGTTGCCTTCAAGGAGCTTACCTTCTAAAGACAGAGGCAATTTGTACCCAGCAAGTCTTATCTTACTATTGCACTACACATACATCAGCATATATAAGGCAACTGCAGAGGAGAAAGCACTTCAACTGGAGAGGGGAAATCTGAGGCAATCAGGTCTCCTGTGGAGTCTTTTTTTTAAACCCTTACCTTGCATCTTAGAATCAATTCTATTATAGGTTGCAAGGCAGAGGAGTGGTAAGGACTATGCAATTTAGACTGTGATTTGCCAAGGATCACAGAACTAGAAAGTGTTTGAGACCAGATAAGAACCTAAGACTTCTCATCTCTGGGACTGGATCTTAAACCACTGGGTCACCTAGCTGCTCCCTCCTATAGTTTGGAAGGAAGGAAGGGATAGATTGATCTCCAAGCTTAATAAGCATGTCATCTACATTTCTTCCAAGCCATGAAGTCATTCAATGAACAATAATTAATTAAGTGGTTATTATATGCAGGCGTTACTTATGATGTGTAACTGCCTTGTATATATTGTTGTTGTTCATTCATAGCTTGATTCTTCGTGATCCCATTTGGGGTCTTCTTGACAAAGATATAGGAATGGTTTGCCATTTCCTTCTTCAGATTAGAAGAGGCATGAAATGGAATTCCTGAGGATGCATCATAACTCAGGACTGACAGCATCACTGCCACCATGTCTTGTGGACATTGATGTTAGAGAGGGAAAGCCCATTTTTCCGTAGAAGTAACTGAGGCCAACAGGATCAAGTGACTTGCCCAGGCTCAAACAGTTAGTAAGTGTTTGAGACTGGATTTGAACTCAAGAAAATGAGTCTTTCTGAATCCAGGTCCATCACTCTATCTATTGTGCCATCTATTTGTCCAACAAATGACAACAAAATTGTGGGAATAAAAAGAAAGACAAAAACAGTCCCTTAAAGGAGTTCATGTGGAAAGTGGAAGAGATGACATGTACAAAATTGGATATACAAGAAATGCACAGGGCAAGTGGGAAGTAATTGTAGAGGAAAGAATGAACCAGTAGTGTCAGAGTTGGGAGAGACAAGGAAAGACTTCCCACAGAACTGAGCCTTGAAGGAAGCCAGCAAGGCAATGAGGATGGAAAGGAGAAGATGGTGGTAAAAAGAGAGAATACATCAGGAATGAGGATCAATATGGTGAAAAGGCAATAAATGGGAAATGGACTATTAAGTGCAAGAATGCCATTGTCACTGGACCATAGAATATATGGAAGAGAAGAGTGTAAGAAAATTTAAAAGGTAGAAAGAGCCCAGGTTATACAGGTTTTAAAAACCAGAGGATTTTACATTTGGTCAAGGATATAATAGGGAGCCATTGGAGTTTAATAAGTGTTGACCTGGTCAGACTTGCTCTTATGGAAAATCACTTTGGCTAATGTATGAAGGGCATATTCAGAGCTGAGAGGGGATAAAGGTAAAGTAACCAATGAAGAGGTGATAGTGTCCAAGTGAGAAATTATGAGAGCCATAGCTGGATGAGTGTAGAAAGGGAGATGTATGAAAGGTGTAATATTTATTGGGAAAGGATGGGGAGGATATGAGAACTCGGGGGATAATGTGAGGTTTGTAGCAGGGTATAGAGGAGTTGAGGGGAAAGAGGGAATATTGCTTGGTGAGGCAAAGGAAGGAGATGCCCCCTGCCGAAAGGAAGCAGCAGGGGTCCAATAAGGACTGTTTGTTGTTGAATGACTAAACTGATTTTCAGCTCCCTCTATGCACAGAAAAGATAGTCCACTTATCTGACTGTGAATTCAAATAATATAAAGTTTAATAACCAGTTGGGATTGAAGTTTTTTCTCAGCTTCAGAGCTGAGGCCAGGCCCCAGAAGCTGGCAGAGGGTTTCTCCCACTCCCGTCTACTCTATATCAGTCCTCACTTTGTCTAATTCAGAATCTTAGCAGTAGCCAGAAAGCAAACAAGAACAGTTATGACCTTAAGAAGTGATTGGGCCTGAATCTTCGGGATGAACCAAGAAGAGGCCTACCACCCCAGACTGGGCTGAACAAGCTCCTCCCTCCTTGAACACCAGGAAGGAAGTCCAACCTGGCAGGCAGGAAGTGCTAGTCATAAGACCCAACTGCCACTCCTGGCAGAAGGAAGTGCTAGTCACAAGACCCAACTGCCACTCCCAGTAGGCCCTTCCCCCACCAACTGTCAGTCTTGATTCCTTTCTACAATCATCCCCCTTTTTTGTTGTGACCTTCCCAAGGTCACTTATTTATATTATAGTTACCAATTTACTAAATCTACTCTAAGGATTTTTTTTTTGTTTCAGGAAAGTTTGTGTAAGGGTAGTTTGGGGTTTTACAATAAATTCAGTACAATAAATGTTGAACAAAACTATTACAAGAAATTTGAATCTTAGTGCTAATACTACTTACTCTAAGTTAACTAAAACTAATACATTATTTATAGAAATTATTTACATATAATACAACAGTATACATTGTTCCACATCATGATGTCAGTCAAATAGAAATATCTATTGATATTTTTATTTGCGTAAGACCTTATGGAATTAACTATATACATAATTACATTTTGCATAAATACAATTTCAGAAACTTGTTTATATAAACAAGGTATCTCAATATGTTAGTTTGTGATTTTGTGTTTTGTTTCTAATAGTGTTGTGTTGAATTAATACTTATCAAGTTTCTTCAGATTCCCACTTCAAATGTTGACTAATGGATCTCTTCTTTCTTCTACGTTATGTAGTGATGCATGCTATTTCTCTAATATGTGAAAATAATTTTGTTTTATTATTTCAACACACTAAGTCTTACATATAAGTTTTGTTTTCTAACTTTCGTCTTCTTATATAAACAAATTTACAGAGTTCAAAATCATAGCTGTCCATTTCAGCTTTTTTTCCTTTGTTTCCTCTCTCTAGCAGCTTTTCTTGATGCTTTTCCTCTGTGCTGGTTTAAAATCTTTTCCTCTGGGTTGCTTTTCGCCTGGCTTGCTTTTCCTCTGGGATGTTTTTCCTCTGGGTTGCTTTTCCTCTGGGATGCTTTTCCTCTGGGTTGTTTTTCCTCTGGGATGTTTTCCCTCTGGGTTGCTTTTTCTCTGGGCTGGAAAGTTGTCTCAAACATATGTGTCAGTATTATTTCTTTGTGGTGTGCTTTTTATGTTAATCAGTTTTTGTTTTCATTTCTCAGCACTATCTGTTGTCTAATTAACTTCTATATCTGTTACAGTGATTTTGAACTTTTTCTGGTTTCACGTGGGAACAGTGAAACCATGAGTCTTTCCCTGCAACTTTTATAGCTGTTGGGGTAGTAAGCAATACTTCATGTGGTCCAGTCCATTTTATGTCTTTATCCAATTTTCTATTCAAATTTTTAAAGTATACTATGTCTCCTGCTTTGATGTTGTGCAAATTGTAATCCAGGGGTACTGTTTGTTGTATCAAGCCCATTTCATGCAACTCTGCTATTCTTGTCTGTAAAGCTTGTATATATTTTGTTAATTGACAGTCTCCACCTATCATTGCAATGTAAGCTAGTTTACAAGTCCTTCCTTGCCAAATTGCATGTCCATTTTTGGTGTGTTTCTGCACAAAATTTTCCTATCAATGTTTTAATGTCTTTATTTAATCTCTCCACTTGCCTTGAACTTTGGGGATGATATGGTGTGTGGTATGATGCTTGTATTCCTAAATTTTTATAAATTTGATTTAATATTGACTGAGTAAAGTGACTTCCACGGTCTGAGTCCAATTTTGAGGGAATCCCAAATCTAGGTACGATTTCTTTTAATAGGATTTTGACCACAAATGCTGCATTGTTCTTTTTGGCTGGAAAAACTTCTGGCCATCTAGTCAGTCTGTCTATGATGACAAGGCAATACTTAAACCCTTTGTCTTTTGTCATATTGATAAAAACTATCTCTATGTATTCAAATGGAGTATATGCTAAGGGACGACCTCCTAACCCTTTGGTCTTATAAACTCCCTGATTGAACTGCATACAAATTTTACATTTTCAACAAACTCTTATGGCATATGAGGATATTCCTGGTGCAGTCCAAAATCATCTCACTGCATTGATCACAGCTTGGTTTCCACAGTGTCCTTGTGCATGTATTGCATTGCACATGTGATAAAATAAATTTTTAAGTAGGATGGGCTTGCCTAGTTGCGAAAACCATATTCCTCTTATTTGTTTTGCTCCTAAGTTCTTTATCCATTATTGAATTTCCTGCTCATTATAGGCATTAGTTAGATTGTCCTGTTCAACTATTGAGAAATTCAATACATAAAAAGGTCCTTCCCTAGCTACAAATTTTGCTATAATGTCAGCTCTATGGTTTCCTAAAGACACATGATCATTAGCCCCTGTGTGTGATCTCCAGTGGATTATTGCCACTTCCTTGGGAAGTTGTACAGCTTCAAGAAGTTGCATTATTACTTTGGCATATGCGATCTCTTTGCCTGCACTTGTCAAAAATCCTCTGTGTTTCCAAATTTCTGCAGTGGCATAAATTACTGAAAATGCATACTGGGAATCTGTGTAAATATTGACCCGTTTATCTGGCATTGTAGAGATAGACTTGACAGGACTTGGCAGTTGTGTGAAGTGAAAATGAAGAAAGTGGTAAGAGTGAGCAGGCCAATGGGGTGATGGACCAGTAAAAGAATAGAAAGGGAAAAGCCAAGCAATTAGATCTAAACCTCAAAGAGCTCAAAGAAGGACAGAAAAGATAAGATCCACATGTGTATAAATATCTAAAGCAGTTCTTTTTGTAGGATTAAAGAATGATTGTCACTTAAGAGAATGGCTGAAAAAATTATGGCACATAAACATAATAGAATCTTTTCTTCACATAAGAAATTATGTTATTGTTTTTTTTTAATTTGGTCAATTTTGAACATTATTCCGTGGTTATAAAAATCATTTTCTATTCCTCCCTCTCCTCCCCCTTCCCTTCCCCTCTTGAAGATGATGCACAATTCCACTGGGTATTACATGTGTCCTTGATCATAATCCATTTCCATATTGGTATTTGCACTAGGATGTTCATTCAGGGTCTACATCCCCAATTGTATCCCCCTCAACCCATGCAATAAAGCAGTTGCTTTTTATTCGGCGTTTTTACTCCCACAGTTTTTCCTCTGATTGTGGATAGTGTTTTTTCTCATAGATCCCTGCAGATTGTTCAGGGATATTGCATTGACACTAATGGAGAAGTCCATTACGTTTGATTGTACCATAGAGTATCAGTCTCTGTGTATAATGTTTTTCTGGTTCTGCTCCTCTCACTCTGCATCACTTCCTGGGGTTGTTCCAGTCCTCATGGAATTCCTCCACTTTATTATTCCTTTGAGCACAATAGTATTCCATCACAATAGTATTCCATCACCAACATTCCTCCACTTTATTATTCCTTTGAGCACAATAGTATTCCATCACCAACAAACCAACAGTTTGTTCGGCCATTCTCCAATTGAAGGGCATCCCCTCATTTTCCAATTTTTTGCCACCACAAAGAGCATAGCTATAAATATTCTTGAACATGTCTTTTTCCTTATTATCTCTTTGGGGTACAAACCCAGCAGTGCTATGGCTGGGTCAAAGGGCAGACAGTCTTTTATCGTCCTTTGCACATAGTTCCAATTGCCCTCCTGAATGGTTGGATCAATTCATAACTCCACCAGCAATGTCCTGACTTTGCCACATCCCCTCCAGCATTCATTACTTTCTGTTGCTGTCATGTTAGCCAATCAGCTAGATGTGAGGTGATCCCTCAGAGTTGTTTTGATTTGCATCTCTCTGATTATAAAAGATTTAGAGCACTTTTTCATGTGCTTTTTAATGGTTTTGATTTCTTGGACTGAAAATTGTCTATTCATGTCCCTTACCCATTTATCAATTGGAGAATGGCTTGATTTTTCATATAATTGAGTTAGCTCTTTGTAAATTTGAGTAATTACACCTTTGTCAGAGGTTTTTGTTATGAAAATTGTTTCCCAGTGTATTAGAAATGATAATCTGCTGGAACTATTTCTAGTTGCAGTAACTGATATACTCTGGCTTGTGACTCTTATACTCTTAGCTTTCTACCTTGCAAGCATGAAAATTCCCTCTTCCTTCATGCCTCTTCCACACCAGTTTGTTATTTCCCTTCTGATTTTGGATACAATGGTTTTGTTTGTAAAAAAGCTTTTTAATTTGATGTAGTCAAAATTATTTATTTTACATTTTGTGACTCTTTCTAAGTCTTGCTTGGTTTTAAAAAATTTTCCCTTCCCAAAGGTCTGACATGTATACTCTACTGTGTTCACATAATTTACTTATAGTAATCCTTCTTTATATTCAAGCCATTCACCTATTCTGAGTTTATCTTGGTGTAGGGTGTGAGGTGTTGAGCCAAACCTAATCTCTCCCACACTGTCTTCCAATTTTCCCAGCAGTTTTTATCAAATAGTGTATTTTTGCCCCCAAAGCTAGGATCCTTGGGCTTGTCATAGACTGTCTTTCTAAGGTCACTTAGCCTAAATCTATTCCACTGATCCTCCCTTCTGTCTCTTAGTCAGTACCAAATTGTTTTGATGACCACTGCTTTATACTATAGTTTGAGATCTGGGAATGCAAGGCCACCTTCCTTTGTATTTTTTTTTTCATTATTTCCCTGGATATCCTTGATCTTTTGTTCTTCCAAATGAACCTTGTTATGTTTTTTTTTAATTCAGTGAAGAAGGTTTTTGGAAGTTCGATGGGTATGGCACTAAATAAATAGATGTTTGGGTAGGATGGTCATTTTTATTATGTTGGCTCGTCCTACCCACGAGCAGTTAATGTTTTTCTAATTGCTCAGATCTAGTTTTAGTTGTGTGGAGAGTGTTTTGTAGTTGTGTTCATATATTTCCTGTGTTTGTCTTGGCAAATATATTCCCAATTATTTTATATTGTCTAGGGTTATTTTGAATGGAATTTCTCTTTCTAATTCCTGCTGCTGAGATGTGTTGGAGATAAATAGAAATGCTGATGACTTATGTGGGTTTATTTTGTATTCTGCAACTTTGCAAAAGTTGTTCATTATTTCCACTAGCTTTTTAGTTTATTCTCTAGGATTCTTCAAGTAGACCATCATATCATCCACAAAGAGTGATAGCTTTGTCTCTTCATTGCCAATTTTAATACCTTCAATATCTTGTTCTTCTCTAATTGCCACTGCTAGTGTTTTTAGTACAATGTTAAATAATAAAGGTGACAATGGGTATACTTGTTTAACTCCTGATCATATTTGGAATGCATCTACTATATCCCCATTACATATGATGTTGGCTGATGGTTTTAGATAGATACTGTTTATTATTCTTAGGAAAGACCCTTCTATTCCTATACTTTTATTCCAATATTTTCTGGTGTTTTTAATATGAATGGGTGTTGTATTTTGTTAAAGGCTTTTTCTGCATCTATTGAGATAATCATGTGATTTTTGTTGGTTTGCTTGTTGATATGGTCAATTATGTGGATGGTTTTCCTGATATTGAACCATCCTTGCATTCCTGGTATAAATCCCACCTGATCATAGTGAATAACCCTTCTGATAATTTGCTGGAGTCCTTTTGCTAGTATCCTATTTAAGATTTTTTCATGTATGTTTATTAGGGAGATTGATCTGTAGTTTTCTTTGACCTGCTTGGCTTTGGAATTAGTACCATATTTGTGTCATAAAAGGAATTTGGTAGAACTCCATCTTTGCTTATTATATCAAATAGCTTGTAGAGTATTGGGATTATCTGTTCTTTGAATGTTAGATAGAATTCACTTGTGAATTCATCAGGCCCTGGGGATTTTTTCTTAGAGAGTTCTTTGATGGCCTGTTCAATTTCTTTATCTGATATGGGATCATTTAAGAATTCTATTTCTTCTTCTGTTAATCTAGGCAATTTATATTTTTGTAAATATTCATCCATATCACCTAGATTGGCATATATATTGCCATATAATTGGGCAAAATAGTTTTTAATGATTGTCTTAATTTCCTCTTCATTGAAGGTGAGTTTTCCCTTTTCATCTATGATACTGTTAATTTGATTTTCTTCTTTCCTTTTTTTATTAGATTGACCAGCACTTTGTCTATTTTGTTTGTTTTTTCAAAATACCATCTTCTAGTCTTATTATTTATAAGTTCAATAGTTCTATCAGTTTTGATTTTATTACTTTCTCCCTTAATTTTTAGGATATCTAATTTGATTTTTGTCTCGGGATTTTTAATTTGTTCACTTTCAAGTTTTTTGATTTGCATGTTCAAGTCATTGACCTCTGCCCTCCCTAATTTGTTAATATATGAACTCAAGGATATAAATTTTCCCCTGAGTACTGCTTTGGCCGCATCCCATAGATTTTGAAAGGATGTCTCATCATTGTCATTTTCTTCAATGAAATTTTAATTGTTTCTATGATTTGTTCTCTAAGTAACCAATTTTGGAGAATCATATTATTTAATTTCCAATTAATTTTTGATTTGGCTCTCCATGTACCCTTACTTTAGGCATATTTTTATTGCCTTGTGATCTGAAAAGGTTGCATTTATTATTTCTGCTTTTCTGCATTTGTATGCCATGTTTTTATGATCTAGTATATGGTCAATCTTTGTGAATGTACCATGTGCTGCTGAAAAGAAGTTGTATTCCTTTTTGTCCCTATTTATTTTTCTCCATATATATATTAACTCTAATTTTTCTAAGATTTCATTCACCTCTTTTACCTCTTTCTTACTTATTTTTTTATTTGACTTATCTAAATTTGATAGTGGTAGGTTCAGGTCTCCCACTAGTATAGTTTAACTATCTATTTCCTCCTTTATTTCTACTAATTTTTCCATTAGAAATTTGGGTGCTATACCATTTGGTGCATACATGTTTAGTGATATTTCCTCATTTTCTATACTCTCATTTATCAGTATGTATTTACCTTCCCCATCCCTTTTAGTCAGGTCTATTTTTATTTTGGCTTTGTCAGATATCATGATTGCAATTCCTGCCTTCTTTCTATCAGTTGAGGCCATATAGGTATTACTCCACCCTTTAATTCTGACCTTGTGAGTATCTACCTGCCTCATGTGTATTTCTTATAGACAACATATGGTAGGGTATTGGATTCTAATCCACTCTCCTATTCATCTACATTTTATGGGTGAGTTCATCCCATTCACGTTCAAAGTAATGATTGCCACTTGTGAATTCCCTATCATTTTGATATCCTCTCCTAGTTCTGTCCCTTCTTCTTATGCTATATGCTTTTAAATGAGTGGTTTACTTTTAATCAATCCCCCTAATCCCCTCCCTTGATATGATTCCCTTTCCGGTCCCTCCCTTTTTGTTCCCTTCTTGTTTTTTTAGGGTCTGTTAAGTTCCCTCCCCCCTCTCCTTCCCTCCATTTTTGTACTCCCTCCCTCCTAACCCCATTAGTTTTACCTTCTCCCTTACCCTGTAGGATAAGATAGAATTCAAGATCCCAATGGATCTAGATTCTCTTCCCTCTCAGAGTTGATTTCACTGAGAGTACAGTTTAAGTATTATCTATTAGCACTCTCTTCTTTTCTTTCTTATAAGAGTATTCTTCCCCTCCACTTCCCATGTGTATCTTTGTGTGAAAAAGATTATTCTATTTATTTTATTTCTTCAAGTATCTCTTGGTACCCTCTTTGACTCCCCCTCACCTTTTTTCTTTTTTTTTTTGCATATCATCTTATAGCCCTTACTGCCCCAATCTTTTCCTATGAGCCATTCTTCTAATTACTATTATAATGAATATATGTTTTGAGATTTACAAATTACATTTCCCCATATATTAATATATATAATTTGATATAATTATAGCCCTTAAATAAGAGAATTTGAATATAAAGAAAAAAACATTTTTCTCCTTTCCCCTCTTTTTCTTATTTACCTTTTCATATTTCTCTTGATCTTTGTGTTTGGATATCAAACTTTCCACTTAGTTCTGGTCTTTTCTTTACAAATACTTGGAAATTTTCTATTTTGTTGAATGCCCATAATTTCCCCTGGAAGTATGGAGTTAGTTTTGATGGATAGGTGATTCTTGATTGAAGACCTAGTTTTCTTCCCTTTCTGAATATCATGATCCATGCCTTGTGGTCCTTTAGTGTGGAAGCTGCCAAGTCTTGTGTGATACTGATTGGTGTTCCTTGGTATCTGAATTGTCTCTTTTTGGCTTCTTGTAGAATTTTCTCCTTCGCTTGAAAGCTCTGGAATTTGGCAATTACATTCCTGGGAGTTGTCTTTTGGGGATTTAGTATAGAGGGTGTTCTATTAACTCATTCAATGTCTATTTTTCACCCTTGTTCAAGAACATTGGGGCAGTTTTCTTGGATGCTTTCTTGTAGTATGATGTCAAGATTTGTTTATTTCTGGATTTTCAGGTAGATCAATGATTCTCAAATTGTCTCTCCTTCCTCTGTTTTCCTGATCTGTCACCGTGTCAGTAAGATATTTTATATTTTCTTCTATTTTGTCAGTCTTTTGACTTTGCTTTATTAATTCTTGCTGTTTTGCAAGATCATTAGTTTCCAGTTGCTCAATTCTGGTCCTTAAGGCTTGGTTTTCTGCTTTAACTTTTTGATTTTCAGGTATAATTTTTTTGATTTTTCTGTTATAATTTTTTGGTTTTTGCTATAATTTATTTTATTTTATTTTTGGACCATTTCCCACTTATCTTGCCAGAAGGCTTCCATCTTTTTGATAAGTTCCAATTTAAATTCTTCCAGAGCTTATGGACAATTTCCACTTTTTAGAAGGTTTTGTTTTTGTTTGAATTTCCACCTGTATATCCTCTGTAGCCTGAATTTTTCCTCTGTAAAAGTTTTTGAGAGTCACTGCCCTTTTTTTTGCTTTTTTTTTTGGAAGGAGTTTGGGGCTCCTGTGTGTAATTAGCCATCACGGTGGAAGATTTACCTTCCCTTTTTAGTCAGAAATCTGAGTGAGCTGGGCAGGTTCTCTGTGTATGGAGTTAAGGAGCAAGGATTTTGCCTGAGGCGAGCTCTCAAATTCTCTGCACCTGCACTACCTTCCTGGGGGTGCCTACGGTCTGTGATCCCCTACCTGCTGGGATTTTGGGTGTAACTGCTCTTAGGGGTAGGTCCTTGGTGGTCTTAATCACCTCCCAAGACCTAGAGGTGCCCCTTGCTCACTCCAAAGGTGTCCTTTACTCACTCACTGATTTTGACAAGCACTGCCTCTGAGCGCCCAAGGTCTGCATTCCCCTGCCTGCCTGCCAGGGTTTCAGGTGTAACTGCTCTCAGGTATAGGTCCTTGGTGGCCTTAGCTCCCTAGATTTGGAGCTGTGCCCCTTGCCCCTTGCTTACTCCTGAGGTACCCCTCGCTCACTCTCTGTTTCTGGCGCGCTGGCTCTAACTCTGGCTCCATAGGTGGGGTGGGGGAGGGTAGATCAGCTCACGTTTGGGTGGGAGCTTTTTCACCCCCTTATAGTGGGGAAATACCCAAATCCCATGTAGCTTCAATGCTGCGCCCTACAGTAGAGTCCCTTCGTTCTTATGAAAATGGGTTTTTGGGGTTTTTGAGGTGGTCTATATCAGTGGGTCAGAGGAGAGGAAGCATACCGCATCTACACTGCCACCATGCTTACCCAGAAGTCTCCATAAGAAATTATGCAAGGGATTGTTTCAGAGAAACTGAGGAACACTCATATAAATAGTTACTGCTGATCCAATTCAATCAATTAATTTAAAAATGTTAAAGTGTCTACTTGTGCCAGATATTGGTTTTGGTTTTGGTTTTGGCTTATTATTATAAATATTTTTTTTTAAATATATTTTATTTGATCATTTCCAAGCATTATTCGTTAAAGACATAGATCATTTTCTTTTCCTCCCCCCCACCCCCCATAACCGACGCGTAAGTCCACTGGGCATTAGATGTTTTCTTGATTTGAACCCATTGCTTTGTTGATAGTATTTGCATTAGAGTGTTCATTTAGAGTCTATCCTCTGTCATGTCCCCTCAACCTCTGTATTCAGGCAGTTGCTTTTTCTCGGTGTTTCCACTCCCATAGTTTATCCTTTGCTTATGAATGGTGTTTTTTTCTCCTGGGTCCCTGCAAGTTGTTCAGGGACATTACACCACCACTAATGGAGAAGTCCATTACGTTCGATGATACCACAGTGTGTTTGTCTCTGTGTACAATGTTCTCCTGGTTCTGCTCCTCTCGCTCTGCATCACTTCCTGGAGGTTGTTCCAGTCTCCATGGAACTTCTCCACTTTATTATTCCTTTTAGCACAATAGTACTCCATCACCAACATATACCACAGTTTGTTTATTATAAATATTTATTAAACATCAAGGATATACTGCTGGATAAGACATTGAAATGTTAATCTAGTTCCTCTGCCATCAGGCTTAAAGTTTTAAAGAAGTCACATATTTAGGTATATTATCAGCCTATTTTACAATTTCTTTCACTTGTATTTTAGCAAAAAGGTATAACAACCTAACACTTTATTTCAAATATACTTTTAACAGTTATTTTTCCTCATACCTTAATATGTTCCCCTTATAAATTTAGCTTATTTCTAAGAAAAATGGTACTTACTCAGGTGTAAGTAAGAGCTCTGGTTTATTTCAGAATACTTAATTTCTTACAAAAATGAAAGTTTCTGTTTTCAAGAAACATATTTTGCTGGAGGAGATAGCATATAGATAGAGAATAAATGCAAAGCAGATGCAAGATAATTTAAGAAGCCCTCATGTAAAGTGAGCAGAACCACGAGAACAATTAATTTTATAATATTTAAATTATAAAAATTTGTAAAGACAAACTTCTTTAAAATATTTAGGAACTCTGATTACTGTAAACCCCAAATACAATTCCAAGGGCCCTGTGACAAAGCGTGCTATGCATCTCCCAACAGAAAGATGATGAACTGAAGATACAGAATGAAATGCTTTTCCCGATATGGTCAAATTAAGAATTTGTTTACTTTACCATACATATTTGTTAGAAGGATTTGGTTTTTCTTTTTTAATCAAGAGTGGAATGGAAAAGAAAGAGGAGGGAAGAAAATAAACTACTAATTAGTAATAAATTACTAATAGAAAAAATTAAATTTAAACACTTCAGTTTTTCAGAAAAGAGAATGGTATGTCAAAGATGACACTGAGGTGGCAAACCTGGGTGACTAGAAGGATGGTAATGTCCTTGATAGTCATATAGAGAATTTAGGGAAAGTAGTAAATTTTAAAGGAAAGATGCCGAGTTCTGCTTTGGATATTCTGAGTTTACTCTGATTATATAACACTCAGTTCATAAATCTTAATAGGCAGTTGGTAGAGCAGAACGGAGGCTTTGGAAAAACAAGGACATTATCAATTGTTCTGGAAGTTATCTGTGTAGACAGTAATTGAACTAAAGAATGCCTCGATTGTCTTGGCAAGAAAGGAGGGGTCTTAAGTGTTGGAAATATACATGGTAGCTCACCTGACCACTGCTGCCCTCCCTCCACAACCACCTGAGCAGGAAATGTTGGATAATCTGGCTGACAAAAATGGACAATGAAGACATACTGGCCCGGGTGTGGCACTCTTCCTCTCAAGGTAACTTGATTCTAGGAAGGGAAAAGGCAAAGAAAGAAATTTTTTACTCTAACAACTACTATTGATTCAATTCTATCAACTAATTAAAAAAAAAAACACATTAAAGTGCTTACCATGTGACAGGTGTTGGAGATACAAAGATAAAAAAATGGAAGTTTCTGTTCACAAGGAACTTATTTTCTACTGAGGGAGATGGCATGTATATAGAGAATAAATGCAAAACAGATACAAGGTAGTTGAGAGAGGGAGGGAGGAAACTAGCAGCTAGGGGAATCATGGGAGACTATCTTTAGAAGGTGATGCACGAGATTGGTCAGTACAACAGTAAAGGGAAAATAATAAATGCTGGAGGGGATGTGGCAAAATTGGAGCATTAATGCATTGCTAGTGGAGTTGTGAATTGATCCAGAATGATTATTCTGGAAGACAATTTGGAACTATGCCCAAGAGGCAGCAAAAGACTGTCTGCCCTTTGATCCAGCAATATCACTACTAGGTCTGTATCCCAAAGAGATTTTTAAAAACCGGGGATGGACTTGTTTGTACAAAAATATTTATAGCTGCGCTCTTTATAGTGGGAAAGAATTGGAAACTTGAGAGGATGCCCTTCGATTGGGGAACGGCTGAACAAATTGTGGTATATGAGGGTGATGAAATACTATTGTCCTCTAAGGAATAATGAGCAGAATGACTTCAGAAAGATCTAGAAAAACCAACATGAACTGATGCAGAGTGAAATGAGCAGAACCAGGAGAACATCATACACAGTAGCTGAAATATTATGGGATCAAATCACTTTGCTACTAGCAGCAATGCAATGACCCAGGACAATTCTGAGGGACTTATGAAAAAGAACATTATTCACTTACAGAGAAAGAACTGTTAGAGTAGAAATGCAGAAGAAAACATATGATTTATCATTTATTTATTTGGGGTTTTGATTTGGAACTATAGTCTTATAAGACTTTCTCACAAAAATGAGTAATATGGAAATAGGTTTTAAGAGATAATACATGTATAACTGAGTGGAATTGTTTGTTAACTCTGGGAGGGGGGAGGATGAGAGGAAGGAGACAACATAAATCATGTAACTTTGGAAAACTTACATGTAAATTTGATACTGGAATAAAATAAAGAAAAAGTCACACACAAACAAAAAGGTGGTGCATGAGGGGGCTCAGTGAATTGAGAGCAGGAGTAGAGACAGGAGGTCCTGGGCTCAAATCTGGCTTCAGACACTTCCTAGCAGTGTGACCTAGACAAGTCATTTAACCTCCGATACTTTGCTCTTAGCACTCTTCTGCCTTGGAACCAATACATGGTATTGATTCTAAGACAGAAGGTAAAGTTTAAAAAAAAAAAGATGATATTTGATATTCTTGAAAGAAATAAAGGAATCTATGATTCTCTTCACTTCAACAAATATTTATCATTTTTCTAAAACCTACAAGTCTTATGCTAGAAGCCAGGCACACAAAGACAAAAATGAAAGAGTTCCTGCTCTCAAGGGCATGTAGGTAGGGGCCAAAGATAAAGACCTTTAATGGATCTGAGCTCTTTACTGTGAGAGTACCTCCTTGACCTCCATGGAGCACAACCCAGGTTCACCAGAACCAACTGTGAAATTTTCTGTGTGAACATTTACATCCTAGAAATCAACAAAGGCTACAAATCAAGGCTTAGTTTTATGGATTATTGATTATCTAAACTCTAGACCAATGGTGTCAAACTCAAAAAGAAATGGATCCCTGAGAGCTACATATATTGACTTAGAAAACCACAAATCAACATCATTTTTTTTGTCCTGTTGTATTTTACTTTATTTGGTTAAACATTTCTCAATTACATGTTAATCTGTTTGGGTCCCACTCCACAGTTTGACAGTTTGATAGCGCTGTTCTAGACTTAAGAAAGCAATGTAGAAAATCTTAATAATACAGATTCAACTTAAAGTGCATAGTGCTTTGGAAAGCTGATTGTTGAACATTTACCAGTACACAGACACCCTCCCCCTAGTCTGCAACAGTTTCTATAGCTGAAAAGGTCATCAACCATCAACTCTACGGCCAATCTGGTGATGAGCTCCTCTAAAATCATCCTCAAGTAAGACATACACTCAATCATTGTGCCTATACTCAAAATCTTCCCAGCTTAGTAATAGACCTTGCCAGAATAGACCTGCCAGAATTCCTGCCAGCTTGGCAGAAAGCGTCTTCAAGAGCCCGGGATTATCTTTTCATCAGTGAGGAATATTTTAGTAGGTAGTATGATTATGAAAATGGTTTTGACCTCCCTCAGGCCAAGGATCACATTTTGATAATGACTGATTTAGGCTAAAATACAAGTTTCTCTCCCAATCATTTAAAGTTTTCTTCAATCTGACTCGTTCCCAGCCTAAATTCATACTACTTCTCTTAATAAATTCTACATTCCAGCCAGGTTTCCCTATACGGATTGTATCCACCTAATACAACATAATCTCTCTAGGGATATGTGTGTGTGTTACATCCTCTCCATGTCCAGCCCAGTGTGTTATACACAACAGGCACCAAATAAATATTTGTCAAATTTAGCAATACAAGCAGTCACTACTAGACAGACTTGGGAAAAGGGAATTTCACTTAAGGCTGGGAAAGTCTGGACAGAGCCTGAGTTTTTGGAAGCCATATTCATTCAGAGACCATAATACAAGAAGTGAATGAATTACCTGTGGTGACTTCAGGATGACTCCACGGAACCCAGATGCAGAAGGTAAGGGATCCTGGGGCACGAAGGGAAGCATTCCGCCATTTAAGGCATCCAAAACTAAAGCTGTTGGAGGAGTTTCATGTGCTAAAAGGATACAGGAGGAACTAAAAATAGAATTTTAAAATAATTCTTTTTCTGAAGAATAGGGCAAACCTCACATTACTTTTAGACAAAAGGAAAACACAAAGAACGTCCAGCCAAAAGCCCTTAACCGTGATTCCCTCCAGTTCTAATTTAAAGGGCATTTGTGAACACATGCTTTCATTTAGTCCTCATCCTACCCCCTGGGAAACACGCTAGATGGTTATGGTGACCCCTGATTTGCTGATAAAGAAATGAGGTTGAGATAAGTTCGGTGATTTGCCTAAGGTCACCTAGCTTTTAAGGATCAGAGTTCCAACTCAAACTCGTGCCTCCTGATTCTAAGTTGAGGAATCTTTCTACTATTTTTTTTGATGTTCTGTCTTTTTAGTCATGCCTAACTCTTTGTGGCCTCATTTGGGGTTTTCTAGGCAAAGATGCTGAAATTGTCTTTCCCTTTTCCAGTTCATTTTTCAGATGAGGAAACTGAGGCAGAAAGAGTGAAGAGATTGGGCTAGGGTCACAGAGCCAGTAAGTATTTAAGGTCAGATTTGAACTGAGGTCTTTCTGATTCCAGCACCATAGCACCATAGCACCATAGCACAGTACCAAGCAGCCAAAGGGGAATGGAGAGAAATATAAAAGACACAAAAGACAGAATGATCAGCCACAGTGTTGGGGGAAAGATCACCAGATTTCAAGCCAAGAGATCTCAGTTTGATTTCTATCTTTGCCATTTACAAGCCATGTGAGTTTGGGCTTACATTTGTTCTCTGGCAGTTGGATAATGCCATGGAGAGAGTGCTGGAACAGGAGTCAAGAAGACCTGAGTTCAAATCCAGCCTCTGATATTTCCTAACTAGCTACTGGAATACAATAAGTGCTTAATAAATGCTTTTTCCCCCTTTCCTTCTTTCCTTCCTCTGCCTCAGTTTTCTTACCTGCAAAATAATGAAGGCTGGACTAACTGATCATTGAGGCCTCATCTAGCTACAACAATCTATGCTCAAGAATTTCATGGGACAAATGGCATGTGTTTGTGTGGATTTATTTCCAGCCTGAATGTTCTGAACAAAAGGCTATTTTTTTCTTTCAAGCCTTTAGCCGTGATCTGGTCAATACAACTGGTCAAGATGCAGAGAAAAATCTGATTTCTCAATTTCACGTGGAACCTGAACAATAATGGCTGGAACACCCCTAGCTGAAGAGGCTAACTGTCCTATTAGTGGTTATGAGGATAATCAAAGCAAAGACAGACTATGCAAATATAACACATTAAAAATGATATTATAATACATGATTAACATTGTAATATGAAGATCTCTTCAAAACCACATAGATAAGGAACAGCAAGGAGCAGCAAAGAGTATTTAATTTCAGATGCACACACTGATTCCCATTAGATCCTCCCTAATTTCTCATAGATCTTGGGCTAAAAAGCCAATGTATACTTTCATAATTGCATATAAAGATTTTTTTAAAAATACATACAAAAAACAAATCCACAAAACCCCAAACAAATCCATTAGGTAACCAAGGAGGCTGTGATGATATCAGTATTAGCAATGAGGAGCCTCAGACATGAAAAGGGAGATGATCAGACTTGACCAGTCATTTAGTGAATGAATCAGAACTGAATAAGGCTCAGAATAGAACTGGGAAGGGGGGTGGGGGATAAGGGATGCTGAGTCTATGCTACTTCCTCTGAACACTAATATTTCTGCTTCCTGATTCTGTGGCCTTCTGAACAGATAGCAGAGATTAAGCTTTTGATTTTGTTTTATAACAAGCATTGACCTTGAACAAAATGACCTATGATCATAGCTGCAGTCAAATGCAATATTTCATCCACAAAGAGATTAAAACATCCTGCTAGGCACAAATCTAAGTTCATGTCTTTCTTTGTGTGAGAAAAGGTTAAAGGAAGAGGTTAAAGATGAGACAAATCATACCTTTGATTAACAAATTGCCCATAACTAGCAATGCAGTGCACACTGGGTTTCACATATTCTGTAGAGAATTCTCCCACTGGTATAATACAGATTTGGTGCTGTTGAAAGAAAATAATGCAAAAAAGAACTTAACATTTATGAGTTGTCTCAGGTAAAACAAAAGTTTCATTCAAACAGAATTATTTTGTAACCCCAAGAAACACATTCTATCTCATGAATTAACTTTAGTTAAATATATTAAGCTCGAGTATTATAGAAATCTCTCTTGAATTACCCTATGCCACTCAATTTTCTTATTTCTCTTGGAGAAATGGTGATGGGGGGGGGAAGTGGGGTACATCTAGGTGGCTCAATGGATTAAGAGTCAGGCCTAGAAACAAGAAGTCCTAGGTTCAAATCTGTCCTCAAGAGAGTTCCTCCTTTGTGACTCTGGCCAAGTCACTTAATCCCCATTGCCTAGACCTTATTGTTCTTCTGTCTTGGAACTAATAGTATTGATTCTAAGAGGAGGGATGGAAGGAAGGAGGGAAAGGGGAAAGAGGGAAGGAAGGAAGGAAGGAAGGAAGGAAGGAAGGAAGGAAGGAAGGAAGGAAGGAAGGAAGGAAGGAAGGAAGGAAGGAAGGAAGGAAGGGAGGAAGGGAGGAAGGGAGGAAGGGAGGAAGGGAGGGAGGAAGGGAGGAAGGAAGGGAGGAAGGGAGGAAGGGAGGAAGGAAGGGAGGGAGGGAGGAAGGGAGGAAAGAAGGGAGGAAGGGAGGAAAGAAGGGAGGAAGGGAGGGAGGGAGGGAGGAAGGGAGGGAGGGAGGAAGAGAGGAAGGAAGGAAGGAAGGAAGGAAGGAAGGAAGGAAGGAAGGAAGGAAGGAAGGAAGGGAGGGAGGGAGGGAGGGAGGAAGGAAGGAAGGAAGGAAGGAAGGAAGGAAGGAAGGAAGGAAGGAAGGAAGGAAGGAAGGAAGGAAGGAAGGAAGGAAGGAAGGAAGGAAGGAAGGGAGGAAGGAAGGGAGGGAGGGAGGGAGGGAGGAAGGAAGGAAGGAAGGAAGGAAGGAAGGAAGGAAGGAAGGAAGGAAGGAAGGAAGGAAGGAAGGGAGGAAGGAAGGGAGGGAGGGAGGGAGAAGGGAGGGAGGGAGAAGGGAGGGAGGGAGGGAGGGAGGAAGGAAGGAAGGAAGGAAGGAAGGGAGGGAGGGAGGAAGGAAGGAAGGAAGGAAGGAAGGAAGGAAGGGAGGGAGGGAGGGAGGGAGGAAGGAAGGAAGGAAGGAAGGAAGGAAGGAAGGAAGGAAGGAAGGAAGGAAGGAAGGAAGGAAGGAAGGAAGGAAGGAAGGAAGGAAGGGAGGGAGGGAGGGAGGGAGGGAGGGAGGGAGAAGGGAGGGAGGGAGGGAGGGAGGAAGGAAGGAAGGAAGGAAGGAAGGAAGGAAGGAAGGAAGGAAGGAAGGAAGGAAGGAAGGAAGGGAGGGAGGGAGGGAGGGAGGGAGGGAGGGAGGGAGGGAGGAAGGAAGGAAGGAAGGAAGGAAGGAAGGAAGGAAGGAAGGAAGGAAGGAAGGAAGGAAGGAAGGGAGGGAGGGAGGGAGGGAGGGAGGGAGGAAGGAAGGAAGGAAGGAAGGAAGGAAGGAAGGAAGGAAGGAAGGGAGGAAGGGAGGGAGGGAGGGAGGGAGGGAGGGAGGGAGGGAGGAAGGAAGGAAGGAAGGAAATATTATGGATCACTAGTTCATAGATTCTATGTATCTGAAAGGAATAGTCTTTTAAGTGACTATATTTGTATCCTTAGACCTTGACATAATGCCTGGTTCCTGCTGCTTAATAATACTGGTTAATTAATTAATTGTCAGTGGTCACACAAGTCCTTCCTTTTTCACCAATTCAGAAGTGCACCTCCACTCAGATGATGACTGAGAAAGCTTTCCCTCAATGTCAGCACAAATAATACATCAAGAGGGAAGCCTGGGTCAATGGGCACACTCTTCTCTACTATCTGCTGCTATCCCAGGTCTCAAATCCACAGAACAAAACAGCTCCTCCCAAGATAAACTCATCACTTCTTATCTCATCACAAAACCAGGTTACCAACTCAAGCCCTAACTGACACCTAGTCCCACAGCCTTCTATCCTTGGATCAGAGGACTGGAGAGTGGAGTGCCAAACTCCTCCTAAATGCCTTCCTTTATAGAGGACAGATGCTAGACTTTCTCAGGTCACTCCAGTATGTACCTGCTGTTCTTCCTGGTTTTAATGTCACAGAACAAGTCCTCCCTTTCTCCCTCCATGCCTCCCTTTGTATGTTGTCTCTCCTCCACTGGATTATAAACTTCTTGAGGGTAGGGATTGTCTTTTTTAATTAACTGAATCCCCAGCTATTGAGGCACATAGTAGGCACTTAATGTTTATTGGATAAATTGGATAGAAGATAGGATTATAGTCACACCTTAAGCTAATCCAGGGGAAAATAGGTAGAAGAGAACAAGACCTAGAAACAGGAGGTCTTAGGTTCAAATCTGATTTCAGACAATTTCCTAGTTGCATGACCTAATCAAGTCATTTAACTTCTATTGCCTAGTTTTTACCACTCTTTTGTTTTGGAACCAATACACAGTATTGATTCTAAGAAGGAAGATAAGGGATTTTAAAAACAAAAACAGAATTAACCCATTGATCACCAAGCTTGTGTCTATTATGTGTCATGGTAGCTATATACAGCAGTGAAATGGTCCCTACAATCAAGGAGCTTACATTCTTAAATATTCTAATCAATAAATTGCAATTCCTCCAACCCTTACATAAGCCCAAAAATGGACAGAGGGAACTACATAGATCTGAAATATAAACGTTTAAGTGACTCACATTTTAAAACTATTGCCTTCATTAATAAAAGACTAGTAATAATAATAGCACAAATAGTAATTAGCATTTATATAGTTCCTTATGGTTTTTAAAACATTGTACACAAGATATCTGGAAAATTAGGTGGTACCATATCTACATTTTTCATATGAGGAAGCTGAGGCTTAGAGAGATTAAATGACTCATCTTGAATCATATAGCTAGCAAGTGTCTGAGGGCACATTTAAAATCCAGTTGCTTTTGAAGTCTTCCTGCCTCAAAGCCAGTGTTGGGAAAGAATGACAAAATAAAAGCTTCCCTTTAGCAGTTGGCGAAAAAGAGTATATTGACAGGTATAGGATAAATATAATGGCTCTCTTTGCCGAGAGTGCTCCCTTAAAGTAAAAAAACAAAACAAAAAAAAATACCCACAACACCTAACTCTGCAGATAATGCATATGCCATTTAAATTCCAAAACACTGAAACATAGTGAGGTAGGTTTTTAAAAATAAATTTCAAATAAAATCTGTAAAAGGATAATTTTCATTCTTATTGGAGAAGGCAGGTTTGGAA
The DNA here is from genome assembly GCF_027887165.1 of Monodelphis domestica. Lineage (NCBI taxonomy): Eukaryota > Metazoa > Chordata > Mammalia > Didelphimorphia > Didelphidae > Monodelphis > Monodelphis domestica. The sequence goes on along the minus strand of NC_077229.1, from coordinate 275,476,206 downwards.
TTATTCCAATTAGAAAAATTCAGTCAACTGTCACTGGTAACAAGAACTTTGTCTCAATGATCATCAGAAACAGAAATTACCCTTTGAATATAACAAACACCTCTTGGAATCTAGCAAAACAGTATCATTTCTCTAAGCCAAAAAGCTAAAACGGATCCCTCTGGCTTTTTAGTTAGGAACTCTGGCAAACTCTGTGTTGCAGGGACAGGTGTACTGGGCCCTTGGCATGCATGCCCACAGGGAAGTCTATGCACGTCATTTCTGGCATGCGTTCCATTGCTTCACCTTCACAGCTATATAGTTAACTAGTATGTGCATAGATGTATATATATATATATATATATACACTATAAACTAGTATAGTATATATATACATTATACAATAGTATAGTAATTACTAGTTAAGTATATATGTGTATATACATATATACATTAGTTAAGCAGAATAGGTAACAAATAGTTTCCAGAAACTAAGAAAAATAAACTCTAAAACTTTATTTTCTTGCTCTAAGAAAGGTGTGAATCATAGAATCTCTAAATTAAATTGTTCCCTTTGTCTCAGTAAAAAAAAAAATAAGGAAGTTAATACCCCAAATAATTAATGCCTAGTTTCTAGGAACAAGAAAAAAATAAATTCTAAGACCTTTATCCTCTAAGTAAGGTGTAAATCACAGTTGTTAATTTGAGAGTCCTCAGATTTAAACTAGTCCTTTGTCTCAGTAGGAAAAATGGGGAAGTTAATTCCCTAGATTGTAGAGAATTGGGGAGGAGTGAGTTGAGTGGGTCAGGATGGAGAAATCAACAGCCATGAGCTTTAGCATAGTTTTTACCAGTGTTCTGTATTCTTGAAACAAATTCTTGAAACAATATTTAATGAATGGAAGCTTATTAAATGCAGAACCTCATACTAGATGCTTAGACAGACAGCATACTAAAAAGAGGAACAGTTCTCAAAGCTCTTCAAACAAAGTGAGAGAAAGAACATTAATCTCCATAAGAAAGGATACACTGGAAATAAACTATGTCTGTTTATAAGTAGTGGAGGAAGGGGAATTCAGGAGCAACTTAATGGGGAGCCAGGAAAAAGAGGTGGGCTTCTTGTTTTCCCCAGTGTCTCAAGTATCACTACAAAGTAAGCAGATTCCTTAAAATAAATTTGCCAGTTTTATGACAAATTTCTATTATAAAAATCAAATTTCTGAAATATATAAAGAACTAAGTCAAATGTATAAGAAACTAAGTCATTCTAAACGGTCAAGGGATATTAACATGCATTTTTCAGATAAAGAAATCAAAGCTAACAATAATCACATTTAAAAAGTTCTAAATCTCTCTGATTAGATAAATGCAAATCAAAACAATTCTGAGGTACCACCTCACACTTAGCAGATTGTCCAATATGACAGCAAAGGAAAATAATAAATGCTGGAGAGGATGTGGCAAAACTGGGATGTTAATGCATTCCCGATAAGAGTTATGAATTGATCCAACCATTCTGGAGGGTAACTTATAATTATGCCCAAAAGGCTTTTAAAAAATGCCTGCCTTTTGATCTAGCAATACCACTACTAGGTCTGTATTCCAAAGAGATAAAAAGAAATGGGAAAGGACCAATTTGTACAAAAATATTTATAGCTGTGCTTTTTGTGGTGGCAAAGAATTGGAAACTGAGGAGGTCTCCCTTGTTTGGGGAATGACTGAACAAATTGTGGTATATGATGGAGACAGAATATTACTGTGCCATAAGGAATGATTAACAGGATGATTTCAAAAAGAACTGAAAGGACTTACATGAACTGATGCTGAGTGAAATAAGCAGAATTGGGAGGATTGGGAGTTAATTATACACAGTAACTAAAATATTGTGGGATGATCAAATGTGATAGATTTTGCTACTAATTTGCAATACAATGATCCAGGACAACTCTGAGGACTTATGAAAAGGAATGCTATCCACACACAGCTAGAGAAAGAACTGTTGGAGTAGAAATGTAGATGAAACATGATTATCACTTGTTTATATGGGGATGTGATTTGGGGTTTTGGTTTTATAATATTACTCTCTTACAAAAATGAATAATATTGTGTGAGACAGAATTAAATGTGATATTCTCAGCCTTACAAAGGCTAGTTTGTTACCTTTTGTTGATTGTCCTGAATCCCAAATGAGCTTGGGAGGGAGACTGATGAAAGAAAAAAGGGCAATAAACAGTTCAGTTGTTCCCCTTATGTCACCTGAAGTGGGTTGGAGGCACAAGTGTCAGGGCCCAATAGGGGCAAAGAGGGTTTGACAGGGGAGGCGGATAATAACCCTTGTGTTGGGAACTTGTATATATTGTCTGTTTGCTGCCTAGTCAGTTGGCACTTCTTAGCCGATCATTAAAGTGCTGTCTTCAATGAAGGGAATAAACAACTGCCTCTAAACTCCTACCTTCTGATTCCAGGTTTTCTTTATTTGAGTGAGTGGAGTACTTGTGCTCATTTTTATCTCACATGGTTGAGTAGGGCATTTGTCATCATTTTTACCTCACACAATATGGAAATAGGTTTTGGAAAATAATACATATAAAACCTAGTGGAATTGCTTATCAACTCTTGGAAAGGGGAGGTAAGAAGGAGGGAGACAACATGAATCATATAACTTTGTAAAATTTATGTATAAATTTGTTACTGGAATAAAATAAGGATAAAAATGTTAAAATAAATACATATATATAAATAAATTTGCCAAAACTGGGTAGAAGAGCTAATGATCTCCAGCTAGTAACAGGACAATGACAATATTTCTCATCAACTCAAAGCTCCTGAATTATTAGAGAGAATGTTTCCCTATGGTAGTTTCCTTCATAGCATTCAGCTGGGTTGCTAAATGGATAGAGCCAAGACTAGAGATGGGAGGTCCTGGATTCAAATGTGACTTCAGATACTTCATAGCTGCATGACCTTGGACAAGTCACTTAACCCCCATTGCCTAGCCCTTACTGCTCTTTTGCCTTGGAACAAATACCCAGATTGATTCTGACATGGAAGGAAAGTGTTATCAAAACCAACACACACACACACACACACACACACACACACACACACAGAGTGGAACACAATGACCAGACAATCTAGTTATGGGAAGTTTGGGTTCAATGATGAATTAAGAGGAATTTCTGGTTCTTTTACAAAATTCTTATTCTCCAAGATAATTTCCAATGTTCTTAATCACTCTTTTCTTACAATCACTCCTATTCCCACTAGCTTTCTTTTGTGTTCTTGACATTCAAAATTTTAATGTGATACTGAACAGAGAGATTTTATTTTTTCTGCCAAACATGACTACTTTAATGTCAATGATCAATGATGATGGTATATAGTTGGTTGTTGCTATTGTCCTGGAGCTGTGATTTCATAACTGTGGGGAATTCCTAGTATGGAAACTCTATATCAAGCTGTAACAAAGCCTTTTAGAGAGTTGCCTGAGGCACTGAGACATTAAGTGTGAATGTTTTGGCCAAGGTCAAGAGGATAGTGTTTGATTTGGAGTCAGGAATTATTGATTCAGTTCCTATTCTGTTCAGATATAGCCTCTGACCCACACTAGCTCTAGCTTTGAGACCTTGGGCAAGTCACTTAATCTCTCTGTGCCTCAGCTTTCTCATCCATAAAAGAGGAGTAATAATAACATTTACCTAATGGGATTATGAGGATAAAATGAGATAGCATTTGTAAAGTGCTTTGCAAATCTTAAAGTGCTATATAAATACTATTATTATTATGATGATGATTAGCTAATGTATGTAAAGCATATTGTTGTTGTTGAGTCATTTCCAGACCCCACTTGGGGTTTTCTTGACCAAGATGCTGAAGTGTTTTGTCATTTCCTTCTCCAACTCATTTTAGAGATGAGAAAATTGGGGCAATCAAGGTTAAGTGACTTGCCCAGAGTCCCACAGCCATAAAGTGTCTGAAGCCAGATTTGAATTATAAAGATGAACCTCTCTTGAAATTCAATCTTCTGATCCACCTAGCTGCCCACAATAGGCACATGACTATAATGAACTAATAATAATAGTAATAGTTATCATTTATATGACACTTGAAGATTTACAAAGATTTTTACAAATATGATCTCATTTTATCCTCACAACCACTCCGAGAGATAAATGCTATTTTTAATCCCCCTTCTTATAGCTAGAGAAACTAATGACACTGAAGCTAAGCAATTTGCTCAGGGGCATTCAGCTAGTAAGTATCTGAGTTCACATCTAAACTCAAGTCTCTGATTCTAAGCTGCCTCTAACTTAGCTCTTTCTCACTTTAATTTACTATTTAATATCTTCTTTATGAAATGAAGCATCACAATCATATGTCATAACTTATTTAGGCATTCCTCGATTAATGGGCATCCCTTCAATTGCCAGTTCCTTGCCATTACAGAGCTGCTATAAATATTTTTTAATATATAGGTTCTTTTCCTTTTTCCCTGATCACCTTAGGAAATAAACCTAAGAATGGTATTGATAGTCTAAAGGCATACATTTTTATAACTCTTGTGGCCATAATTCCAGATTGCTCTCCAAAAAGATTAGATCAGTTTACAATTCTACCTACAGTGTATGTCCCCCTTTTTCCCTATCCACTCCAACATTTATCATTTTGTCATTTTGTCTTTTTAGCCAATCTGATAGGTATAACATGATATCTCAGAGTTGTTTTGATCCGCATTTCTCTAATCAGTAGGGATTGAGAGCACTTTTTTAATATGGTTATATATATATATATGTATATACATATATATACACATATATATATATATTGCTCTATAAGGAATGATGATGAGCAAATCATTTTTTTAAAAGCATGGAAAGACCTACATGAAATTATGAAGAGTGAAACAAACAGAACCAAGAGAACATTATAAACAGCAACAGAAATGTTGTTTGAAGAATGACTTTTACAGGCTTAGAGACGGGAGGTCCTAGGTTCAAATCTGATCTCAGACATTTCCTAGCTGTGTGACCCTGGGCAAGTCACTTAATTCCCATTGCCTAGCCCTTACCGCTCTCCTACCTTTGAACCAATACAAAGTATAGGTTCTAAGACAGAAAATAAGGGTTAAAAAATAATATTAACATGTTTGTCCACCTCTAAAGAAAGAACTGGTAAATAGAAACATGAAGACATAATTTTATATATTCACATATCTTTGTTTCAAATGATGGCCTCTCTAGCACAGGGAGGAGAGAGAGGAAAATACATGGAAATTTGATGTAACAAACAGAAAAATAAATTTCTAAAAAAGAAAGAAACAATAATAAGTAAATCACATACCAGAAGGAAATGGGCCAAGTGTGCCTTCAACTGGATCCTTGCATCTGCTAAGAGTTCATACACAGCAACACGGTTTAGGTCATCAACCACAAAACTCCGGCAGAGGAAGCTAAAAAGAAGGACCAAAATTCAAACCATCATTTCCTAGAATTTTGCTCATTTTTCTCCTTTCATTGAGGCAGTTGATTTTTTAAATCTCACATACTTTGACCATATGGTACCTTTTCTCATGGCTTAAAAATTCAATAGAGGTACAGATTCTCAAATGTTGAGTATATAAGAAAAGTAGTAGGAGATACCCTCAGAGTGAGTTTTTAAACTAGAATTAATATTCCAAATATCAGCCCCAAACCCATCTTCCAAATCTGTCCTTCTATCTCCTATCTTCATCTGTACTGAAAGAATACCTTCATCACAGTCATACAATCGTAGGGTTAACTGTATCCAATCTATGGCAGAGATTTCTGAGCTCATATTCAGAGCTCAGCTAGTGTCAGACACAGTGTACATTGACCCCAACATAGTGAGGTCACTGTGGTTCTCTTCAAGTACAAACACAACAAACCAAATCATAGTGTTTATGAGTGGAAAGGAATCTTAAGGGCCATCTAGGCTAACCCTCTAGTTTTATAGATATGGAAATTGAGGCCTAGGAAATGACTTGTTCAAGGCCACATAGTAAGTGGTAGAAAAAGAATTCAAACTCAGATCCTTTTATTACAGCTTTCTTTTAATTGTACCCAACTCCCCCCAAATGTGGCACTATGCCAGAGTCTTCAAAGAAACCTGTCATTTCATAGGTGTGGACATCAACCACCAATTCATATCTTAGTAGAACAATCAGCCAATGGACAAGGATTTGCTCAGATCAATTATGCTATAGACCCTATTTTAGGAACTGAGGATATACAGTAAAGGACCTCCTGCTCACATGAAGCTTACATCCATATGGTGGAAACAACATGTACATATCTAAGCATATAGAGAACATATCCAAAGAAATTTTGGATGGAAAAACATCTGGGAAGGGGAGCAATCTGGAAATGTCTTCTGCTGCAGAACATGGCAATTGAATTAAGTCCCCCCACCCCCAAACCCTTACCTTCTCTCTTAGAATAAATCCTTTGTATTGGTTCCAAGGTAGAAGAGCAGTGGTGGGTAGGCAATGGGGGTTAACTGACTTATCCAGGGGATCACACAGCAAAGAAGTGTCTGAGGCCAGATTTGAACCCACACTAGGGGGTTGTCTAGACCTGACTCTCAATCCACTGAGACAACCAGCTGCCCTCAAATTAAGTCTCAAAGAGAACTAAAGATTTCAAACATGGGAGATGAGGAAGGACAGAGTATCATGCATAGCAGTCAGTCAATGGAAAGACACAGAGATGTCTTAGTCACATGTGTGAGGAGCACCAAAAAGGCCATAATGTGTAAATGGGCTGGAAAGGTAGGATAGGGTCAGGTTGTAAACAGAGGAGTTTCTATTTGATCCTAGAAGCCAGAGAGAACCATTAGAGTTGGTGGAATTGGGGGACTTACACAGTGTGCATGTCAGAACAATAACTTTGGGAGTTGTGTTGAGGATGGATGAGAATGGGGAGAGGACTGAGATAAAAGACACAGTAAGAGGTTATCAAAGTAGTCCTAGTAGAGATGATGCAGTCCTGAATCAAGGAGGAGACTATAGAGCAGAGAGAGAAAGGAATGAATGTGAGAGGTACCATGGAGGTAGAAATGCCAAGATATGGAAACTGCCAGAATTTATGCTCTGAATGGGAGTGAGGAATTAAGGATGACAGCAAGATTATGCATCTTGGTGATTGGAAGGATGGGGGTGCTCTCAACAAGAATAGGGAAATTCAGAGGAAGGGTGGGTTTGGTGGGAAAGATAGTAAGTTCTGTTTTAGACACATTAAATTGGGATAAATATGGGACATCCAGGAGAAATGTCAATAGGTAAACCAGAACTGGACTCAGGAGAAAAAGAGGGCTGGATCCTCCAGACCTGAGAGCCATCTGCATAGAGATGATGGTAGAAAGAATGGAAGCTGACAAAGCCACCAAATGAAAGCATGTAAAGAAAAATGACAAGAGGGCGTGAGGTTCAGGCATTATGATCTAGCAAAAGATACTGAGTAAAACAATTAAAGTTTAATTAATATTAAGGCATATTAATTAACATGAAAATGCATTAATTAACATAGCACTTGGTATTAAAATAATATCAGTTAATATTAACATTACTAAAATAATTAATAAATTTAAGTTTTAGAGGAAAACCCAGAAAGGAAGAAGTGGTGAATAGTGTCAAAAGCTGCAGAAAGGTCAAGAAGTCTGAGGATTGAGTAAGGGCCATAAGATCTGGCAATTAAGAGATCACTGGTGTATCTGGAGGGAGTAGTTTGAGTTTAGGAGGCTACAAAGAATAGCCTGGTGGGTTAAAAAGCTGCTAGTGATAATCACAACAGTACTTCCACCAACGCATCCCATCTGCTTAGGTCTTGCTCCCAGTTTTTCCATATTTTGTTATGAAATTCTTAATTCCCCTGACCATGCCTGCAGGTTGGCAAAAGCAGCTTTTGATGATGTAATTGCAGAACCAGATACACAGAGCAAAAGATGAGGTGGGAAGCCAAATTGCAAAGTGTGATATGTAAAGGTGAGAAGTGAAGGAAAAGAGAAAAATTGGAAGCCATAAGTATAGACAGTTCTTTTTAGGTATTTGGGTGAGAAATGGAAGAATCAAAAATGGTAGGTCAAAAGCTTGGAAAGGTGGTAGGATCTAGTTGGCCAGCTTGGGTGGCACAATGGATAGAATACCAGGCCTGGAGTCAGGAAGAATCATCTCCTAAATTCAAATCTGATCTCTATTAGCTGAGAGACCCTAGCCAAGTTGCTTAATCCTGTTTGCCTCAGTTTCCTCATCTATAGTGAGAGAGAGAAACAAATGGCAAACCACTGCATTATCTCTGTCAAGAAAAGCCCAAAATGGGTCACAAAAAAAGTCAGATATAACTGAAATGACTCAATAACAAGTAGTCTAATGAGCAATGTTTTTTTGTTTTTTGTTTTTCCTACATTAGGGAATGGACATGATTTGTCGTGAGGAACTCCAAATGAGGAAAATACTTCTACCAGTACGGATCACTACCTGCTTTATAGTTTATAATATTAGAATGTATCTGAGGGCAAAAAGAGATTAAATAACTTGAAAAATTTATAACACAGCAAATATAACACACACACACACTCTATATCTATATCTATATCTATATCTATATCTATATCTATATCTATATCTATAGATATAGATATATATCAGTTGGGACTTGAAACCAGGTCTTCCTGATTCTGAGACCAGTTCCCTAGCCATAACATCACCTTCTTTATCAAAGTGATGAATAAGATGTAACTCATCATCCTAAAGATTCATACCTCTTAAAAATACAAATCTTAATCCAATGGAATGAATGTATAGTGCATAATGATGGAACTTTACGCACCAATAAGATGTTATTTGAGAAGGTAGTTATGGGTTGGTACCCCAGTCTCTGCAAGAATGTATTCATAAAGCTGCCCGTTAGTGGTAAATAACATTTGGAATTAATTGGACTGGGGATGAATCATAGATTAAAAGCTTTAAGGGATCTTAGAGATCATCTAGGTCCATACTCTTATTGTTCATTTATTGTTCATTTTTGTTTGTTCAGTTAAGTTCATTCAAATTGGAGTTAAGTGACTTGTACAAGGTCAAACATATTACTGATGATAATCATGGGACCTCCTCCAAGTGGGAAGTGGACATCCAGTCCAATCCATAACTGAATTTGAATCCCCTCTAATACAAACCTGAAAAATACTTATCTGGGTCTTTGGTAGAAGACCTCTGAGGAGAGGGATCTCAGTCCTTGCCAAGGCAACCCAGGCCACTCCTAGAGAGCACCAATAATTAGAAAATTGTTCCTTTCACTGAGACTAAATAAGCATTTTAGCAACTTCTACTCATTCCTGGTTCTGACCTCTGGGGCCAAGCAGAACAAGGCTAATCTCTCTCTCCTCTATTGGTCTAGGTATTTCAACTGAACTTCATCCTCTGGCTAGAATCCAGGCTATCAGAGTTCTTGCTACAAGATGGTGCTGAGAATTCTACACAAAACTCCAAGGGCAATCAGATTTATTGTTAGTCGTTTCAGTGGTATCCAACTCTTTGGGACCCCATTTAGGGTTTTCTTGGCATACATAATGACAAGGAACAGTTTGCCATTTCCTTTTTTAGCTCATTTGAAAGATGTGGAAACCAAGGCAAACAATGACTTGCCAGGATGATGCAGTTAGATCTAAATTATCTAACAGTCTGAGGTCAGATTTGAACTCAGGAAGAGAAGCCTTATTGACTCCAGACTCCCCTGCTATGCCCTGAGTCACCTAGCTGCCCTGGAGTGGGATTTATCACCTCCCTCTTCCTAGACACTTTGCCTCTCTGAAAGCAGCTTCAAACTATAATACATTCTTTGCTGTCTTATTCTTCTGACTCAGACTGAACTTTCATTTTGCTGTCTATAACAATGCCCGAATCTTTTTAAGAAATTAAAAGACAGTCAACCATAATGATGTACAAATATTTGTTCTTCCTCATTATAGAGACATAGGTAGAGGGGTGCTGAATTTGGAGACAATCCAACCATGACATTTTATAGGTAGGGAAACTGATACCCAAAGAGGTCAACAACCTTGTCTTGGGTTCCATAGCCATAACTAGGGACAAAGACTAAGAGAAACAAGTCTCTTGACTCCTAGTCCTGTGTTCTTTTCCCTTCACAACATTTACTTCTATGTCCTTTGTGGGCTCTTTGGTTCAGTAAATGACAAAATGAATACTAGAGTTAATAAAAAGTAGAAAGCAATGAAAGAGATTATGGAGCTCAATGCAATTTCCCACCTACCATTAACAATGGTGAAAGCCAGAAAGGTGGCTTAGGCCCCTAGTGTTTTTCAATTATATATCTAATTTGGCTGCTGTGGAAATAATCTGAGTGCTACTTGTATAATGAAAGCTTTTCCCCTCTAAATATTCAAACACTGTTTTGAAATTTAATATTTTAACAAAGAGGATTTCATAAGATGAGGACTTGAACTGATAAAACTTTTGGGAAAGCAGCTTCTTTCTTCAGTGTTTACTTTTAAAATAAATAACAAAATATTTTGTAACTGAAGATATATAACACCAATCCCCTCTTTTGAAGGGCACACAAATTGATATATGGAGTGGTTTTCATCTATTAAATACCTACTGCATGCTAGTGCTAGGCTTGTGGGAAATACACAATTTAGAAAAGATAGAGTACAATCCTGCAAGAAATTTAAAAAGGGGGACTTCTGGGTAAGCATGGCAGCAGTCTAAACAAGGGTCACTTCCTCTCCCCAGCACACACTGACAAAGACTACCCCAAAATATCTTTAAAATCATTTTCAGAAGAACGGAGGAACTGTACAGGAGGGCACAGCATTGAAGGAACATGGGATTAGGGCTTTTCCAATCTATAAGAGGGTCAAAAATCTTCCACCCAAACACAAGCTGATCCACCCTCCCCCACCCCTACCTACAGAGCCAGAGCCAGAGCCAGAGCCAGCGCATGCCAAAATGAGTGAGCAAGGGGCACCTCTAGAGTGAGCAAGGGGCACCTCTAGGTCCTTGGGAGCTGACTAGGATAGTATAGACAATGATTAATATCAGTATTTAACATATATGAACCAAATGGTATAGTATACAGATTTTTAAAGGAAAAACTAAAGGAGTTAAAAAGAAAATAGACAGTAAAACTAAACTAGTGAGAGACTTCAACTTTCCCTTATCAGAACTAGATAAATCTAACCAAAAAATAAATAAGAAAAAAGTAAAGGAAGTGAATGAAGCTTTAGAAAAGTTAGATTTAATAGATATCTGGAGAAAACTCAATAGGGATAAAAAGGAATATACCTTCTTTTCAGCAGCACATGGTACATATACAAAAATTGACCATGTGCTATGATGTAAAAACTTCACAACTGTTGTGATAAGGATTTTATTTAGTTTTCATTATGAGCAGGTTTTAGGTCAGAGAAAGGGTTTGTCCACTTTTACGCTGTACCCCTTTAAGAGACCAAGCAGATAGATTCTTATTCTGGCCTTTGAGAGAGAAGCATAAAACCCAGTGAGACAGCTGGGTCTCTATGTTCTCTGGCAGTCAACGGGAACAGGAGTGGCTGGTCTTAGCTCTGGCTCTAACAATTGGTGATGATTGGAGTTACAGAAGATAATTAAGGAGCTTGAAGAAGAAAGCTTACCATTTGTAATCAAGAGTCTAATGACTGAGGGGTTTCCCTTCTCAGCACTCAGAGGGAAGAGGTCTAGATTTGAGACCTGTTCTCAACAAGAATTAGAAGTGGAGGCAAAGAGCTATCTGTGGGAACTGACACAGACAGTGGGATCTTTGGAATTGAGTGAGAGAGAGGAGCTGCATTTAGTTTCTCTGTAAAGAGAAATTGATATTTGAGTTTCATAAATTATTATAAGAATATAGAGATTCAATTTTAGCTTAGAATAAGATAGGTAGAGAAATTATTTTTTGTTTAGTCACTAAGAGTAGTTCAGTGAAGGTCTACCTTGGCGGACAAGAAGAAACTCTGTGAGGAGTTAGTTTGGGTGAGGGGAGGATAATTTAGCTATTTAGAATAAGATTAAATAGATTTCATATACTATCCCTAATTCCTAGTTTCTCTCCTCCTTCTTCCTTTTCCTACCTCAACCAGTAATAAATTATAGTTGTATTAAACTGCTCCTGGCCATCCTATCCACCACCTGAAATTCAGTTTAACCTCTGACACCTTTAGCTGATTATAATAACTGGCCATTACCAGTTTGTTATTAACATTTGGTCCAGATTCTAGTCCAGATTTATTATACTTACAACAGCTTGGGCTGCATACCAGTTTTAGTTACTTGTAACAGCTGGGTAATACCAACTGGCTATCAATAATCAATAACAAAATTCAGATCAATAATAGTTATAACACAACCAAATGTAGAACAGAAATGATAAATGCAACTTTTCCAGATCATAATGAAATAAAAATTATAATCAAAAGGATTCATGGAAAGGCAAATTAAAAATTAACTGGAAACTAATATTCTAATTCGTCAAAACAGATGGGTCAAAGAACAAATTATAGAAACAATCACTGATTTCACTAAAAAGAATGAAGAGACAACATATCAAAATTTATGGAATACAGTCAAAGCAGTACTCAGAAAAATTTATTTCCCAGAATGCTTATATCAAGAAAATAAAGAAACAGATTAATGAGTTGGGCTTATAACTAGAAAACTAGAAAAAGAACAAATTAAAAATCCCCAACTATTAAGACTAAATTGGAAATCCTAAAAATCAAAGAGAAATTAATAAAATTGAGAGTAAAAGTACTACTGTACTAATAAATACAACTAGGAGTTGATTCTATTAAAAAAAAACAAATAAAATAGATAAAGTATTGGTTAATCTGATTTTTAAAAAAGGAAAGAAGAGAATCAAATTATAATTATAAAAAATGAAAGTAATGATTTTACCTCCAATGGAGAGGAAATTAAAGTAATCAAGTAAAGTAATAAAGTAAAGGAGCTATTTTGTCCAATTATATGACAATAAATCTGAACTGTATTTAGAAGAATATAAAATGCCTAGATTAACAAATAAGGAAATAGAATATTTAAATAATAACTCTCAGAAAAAGAAATTGAACGAGCCATAAATTAACTCCATAAGAAAAAAATCCCTAGGGCCAGATGGATTTACAATTTAAAGAGTAATTAATCCCAATACTATGTAATCTATTTGGCAAAATAAGTAAAGAAGGAATCCTACCAAATTATTTTGTGACATAAATATGTTGCTGATATTTAAGCCAGAAAGACCAAAAACAGAAAAAGAAAATTATAGACCAATTTCCTTAATGAACATTTATGTAAAAATCTTAAATAAAATACTAGCAAAGAAACTAAAGCAACATATCACAAGGATTATTCATTATGACCAGGTGGAATTTTTTCCAGGAACACAAGACTGGTTTAATATTAGGAAAACTATCAGCGTAATTGACCATATCAAAATCAAACTAACCAAAATCACATGATTATCTCTGTAAAAGGAAATTCTTTATTCCTATTTAAATTTAATAGGGGGCCTAGTGGTCCTTTTACCATAGAGATGTGTAGGGATAGAGCAGCCCACAGTGACAGGAAGTAGAAACCAGAGAGACAGGAAGTGAGGTAACAAAATATAAAAGTTGCCAGAGTCAGTTTCTGGGAGTTAGGTGCTCACAGTTGGAGGGAAGTTGTGAGTTGGTTTGTTGCAAGTTGCTAAAGAGAGATCTTGACATGCTTGATCAGGATGGATCTTAGGAAAGACACTAGATTGGATTTGGTCTTGGATTGGGCTGTATTGGGTTGGAACTTTGTGGGGTGGTTGTTATTGATCAGTTGGACTTTTCTCTATAGGAAACATTAGGCAGTTATAGGTAGTTGTAGGCAATTATAGATAGTTATAGGTAGTTATCGCTAGTTTTAGGAGTGAAGCGATCTCTCTATATATCTTTCCTATATTTCCTACATAACTCTTTTCCAATATTAAAATTTGTTAAAAGCTGCTTTCTTATTTTGTCAAACTTCTAATTTAATTCTTATATCTCAATAGATGCATAAAAAGCCTTTGACAAAAAACCAATACCCATTCCTATTAAAAAATACTAGAAAGCATAGAAATAAATGGACCTTTCCTTAAAATAATAAATAGCATTTATTTAAAACCATAAGCAAGTATCTGCAAAAGAGATAAGTCAGAAGTCACCCCAATAAGATCAGGAGTGAAGCAAGGGTTACCATTATTACCACTATTACTTAATATTGTACTAGAAATGCTAGCTGTAGCAATTAGAGAAGAAAAAGAAGTTTAAGGAATTAGGAGGCAGTGAATAAACTAAACTCTCTCTCTCTCTCTCTGTGGATGATATGATGATATATTGAGAGAATTCTAGGAAATAAACTAAAAAACTAGTTGAAATAATTAATGATTTTAGCAAAGTTACAGTATATAAAATAAACCCACATAAATCATCAGTTTTTCTATATATTTCCAACAAAGCCCAGAAACAAGTTGGAAATAAAATCACTATGCATTATATAAAATACTTGAGAATCGACTTGCTATGACAAATACAGAAATTACACTTTTCACATGAATAAAGTTAGAACTAAATAATTAGAAAAACATTCATTGCTCATGGGCAGGTTCAGCTAATAAAATAAAAATTACAATACTACCTAAATTAATGTACTTATTCAGTGCCATACCAAACTATCAAAAAACTATTTTATTGACCTAAAAATAAATAACAAAATTTATCTGGAAGAACAAAAATGACACATCTGTCACACCAAAATACAAAAAAGGCCCTATGAGGAAGCCTTTATCTGGGTTCCACTCATGAGTGGAAAAGCTTGTTACCTGTATTTACAGCTATATATGTTCATTCGACCTGCTGATGAAGAACTTGGACTGTTGATGAGTATGTCGGCAACATAGAGCTGACTATCTTCATTGGCATATTCAATAACTATCACGTAGTGGTCAACTTGAGGAATGCTCAGGGTCAGATGCAACTCAATCTGTTAGGGGAGGCAATAGAGACAGAGTATTACTACAATGTCATACACACAGGAGACTTTTCCATTTTTATAGACTAGAAAAGTTGTTGGAGCATCCCAGGGAATATTAATGAAGTACCACTGTACATGACTAATACAAAAATATTTTTGCATGATTTGATATGCACAGTGGTTAGCATATTTCTTCCCTTCTCAAAGGAGAGGGGAAGAGTGGAAGTAGGGAGAAAATTTGGAACTGAAAATCATAATGAAAAAATTTTAAGGTATCATTGTCACTGATGCAGAATGAAATAAGCAGAACTAGAAGAACATTGTAGACAGAACCGCCAATATTGTGGAATGATCACCTGTAATAGAAGTAGCTACTCTCAGCAAAACAATGGTCCAGGACAGTTCTTTTTTTTTTTTAAACCCTCACCTTCCGTTTTGGAATTAATACTGTGTATTGGTTCCAAGGCAGAAGAGTGGTAAGGGCTAGGCAATGCAGGTTAAGTAACTTGCCCAGGGTCACACAGCAAGGAAGTGTCTGAGGTCAGATATGAACCCAGGACTTCACATCTCTAGGCCTGGCTCTCAATCTACTGAGCTATCCAGCTGCCTCCCAGGACAGTTCTGAGGGACTTATGACAAAAAATGCTCTCCAGTTGGAATCAGAAGTAGATCAAACCATATGATTTTTCACTCTAGTTTATTTGGGTGTTTATTTTGGGGTGTTGGTTTTATATGATTATTCTTACAAAAATGAACAATATGAAAATGTTTTACATGATAATACATGTATAACCCAGATCAAATTACTTGCCAGCTCTGGGAAGGGAGAGAGAAGAAAGAGAAGGAGACAATTTGGATCACATAACTTCAGAAAATTTATAAAGAAACTTATTACTTGTTATTGGTAAAACAAAATATCTTTATAATAAAAAATAAAAAATAAAAATTGTCATTGTCAAGAGCAGGTAGGTGGCTCTGTGGATTGAAAGCCAGGTCTAGAGATGAGAAGCTTTGGGTTGAAATCTGGTCTCAGACATTTCCCCGACCCTGGGCAAGTCACTTAATTCCCATTGCCTAGTTCTTACTACTCTTCTGTCTTGGAATCGATACACAGTATTGATTCTAAAATGGAAGGCTTTTTAAAAAGTGCCTTTGTATGAAGGGAACAAATTCTTAAGGTTCTACTCAGAAGGCTTCCTGGAAAATTGCTAATGAATAATAATGAAGGGGATGGGTTGCACATATATATAGCACTTTAAAGGTTTGCAAAGCACCTCCTATTTCCTTTGATACTTTGAGGGAATTGCTATTGCCATATTCCTTTAATGGATGAGGAAATCGAGGCTGAGAACACTCAAAGTGACTTGCTCCATGTCTGCAGCAGAATTCAAACTCAAATCTTCCTACCACCAAGTCTATCTACATTATCTCTCAATTACTCCTCATAGTCAAAAGAAACCTTTGGGATCAAAGATGGATGGGAATCTATAATCCTTGGAGATTAGCTGAATGTTATATTAAATTACAGTTTAATCTAATCTTCTTCCCAGTATTATTATTCAGTGGCTTTTCACTTCACTGTGTGAACCTTAAAAATTCCCAGACCCTACTTCATAAGGTTGGGTTAAGACCATCCCCCATTGGGACCATTCCCCATTTGGGCAGTGAAGGTACTTGATCAGGAATGTGAGAACTCTACTTAGATCAGGAATGTGAAAAACTCTACTTCACCATACTTAAGCATGCCTTAGGGGAAGATAAAGTTGTAAACTCTTTGCTGAACAATGAAAAGTACTTAAACCCATACTTATAGTGGGACAAAAGTTCTTAAGCTGTGCCTATTTTAGGACTAATACTAAAAGGGTGCTAAGTACCTATAAAGGTCAAGCAACTTGTGAACTTACAAGGAGCAAAGAGGTGAGAACTTACTGGGAGATTCTAGTCTACTCAGGTATGAATTACTCAAAAAATTAGTCTACTCAGGTGTGAACTAAGAATGGGCAGTCCTTTGAAAAACATCTACTGTGATTGGTAGATGTAAGAACTTAGGGGAGGAGACATAGGAGAAAATTCCCTTTATAAGGAGATGAAAATCTGAGAGCAAAAGACAGGCTCTTGACAGTCTCTTGACAACAGTCAGAGGGAGGCTGACTCTGGCTGGAACTTCCTCTGAGGAGACTCTATCCCTCTGAATCCTTGCTTGGACAGATCTTGTGGTGACTGATTAAAAACTGACTGATATCTCTCTCTTAAGACTCAGGTCTAGACCTTTTGGCTAAGGCCCTTCATACTTATTCCTCTCCAAGACCAGGGTCTTGGGAGTTCCTGGAGACCAGGCATGTCTCAAAAGGTCTTGAGGGGTTGGGGAAAAACATGAAACTATAAAAGGCAATACAGGGTCTCAGACTTCAAACTGAGGGGTCTGCAGGCCTTTGGACTATGTGTTTTTTTGCAGACAATAAAATCATATCCCTGCCCAGGAGGGTTTCCCACTTTCTTTTCTTTCAACAGAGGGAGAGGGGTTAGTCAATCTCTAAGATGGCTATGAACAAATACTGCAACATGACTTCAAAAATTTAATGTGATCTTTTTGGGGGGGGGGAGAAGGGAAGCTCTCTAGACCTGTGATTTCATTTATGGGGGCCTCCCCGTGTGGAAAGTCCATTAATATAAACAGGTCATCCAATACCTAGTCTACAGTTAATAGTCTCTGACAGTTGCTTGGGAACATTGAAAGATTCCTTGCCTATGTTCTTATGGGTAGTGTCTGTCAGAAGCAGAACTTCAACCCAGGTCTTATTGATTAAGGCCTCTCACAACAATTTGAAGCAACATCAACTAATTGCTACTGCTAGTGTTTCTAGCACCATGTTAAATAGTAGAGGTAATAATGGGCATCCTTGTTTCATTCTTGATCTTATTGGGAAGGCTTCTAGTTTATCCCCATTGCAGATGCTGTTTATTATTTTTAGGAAAGGCTCTTCTATTCCTATACTTTCTAGTGTTTTCAATAGGAATGGGTGTTGTATTTTATCAAAGGCTTTTTCTGCATCTATTGAGATAATCATGCGATTTTTGTCAGTTTGCTTGTTAATATGGTCAATTATGTGGATGGTTTTCCTAATATTGAACCAACTGGCAACATCAATTAAGAATTCTAGCATTCAGATCAAAAGAAAATGGGAGAATTGGACAAGCTCCAATCCTCAAGGATCCCCCCCCCACCACTTCTAAATATAAGATTCTAAGAAATAATAATTCCACCATACTCTATGCTGCCCAAAACATACCCAAAGCACTGTGCCTCCTTAGGACTAGCATCACATTTTTAATAACATTAAAGAATTAGAACCATATAGACACCTTATAGGTAATACATTAAGAAATGTAATTTAAAAAGCTATGGTAGACCCAGTGGTCAATATTACCTCCCCAAAGAAAAAAATACCAAGAACTCACTGGCAGTTGTACTCAGGACCAAGCAGGTAATAAATTAAATCAAGTAAAGGGATACTAACCAGAGAAACTAGGAGGTTCTGTGGATAAAGTGACAGAACTGCATTAGAATTGCATTCATAGAAGCACCACCAGGACAGTGATGTGTGGAAGCCATGTCAGGGGAGGGAAGCACTTTGTCAACCTTGGATGCTATACTAATGGGAACTGTTATCAATATTATGCTCATTTTTAGGTTAGGAATCTAGGGAGTTGAAACCTCTGGAGAAGAGAAGATGGAAAAAGACACGACAAGCAACCAGGTAGCATGTTGGACAGAGTGCTAGATGTGGAGTCAGGAAGACTCATTTTCATGAGTTCAAATCTGGCCTCAGACACTAAATAGTGGGATATCCCTAGGTAAGTCCCTTAACCCTGCTTGCCTCAGGTTCCTCATCTGTAAAATGGACTGGAGAAGGAAATGGCAAACTACTCCAAGATCTTTTCCAAGAAAAACCCAAATGGGGTCAGACATGACTGAAACAACTCAACAAAAAGGGATATGATCACTGTAACTGAGTATTTGAGGTACTTACTGGCTGGGTGAGTCACTTAACCCTGTTTGTCTCAGGTTCCTTATCTGTAAAATGAGTTGGAAAAGGGCATTGCAAACCACTCCAGAATTTTTGCCAAGGAAAAGCCAAATGGGATCAGGTATGATTGAAACAACTCAACAATAGGGGCATGATCACTGTAATTGAGCATTTGAGATATTTATTAGCTGTGTGATCCCGGGTAAGTCGTTTATTCTTTTTGAGCCTCAGTTTCCTCATTTACAGGATAAATAAACTGGATTCAGTGGCCTGTAAGGTCCATTTTAGATCTAAATATATGAGTTTACAGACTTAAGGATTGCTAGAAGAATAAAATTAACTCTGTGTAGCTCTAGTGAGTGTAAGGGGTCAGCAAATTATAGCCATGGGTCAAATTCATTCAGCAGCCTATTTTATGAGCTAAGAATGTTTTTTTTTTCACACTTTTAATTGGCTCATAGGCTACACAGAAATAGAATTTAGACCTTAGGCTATAATCTGCTGATCCCTGCTCTAACAGACAGAAATGGAATCAATGGTTGCAAATTCCAGGGAATTTATGTTGAGTTTTGCTGCAACATAAAAAAGCAATTCTCTAGTAATTAGAGTTGGTCCAGCCAAAATGCACTCTCTGGAAAACGTGTGAGTGCCCCATCATTAGAAGTGTTCAAGCAGAAGTTGATAATCACCGGAATATTGGAAACAAATTTGGATTAGGGAACTGGAAAGTTCTTTTCCCAGCTCTAATATTATTATAAGTCCATGGATTTCTGGATGGCATGAAATACAGACAAGGTGGCATCTCCATTAAGTGGAAATTCCAATAATAGCCAGTAGCCTAGACATGGATTTCATGCATCATCCAAAAATCAATATTCATCCTCCTTATTCTTACCCCTGCAGCAAAGGTCTGCCTTCCACAAAGCTGGGGAATTAATTCAATACTGAATCAGAGGAAGGGCCATTTCCTAATGAGTCGCCCACACCATATTCTGGGAGGGCTGCCATCATTGACAAATCCCTTCCAGCTGCTTGGGGAACATGGATCTAATTCTTTTAAGAAAACACTTTTTAAAAACATACTAAGTTTATAGCCTTTATACAGACAACCAAAAGATCATAGACACAGAACTGAGAGGACCCACAGAAGCAATTTAAACCAGGTCTTTTTAAACCTGGGGTCTGTGAACTTGTTTTATAAAATTAATATTCTGATAAGTATATTTCAAAATAATTGATTTCTTTTGGAAGCTTATATTTTATTTTATTATTTTTTATTTATTACCCAAATGGTCCTGAGTACACCTGCAATTGAGTTCTTGGTATTTATTTAATTTTAAAACTTTTTTTTTGAGAATAGGTTTCCCCAGATCACCAAAGTGGTGCAGTAAATAGAAAGCTTGGCCTGAAGTCAAGATAACGTTTCTTCCTGAGTTCAAATCCGGCTTAAGATACTTACTAGCTGGGTGACCCTAAACAAGACACTTAACCCTGTTTGCCTTAATTTTCTCATCTGACAAATGAACTTGAGAAGGAAATGGCAAACCACTATGGTATCTTTTCCAGGAAAACCCTAAATGGAGTCATGAAGAATCCTATGGGACATAAAAAGGACTGAACAAGATTGCTAGAAGGGGATCTATGATGAACAAAAATTAAGAACCCTTGATTCATCCAATCCCTTTAATTTACAAAAAAGGTGACTGAGGCCCAGGAAATGAAGTGACTTGGGAAAGGTCACATAAGTGCCTAGAATGTGAATTATGATGATGTAGCCCCTTCTGTAGTCAATGGTCTGACTGGATGAAATGCTATTCCATGAACAATAAATTCTTTTGCTTGGCTAATCAAGTCCCCAAACGAGCTTTTCTCCCCTATATTTTAAAATAGTGAACCCTAAAAAAGTAATCAATGCAAATTAATGGATAGGATTTTGAAATATACCACATGGGGGTGGGGGGCTGTTTTCTTCCCAAACCTTAAATACATATCCTTTCAAAGTCTGTGAGTGGCATGCTATTATAAAGTATCAAGAGACCCAGGGAAAGAAAAAAGTCAGAAACCAATGGCAACCTGAAGACTGAGGAGTGAACTAAACACACCCAGTGCTTTAGCTGCCACAGATCCTGAACACAAGGAATTTGGCCATTACAGACTGTCAGTTCCTTAGCCGTAGGGGCAGGAGACGTAGTGCCAGCACCTTCAGGGACCCCTAATCTAAAAGACCTTCTTTTCTGGAGGTTCTGTTGATTAAGAGAGGTTTTCAACTGCCTGATTGGTTGGTTGGGGGAGCAGGGCTGGAAGGATGAGAGGGAAATCTTGCTTGAGGTCAATGTGGGTGAAGGTGAGGAGGAACAGTTTTCTAAGCTCTGGTAGAAATGGTCACAATCAGAGTCTCTATGATCCTACACTGGGGTAGAGGTGCTTAGCTCAGCCCCAAATGAAACAGATCAGTAGCTTGGATGAGCATGACTCTGGACAAGTCACTCATCCTCTCTTGGCCTCAGTTTCCACATCTATAAAAAAAAATTAGTGTCTCCTGCATAGGGTTGTTGTGAGGCTCAGGGGAGATAACATGTGTAAAACAGTTTGCAAATCTTGAACCTCTATCTAAATATAACTATTGCTCTTAGTGCAATGGGAGCTCAGGGTCAAAGTTGGATTAATGATGTTTTAAGTCCCTCTAAACTTGGAAATAGACCATAGAAAAGGAATATCTGGCCAACGTTTGCTTGCTGGTTTGAAGGCAGAAATCAGGACATAGTGGGAAGTGGTATGGGTTAATCATTAGAGAGTAAGACAAGAATGCAACCTCTCTCCCGCTGATCTCAGCCATGACAGGATGCTCAGGCGTCGGTCTCCGAGTTCCCAAGGTTCGAGGCATTCCATTCAGCAGGAAGCGCTCTGCCTCGCAAGCTGAGACACAGGCAAATCTGGTCACTGGCAAATGCTGGTAAAGCAAGCAACTGAAACAAAGGAAAACCAGCAAGGGTTAGTACACAAAGATATATGTTAATAATAACAATAAAAGCAACAATAAGAGCAGCTAGCAGCTAGCACCTACTATGTGGCAGGCACTGCGCTAGGTACTTTCCAGTTATTACTTCATTAGGGGGCAGCCAGGTGACTCAATGGTCTAGAGACAAGAGATCCTGGGCTAAAATCTGTCCTCTGATACTTCCTAGCTGTGGGACACTGGACAAGTCACTTAACCCCAAATTGCCTGCCCTTAACTGCTAATATCGATTCTAAGACAGAAGGTAAGGGTTGAAAAAATATTATTTCATTTAATCTTCACAGCAACCCTGGAGTGAAGCTGCTATTGCACAGGTCACATAGTAATAATAACAATAACAGCTAGCGTTTATAGAGAACCTGTGATGTGTTTGCTATGTTGCTAAGAACTTGATCATTATTATCTAATTTGGTCCTAACAACAACTCTGGAAGGTAGATGCTATTATTATCATCTCTATTTCACAGTTATGGAAACGGAGGTTAAGCAGTTTGCCCAGGGTCACATAGCTAGTGAGGGTCTGAGGCAAGATTAGAGCTCAGGTTTTCTTGACCCCTAGTCCAGTACCCTATCCATCTCAATCAACTTTAATTGAATTTTTAAAAGGGGAAAAAAAGAAACCCTTACCTTCTGTTTCATAATTGATACAAGTAATACAACCAAGTATTGTTTTCACAGCAGGAATAGGATTAAGTGACTTGCCCAGGGTCACACAGCTAGGAAGTATCTGAGCCCAAATTTAAACCCAGGACCTTCCCATCTCTAGGCATGGCTCTTTGCACTGAGCCACCTACCTGACAAGAGAAGAGAAGAGAAGAGAAGAGAAGAGAAGAGAAGAGAAGAGAAGAGAAGAGAAGAGAAGAGAAGAGAAGAGAAGAGAAGAGAAGAGAAGAGAAGAGAAGAGAAGAGAAGAGAAGAGAAGAGAAGAGAAGAGAAAGGGAGTGGAGTGGAAGGGAGGGGAGGAAAGGGAAGGGAACAGAAGGGAAGGGAACAGAAGGGAAGGAAACAAAGAAATTCTTACCTTTTGTCTTAGAATTGATACTAAGAATTGGTTTAAGGACAGGAATAGAATTAAGTGACTTGCCCAGGGTCACACAGGTAGGAAGTGTCTGAGGTCACATTTGAGCCCACATTCCCATCTCCAGGCATGGCTTTCTAACCACTGAGCCACCTCACTGCCCCCAACAGATGTTTATTTGTGACCTACTGTTTGTCTATTTCAAGCCCAGCCACACTTAAGGCAAGCTCAGGAGGTGCCCAGGAAACATTCATTCCTTTGGGCATGTAACCTGGGCACGCCTTGGCATTTCCACATGCCATGTGGCATAGCACACCAAGTGCTCTGATGGATAATGTTTATCGAGTTCTTGAAGATTCCCGGTTATAAAAGAGATGTTCTAGAGCAACTTGACAGAATGTCAAAGTGCAGCTCGTTTCTGAGGCATCCTCGAGCAGAATCTCTATGTGACAGCTAATGATTGAAGTGAGCTCAAACACTAACTTCTCTCCAATAGGTCCCCAATAGGCACAGGGCTCTGTGACTGGTAACTGCAAGATTGAAGCTTCATAATAGTCACTGGGCAGCAGTACCAGGTAATCCTAATTAAAAGAGAAAAAAAAGTCGAATTATTTTTTTAATCTTCATGACATTTTCATAAAGAAAGAACACAAACAATAATGATATCAGCCAAGGCGGTGAATAGCACCTCCCTGACTTACCTGCTTCTTATCAATATTTGCATTCTCCACCCTGAATCCAGGAGACTAACTGGGGACCAGGTAGTAATTTCATTGGTAAAGGGGGGAGGTATCAAATACCCAGCTCCACATACCACGCTGATGCCTAGTACTCCTGAGTGCCACCTAAACCAGATTAAAATTAAATTGGAGGGGGAGCTAGATGGCTCAGTGAATAGAGAGCCAGATATGGAGGTGGAAGGACCTCGGTTCATTTCTGGCTTCAGATACTTCCTAGCTATAAGACCCTGGGCAAGTCACTTAACTCCAATGCTTTTCTACCTTGGAAGCAATATATCCTAGTGATTCTAAGGTAGACTCCAGTATTTTTTTTTAAGTAATTGATAAATGTTAAGGAAAATTAGTGAAAATACAATGAAAGGTAAATAATGCTCATTTGTGGTTTTCTAAGTCAATATGTGGTCAGGAGGAAGTTTTTGAATGGTTTACTGGCCCTATTTCTATTTTATTTTGATATCACCGGTAGAGGAAACTCTCAAGTAAGGGAACCCTCCCTACCAAGACAAACTGGCTCATTTATAATCTTAAGAATTGCCTAGGAGATTGACAATTAAAATGATTTGCCCAGTACCACACAGGCAATATGTGTCAGAGACAGGACTTAAACTCAGGTCTTCCTAGCTGCTAGTCAGTTCTTATACTCTGTACATAAATAATTACTCACCAAACCTGTTTGCAGACTTGGAGACTGAATTTTCAAGGTGAAGAAATTTTTCTAATTTTAAGGATAACTTTTATTGTCTCTTTAAGTTATGTATAAATTTTAAAATAAGAATCAAAAGAAGATAAATTATCTTTAACCAATGACACTGTAAAAATTATGCAAAGTATCCCAAAAGTCTTGTTTCAGTTTTAAGCTATTAAAGATTAAACTTTTAAAGACAAAGCCTTTTGGAACACTCTGTCTAGGTGTCATAACTATATTAGGAATTGTGGTTTTTCTTTTTCTTTTTACTACTGATCTATATTAACATTCAGGGAACAACAGCATGTTAAATGATGTCTGTAGCCCTGGTGAATCATGTAACTAAAATGGCTTGTATTATGGCTTAAGCAATAAGGAGGATATAAAAATTCCTCTGAGTTTGCCAAATTAATTCCCCAGTGCAAACTTGGCCAGTTTTGCACAAAGAAGCAAGACTCAGTCACTGGCTTTGGTATGAATCAATATGGAAGTATCCGTCTATGTCCCTGTATGATTTTGTTGTTTCCAGTCATGTCTGACTCTTCATGATCCCATTTGTGGTTTTCTTGGCAAAGATACTGGAGTGGTTTGCCATTTCCATCTCCAGCTCACTTCACAGATGAGGAAACTGAGGCAAAAAGGGTTAAGTGACTTACACAGGGTCTAAGTGTCTGAGACCAGATTTAAACTCAGGAAGATGAGTCTTCCCTTCAGGTCCAGCACGTGCCACCTAGTTGCCTACCTATATAATTCCAGGAAATGCAAATGAAACAGCCCACCTGGGAAGTAGTCTTTGCAAGGACTATAGCCTTTTCTTCCCCCTCCCAATGGTCCAATCTGTCACTTGCAACAGCAATCATAGGAAAAGAGAAATAATAATGATGGGAAGGTTTGAAGGAATTGTTGCAGTAGACTCCAAAGTACCAAGATACACTTGAGTGAGTATGGTATTACAGTTGGTATTTTTCAAGAATATAAATACTAAATTTTATTAGTATGAACAAGTTGGAAATTCAGCACAGTTTTAAGAGCATTTAAAAATCTGACAAACTGCATTTAAAGATGTAAGGGGTTTTCCTATTAACAGTCATTCCTGGCTTGTTTTTGGAACTATCTTATGTTCTCAGGCTGCCAACTGTAAAGAGAGACAAGTGATCCTCTTGGAGAGGAAAGGGAGGAACCTACTTTTCTCATATGGACCGGGCGCCTACTACAACCTCTTTGTTTCTAAGCCTTTCCTAGGAAAGCATCAGCTGACCAAGCCCACACATTCACTGCCCTTTCTCCATATATCTGCATATTTACATGTGTTGGTGCATGTGAAAAAATTACTATATCTCTATGTCTATATCACAACTAAGGTCCATGATAAAGATCATAAATTAGAAAATTATTCCTATTGTTGACATTTCTATATTGCTTTTTTCAGTTTCTAATCTACTGACTAAGTATGAGGCTATTAGCACACTAAAATAGTGGGTTGAGTTTTATAAAGGATAAATTGTTTTTGGATTTACTCCCTTTCCCCCAAAGCTAAACAGCCTTTTACTTCTACTTTTAATTTGATGTTAGAGACCCTAAAGCACATTTGTATCAGCAGCAATATAATCAACTATTTTGTGTGAGGAGAATAAAGAGGAAAAAAATATCACTATTGTACCACTATAAGGTATTATCTGTTTAAGGTACGTCCCTTTTCATATGTTAAAAGGGGCAGAAAAAGTATTTTAGGGTAAAAAAAAGATTATATCAATTTATAAAGGATGCTAGATATTGCTACTGTTAAAAAAACTTTGATGGCTTAAAAGAGCATCGATAGTGAATCTAGGTGTCTATACATATATATAAATATAGAGAGAGAAAGGGGCAGTTTGGTGTCTCAGTGGATTCAGAACCAGGCCTAGAGATAGGAGGTCCTCGGTTCAAATCTGGCCTCAGACACTTCCTAGCTATGCGACTCTGGGTTAGTCACTTAAGCCCCATTGCCTAGCCTTTGCTGCTCTTCTGACTTGGAGCCAATACATAGTATTGAATCTAAGATGGGAGATAAGGGGTTTTATTAAAAATATATATGTATGCATATATATATATATGTGTGTATGTATAGATACACATTCATGTATATCTATCTATTCATACATATATATTTACATATATATTAGCTAATACTTTGTAAAGCACTTTACATATATTATCTGTAAGAACTTTGATTCAATAAAACTGCTATAACATGTTTATGAAGAAACATAATTATCAGATGTGAACTGAGTAGATTGGGACAGAAAATCAACTGTGGTATAAATATAAAGGCATATCACCTTGTAAAGGATGAAGGGTGATGCCTCTTTGTATGCCAATAGTTTGACAATTTCAAGGGATAACAAACTATAAAAAACTGGGAGAATGTGAGCACAAAGAAATCTAGGTTCAAAGACATGTAATGAGATAGTGCACTAAAGTTGTAGACTTAATGGTTCCTTGCATGATTTGCAATAACTGTTTTGAGATTTAAGAGGATAAAATTTTTGAAAAGAGAAATTACAAAGACTAAAGGATAATTTTTAAAGGAATGTTGATTGGATTTTTGGTGAGTTGTTGCCTTCTAAATGACAGGTGAGTCATCTGAGTGTCAAGAATTCTGAAAGGTTTAGGAGGTAAGAGCTGAGGCTGAAAATTTTTCAGTTTCCCCCTCTGTTTCATTGAAAGGAAAAAGGTATAAATGGAAAAGTCATGTTAGACACTGCAGCATCATAGTGAATGAAAATGTTCTGGACTTATTTGCCCAGCTCAGAGTCAACATATTCTGTTTGATACAATTGAATGAAAAACATGGTACCATGATTAAGTAGACCTCAGACACTGGCTGATCTCCTGAGTGTAGGAATGCTCAGCTGCAGGGGGCTAAATCAATCAGATGCATGTCTATTCTAAGCTCACTATTAAAACAGAGAGCCCCTGGGAAGAAGTGATCACTGAATTTTCTAAGGAGGGGCAAACTGGTCTGGAACACTTCCAACTAATGATTATAGAGCCTCTGCCTGGAGACCTCCAAAAAGGGGGGGGGGGGAATCTACCATCACCAGTCAGGGTATTTTATTTTCTATATGGAGCTATTGTTATGAAAGTTTTTTTGATATCCAGCCTAAATTTGCCTCTGTAACTTTAACCAGTTGCTTCTGGTTCTGCCTTCTGGAGCCAAACTAAAATCCCTAGCTTTTTTGGTTGTTTTAAATTCTTATCTTCCATCTTAGACTCAATACTGTGTATTGGTTTCAAGGCAGAAGAGTGTTAAGGGCTGGGCAATGAAAGTTAAGTGACTTGCCCAGAGTCACACAGCTGGGAAGTGTCTAAGGCTAGATTTGAACCCAGGATCACTTGTCTCTAAGCCTAGTTCTCAATCCTCTAAGCAACCTACCTGCCCAGAACCTCAGTTTTTCTTCCACATAAAAGTTTTCAAATACTTAAAAACTAGTATAATGACTTGCAGGGGGTAGGGTAAGCTAGAGGAGTAGAGAAGCACTCAGCTAAGCTCTCTCAACATTTCCAACCAAACAATAAACATTTATGAGGCACATGGTATATAAAGATCTCTGTGGTAGGCAAGGCACCAGAAAGGAATATAAAGTTTAGGAGCTTTGGGAATATCAGTGAAGAATTCTTTTCCTAAGACAATCCAGTTCAGCAACAAAATATTGTCCAAGTTTTAAATGATGAAAGAAGTTACTCATTGAACGCCTCCTTACTTCACCACATTCTAGAGGCTATCCCAGCTCTGGAGGATACTACCAAGCTATAAAAGCTTTAAACATGGGTCTCATGATGGACCATATAGGCTCATAGCCAGGTGAGTTGTAGCCACATTCTGGGCCACAACAACTAACCCAGACCATCCACAGGAGGGTCAACGGAAAGAGTATTCACTCAGACAAAATTATAGATCCTTGGATTGTGGGATACTTGAAGTAAGTCAGTTTATCATGACAAAAGAGTTTTACTGAACCTCAGGTACTTACTTGCCCTTTAGCCTCATCATACTTAATTCCTGGAGTGAAAATATAACACTAACCTGTACCCCTCTTTCAATACCCCAAAACAACCTTTGGATTTTAAAGGGAAAGAAGTTAAATCTTAAGACTGAAGTGACAAGGTGCTTGTTCTCCTCCCTTGCTGAATAAGAGTGGAGACAAGCTCTTTATCTGTAAACAAGCCTTTTAAGAAAGTGTAGCGGAGAAAACTGGATGTGAGCACTGTGCTACCATTCTAAATGTCCTAGAACCTGCCTCTTGTCCAGAGTGAGGTCAGGGTGCTCCAGGCAGAGGCTTGGCAAAGGGAGAACACAAAGAGCATCGACTGTAGTACTGGAAAGTAGTAGGGTCTCTTTCCTTGGAGTCTTAGGCTGAGTAGGTATGTGGTCATAGGAGTGGAGAGAAGTGGCTAAGGGAGCTGCTGGCCATGTGGTGGTGCCTTCTCTTTCTTTTACCTGCTTTTTATTATTTAATAAATTATTTTAAATTAAGATAACATTCTCCATGGAAAGGAAGAAAGTGATTCATAATGGAAAATCCTAAGCACATTTTTAAGTGAAAGGATATATTTTTGATTAGTTGAACTCATGCACTATGTGATATAATTACTTGGGATTTTCCATTTATTTGTTTTGTTTTAGCTAGTAGCAGAGAGATTCTGCAATTGATAAATGGTACCTCAGCAAAACTGGGGAATCTCCTGGGAGAATGATCTTTAGAAAAGAAAATCATCAATTTCCATATTTGATCTATCAGGAAAACCTTTGCTACTTTGGTTATTCTCTCATGTGGCACTTGCTTTTCAAAAATATCATACCCAAATCTCTTTATTCAGAACCACTGTCTTACCAAAAGGATGCCCTCAGCCTTTATATTAACAATCCACATTCCTGGAGTGAGGGAAAATGGATCTGCAAAACCATTCCCTGGAATAGTGACAAAAGATGGCTCTTTGCTAGGCAGGAAGACAATCTCTTTACTTTGAACAGCACCTGTCAGGGGAAAAATATTGTTCATTCCTGCATTATGCCAAATTCCCCAGAGACAGTCAACACTTTCATTGAGTGAATGAATACGAAGATATTTTTAAAGCTGTCAAGGTTACCATTTCAAGTACTGGGTGCATGCTTGAGAAAGTTAGGTGGGTTAGTTGACATGAAACAGAGATATACTGTTCTCTGAGTCATCGAGGTGACCCATTGCATAGAGCTTGGAGTCAGAAAGACCTAAATTCTAATCTGGCCTCAGAAACTTACTAGCTGTGTAAGCCTGGGTAGGTCATTTAACCTCTCTTAGTGTCAGCTTCCTCAATTGTAAAATGACATCCTCCTTCCAGGGCTTTTTGTGAGGATCTAATAAGTTTATATTTGTAAAATGCTTAGCACGATGCTTGGCATATATTAGGTGCTAAATAAATGCTTGTTTCTTTCCTTTCTTTCTTTCCATGTGATGTGTGCTGGCCTTTACCTGGAAGAACATTGGACTAGAAGACAGAAGAAAGAAGTCCTAAGAGTTGCCTATTTAAATGGGGGGGGGGGGGGTATTTTGCAGCTTCCTTCCCAGGAGGCTTTCATAGAAAATACATGACTAGAACACCAACAAAAGAAAGAGAGGAATAGTGCAGTATGTTCAAAGCACAGTGACGGTGAAGAAAAATGTGTTACTAAAACTCTACAATATATCAAACTAAAAAAAAATACTCAAGAACAAAAATCAAGTGGAAAGCTGAGAATTATATATATATATATTTATATTTATATATATAATTTTACTCATTATTTGTTTTACTATGGTCTTCATTTCAAAAGATGAGTTCAATCCATTATAGCTCTTTCAAAACACCCAAAACTAAATTTGTCAGTTGCTTTTGACTTGATTCTCTCCCCAAGGGAAACATTTTTCACTCTTTTCTAAATACATCTCAGCTGTGCGATATTTATTAAGTAAAACAGTATTTTTGAAATTAGATACAAGTTTCAACTAAGCCCATATTATTAAGCTTGAGGCTAACTCTGTAATAATTTTATCACTCAACCTAGCTTCATCTAGGCCTGGCACAATCTAAAAGAAAATTGCCAAGGGAATGGGTCCATTCTTGCCCCCACACCACCCAACCCCCAGGCTCCCTTCAATACAGAAGGAATCCTGTGGGTCTTTGAGCAAAACCAGAGCTCTCCCTACATCTTCCTTGAAGCTAGTTGGAAACTCCCTGGTTTGAAAGAGTATATCCAATCAATATCCTTTACACTTACCCTATCCCCATTTTTCTCTTTCTTTCCCTTCTCTGCCTGCCCACCCAATACCACCTGGATCCCAGTGAAGTCTTCTGGCCCCAAAGCCAGAGGAGAGAGCTATCTGCCCTGCTTATAATCAAATAGTATTAAATTTTGATGATTTCTAAAAAAACAAATCATAATTAATAATCATGAATAAACAAGAATAAATCTGAACACGATTTTTAAAGAAAGAAGAAAGAGACATTTGGAGAACTGATTTTAAGGCAATAGATATAACAATATTTTTAAATGCCTCTAAAATGGGGGGGAGAAGGAAGCATTTCCCTGATTCATCAATCAGCAAGCATTTAATAAGTAGTTACTATGTACCAAACATTGTACTAAGGTGATAGAGATACAAAGATGAAAGGGTCCTGCCCTCAAGAAGCTTATGCTCTAATTAGAGGAAATTATGTATACAGATGTAAGTAGATACAGTATAAAGAAATCAAGATGCTTTTGGGAAGAAGACACTAACTACTGGCAAGTTCAGGAAAGGCTTACATTTACCTACCTGCCTTAGACTGAGGACGATAAATAGTTATATGACCAAACACTGTTTCAATTCCAGGGTTAATATATCTCAGAATAGCACGAAATAAGTATTGCCTTGTTTTCTCCACATTCAATGTTACTCTCACTTCATTCTGTAAAATGGAAGTTAATAAATAGACAAGAACAGCCATAAAGTACAGAGCAGACAATAGGTTAGGAGCCCCATTAGTCAAATACTGATTTTGTGTAACAAGTTACACACACACACACACACACACACACACACACACACACACACACACTCAACATGTACACCCTCAAAAAGCAAGCAAGTTAGCAGTCTAATGGAAAGCAGTACTCAAGTGTGGAAGGTGAAGACAGATGACGACAAACCTAATAACAGATTAAAGTCACTTACAATTAGAATCAGAGCCAGCAACTGAGATCCACCCTTTTGATCTTTTTGTGACCAGGCTGACATAGCGGAGCACTAGATGACCTAGCTTAAAGGAAGCCACAGTGACAGGGACAACCACCTCTGGCTGAGAAAGAGAAAAAGAAGGAAAATAAAGAGAGGAAGGCACATTACTACCACCTCCAGGGAGATGGCATTAAGGTAAAGTGTGGATGAACACAGAGGATAGGTGAATGCTTCAGCAGTCAAAATGTAAATGTTTTGGGGCTTCAAAATCAACACCTATGATTTTGTTGGATGTTGGTGATCCCTCCACCAATGCTGAAAGAAATACCTTCAGAATACTGTAAACAGTTTCATGAGCTGCTGTGGCAATAATAATAATAATAATAATAATTCACCACCTAGAGACCAACATTCTAACGATGGATGCCTCTGAACTTAGAAAGGTTGGTATTTGGACAGCAGACTCAGTCTTATCAGTGGGTATATTACAACCCTTTCCCAATTGACAAGCCCTTTCGGACCCTTTTGGCATAGTTTTGAGAACCCAGGGTCACTGCTCTTTTATTATGAGGTATCTGAGTAGGACTCTCAATCACTTGCTTGTATAAATAGAATTATCTTTCTCTTCCATCAGGGTACCTGTGGCTACCAACCACACCCAATGAGAAATGCAGTACTTTAATTTGGGTGCTGCAGGTGCTTAAACAATGAACCCTTTAAGTTTATAGAGAGCAACACCATGCTTTTTCATCTGCAAGGAACAGGCTATTCAAGTTATAGAACTTGAAACCCCAAGTCCTAGCATGCCACAGGAAAGATATATCAACACCAGTGGTTCCATAGGGCCACTGGGGAAATGAGGATAATTTTTTGGGTGGCCTTGAGAATAAAGGATGCTTTTGAATAAGATCATTGATAATGGATGAAGAGGTAATACCACACACACACACACACACACACACACACACACACACACACACACAAATGTATGTATACATTCTGTAAATTCAGTAACTTCTTGCAAATCTGATGGACTAGTCAGATTCATGATGGACTAGTCATTCATTCATAGCTTTATTTTTTTGTTTGTTAAAAACCCTTGCCTTCTGGCTTAGAACCAATATTAAATATTGATTCCAAGACAGAAAAGTGATAAGGGCTAGGCAATTAAGATTAAGTGACTTGTCCAGGGTCACATATATCTAGGAAATGTCTGATGTCAAAGTGCTAGCTTTAAATGAGGTAAATTTAAAAAGCAGCAGCACCTCTTAGACTGAATATTGTGAACAGGATAGTTATTTGATGTTCTGTCCTCCAAAATGCACTCCCTGAAATCCCATCATTAGAAAATGAATCCCTTGGTTAAAAAGCAATTAAAAATATAAATAGGCCTGACCAGCTAGAAATTATAAAGTCTGTTTGCAATGCATTTTTCATGTAGTACATCATTCAACCTTCAATAACAACCCTGTGAGATAGGTACAATTATTGTCCATATTGTACAAATGAGGAACTGAGGCAAATGGGGTTAAATGACTTGCCCTGTGTCACCCAGCAAGTGCATGTCTGAGGCTACATTTGAATTTGGGTCTTCCTGACTCCAGGTCTGGTACTCTACCTAGATGTCCCACCTAGATGTCCCAGGAGTTGGAAGGACTTGAATTCAAATTTGGATTCTAGTATTTATAAGCTGTAGGACCTGAGCAGGTCATTTGTGTTTATCTGGTTCAGTATCCTATAAAATGAGGATAATAATGGCACCCATTTCCCCAGGCTGTTGGGAGGATCAAATGAAAATATTTTTCGAAGTGCTTTTCAGACCTTGAAAAAATTATAAATACAAGCTATGATAATGATGAAGATGATAGTGTTTTAGTCTGAGGTTGCTGGTCTAATCTATCAATCTTTTTGTAAATATCAATGTCCAGTGTCCTGTACTTAAATCTTTTTACTTCATTCTTATAGAAAGTCTTACCAGTTTATAGAAGGGAGGCTTCATAAGGCTACTGAAAAATAAGGTAATTATCAGACTAAGAGGATCCCCATTGATTAAGTCAATTAATTGAGTACCCTTTTGATTAAGTAGAAAAGAGAATCCTTAGACGGAGTGCTTCAGTAGGAATTGAATGGTTGCAGGACAAAGAATCTCCAGAGTGACCTTAAAATTAAGTTATTGTTATTCTGTTTAATGAAATTAAGTTACTATTATTCTGTTTAATTAATCAAATACTACTTCAATTGAGTCTTTTTCCTTGAATCTTATATATTGTAAACAGAAAAAGGCTTGAACAGAGAAGTTTTCAACGGCAGGATTAGTTTCTATCTCTATCTCTCTTAGCAGAAATATGCCTAAGACAGAATATTTTGAATTTTAACTTAATTATTTTAATTTCACTTGATTTATTTTTAATTTTTTCTTCCACAGTATTTATCTCATGAGCTTGATGCAGTCAAAACAATATCACCCACAAATATGGCACATTTGAAACACAGTTTTTTGTTGTTGGGTTTTTTGAGTTGTTGTTTTCTTTTTGCCTTTTCTTGATGTTGGTACAACACAAGATCAATGAATAAAGTTATCTTTGTGATTTTCTAAAAGGCTGCATTTCTCTTGTATTATTCTCCATCATTCCCCCTAAACTGGGTACCTTAATTTCTTCTCTCCCTCTTTTCAACTTCCTTAGCATTTTGTCTTCCTGGTTAGAATATAAACTTCTTGAGGGAAAAGGTTATCTTCCTTTTTGCTTGTATTTGTATTCTAAGTGCTATTAAATATGTATATTGCATTCCCAATAGCACTTAATAAATGTTTGTTGACTGAATGACTATTTTTTAAGGAATCATTAATGAAAACTTCACATATGAATGAAAGACACCACATTAGAGTAAATTCATAAAAACCGGCTTAGAAAATAGAAAAAAAATATATATATATATAAATTAAGAGTGAGATTGTAAATACAAACTATGGAGAAGACATCAGAAAAAGAAAGTGAGGAAGAAATCTGAAGATAGTGCTAATTATGTAGGAGATCCTCAGCAAAATGTTGAATGATTAAGGATGTAAATCAAATAAGTGAGGTCAGAGTTAGAAAAAAAAAGATGGAGAAAAATGAGAAGAAGGTTGTGAATTGGGAGGAACTTCAGTGTTGACAGCAGCTGAAAACCAGGTAATGCTAAGAGTCTGAGTTAGTGATTTCTAACAGTTGTTTGAAATGAAATGGCATATCAAATGGCAAAGAGATTATGGGAATTATTGAGGCTCTTATAAGTATAAGCATCATTATCATTATCAATGCAATCTCTTTGCTGGAGAAGAAAATCAATTAAAATATAAATAGGGATATGAAATCATAAAAGAATCATAGATTGTTAGAGATAAAAATAGAAATTACATTTTTTACATTAAAAAATATCTCCCACTTGAGTTCAGCAAGAGCAACAACCATCACCACCACTAAACACACACACACACACAAACATATAAACACACACACACACACACACACACACACACACTGACACCAAAACAATGTTATTCCTTCCTTTTCATTAGAAAAAGGGAAGAAGGAATTATCCAGGCTAGGCAGAAGGTAAACCATCCAGTAGTTTTCAATACCAATATTCCCAAACTGAGCACACAACAATGGCAAAAATAGACAGAGGGCCAAACCAATTTTTTTTTCATTTCTGGTTAAAATAAAATCAAAAACACAATATGGGTAAGAAACAGAGAAAAAAGACCTTTTTTTCTAACATTACATTTTCTTAGCTAGTGGGTATCATAAAGTATGAAGTTTTGAGAATGAGAAAAATGGAAGAACAGAACAGAAAAAAGGAAATGAAACAATTAAGGAGAATGAAATATTGTAACAGGGATCATTTAACTTTACTCCTAATACTCATGATAACTAATAATTTCCATTCCCCAGAATCTTCAACAAAATAAGCAAGTCAGAAAAGAACATTTCTGAAGAAGGGGGGAAATGTAATCTTTAATGTTTAAATAGGGTGCTCATGAATATAGAGTGATAAGTAAATTGGTATTTCCTCTAAATGGCCCTTTTTTCCTATTTTTGGGGGGGCTACAATTTGATTCATATTCCAGTAATGACATTTTGTTGTTGTTGTTTTAATCTCTTGCTTCGCAAAAAGACCAAAGAAAAAATGTCCTGGACCCATTCTCTTCTAACTTTCCTGGTGACCAATAAAATCCAGATGTATTTTGACATCATCAAATACATAATTGTTGTCAATTATAACACAAGTTAAATATTCTCTCCTCTTTTGAAATGGAAGACAATAATGTAGTCTCCCCTTTATCAAGTTACTGTAAAAATGGAGATTTAAACCCCAGACTTTAATTCCCAGAAGTCCTTGGTAGTTCCCAGAATTCCTTAAAATATCACCTGAGTCCTCACCTGGGCCGAGAACACAATTTGTATTTAAACTGACTCTCCACCTACTTCAGGTCTCTCTGCTTCCACTTCTAGGCACATGAAAGCAAGATGTGAGTGGCTGTGAATGGGTTCGGTGCCTAGGCACATGCTTTCTTAATTTGTATTTTCTTTATTTCTTAATTCTAATAATCTTTAATAAACCTCATAAAATATAATACTTTTAGTAGAAAAACTAATTTAAATTTTTACACTACTTATTATCAATGAATATACCTGTACTGAGGTCATCTGTGCATAGCCTCTCCAACTGAAATCTGGAAATTCCATAGGATCAAAGCCAAATCGAACACCTCTTCCATTAGGTGTTGTGCCATCTTCAATTTCAAACTTCATGTGATGTAAATCAGGGAAATAATAATTGATTTCTGGCCTTTGAAAAATTAAAAATAGAAATAGATGCAGGTGAATTAGGTTCTTAAAAAGGTTGGATATCCTGTTCCATCAGTTATAGCACAGCTGTCACATTCCCACCCCCTGTTCTTTTATCCCAATAGCAACTATGAAGAAACTTTGCATGGAACTATATACAGTTCCATCAAAGGGAATAAGGGAAATAATTCTCTTCACCTTTTTTACCTTCTTTATCTATGAATGTTTTTTTTTTTTTACGTGAACATATAATACAAGTTTTGGAGTATTTTGCTTCAGGCATTGTAAACCTTAAAAAATTCCCAGACCGTACTTCATAAGGTTGGGTTAAGACCATTCCCCATTGGGACCATTCCCCATTGGGACCATTCCCCACTTTAAACAATGAAGGAACTTAGATCAGGAATGTGAGAACTCTACTTAGATCAGAAATGTGAAGACCTCTACTTCACCCGTACTTAAGCCTGCTTTAAGGGAAAAAACTCTTTGCTGAACAATGAAAAGTACTTAACCCATACTTAAGCCATGCCTATTTTAGGACTAATACTAAAAGGGTGCTAAGTACCTATAAAGGTCAGGCAACTTATGAACTTACAAGGAGCAAAGAGGTGAAAACTTAATCAGAGATTCTAGTCTACTCAGGTGTGAATTACTCAAAAGATTAGTCTACTCAGGTGTGAACTAAGAATGGTCTGTCCTTTGAAAAACGTCTACTGTGATTGGTAGATGGGAGAACTTAGGGGAGGTGACATAGGAAAAAATTCCCTATATAAGGAGTATATAAGAAAAAAGAGTCTCTTGAATACAGTCTTTAAGGAGGCTGTTGGGAGAGAGCTCTGGACATAGGCTCTTGGGACAGTCTCTTGAGGACAGTCAGAAGAATCTCTATCTGGAGAAGGATAGCACTAGAATTCTTGCTTGGACAGATCTTGTGGTAAGTGATTAAGACCTGACTGATCTCTCTCTCTTAAGACTCAGGTCTAGGCCATGTTGGCTTAAGGCCCTTCATACTTATTCCTTTCTTACTCTTTCTCTCTTTCTTAATTCCTCATTGTATTAATTAAAATCTCTATAAAACCCAGTTGACTTGGGTATATTTCATAATTGGGAATATTTCCCTCGTGACCACCTTATATATTTATTTAAAAACAAGACACTGTCTTGAAACATATTTTCTGCGGTCACAATTTACACATCCACTCTTTTATCTACTACAATTTAAGTCTTCCACTATTTTAACTGCCACAGTTTATGACCTCAAACTATTTTAATCACCAAAGTTTATGGCCTTGACTATTTTAATTATTACAGCATCCAATAGACCAATAATAAATCATGCACTCCTCTACACACTAGTAGATGGTTTCCTAAATTTCTGGGCCCTCCTGCTCCAAAGATATCACTTGATGGCCAACCTTCTGATGCTGTCTCTCTAAACTTAGCTAGCCTGGTTCTGAGACTTATGGACATTCACTCTATCAATATTCTAATTCTATTCAGCTTGCTTAGAACCTACTGGAGAGACTTAACTCTGTTGGCATACCCTCCAAGGACCATAGTCACCTCTATGCTCTAACATGGTATCAGAATTAGTCTTCCATGGAAGTCTGAGGAACTGAACCAAGTAAATTACTTTGCATGAGCTACAAGAATAACATTTCTTTAATATATCCTAAGTGGTTATCAAAAACAAAGTAATTTGATATCCGCTTATTTTCCATTAAAGATATGACCTGTTGGATCAATAAATTAGAAAACAATTATATTTTCTTGTCATTTTCCTCAATGACATTTACATTGAAAATGGTTTTATCCATTTTTTAGTTTAAACGTAACTATACCGATTGTGCCAAATGTCAGTTTCAAAGGAGGGTGAAGTGAGCCATATTTTAAAATCCTATTTTATGTAATATTGTTTAAAACAAAAATTAAATGTAATGCTATGAAATTGACATGGGCTGAAAAAAAGTATGTACAACATTTGTGTTCTCTTATTCCAAAGATTGCTTTGGTATGCTATGTGTTTTGCCAACGTTTAAGTGGGAAAAGAAGCAATCTTTTCACAGCTCTGTGTGTGTGTGTGTGTGTGTGTGTGTGTGTGTGTGTGTGTGCTTAAGCTTAGTGGAATTATTCTGGCTCACATGCCATTAATGCAGTCAACTGAGCAGCAGGGATTTCCAATTAGAAATGCCTTATTTAAAAAAAAAAAAAACCTGTCAGACAATTCTTTTCTTTTTCCTTTTTTTTATTTCAAAATTAAAATATTTTCCTAAAGAGATAATATCACAGTCAAGGACTTGATTACAGTGCAGTGGTACTCCATGCCAGTGGTAATTTATACCCTTTTGCCAGATCTAAACCAATTTTTTACTAATAAATAACATTGAGAGGTAACCAAGGATGGTAATCCACACATCTGAAATTTTTGTAACTTTTAACTAATGCCACAGCGATTTTATGGCACACAGGTAACTATGCATTATGTTATAATATATGTACAACCTATATCATATTACCTGCCTTCTTGGTGAGGGCAGAGAGGTAAGGATAGAGAGGGGAAAATTATTTCTGCATACAACTGAAAAAGTTTAAAAAAATATTTAAAATTTTCAAAATAAAACTGTAGGGAGTTTCTTAAAAGAAAAAAAGAAAAAAGAAGGGACGCAATTTAACAAATGTTCTGCATATTGTAGAATTTTGGAATGTGAAGAATAATGATAACTGATAGCATTTATACAGCTTTGCAAAGAACTTTACAAATATAAACCCATTTTAAACTCACTACAGTTTTAAGAGGTAGTTGCTGTAATTATCCCCATTTTACAGAAGAGGAACCTGAAGCTGGCAGGGTGACTTGTCTAAGCACAGACCGTACCTAAATGCCTGAAGCCAAATTTGAACTCAAGTCTTCTCAACTTGAGGTCTAGCACTCTATCTACTGAGTCATCTAAACTATCTCTAATACTTTTATAACTACTATTAGATAGTAAGCTCCTTGAAGGCAGGAGTCATCTTTTGCCTTTTTTTGGTATTCCCAGGGCTTAGCACAGTGCCTGGCACATTTTGTTCTTGGTCAGTTGTCCAGTTGTGTCCGAATCTTTATGACATTATGGACCATACTAGCTATAGGGTTTTCTTGACAAAGATACTGGATTCGTTTGCCATTTCCTTCCCAAGTAGATTAAGGCAAAGAGAGGTTAAGTAGCTTGGCCAGGATCACATAGCTACTAAGTATCTTGAGGCCAAATTTGAATTTAGGTCTTCCCAATTGCTGGTGTGGCATTCTATCCACTGAGCAAGCTAGCTGCTTCCTAGGCAAACAGAGATTAAATGACTTGTCCAGGATCACACAGCTAGTGTCTGAGACTGAATTCAAATCAAGATCTTCCTGACTCCAAGTCCAGCATTCTATCTACTGAGCAAGCTAGTTGCCTCTCCTGGCACATAAAAGTCACTTAATAAAAGGTTTTTGATTGGACTGATTAATTAATGCTATAGATATTTTAAAGAAGGTATGTGACATCATTCCTCTATCCTCCACTATTGAAGAAATATCCATTTGAACTCTTAAAGGTGGAAGAGATCATTGCTATGGATATTTTCAAAATGTCTACATCCACCAGGAAAAGGGGATGACAAGATGGTCAATGCTCCAAGATTGTTGAAACCCAATTATTGCCATTCGTCCTTTGAATCCACTTCTACATAGACTATTAGAGCCATAGGAGATCGTATGGTTTAGCCCTCCTCTTTTTATAGATAAGCAAACTGGGGCCCAGGAGGTGAAGTCACTTGTCTAAGGTCACCAGGTCAGCTAGATAATTGGCAGAGCTGAAACTCAAGCATCAGGACCTTTGGTCCCTTCCCCATGGGTCTCCTCATTCCTTCACTCTACAAAGCACCTTCAGAAGCATCCTTCACAGGCTGGGCTGATGAAGCAGTGAGTGAGTAGTCTGTGGGAAATCTAAGTGTACAAGGTTGGCCCCATGGTGCCACATAGTTCATCTCTACTTCTAAATCTCCTTAAACTAAAATTATGAGGTCAATATTTTATGGGCAGAGATTATAGTACCAAGGAAATAAAAACAGCTCTGGAGTGGAGAAAATCTGAATTGGAGGCTTACCTCTAGAAACTTAATGTGAAACCTTGGGCAAGTCATTTAAACACACTGGACCTCAGATTCCTCGTGTATAAAATGTTCTTTTCTGCTCTAAATCCTGTTTCCATGATCATTTGGTCATTTCTAGCCTCCAATTGCTTCCTAATGAGTTGGTCTGGATCAACTGGAAGGAAATGTGTTTGCAGTGCAGGAGTCCCAAAGTTTCTAAGCCCATCTTCAAATGCCAATTTGCAAAATAACCTCAGAGCAACTTCTCACTTTGCCTCAATTCTAGACCAGAAAGAACATGTGTTTGAATCTTGAAGGCCTGGGTTCAAGTCCCAGATCTGCTACTTTCCTATCCACATGATCTTAGACAAGTCACTTCACCTCATCAATCTTGATCTCAGTTTTCCTCATTTGAAAAGCAAAGTGGCTAAACTAGATTATTCCTAATGACCTCCTAGCTGCTACAATACTGTGAGCATTAACAGAAATCATGAAACAAGCCTTAGAGTGAGACTCACTGTTGGCATGACTTGCCCATGATATGTTCCCTGCATTGGCAGGCTCCAGAAAGGTCATCGCACACAGAGCTGATGGATCCCCCAACGTCACAGTGGCACCCTGAAAATTAATAAATGATATTTATTTTGAAACCATTTTTAAAGGGTTCCTGGTCATTTGTTACGCCATTCTCAAATACAGATGTCCCTGGCTCCCTTCTATATCAATCTCCTGAGAAGTAGAAACAAATGAATGATCATGTTAATTATAACCAGATGTTCCATAAAGTAAGACACAGCTTCTTTCTTCCCAAATATTGGTCATTCAGCTGGCATTTTTAAGCAGTGCAGGCAGACTGATTATGTTCCATGGAAAGTTGGGCTTGCAATTTGGCTTCCTATACAAATAAAAGGGCAACTAAGTGTGAGAATCTTGATTGGTCTTGGAGTCAAGAAAATTCCACATCCTGAGTTCAAATCCAGCCTCAGACATTTACTAGCTGAGAGATCCCTGGGCAAGTCACTTAACTCTATTTGCCTCAGTTGCTTATCTGCAAAAGGGGGATAATAATACCATCTAGTCCCAGAGTTGTTGTGAAGCTAAAATGAAATAATAATTATAAAGTGCTTGGAATAGCTCCTGGCATAAAATATTATATAAATGCTAGCTATTATTATTATACATATTTAAATATACATATATACATACATATATGAATTTTTATATATAATTAGGTGGTGCAACACATAGAGTTCCAGGACCAATGTCAGGATGTCTCATCTTCCTGAATTCAAATCTAGCCTCTGACATTTATTAGCTACATGCCCCTGGGCTAGTCACTAAACCATGGTTGCCTCAGTTTCCTCATCTATAAAATAAGCTGGAGAAGGAAATGGCAAACCACTCCAGGATCTTTGCTAAGAAAACCTCAAATGAGGTCATGAAAGAGTCAGAAATGACTAAACAATAATAACTATGTGCCATTTTTCTGATTTTACAACTTTATGGTACTCAATTTTCTAATAAAACTATTTTCTTTTGCTCACAAGTATAATTTATTATGATTTCTGTCTCTCTCCCCCCAATTTGTACTTTTTTGTTGTTCATGTCTTTCTAGGCTATCCTGTCTTTAACACTTTCATGCAACCATTAAGTCAACTCAGCCAATATTTACTGAACGGCCATCACACCCAAGGTGCTGTTCTAGGTACTCCTAAAGAATGTCTCAATTACCATTCCTGGCTCAGCACATCACAGACAAAGCATGAGCTAGGAATGAAAAGTGACTGTTTCTTTTAAATCCTGTTAGAAAGATAGAGACAGAAACAGAGACACAGAAAGAGCAGAGAGAAGAGCAGGATTGTAGAGCAGACATCAGTAATTCTTTTACGCAAACTCAAAACAAGTCAGCAAGGTGACTTTGCTAGCAAAAACAACAACAACAACAACAACAACAACTCACATCATATAGGCTGCAGTAAAGAGAGCCACAGAGTCCTCAGCAAAGGAGATGATGATCATGTTATAATCGGTCCTGGGGTTACATATTCTCTTCTTGTGCCATATTTTATAATGATAAATTTAATAAGAATAAAAACAGCATTTCTCTAGTATTTTAAGACTTGCAGAGTGCTTTACAACTCACATCATTTCATCCCCCAACAACTCTGAGAGATAAATGGTATTATTATCCCCACAGTATAGATGACAAAACGGAGGCTGACCGAGGCTATAACTTTCCTGGGATTATAGAGCTAATAAAGAATCTGAGAAAGGATTTGAATTCAGTTCTTTCTGACTCCAGGTTTAGAAGCCTAACTAACCACTGTACTACCCCTACTTACTCAAGAAAGAACACTGACAAAATGGAAAGAGTTCAAAGAAGGGTAACCAGGATGGTAAAGACCTCAAAACCATGCCATGTGAGAATCAGTTGGATATCTTGAGCCTAGAGAAAATGTGGCTTTTAGGGAGGTGGGCTATGTGTGCTTTGATTTATTCCTTCAAGTATCTAAAGGACTATCAAATGGAAGAGGCTTAGACTCATTCTGCTTGGCCCCAAAGAGGTAAACTGAGTGTGTAGTTGTAACCAGGCAAAGTTAAACTTGATGGAAGGAAAACATTCCCAGAATTACCACTGGAACAAACTGTTCTCACTTAACCCTAATACATGAGGAAGTCTTCACTTGCTTAGGGTAGACATCCAACTCACCAAAGTATTTAAAGCCTATCAATCACCCACAACCTGATTGAGCCAACTACCATGATGGTTTACTGGGGTATGGCCACTGACCGAGCTATTGTTTCTTGGAGCCATAAGGCTTAGCAAGCCCTCACCCCAAAGGCACTAGTCTTCCCTGAACACCTGGACACCCTCATGTGTTCAGGATCACAGAGCTAGCAAGTATCTAAGGTCATTTTTGACTCCAGGGTTACCGGACACCAGACATAGAGCTCAATCTACTGTGCAATTTAACTGCCTGAGCTAAAGTTCAATTCATTTCAACTCCTTCCATTAGAGAAGGCATAATCTGATAAAAAAACAGACGTGTATATCTGAAACTCTGCCATTTATTTTTATGTATCAGATCTTTCTCTGAAAGTAGATAGACACAAGTCATAACTTTTTTCTTTTAGAAATTTATTTATTGGTATTTATTAAGCACAGATTTGCATGAGGAATTGTGCTAGTTGGGGACACAAAGATAAAAAAAGCAAAACCACACAGTACACAAAGGGAAGTCTTTGGGGCTCTTCTTGATACACCCAGAAGTTTGCTATATCCATATAATTCTCACCAGAACAGAATTTACCTTGGCACCCAAAGTAATTGCTGTCTTCCAGAGCATAATAGCCATCTTCACATGCATTACAGGAATCACCACAGACATGAGGCTTACAGTAACATTCACCTTCTCTCTGTGGAGTGATTAATCAGAAGATAAAGACAAATAATTTAAAAATGGAAAATATTTTAACTCAAGCAAGAATGATTTGTTAAAAAAAGATTATACCAAAGATTTAATTATAAAAACTCCAGCAATGCATGAAGAATCTTAGGAGGCACATGCACTCACCATGTACCATACAATTAGGGTTGTGCTGGAGCCAGTTTGAATCAGTTCTCAAAAACTGATTGTTAAATTTTGAGTCTGAGTATTTATATGTCAGTTTGATTAACTGTTCTGTTGATTTCTTGACTTTAGAAAATGACAGAGAAAGTGTTAATAACACAAATTTGCTTCTCTTTTTTAACATTTAAATGTATTTATTTGTTTGCTTGTTATATTAAAATACCCAGGTAACTCCCTCCTCTCTTCCCCATTAGAGGAGGTGTCATCTGCCAAAAATAAATATGTATTTTAAAAACTGGTTTGTTTATTTCTACTTATCAGTTCTTTCTCTGGAAGTGGCCAAACACAAGTCATTTTTCAAGTGACATTTCTGTTTCTGCCCATGTCATTCTCAAAGGAAACATGACAAGAACACTGGTAGTTAATTTGGCAATTACATATACTGTTTTTCTTGATTATCATCAAACCTTTGACTCATTCGCAAGATTGGGTTATGACGTGTAGCAAATACACAATCCAGTGGCACTTAAACTTAAAAGTCACATATACCATTGGGGCGGGGGGAGGGGGGACCTAGCTGTTAAACATGTACCAGCACACCTCTGCATAAAACTATTGGGTACTCAGTCATTTCCATTACGGAATTCCATAACTGGTGTCCGTGACATTTCTCTCCTACGTCATATAACATTCTTCGTCTTACCTGCTCACATTCTCCAACTCCACTTAACGTTCCCGTCACATCACACTGGCATTCTGTGAAGACAT
The DNA here is from genome assembly GCF_027887165.1 of Monodelphis domestica. Lineage (NCBI taxonomy): Eukaryota > Metazoa > Chordata > Mammalia > Didelphimorphia > Didelphidae > Monodelphis > Monodelphis domestica. The sequence goes on along the minus strand of NC_077229.1, from coordinate 275,431,218 downwards.
TATATGAAATGAATCACTTCTGAGGCAAAGCCTTTGAACTAAAGCCCAAAGATGCTCCCTGTGGCTCAGAGGACTTGGAATATCTTCAACATGACCATTAGTGACATTTGAGGCTGAAATATGGCCATGTACTTCTGGCACTTCAAAAACTTCTGTGTGGCAGATAAATATCATCCATAGCCTAGTAGTTGTCAGCTTATAGGCACTACAAGTGAGATTCAGAGCATGCAGAATGTTAAATGAGGGCTAGGATAAGGTAATAAGGTCACGGCTTTAATTCAGGAAAAGAATATCCAAGGCTATCTAGTCCAACTCATTCATTTATTTTTTAAACCCTCACTTTCTGTCTTGCAACAACTCTAAGACAGGAGGACAAAGGCTAGACAAACAGGATTAAGTGACTTGTCCCGAGTCACACAGCTAGGAAGTGTCTGAAGCCAGATTTGAACCTGGGCCTTCCCAATTCCAGGATCTATCCATCATGCTACCAGGCTGCCCCTCCAATCTTTTCATTTTACAAATTAGGAAACTGAGGTGCAGAGAGGAAAGTTATTTGCCCAAATTATTTGTCACATGGGGGTGGGAATGAATCCAGGTCCTCTAACTCCAAAGCAAATACACTTTCCACAGTCCTAGATTTAATAGGTGATGCTTTATTCTGTTCAGCATCTTCTAGTTCCCCAACAGGCCCCAACCGATCATCTTTCCCCAAAACCAGTTTGCTCCTATTCCTAATTATTATTTCTATTAATAGCAATGTCATGTGCCTAATTACCCATGCTCTGAATATCTATCACCTCTTTTCTGTTCTAATGCCATGCCATTCCCATCCCCCTTTCATGCCCTCATTACTACCTTTCCTGGACTACAGTGCCCTCTACCACCTTTCTAATATTAATATATCCTTTATATTGCTACCATTAGCAGTAGGAATGCCTCTTGTTTAGAGGACCATTTGATATATATTTGAGGACTAACAATTTAATAATAATGGTTTGATATGTTATTTTAGCACATTGTTTTATTAAATTATTAATTGTTTTAATTTGTATATTTAACATTATGCTTTAATATTATATATATTTTTAATGCACATAAGGTAACGAAGTCAGAAGGAAGTACATATAAACTGGGCAGTTTTGAAAACAATATGTAGAATTTAAAGCAGGCAGGCAGTATGAAATGGTTTCAACTTCATATAGAATCTTCTTTTTGTGTTCTAGGAATAAAAAATAAAATTCAAAGAAAAAGAGAACACCAGAAAGGTCTCCAAAAATTGCTCAATCACATATTATTTACAATATTCATAGTTTGCATCACTAAAACAAAATTGACAAACACAAGAAAAAGTGATACTGAGGGAAAAACATGTGCCCCCAAGCTCCAGAGAGTATGACGAACAACTGGTTATTAATTTGGTAATTACTGAACAAGCTAGCCGAAAGCTCCATCTGATGTTTTTCTTGATTATCGTCCAGCCTTTGACTCATTCTCAGGATTGGATTATTCACGTGCATCAAATACACACTGTAGGGAGGTTAGCATCTTGCTATTTCTCAAATAAGGCATCCCACCATCAGACTCCATGCATCTGCCTATCCCCCAGCCCAGATTTCTCTCCTTCCCAGCCTCCCTGGCTTTTTTCAAGTCTTGGATAAAATCCCACTTTCTGCAAGAAACCTCCTTAATAGTTGTGCTTTTTTTCTCTAAATTTTCTAAATCTCTAAAGAAATTCTCTAAATTTTTTAAATCCTAATTTTTCCTGTGTTTGTATATGTGCATATAAACACAAGAGAAATCTTCTGTGCATGTATACATACATATACATATATACAGGTAAACATAGATATGTATACACAAAGGATAAATTGGAGGAAGTTTTAAATAAAAAATGTATGTGTATATGTTAGATGGTAACAACTATGTATAAATAAGATATATGTGTATAACACACATGTATGTTGTATACATATGTGTTCATCTATACACACATGCATATGTGCATGAGTGTATTTATAGAATATACACACTATAGATATACACATATTTTATGTATGTAGGTATGTGTGTATATGTATGTACATGTATGTATATACACACACAACTTGAAATAAAATATCTATTTATATATATAGTTTGATATTTATATATTTATATTTATATATATCTTGTTTCAAAGTTCTTCGGCCAATATCAACAGAAGCATAAAATGAAATAAGAGAGAAAGAACTGGACCCTGGAGGTAAGAGAGCATTTATCAGTTCATTATTGCCTTAGCAATCAGAGAAACAAAACGAGTGAGCATGGCCATGGCAATTTCAAAACTGATGTAATTCCTAGTGGACAATGAAATCATCTGAACGTCATGAAGGGTTTGGGAGGCGCTACTCCAACTAAGCTGGGAACGCTTGAGTAGGCTCCTCCACTGGGATCAAGACCTCAAAAGAAGCTCCGTCATGGCCAAGAGTGACTGGAAGGAAATCTTACCTGAACACCCATCCGGGTTTTCGCCTGCCAGGTTCCAGTATAATGGCTTACAGATACTGCAGGTAGGACCTTCGACATAAAGCTGGCACTGGCAAAATCCCTGTGGAGGAGAAAAGAATCTAACGTGTGGAAACTTGGAGTCAAAACAATCAACCAAACAATGTCTCAGAGCAAAATATTGGCCCAGAAATCTACTGTGGCTGTGGAACAGGAACAAAGTTTATTGGAAAGGGAAAATTATTTTCAAGTGTGTGTTATATGCATAAATCTGAAAAACCACAAAAATACTGTGTTTATCTGAGAGTGTAAAGGCTTTATTTACAGAAATTGAGGAACATCTACTGGATTAATTCCTTACAAAGCTCCACAACACAACTGTGTTGACCTTGAACGATGGTTAACATACAATATGCTAGGTCTGAGGCATTCCCAGGCTCCTCAGGATACCAATTGTTAGAGACTGTCCCTCGGTTTCACCAGTATATTAAACTTTCTGTTGAGGAGACTCCCTCTACTAAAGCAAATTGGAATCTTTTCTGCACATTATAGTTGCTTAGGGCAAATAGAAAATTCAATGACTTGTTCAAGGTCACAAAGCTGGTATATATCAAAGACTGACTAAAATCCAAACTTTCCTAGCTCTGAAGGCAACTCTACATTCACTCGATGATATTTACTTTTTATAATGATGATAGCTAATACAGCACTTTAAAGTTTGCAGAGTAGTTTATATATGTGTGTGTGTGTGTGTATATATATATATATGTCATATATACATATATATTAGCTTATTTTCTCTTATGGAACAGCTTCTCTTATTCTGATTTTACAGATGGAGAAATTGAGGGCTGAGAGCAATTTGCTTAGGGTCACACAGCTAGAAGGTGTCTAAGGGAAGATTTGAATGAATGCAGAGCTTCCTGCCTCCAAAGTCAGCACTGTCGGCTATGCTACTTAGCTGCCATGACCTATTAGATTCCCCCATCTTAGTGGGAAGCAGGCAAAGATCCTCAAATGTAAATCTGCATTAGGGTAGGAGGAGTGATACCAAATATATTTCACTTATTTTGCATATATGCACCTTTATTTGATGGAGTATGGGTTCCTTATGACTTAAATCAACATGTAAGCCCTTGTTTCTGCAAAAGTAGCACCTTTAGAGTCACAGAACATCAATTCTGCAAAGGATGGGAAAATTCATCCCACACAGCCTCCTCATTTTACCCAAAGGAAATAAGATCTAGGGAAGCCAAGTAAGTTTGCTCAAAATTATACAGTTAGGAAGAGTCAGGCTTAAAACTCAAACCTAGGGCTCCAGATTCAGTCACTTTAACCCCTACTGTCTATCATTTACTGCTCTTCTGCTTTGAACCAATATTTAGTATAAATTCCAAGACAGAAAATAACTTTATAGATAACTTTAAAAAAATTTTTGCACCTGCCTCCATATTTTATTCTAGGAAGCCTTAACAGTTTCTATACAAAGTACCATCATAATGGCTCAAACAATGATAGTTTTATAAGCTTGTACTTTTTTTATAAACTTGTATTTTTTAAAGATATAAATTTATTCAGATAAATCAGGCACAGAAAACTTTGTATACATAATACTGCAAAGTCATCTACTGACCCTCTTTGAAACTAGTCATTCTATACATCCATAATTAAACATTCATTCTGGAATTTTAACACTTTGAGAAATTGTACTTACAGAACTGGAATCCATAGTACCAAGAGGGTTACATTCACTACTGGAACCTGTATCAGATTTAAAAAAATTTTTTTTCATTTTTTTATGTTATGGGTTATGGACTTTTTATTATGAGTATTATAGGCATTTTAAAAATAATTATATTTTATTTCCTAATTTCCTGTAAAAACAATTTTAACATTCCTTTGCTAATTTTTACATTCCAAATTCTCTGTCTCAGTTTCTTTATCTTTCTGTCTCTCTGTTTCTGTCTATGTTTGTCACTATCTCTTTATCTGTCTGTCCGCCTCTTTCTCTCTCTCTGTCTCTGGATCTGTCTCTGTCTCTCTGTCTCTCTTGCTGTGTGTGCATGTGTGGCTCTGTCTCCTCTCCCCGCCCCCCCCCCCCAATCTGAGAGAATAATCACCGATATCGATTTTACATGGGGTCACAGCATTTTTATTTATTTTTATTTAATGAATTATTTTAGAATTTTTTTCCATAGTGACATGAATCATTTTCTTTCCTCCACTTCCCCCACCCACTCCCATAGCCAACATGCAATTCCACTGGGTTTTACATGGGTCACAGTATTTTTAACACCACAAAACACACGATTAAAAAAAAACAACTTTTCAATAGATGAGTGGCAAGAATACCTTTTAATCACCAAGAGTCTTTCAAAATTAAGCTCAGAAAAAAAAAAACAAGATGTCTCTGGTTTGTATAAAGGCATTATTTGCCATTGCTGGTAAAGGCTCCTTTCTGTTAGCTGCTGAAGGGTAAGAGAGGGAGGACTGAGCCTGGGGAAGCTAACAATTTCAGCAGATAGACTCTCATCCAGCAGAGGGAAGTGTTGCACCAACTTTCAAGATACCTGAAGCAGCTGCTCTTGGGATCTCTGGTCTAGAGCGTGAAAGCAGCTTCAGGTGGACCCCTTTTTATTAGGGAAAGAGGAAACAGAGGCCCAGAGGAGTTAAGTGACTTGTCCAAGGTCCCAGGGGATGGACAATGAGTCTAAGACCTCAAACCCTGGAGCTCTGACGAAAGAAATTTCTTTGCCCACTTATACCACACACTGTTTCCCAGTCCTCACTGACACCTTTTCTAAAATAAATCAGCATATTTAGGAAACATAATATTGTAAATTCAATCATTTAAGCCTCTTTAAATTCAGCATCTTGAACTGCTGCAGGGTCATTGTCATGAGCTGAATCTGTAGATAATTTAGTTTTTATTTATTTTTTGTTATTCATGTTTTTTGTTATATTTGCTATTTGTGTATTTATTTGTTTTGTGGTTGTTGTGTCTGAATCTTCATAACCCATTTTGGGTTTTCTTAGAAAAGATACTGGAGTGATTTTCCATGTCCAGATGATTTCGCAGATGAGGAAACTGAGGCAAACAGGATAGAGTGACTTGTCTAGGGTCATACAGCTAGTAAGTATAGACGACTCAACCTGAACACAAGTCTTCCTGACTCCAAGCCTGGCACTCTAGCTACTTCACCATTACCTGTACTAAAACATTAATTATTATTAAAATATTATTAAGTTAAATTAAATTGATTTAAATAAATTCCTACCATGAGGTGAGGGCCTTCCTCCTTATAAAGTTTTCTGCCTTTCTCTGCTCCCTCTCACCTTGATCCCTTCTTTTCTTCCTCAAGTCAGCTTCCTCGTATTCCCCCTAAAATTGTCTCCTTATCTCTACACTCCTCCCTTCCCAGTTCTCCTCTCATTCTTCCTTTGTTTGCCTTTGATGCTTTTCCTCCACCCCACTGTTTCTGTCTGTTCATTGTGTTTCTTTCTGATATTTGGGCAATTTTGTCCCCTAATTGAGCTATTCTGTTTTCTCCCTTCTTTTAGTACCTTTCTCCCTCCTCTCCTTTATTCAACTCAGCTTTCCTCATCATTAGTGAGAAGGCTTACAAGATTAGGATTTTGTACCTTCCTAGCTGTGTGACGCAGGAAAAATCCCTTAACTCTGTTTGCCTCAGTTTCCTCAACAAATCAGTCACAATTCTTTCCCTGCCATCTACTATAATGCATTTAGGTCTCTTCTATTCTTAAAGCCTTCATTGGACCCTGCCATACTGTCAAGCCACTTTCCTGTGGCTATTCCTTCCTTTCACTGCAAAACTCATAGAAAAAGTCATCTATACACAACACCTCTGTATTTTTGCCTCCCACTCACTTCTCATTCCCAAGCAAAATGATTCCTGACCTTGACATTCCAAGCTCACCAACAACCACTTAACTGGTTGATTTAATAGCCTTTTCTCAGTTCTGGCATTCTAAGGTTTCTTATAGATCTAAAATTCTAGGATTCTATGAAAATAAGTAATAAATTATAAGTAACAAGAGAAGATGGAAGAGGGAGTTAGGTGGCTCAAAGGATTGAGAGCCAGGCCCAGAGACAGGAGGTCCTGGGTTCAATTCTGGCCTCAGACACTTCCTAGCTGTATGGCCCTGAGCAAGTCATTTAACCCCCATTGCCTGTCCTTTATTACTCTTCTGCTTTGGAGTCAATTCTTAGTATTGATTCTTTTTTTTTTAATTTGGAAATTTTTGTTTAATTAATTAATTTAGAGTATTTTTCCATGGTTACATGATTTGTGTTCTTTCCTTCCCTTCCATCCATCCCCCTCCCATAGTCGATGTGCAATTCCATTGGGTTTTACATGTGTCACTGATCAAGACCTATTTCCATATCATTGATATTTGCACTAGAGTGATCATTTAGAGTTTACATCCCCAATCATATCCCCCTCGACCCATGTGATCAAGCAGTTGTTTGTCTTCTGTGTTTCTATGCTTAGTATTGATTCTAAGGCAGAAGGTAAGGGTTAAAAAAAAAAAGATGGAACTTGAACTTTTTCCAATCACTAGAAATTGATTCTGATCACCTACTTTTTAACATTTGGAAGTTTGTTGTTGGATTTCCGATTCAACCAAGAGGTCACACTAGAAATCACTGCATGTGAAGAGTGATGATTGTAAGAAATCAAAAATTCACAATATTTAGAGAAGTTTTAGAACTTCCTATGAAACAAGAATGAAATATGAGACTCTTCTGGGTATTTGTCACCAATATGGAGCATTAAAAAATGAGCAGGATGAATTTTAGTGAAGGGAGTCATGTCATGGAACACTGATTTTTGTAGGATCAGAGATCTAGAATTAGAAAGGAACTGAGTCACCTATTCATAAAATCATGGATCTAAAGTTGGAAGAGACTTCAGTGGCCAGTTAATCCATCTTTGTCATTTTATAAGTGAGGAAGTTGAGGTTCATCGAGGTTAAATGATTTGCCCAAGGTCACATAGGTATCGAAAATCAAACCTGGGACTCAAACTTATGTCCTGTGATGCCAAGTTCAGCATTTGCTCCATGAGATGCATCTCCAGAGATTTATCAATGATATTTTAATGATACATATCTTTGATGAGATTTGGGCATTCCTACCTTGGCAGTGGGGGAAATCATAGGCTCCTGAAAGGCACTGATCGCATAGGCGTCCTGTAATCCCGGGTCGGCATTCACACTGCCCAGTGCCTGGATCACATGTAGTCTGGTAGGAGCCAAGGGGTGAACACTGACAAGCTAGATTGAAGCACATCATCAGACTTGGGATAATTAGAATTTAACCATCAGCATGATTATATTAGGCAAGGTAAGCTTTTGGGAGTATTTTCCTTCTACAATAATTAGTACTTGAAGATAGATTGAGGTTTTAAGGTAAGGACATGGCTCTTCTCTTGGAGATTTAATTTCAACTCTTTATTTCTGAGTGGGTACAAATCACTCCAAAAACTACAGCTAACTTTCCTCCCTCCTCAAAGCCTTTAGTGGTAGACAAGCTGAAGGAAGTGGTTAGTAAGGGTTAAAAAGGAATCTATATTGTCTCTTCCCCTCTCTCCCCTAGCTCTGGTCAACTCTTTTGTTTGGTTAGCATATAAAGATATGCTTGCTATAAGATCAACTCTCCCCTCTCTCCTCTATTTTCCCCATGTTCAGAATCCAATCATTTTCTGTGACACTGAACAAAAGTGGAATTAAGAAACTTTATTCTAGGTTGCAACATAGTCAACGGTCTGATTTTGTCATCTGGTGACCATCTGACAAAGGAGAAATTGCTTTAAAAGGCTGAAAAGTCAATGTAATAAGAGTAAATCATTTAATATTCCTTAAATGATGCTCCCTAGATGCAACTCAGAACCCCAATGAACACTTTCAAACATTTTTCTTTCCTAATCTACCCTTAGTTCCAGATTGCTTAGTGTTTTGGTTTCAATGGTTACAAATGTATTCTCACTACTTGGGGCTTTAGGTCAAAACAGAACTATGGACTCAAGTCACATTCCAGGCAATTTATCCAAAAGCATGCTCTTCATTGCAAAACTTCTGCCCGTAGGCAGAGATCAGGTCTAATTGTTTTCCTCATCAGGGATCTAGTGCAGAAGTGCTCAATATGTACTTTCTGATGATAATTACAGTAGAGTTTGTCTGACTCTTTATTGGAACTCTTCTACCCATGCCTGCCTACAGAAACCAAGGTTTGCAACAAAATATTTTTCAGGAAATTTTCCTTGGCTGTTGCTGCTATTTCTATAGAACAGGAAACTAGGGAAAGAAGAGAACTGGTGACTCACGAAAGCAACTAGGGTAGCTGTAGTACTCTGGAGCACACTGGTTGCAGCTCAAGCCAGCATAATTGGGGTAGCACCGACATTGGCCTCTGGGTCCACAAGCACCATCCTGGGAGCCAAGCGGGTCACAGTTACACTCTGGGAGCAAAAACAAAAGAGGTGAACTACAAATATTTTTTAAAATCTTGAGAACTATTCACTTTGCCTCAATCTTTTGGTTTCTAGCCAACTATATAAAAACAGCTGCCAGATTCCAAACCAAAAAAAGCTTAGTGGTTTACCTTTTTATCATCCTTGGAAGCTTCATGACATTTTTTATAATTAGTTCCTCTCCTCCTCTTTTTCCAATCTCTCTGTTGTTTTTGTTGGCCTCTTTCAGACCCTCTATGTGTGCATCCTTCTTTCTAATTTGAAACTATTTTGCCCCAAGACTAATAGGTGATTTAGGGGCAACAGAGAAGGTAGTGAAACCTTTGTCTTCTATGGATAACTAGACTGAAAGTATGTTGGGATGGTATTTATAACTGTGTATTCAGACCCAATTTCCGTGCAGGCAGGAAAATGTTCTGAAACCTTGCTGCATAGTCTTTTAGGACTTATAGTCCAATAAGGCTTGCCTGTTGGGAAAGAATGTGGAAAACTAGGGAAGAAGAAGAAGGGAAAGCATGGAACTTTCAGAGAAGGATAAGCAGGGGAGAACCAAAGGTAGAATATAGAGGGGAAGTTACAAAGCCTGAGTTAGAGATGCTCAAAAAGGACCTTTAAATGGGTGAGATACTGAGGCAGCTTGAGTTCTCCCAAAGGGGTGAACCCTAAGAAGAAGGGGTTTGTGACTGACAGAACTGGGTTTATCTCTTCACCTCCACTTTTGAAGCAGTTACTTTAAGACTCTTCTATTCCTTAAATTCTATTCTTTTCTATTCTATTAATTTCTATTCTTTAAATTATTCCCAATTTCTGGGTTTTCTTTTTTAATTATTTATTTAATAAAATTTATGCTCAGGTATCTCATCCCTTGACTTCCCTTCCCACAACCCAGGAAGCACCACCCAACAAAAAGATATATCTATATAAATTATGTCTTTCGTGTTTCTATTTATCAGTTCTTTCTCCGGAGGTACAATCATTCTTCAATTATTTCTATAGCTTTATATAATTCTCTTGGTTCTATTCATTTCACTCTTCATTATTTTGTATCGTTCTTTCCAAATATTTAAGAAAATAATCTGTTCATTGTTTCTTAGGGCACTATAATATTCCATTTTAATCACATGCCACAACTTGCTAAGTCATTCCCCAGTTGATGGAAATCCCCTCAATTTCTAGTTCCTCATCACCACAAAGAGAGCTGCTATAAATATTTTAGAGCATATAGAACATTTTCCTTTTTCCCTGAACTCCTTGGGAAACAAACCTAGCAATGATAATGGTTTTGCTAGATTGGAATAATGCCAAATTGCTCTCCAAAATGGTTGGATCAGTTCATAGTTCCACCAATAGGGTATCAGTGTCCCCATTTCTGGGTTTTCATAGTGCTTTAGAAGCTGTTCATCACCCTCCACCTGTGTAAAATTAAGACTGGTCATAATTTTGTGTTAATTCTTAATTGCAAAAGGGAGTGGTGATGGAATTTTTCAACAGATAAATGGTAAGAGTATGAACAAAGAGGGAAAATTTTTGAGGCTATCAATAATCAAATGAGAAAAATACTCCAACTCACTAAAAATTAGAAAATTCTAAATTAAAACCACTCTGAAGTTGCACCAAACACCTATCTGAATGGCAAAGATGACAGAAAAAGGAAAATTTTCATTTTTGGAGGGGCTGTGGAAAGGAAGACCAATATGTCTGTTGGTAGAGTAATGAATTGCTCTAAACATTGTGCAAAACAATTTGGAATGTACCCCCTAAATGTGTATACTGTCTGATCCCATGATACTGTTAATAGATCTATACCCTAAAGATATCAAAGACCCACATGCACAAAAAATATTTATAACAATGTAGTAATAAGATCTGGAGACAAAAAATGAGCATTAGTTGGGGAATAGATGAACAGATTATGGTATATGAAGTAATGGAATATTATTAAGAAATGACAAAATGGATGATTTCAGAAAAACCTGGGAACACTTGTATGAACTCATACAAAATAGTGAGAACAATTTACATAGTAACAATAACAACAAAAAATTTTTTTGAAAAACTTAAGAACTCTAAATCATGATCAGCCATGATTCTAGAAGTCTGCTAAAATAAGATGCTATCCGCTTCCTGACAGAGGGGAGAAAGACTCAAGGTGAAGTATCAGACTTACATTCTTGGACATGGAAAATATGTGCTTAACTATGCTTATTTGTTATAAGGATTGTGGGTTTTTTCTTGTTTTGTTTTGTTTTTTTAATTTACTAGTAAGAAGGGAAGTATCAATAACATTGACAAGAAAAAGAGAATCAGTGAAGTATATGTTAGTTCCCAGAAGATAGTACAAGGAAGGAATCACAGAGAAGTAGGACAGTTTTGAAAAGAACATGTTGAAATTGTTATATGCTTTTTTTTTAAAGCAAGCTCTACTTAATTGAGATTCACATTTTCACAAACATCATTTTCTATTCTACTTTGTATATATAAAAGATTCTTTTTTTAGCATTCTTTAAATTCATAATAGTAGTTATTTTAAAGTTTGGTTTTTTTAAGAAAAAGAAAAAAGGAGCTGCAACAAAGCAAACTAATAAATTGCTATGAAAGGAAGACAAAGATCCAGTCTCACTTTCTAAAATAGTTAGAGGGGCTAAGTTGTGGCATATTTCTAAAATAGCTTGAGGGCTCTGAACTATGACCATTTTTGTGATTTAGATTATTAATAACTTTTAACAAACTTCACAAAAAACAGAATTTAAGTTTAATTTAGAGGGGTTTTTCTGCTCCCTAGATTAAACATAGGTGCCAGTTAGCCATAGTATTCAACAATACATTGTCAGGGTAACCTCATTAGCTTCCATAGGTCTAATTATTGTCTATGCATACGCTATGTATACAATCATGTGTTCATGTACATATACATGTGCATTCATATATGAATAGTATATAAATAGGAATACATGCCTGTGTGTCAATCTATATAGCCATAATAGTTAAACCTATATAAACTGATGAGGTGATGTATGATGTATTTGTATACATATACATATATAACTTTAACTTTTATGAATCATACCTACATATAGGAATATATATATGAACATATATATATACAGAGAGAGAAAGAGAAACAGCATAGTCTTTCCTCTGAACTTCAGAGCTTTCATCAATTGCCCAATTTCAAACTGAATATATGTATATTTTAAACTCAACATGTCCAAAACTGAACTCATTATCTATCCCCCTAAACCTTTCCCTCTTCCAGAATTCCATATTTCTATCAAAGACATCACCATTCCAGATTGATAACTGTAATACCGTCTTCAACTTCATACACTCTATCGCCCAATTCCAACAAATTGCCAAATCTTGCCTTTCCAACCTTCACTCCATTCAGAGACACGATCCTCAGCACCTCGTAAGCAGGTAGGTGGTAAAGCAGATAGAGTACCAAGCTTGCAGACAGAAAGACTCACCTAGCTTCTGACACTTCCTAGCTGTATGGCCCTGGGCAAGTCACTTAACCCTGTTTGTCTCGGGTTCCTCATCTGTAAAATGAACTGGAAGAGAAAATGGCAAACCACTCCAGTATCTTCACTAAGAAAATCCCAAATGAGATCATGAAGAGCCAGACATGACTGAACAACAACACTACCACCTCTCACCTAGAATATGCTACAGCGTCCTAACTGGTCCCTCTGCCTTAAGGTTCTCTCTACTCCATTCATCCCATACACTACTGGCCAGTTAATTTTTCTTAAGCACAGATCTGACCATGTGAATTCCCAACACAACCAATTCTAGTTGCTTCCTGCTGCCTCAAGAATAAAATATAAACTCCTCTTTTTTTGCTTTTAAATCTCTTTGCAGGGGTAGTTGGTAGCATAGTGGATAGACTGCCAAGCTTGGAGTCAGGAAGACACCTCCTAGCTATGGGACTCTGGGAAAGTCACTTAACTGCCATTGCCTGGTCTTACTTGTTCTTCTGTCTTAGAATTGATAAGACAGACAGTAAGGATTTTTTTTTTTAATGCAACCTGGCCTAAATCTCTCTCTCTCTCTCTCCCTCTCTCCCTCTCTCTCTCTCTCTCCTCACTAGGACACACACACACACACACACACACACACACACACACACACACACACACACACACTATGACCAATACAGAAGTGTTTTCCATGAAAAAGAATGCACTTTCCATTCCATTTCCATTCCAAATGCAATTTTCAATGCAAATTCCAAGAAAAAAAGAATGCACTCCCTCTTTACCTCTTCCACTGAGATCTCTCTTCCTGAAGCACCATCTTATAAATGAAATCTTTCTGATTCCCACAATAACTGGTGCTTTTCCTCCCAAAGAACCTTATATTTTTCTTTCTATTTCTATTTATTCACTTTATCTCTATTCTGTGTACATATTCATATGTACTTGCTGCCTCCTTCATTGGAATGTAAGCTTTCATGTGTTTAGGGATTATTCCATTATTTGTATTTATATTCCAAGCAATTAGCACAATGCCTGGCATATAAAAGGTATTTAATAAATCTATATTGATTGACTTATTGATCAGTTGATTGTCTTCACCCATTAGTCCCTTTGAGCATAGGTCTATGAAGAAGAAGTTGTTGTGAAGGACTAAACTATTATCAGCAAAGCCAGTCTCCAAGATAACCAGCAGGGATTCATGATGAAAATGGTACCCATAGCCAAAGAAGGAACAGTTGGAGTCTGAGTGTAGATCAAAGCCGGCCATCTTCCACTTTATTTGCTTCATGAGATTTTTATTATATATGTGATATGTGTCTTCTATCATGACATGAGCAATATAGAAAAACATATTGCATGAAAGTCTGGGTATAACCCATATCAGACCATTTACTGCTGAGGGGAGGGGGTGACAGAGAGGAGAAAATCTGAATTCTAAAATGTCAGAAAACAATTGTCAAAAATCACTTCTCCATGTAACTGAAAAAATAAAAATAAATATATAAAAAGAGAGAGTTGTTTTGTCCAGTTGGAGGAAAAAGGTGTGGTTCAGAGGGAACATGCCCCAGATTCCAAAGGTAGGGGCCAGAGCAGAAAGTAAGTCCTCCTTCCTCTCCTTTTCACTTTCCCCCTAAACCTCCAAATTCTAACAGACAGTGCCACCAAGTGGTTACAAGTAAAAAGGAACCAGAATCAGAAGACTGGCTTAAATCCTGGCTTCTTCATTTACTAGTCTTATGTTAGGTAAATACCTCTCTGGGTCTCCGTTTTCTCATCTGTAAAATAGTAAAAATGATCATTGACCTGCCTACCTTACACCATGATTGGGGAGTCTGAGTACCTGCGTTCAAATTCGAGATCCATCATATACTGTCTTTTGAGCTAGTAAGAGTCAGAGGCTGGATTAGAACTCAGTTTTCCCTAACTCTTAAGTCAAGTGTTTTATCCACTGAGCTGTCTGTATAAAATGAGACTATGCATGTGAAAGTGCTTAATAGCTATAAAAAGCTCTATAAAGACAAGTGATTATAATATTCCACATAAACCTACAGAATTATATTATTCTTATTAATATTAATGCTAATTATTATTAGATTTTACGTAAAAGCTACTATGCCAAGCACCATGCTAAATGCTTTACAAATATTATCCCACTTGATTCTTCCTTGATTTGCCATGGCGCAAAGTAACCTGAGGTTACCTGGCCATGCCAGGGAAGCACAAGCTCTGCCAGGAGGCAGACAGTATAACAGAAAGAGCATTGACTCTAGATTTACAGACTGAGGTTCAAATCCCACCACCACACTTAATAGCTTTATGACTCTGAGCAAGTCACTTACTTTCCCTGGACTTCAGTTTCTTCAGTTGTTAAATGAGAGGTTAGGGGACTGGTCTAGAGGACTTTTGAGATCCCTTCAAGCTCTAAATCCATGATCCTATGATCCTACCAAGCTGTAAAGACTTGGTAAATTGGGTACCTGTTATCTGAGGATCATCCTAAATTGAGAGAGGCTCATCACCATCTAGACTATGGCACAATGAATTTTCCCATCCCTATAACTCTGAAAGACCTACTCCTGACTCAAGGAGAGGCTACAATTGGTACCAATGGAGGGAATCCAGCTGTGAAAAAGCCACAGGTCCTTTAAGTATCAAATTGTTATTATTCTATGATTCTAATATGAAAAGGGAAAAAGGGGTATGGAGAAAGATAAACAAAGTTCTTCATGACTCAGGGACAGCTTCTTAGTTGTAGTGGTTGAAAAACATTTTTCTTTGTTGGTGCCAGGAAATTGGCAGCTCCCTCAGGTGAGGGCAGCCCACACACAGAGCAGTCAGTTCTGCACCACCATACTACAATCTATTCTTATGGCTGACTGGGCCTTGGAGGTACGAGCCAGAGGGAAATCTATAGATAATCCTCAAACTCCCTTTTATGTAACTTCTCCCATCTTCTGCCAGATGAGGAGTAACAAAGCCAACTGAAGAAAGCCATTTCTCTTCAGACTCCCTCCCATCCCCATCCAGCCACCACCATTTTCTCCACCCCTCAACCCTTCCCTTTAGTCCATTAGTTTTCTCCCTCTGCCCTCTCTGGAGATGAAGCTTCACTCAGCAGCAAAACCGAGCCACTCCAAATGGGTTCCAGATTAGGGACATTTCCTCGGCTCCCTCTCCAACCCCTTTCCCTCCCTTGATTCTCCTCTACCCCAGTCTCCCCTCCCAATCAAATCAAAAGTCTGTTCTTAAATTTCATTCTTTTAGGGTCCTGTCTAGTTCATCTGAGAAATGAAAGCTGTTCTAATATTTTAAACAGGGAGAGGAACTAGATTTTTCATTCCACCAATGGAGGAAAATCCTGGATGAGGAAACACCATCCATGAATGCTACTTGGCATCTTTTCTAAAATTTAGTCTTAAAGAGTTGTCCAGAGCAGTGAGGTGTTATGCTCCTCTCCAGGATCACAGAGCCAGGACGTATCAGACTGGGTTATATATAACCCAGATTTTCTTAGCTTTGAGGCCAGGAGAACAGGTAAAAATTGCTCCTTCCATGGGCTAAATAAGCTATTAATTCTTCCTGTTGATGGGCCTTTCTGGAGGGCCAAAGCCATAGAGCAAAGGGTTAATTATACCTAAATGAAATGAATTGCTTCTAGGATTGCATCCTTCTGGCACTGGGTCAGCTCTGATGGGTGATGCTCCATGAAGGAGGGAGAGAACCCCATGTCCCCTTAGTTTACACTGTAGGCATCTACCCATTCTGCCCACAAAGAGAGGTGGCACAGTGGACAAATACTTGTTAAACTCAATGGAATTACATGGCTACTGCATGGCAACTTTCCCCATTGTGGTTTCAATATATTGCAGATGAGCTGAAGAAATTAAATGGGAATTTGGAGGGAGTTTCCCAAAAGCTGCAGACAACACAAAAAAAAGTTTAGAAATTATATATCCTATCCCAAATACTAAACCTAAATTTTGCAGTAAGGTACTATAAACACCCCATAAAAGAAAGAAAAAATGTACACTTCGTTGGTACAAAGGCAGAACTTAAATATTTTACAATTTTCCATATTAGAGGGGCACAGGGCCCCTAAATCCCTGCAATATAAAAGGGATACCTGTACTTTCTTCTTGATTAAAAAAACAAAAACCCTTACCTTTGGTCTTAGTATCAATTCCATGACAGAAGAGCAGCAAGCACTAGGCAATTGGGGTTAAGAGAGTTGCCTAGGATCACACAGCTGGGAATTGTCTGAGGTCACATTTGAACCCAGATCCTCTTAACTCCAGACCTGACACTCTATCCACTGTGCTACCTAGTTGCCCCTTCCCCAGACTTCATTTTAAGAAAAGTTCCCAGGCCAGTCAAGTGAATGAATGGGTATCTTCTCTCCCCACTTCCCCTCCTTTTCAGCTTCACTTTAATATGCTATCTATAATTATATTATTATTTTATATATTATTTAAAGCAGTTACTATTTTTTCATTTTGTTATATTTTTATCCTCAGAATTTTATACTATGTTCAGCACAAAGTGATTAATAAACGTTGTTAACTTGACTGTGACTTTCTATTTCCCTTCCATATCCACTCTGTCTATACTAACTAGCTTTGTGATATGGCAGGTCACCTCATCTCTCTGGATGAGTCTCAGTTTCCTCATCAAGATTATGAGACGGATCATCTGTGAAGGACCAAACCATTATCAGCAAAGCAAGCCTCCAAGACAACCACGAGGGACTCATGACGAAAATGTCATCCACAGCCAAAGAAGGACCTGCCGAGGGCACGTCGAAGCTGGGGTCTTCCACTTAATTTCTTTCATGAGATTTCTATTGTATGTGTGATATATGACTTCTATTATGACATTAGCAATATGGAAATATGAGTTACATGAAAGTATGAGTAAAATCTATATCAAGTTATTCACTACCAAAGGGGAATTGGGGAAAGGGAGGAAAAACATCTGAATTTCATGATTTTTTTAGTAAAACCTCACCTTCCATCTCAGAATCAATACTGTACATTGGTTCTAAGGCAGAAGAGTGGTACAGCCTAGGAAATGGCGGTTAAGTGACTTGCCCAGGGTCACACAGGTAGGAAGTATGAGAGGCCAGATTTGAACCCAGGACCTCCCATCTCTAGGCCTGGCTCTCAATACACTGAGCCACCAAGTTATCCCCTGAATTTTAAAGTGTCAAAAAAGATTGTCAAAAACTGTTTCTACATGTAATTGAAAAAAATTAAGTAAAAAATAAAAAAAGATTCTGAGATATCTCTAAGTTTCTTTCCAATCTCAACACTCTATGTTCTGTATTCTACAGAATTCTGCTGTAACAAGGATGACATGATCTTTTTTGTCCTAACTTATCCTTATTGTTTCAGGGACAAGGCTTTTGTAGGTATTTAGTATCTGAATGCCAGTGAGTAAGCTCATTGGAGAATGCCTGTTACACCTGCCTTGGCAACCAGGAGAGTAAGAATTGGTGGTCTTGGGGTTCGACATCCCCATAGCAATTTCCCCTTAATAAAACATCACAGCCATCATTCCAGTCTGGGTCACTGTTGCCAAGAACCACAATATAGGTTTTAGGGACAAACTCCTGGAGAGCACAGATAGAGGAAGAAATATCCACCGTGTTGCTATTTCCCTATGTACCCACAAACCACCAGAGGGAGCACCTAGATCTGAGCACATGCCTTAACTATAGAGTCCCCCAATGTCCCAAGCCATATTAGAATTGTAAGAGATCCCCAATTTAGGAAGCTTGGTATCCAATCATAGAAAGGAAGGGGCCACTAATAAGATGTTAAACTAATTGCAAAGATTCATCTCTTCATAAAATGTGAAGAGGACTCCCCTGAACTGGCCATGACCCTGAAGTTCCTTAAAGGGATGAGCTTTCTAGTTCTGAAAGTTGTCTAGGCAGGAACCAGCCATCAAGAACCTGGAAAGCCCCAAGAAGTCAGCAAAGCCAGAAATATAAGCAAAGGCAGGCATTAGAAGAGGTGCTAGGATTCATGAACCAAATGGACATAAGCCATGTCAGGACAAATACTTTATTGTGGCAATGTTCTGCTTCATGCCCCCAACCCCCTTTAAAGACTCCAGGATGGTAATTATGAATTTCTTTTCTCCTTTTGAGTTCCCTTATTGGTGCCTTTTCCTTAAAGTATGGAACAAGATGTATTTCTAAAATGATGGAAGAGGAAGAGGAGGAGGAGGAGGAGAAAGAAGAAGAAGGAGAAGGAGGAGGAAGATGATAATTTATATAGTACTTTAAGGTTTGCAAAGTACTATCTTTTAAAATTGAAAAGTACTTTAGATATACTGTCTCATTCCATGAGGGGAGAGAAAGACTTAAAACACAGATTTTTTTTTCCACAGTGCAATTGCTAGCCAGTGGCTTAGAAACACAACTGAGTATTATAGATTCTTCTTTTATATGACTTCTTAGAATGGAGAGAGAATATTGATACCAGAAAATTCATCTAGACAATGAATTAGCAGTAGTGTGGAACTGAAGATGAGTGGCTAACCAATCTTACTTTCCACTCCACCCCAGTACCACTACATAACGAATTCTGGAAGGTTGATATTAGATGTTAAAGAACCATTCTTCAGACTATAGACCATCTTATAACCTAGATGGGAAAAGCTTTCTACAGCCCTTGAAATATTCTCATAACTCTATTCGCCCACTACTTTGTCTCCCTCTTGCTGAAGTCTCCTAATATAGGTCATCCGATCATTGAATCTAGATTATAAAATAGTAGGGTAAAGATACCTTAATGATCTATTTAGTCCAACCCTCATTTTATAGATGAGGAAATAAGGCAAAGAGAAATTAAGTTATTTGCCCACCATAACACAGTGGGGGGCAGAGTTGGGACTTATATATATGCTTTCTTTTCCCAAATCAGGTCACTTGGATCAATTTTGTGGGCAGCTAAGAATCAACTGAAAAGTGAAAAAAAATCTAGAAATGACAAACTTAAGCCCTCATATCTTTCTTTAGATCCAGTCCTAAACAATCCTACTGGTCATTTCTATCTCTACTCCCCATTGTCATATCAAATTCACCAGGTACAAGGTGAAACTCACCATCTCTCTAAAATATTCATCACTTGGAGTACTATTGTGCTCTGGGAAATGACACGGGGGAAGGGGTGGGGTGGTTAAAAATAAACTTGGCAAGACTATATGAAATGAGGCAAAATGAAGTCAGAAGAACCAGATCATTATGCACAGTAACACCAATGTTATAATGATGATCAACTGTAAAAGACTTGGCTATTCAGATCAATAAAATGTCCAAGATAATTCCAAAGGTCTCATGAAAAAATGCTATTCACATCTAGAGAGAGAACTGATGAACCGGGAGTCCAACCTATAGTATAATTTTCTCATTTTCTTTACTTTTCTTGTTTTTATTTTTAAGATATGGCTAATATGAAAATATTGTTTTGTATGATTTCATACAAAATATATGTATATATAACTGATATCACATCACTTACTTTCTCCTTGAGTGGGAAAGGAGTGGGAGAGGGAGAGAATTTGGAAGTCTAAAATTTAAAAATAAATGATAAAATTTATATATAAATAATATAATATATATATAAAATATATATATATAACATACATAAAATATAATAACAAACATAAATAATAAACATAAATGTATAAATAATGAACATAATTAATATGTAACATATGGATATGAATAATAAAAATATAATATATAAATATAATGTATGATAAATATAATATATAAATGATATAAATAAATATAAAATTTTAATTTTAAATTTTAAAAAAATTTAAATACTCTCCCTAACTCCCTTTTTCTCAAGTATACAACATTCTTCCAGGTGCCCAGGTTCACAATAGTTATCCATGACTCTTCCTTTATCTTTTCTTTGCATCCCTAGAACTAATTATAGCACTTGGCATATTGTAAGCACTTAATAAGCATTTGTTGATTGATTGCTTTTTCCTTATCCCCTCATAGCCAATCATTTGTCAATACAACTTATTTTTTGTCTATCCCCTTCTCTTCACTCATCTATATCACCTGTTGATTGCTATACTGCTATAGCATCCCATTTGCCATTCTGTCTCTAGTCTCCTCTGCCAAACCAACATTTCTGGATTGGTCTGATCATGTCATTCCCCTACATACTATCTCTAGGATAAAATGCCCATTCCTCTGTTTGGCATTTAAAGATCTTCATGACTTCATTCCAACCTAGTTTTCAAGATTCATTTCCCTTCCCCTTGCCCACTATGCTCATTCCTGTGAACTTTAAAAATTATTCCACCCTACTTAGACTGTACTTTAGGGGAAGATAAAGTTGTAATCTCCTGATTGAACAATGAAGGTACTTAGTTCTCACCTTATAGTGAAGCTAGAACTTTAAGCTAAGTCTATTTTTAGATCTTAATACAAAAATGTGTTAAATAACTATAAAGGTTAAAATAATCACAAAAAGGTCAAGTAACTAACAAAAGGTGAACTTAACAAAGAAGTGTGAAATAGCTCAAAAGATATAATCTAACCAGAGAAGGTGAGAACTAAAGAATGGGCAGTCTTGGAGAAAAGCGTCTGCTGTGATTGGTAAATGTGAAAATTTAGGGGAGGTGACACAAGAGAAAAGATCTTTAAAAAGAGAATGTAAAGGCCAGAATGAAGACATTCGGACATACAGGCAGTTCGATCCAGGAACTCAGCCTAGAGGAGCTACCTCAGACAGCTTCCCTGAGACTTGTGGTGAGTGATAAGACAGACTACCCTTTCCTTTGACTCTCAAGGGAGACCTTTGGCCAAGGCCTTTAACTCCTGGAGCAGTTTAAATTAATTCTTTTCTCTCTCACTCTCTTCTCCTTAATTCCTTCTCTCAATATTAATTAAAATCACCATAATTTCCAGTTGACTTGGGTATTTTATTATTTGGGATTTTCCTTGGCGACCAAATTAATTTAGATTTTAAAATCACAACTCTAAAATCTTTACATTCCAGGCAAACTGAGGACAATAGTTATCCTTGATGTCCTCTCTCCCACCCTTTATACAGGCTATCATCCATACACAGAAGACTGTCCTTTCACTTCCACCTCTTAAATTTCATTGTTCAGTAGTTTTCCAGTTATGTTTGTCTCTAGACAACCCAATTTGGGGTTTTCTTGGCACAGATACCAGAGTGCTTTGCCACTTCCTTCTCCAGCTCAGTTTACAGATGAGGAAACTAAGGCAAAAAGGATAACTGACTTGCCCAGGAATACACAGTCAATAAATGTTTAAGGTTAGATTTGAGTCTTCTTGACTTGGACTCTATCCATTGTACCACCCAACTGCCCCACCTCTTGGAGTACCTGGCTCTATTCAAGGCTTGGTATGAGTGTAACATCCTATAAAAGGCCAACTCCTATAATTATAAGTGCTTCCTGTCCTCCCAACTCCCTTTACATTTGTTTTGAAAATATTTTCTCATTTACCCATCTGTATAAATGCTGTCCCCAGACACCTCTCATTTTTGTCTTTTATCCTCAGTACCAATCACAATGCCAGCTGAAGGATAAGTGCTTAATAAATGTTTGATTAATTTAATTGGAAAAAAAAACACACCCAACTTTAAAATTGCTTCAAAATATATAGCTTACCCAAGTAGGGACATGTGAAGTATATGAATATATGTATCTGATCCAATTTACCATGCCCTATTCTTGAGACCCACCTAATTACTTCATGCCAGGGCGAAGCCCCTTGGGTAAAATTGAGAAACCAGGCTGGATAATTAATGATGTATCCCAACACTCTCCTAGAAACAGAAACTTAATTGTAAAGGACTCCACACTAGAGCCAGTTTTTAGTAATACTATTGACAACTTCATTGCCCTCAGGATATTATATACATGCATCTTTGAAAACACTGGAATGGCAATGTTTAAGTATAAGTATTTTTCGAAGCACTATCTGAAAAGATTCTTTATCCTTTACCTTTAAGAACAAAAATCTGAGAACCTGATTGAATCAAGCACCAAATGACTTAAAAAGGCAAGGCATTGTGCTCTCAGTGAAGTCTGGAGTGCATTAAAGGGATTTAATATAAAACATAAAACTAGAGTTCTGTGTTGGCAGGAAAAATTAGGAGGAGTTTACAAATTCTGAAAAGCAAAACAAAACTCTGCCCCCCCTTTGCCCCCCACTCCCAAGAACTTCATGTTGATCTGATTTAAAGCTTCCCTTGACTTAATCATTCTCTCTCCCACCCCACTCTTCAGAAAATCACAGAGGCTAGACAAAGATAATTACAAAGGTGGAGGTTTCAGGGGGAGGGCAAGGGATAAGGATGGAGAGTTCCAGGCAGAATAAGAAAGGAAAAACAAGCATCACTTTTTGGTTATTTCAATTGCTTCCAGAACTAACTGTTCAAAACCTGAAGGCACAAACTGCAGAGTAGACCACCACACCCTTAAAGAAACTGCAGTGGAGCAAGGAAGGGGAGCTTTTAAACTAAATTTGAGGATTGAGGCCAAATACTAAATACAAAAAAATGCTCTTATACACCTTAGTAAAGTGGTATTAGAACCAGCCATTTTTAACCTAGTATTGACTAGGCTGACTTTATTGACTATTGACTTTAACCTAGTATTAAAACAGAATGTGAAGCATGGGGAGCTAGAAGGATTCCCGCTTCTTTGTCCCTTCCCTTCTTTACCCAAGTATAAAATTTCTAATGGTAGTTAGGTGGCACAGGGGATAGAGTGCTGGGCCTGAAGGTTCATCTTTCTGAGTTCAAATCTGGCCTCAGACACTTACAAGTTGAATGACCTTGGGCAAGTCACTAAGCCTTGTTTGCCTCAGTTTCCTCATCTATAAAATATGCTGGAGAAACAAATGGTAAACCACTCCATTATCTTTGCCAAGAAAACCCCAAGTAGGGTCACATAGAGTTGGTAACAAAACAACAAAAACAACAAATTTTTAGAATTGGAAACCTTCTTAGGGGCAAACCATATCTGAAAAAAAAGCATCCCTCTACAACACATATGACATATAATCATCCAGTCTTTGATAGAAAACCTCCACTGGAGGAGAATCTGCTACCTTCTGTAGCCTGTCCATCTTTTGGATGTTTTCCCTGATGCCAATCCTAAATTGGCCTCCTTGAAAATTCCACCCATTGGTCCTAGTTCTGCCCTCTGGAGTCAAACAGAACAAATCTATTTCCTCTTCCTTTTAAATACTTAACAAAAAGGATATGAATAGGCAATTTTCAGATGAAGAAATCAAGGCTATATGTAATCACATAAAAAATGCTCTATATCGCTCTTGATTAAAGAAATGCAAATTAAAATAAAACTGAAATACCACCTCATAACTATCAGATTAACTAATATGACAGAAAAGGAAAATAACTAAATGCTTGAAGTGGATGTGGCAAAATTGGGACACTAATACACTGCACTAATGGTGGAGTTGTGAACCAATCTAACCATTAAGGAGAGTGACAGAACTATCATATCCAAAGAGCTTTAAAACTGTGTATATCCTTTTTGATCCAGCAATACTCGGTCTGTCTTCCAAAGATATTTTAAAAAGGGAGGGGGAAGGATCTGTTTGTACAAAAATATTTATAGCAGTTCTTTTTGTGGTAGCAAAGAATTAGAAACTAAGGGGAAATTCATCAACTGGACAAGTTGTGGTATATGATCATAATGGACTACTGCTGTGCTATGAGAAATTATGAGGATGATTTAAGAAAAGCCTGAGAAAACCTACATAAACTGATGCAGAGTGAAGTAAGCAGAATCAGAAGAACATGTACACAGCAACAGCAATATTATATGATGACTATTTGTATATGATTTAGCTATTCCTAGCAATACAATGACCCAAGAAAATCCTCAAGGACTCACAATGAAAAATGCCATCCATGTGAAGAGAAAGAAGTGATCAAGGCTGAATGCAGACTGAACTATATTCTATCTCACTTTATTTCTTCATTTTTCTTCCCTTTGTTAAAATTCTCTTTCACAAAAGGACTAATATGGAAAAATGTTTTACACTATTATACATGTTCAATCAGATTGCTTTCCATCTCAGGAAGTGAGGAGACAGAAAGAAAGAATTTGACTCAAACTTTTAAAAAGTGGTATATAAAAATTTTTTTTCATGTAATTAAGGAAAAAATTAGTAAATACATAAATACTTTGCAAGAGTTCTCAGACTTTCCCTCCATGTGTCCATTAGACTTCTCTGTTCTAAGCATTAATGTGCCCAGTTTCTTCAACCATCTTAATATAGTATCACCTTAAGGATCTATACACCTTTCTGGTTGCCGTCCTCTGGGCACTGTCTAGTTTATTGATGCCTCTCCTACACATGAATACCTAGACCTGAACACTAACCTCCAGGTGTGCTCCAATTAAAGCACAGCATTCCTGGCAGTGATGCCTCATTAAGACCTCATTAGTTTTCTTAAGGTCATGTCACACTACCAACTCATATTGATCTTATAGTCCACTAAAATACCTGGCTCTTTTAAAAATAGTTATTTAGTTATGTATCCTTTCTCTTCTATTTTATGTTAATTGTTTAAAAACTCAACTTTACATTTATCCCTCTTAAATTTCATCTTATGTATTTAGTTGGTCCAGATGTTCTAACCTGTCCAGATCTTTCTGAAAATGACCTTACCAGGCCTAGAGACTGGAAGTCTTGGGTTCAAATTTGACCTTGGTCAATTCCTAACTGTGTGACTGAGCAAGTCACTTAACCCCAATTGCCTAGCCCTTACCACTCTTCCACCTTGGAACCAATTGGTTCTAAGACAGAAAGGAAGGGTTTGAGAGAGAGAGAGAGAGAGAGAGAGAGAGAGAGAGAGAGAGAGAGAAGCCCCTTGCTCTTCAGTAGTGAGTGTGCCATGTAGAGCATCATTCAAGGCATTGATAAATATGACATTAAAGGGCCAAGAATGGATCCCTAGGATTTTCCACTAAAAAATCTCCTTCCAAGTTGATAATGAATCATTAATGACTGCTTTGGGATCTGTTCATTCAATTAGCTTCAAATCCATTTATCACTCCTTAAATTTTTTAAAATTTAAAACCTTTACCTTCTATCTTAGAATTGATACAAGTATCAGTGCCAAGGCAGAAGATCAATAAGGGCTAGGCAATGGGGGTTAAGTGACTTGCCCAGGGTCTCACAGCAAGGAAGTGTCTGAGGCTACCCCAACTTTGAACTCAACCCCAAGTCTGATTTTCTTGAGATCCATTGAACCCAAAGCTACTCCTCTATTTTGTCATTCTTGACTAAGTCCACACTCAAGGGAGGAGGGAGGAGAATTCAGGAGCAGAAGGGAAAAGAATGCCACTGAGCTCTCAAAGAGGTGCCCTATTCCTTCCCCCACCTTAAACGATTCCAAAAATCCAGGGAAGCTGATGCTAAATAACCAGCTGTGGAGGGGCTAGGAGTCATCTCTTGGCTATCTTTTCTGCCCTTCAAGCAGCTGTCAAGATACCAGGCTGCATTTGTGCCATCTTGATGCATGTGTGAGCCCAGCAGGGTGGAGTCGGGCAGTTTTGGCAATGATGTAAGAGGAGAAGAACTTCAAGCAGGAGGCCAGATGTAACAAAGATAGAACCAAGAAAAGAAATTCAGACTTTAAAGAATCCTGACTTCAATTTTTTAAAAAATCAGGAAAAGCATTATTGAATCCTAATTTAATACAAGTGTGAATATACTGATTCTGTCTACTGTCCTTCCCATAGAGCTATGAGGAAACATTTTTGCAAAATGTCAACTATAAATTAATCATTCAAATGACTTTCTTTTAAAAAGGACAAATTCTATAATAAAATTATTTTATTTTAGTTATCTGGGGTGAAAGTCAATTTCTAATTTTTTTGTACTGAATATAGTTGCACTATACCCCTATACCCCACCATATCACTGTTAAGTATGTTTCCCAAGGTGATCAGGGAAAAGGGAAAAGAACCTATATGCTCTAAAATATTTAGAGCAGCTCTATTTGTGGTGGCAAAGAAGTGGAAATTGAAGGGGTGCTCAATTAGGGAATAGCTGAACAAGTGACATATGATTGTGATGGAATACTACTATGTCATAAGAAACAATAAACAGGTGAATTACAAAACAATATGGAAATACCTACATGGAATTATAAAAAGCCAAATATGTACAACCAAGAGAACAGTATATGTAGCTACAGAATTAATATTTGAAGAATAACTTGTGAATGTCCACCTCCAGAGAAAGAACTGATAAACAGAAACGAGAAAGACATTTTATAGATGAATAATTTTTGTCAAATGATGCCTTCTTTAGTGAGGGGAAAGGAGAGAGGGAGATACCGGGGAATTCTAATGTGACCAACAAACAAATAAATTAGGAAAAAAATAATATATTTGAAGATAGTGGTTTTCTAAAAAACAATTGGCTTAATTTCAATGAGATTGACCCAAAGGGTTTTGTGTGTACAGGAAGCTAAAATTTCTGAAGGACTCTAGCCAAACATTGGTATTACTTTGTTCAACTAACAATATAAAGGAAAATCAAGACAATTAGAAAAATAATTAGCTATTTATCATTATCTAAAAAAAAAAGCATAGGGTAAGAGGAGAAAAGAACAAGCATTTGTTAAGTAGTTACTATGTGTCTCATCATTAAAGTTTTAAAAAAATTAAACTATAGAGAAAGTGGGGGAAAGAAGCAATTATTGATTTCTACTATATGCCAAACATTTTACATCCCATTTGATTTTCATAACGAATCCATGATACCCTTCCAAAATGATTTATTTTGTTTTTTAGATCTTTACCTTCCATCTTGGGATTGGTCCCAATGCAGAAGAGTGGTAAGGAATTGGCAATGGGAGTTAAATGACTTAGCCAGGGTCACATTGCTAGGAAGAGCCTGAGGCCAGATTTAAATGAATTGTTTTTAAATTTGAGTGACATCTTGTTTTTTGTAAGCAAAGACTTGGACACAGTAATTGTACTACAATTGGGAGAAGGATAAACAAATTATGGCACATGAATGTAATGGGATATTCCTGAGCCATAAAAAATAATGAGTATTCAGAAAAGCCTGAGAGGAGTGAAGTCATCAAAATCAGGCAAATGATATGCACAACTCCAAAAAACTAAATGGAAAAAGTCAATAAAATAAAATGGAACATTGCAATTACATTAAGAAATCTTACTAGAAGAGCTGGAAAAATGTACCTCCTTTCCTTCATTGTAGAATTGGGGCATTGTAGGTGTGGACTAGATAGTGTGAATAGACTATCAAACAGAGTCAATATGTTAGTTAAATTTGCTGAACCTCTTCTTTTCTCTCCTTTTTAAATCTTTGTTACAAAGGCCATTTGGGGGAGGTGGGGGGAGACAGAGACAGAGAGAGGGAGAGGGAGATCCAGAAATGAATATGATGTAAGAAAAAATACCAAGAAAAATGCAAGAAAAAAATATTTTTTTAATTACTTGTACATTGAGTACTCTCACCAGGAAATTGGGTTGTTTCCTACTTAGGGCTGTGATTAGGATGGAAAAACAATGTTCTGGACATATGTACAAAACAGCATGGCCCATCCATTTACTATAAAATCTATACCCCAGCATAGTCAGGCACTTGGGGGGCAGGATGAGAGGACGGGGCTCAGGGTTTACCAGGGAGGAGAGAGGAGAGAATAAAGAGTTATAAAAAAGGAAGAAATAAAAATTAGGGTACTTGGGTTCCAGGAGTTTTGAGTTCTTGTACCTTTGCTTTCAACAACTGCAGGTATGACTGTGGAAAGGTCACTTGCCTTCTAGAGACTTCCATTTCCATGTTGGCAAAATTTTGATTTCTAAAGTGCCTTCCTGCTCTAAATACTCTGATTCAGAAATCCTTTGTGGTATCCAGGGAAGGAGAGGGAAGGCAGCCTAACTAGAGTCATCCTATGTAGGTAAGTCAAGGTTACTTAAGTTGGCAACTGCTTGAACCAGGACTTTCCAGATGCTGATCACATAGGAATATTATGAGTCTAAATTAATTTAAAGTCCAGATAAACCAACTCAGTAAAAACATCTGCTGCATTTCTATAAAATAAGTGATCCTTATTTCCATAGATATATAAATGAGCCAATGAAAAGATTTACACACTGACCTTGACAAGCTGGAAAAGAGTAGAAACCTGAACTACAGCTGTCACACTTAGGGCCACCAACTCCAAAACGGCAAAGACATTTCCCATGGAAATCACATATTTCAGAGGTAACGCCAACTGAATTACATTCACATCCTATCAAAAAAAAAAAGTAAGAACACCTCAGGGGAAACCTCCTTTTTTTCCTCACTGGCTTCTCTCTCTCCCAAAGTTTTGGTGGTTATGCTTACTTAAAGGCATACTCTGACTAATTTTAAATGATTCCATTAGGTAAAACAACATTACACATGAGCACTTAGTTCAATGGGAACAATGTTCAAAAGAAGGTGAGTTTTGTGATTTTACCCAGAATTTGGCTTTAATGTATCACCAATGGTAATGCAAAATGACAAGAGTAGATAAAATTCTAAGACTGTTCAACAATGTTTTTTTCTTTTTGTTTTTTTTTACTTTTCAGTGAAAGTCTTTTTTTCTTTAAATATTATATTTTCCCAATTACACATAATAACAATTTTCAACATACATTTTCTGACTCATAAGATCCAAATTGTCTCCTGCCCTCACCTCCCTTCCTTTCCCCCTACTTAAAGGTGGTAAGCAATTTGATCTGGGCTATACGTTATTATCACGTAAAACATACTTCCATATTGGTCATCGGTGTAAAAGAATACTCACAGAAAATCAAAACCCCCACATAAAAACACAAATAAACTAAAGTGAAAAATAGAATGCCTTGATCTCCATTCCATTTCCAAGTGAGGTTTCTCTGGTGGTGGCTAGCATTCATTGTCATGAGTTCTTCAGAATTGTACCTGACAGTTCCTCAACATAATGACATTTTTCTAATTTGGTAAAATATATCTTTAAGAAAAGGAAATCCATGTATAAGAAAGCAAAGTGATGGCCACTGGACAATAGCCATGATTTTAATAGGACTATTCATGCATGAAGGTAACTAGATGGAGCTTTGGATAAAGGGCTGGGCTTGGAATCAGGAAGACCTGAGTTCAAATCCAATCTCAGACACTATCTGTGTGACCCTCTAGCTAAGTCACTTAACCCAGTTTGCCTCAATTTCTTCATCTATACAATGAGCTGAAGAAGGAAATAGCAAACCATGCTAATATTTTTGCCAAGAAAACTCAAAATGGGGTCACAAAGAGACAAGCATGACTGAAAATGACTTAACAACAAGAATCATGCATTTCATGCTATTAAAAATTTCTCAAATCTGCTTTCTATGATTTTTTTAAAAGATGCAAAGCTTCTTCTACAAGATGTTCCAAAAAAAAATCTTAGTGTAGTTTTAAGCTATTAAAGCTTAAAATGAAATATCAATTAATTAGGAACCAAATTACCTATAATGCTGAAGGAAATAGAAACTTTCTAACCTTGATTTTTAGAAGAGTTGATTAGAAAAGTGGCATCAGAGATTTATTTTTGTGTATTAAAATTGTATTTTTAATTTCATTTTCCCCATTTTTAAAAATTAGGCTTCTCAAAAGATGAAACAATAATGCCATTCTTTTCAAAGTATCAGCTTTTAATCCTGTCAATTTTATAGTCTTTTTTTGTTTTATCTTGTTATCAATTAGTCCTCTACCTTCCAAGATACCATTTTTCTACTTATTTTGGTTGGTTTATTTGTTGATTTTTAATGCTCTAATTGCACATTCAGTTCACAAATCTTTTCTCTTTTTATTTTGTTCATATATTTATCAAAGTTATTACTTTTCCTCTCAGGGCCACATTAGTTGCGTCATCAAAATTTGGGCATGTTCTCTCGTCATTATGATTTTCTTCTAATCAATCCACTAATAAACATTTATCAAGCATCTACTATGTGCTGAGCACTGTGCTAAGCACTGGGGACACAAAAAGAAACAAAAGACAGTGCTTGCCCTCAAGGAGCTTCATATCTAACCAGGGAGACAACAGGCAAACAAATATATACAGACAAGGTGTAGACAGGATAAATAGGAAATAATTAGCAGAGGGAAGGCACCGGAATTAAGAGGGGCTGGGGGAGGCTTTCTGAAAGAAAGAGGGATTTTAGTTGAGACTTAAATAAAAGGAAACCAAAGAGATCAGGAGCTCAAGCAGAGGAGAAAGGACATTCCAAGTACCAGAGACACCCAAAGAGAATGCCTGGAGCTGAGATGGAATGTTTCACAAAGTTATTCATTACTTCTACAATGGGTTCTTTGAACTACTCATTTTTTCAGGATATTATAATTAGGTTTTCATTTAGGTCTCTGTTTTGCTTGTGCTCCCCAGGGATTTTATCCTTAAATACACACACACACACACACACACACACACACACACAAACTCCATCCAACAATTCACAGGATATGTGCTACATCAGTACACATTCAACTTTCTACTTCCTACTTCCACAGTACTGTACAATGACCATTGTCATTCAGGGGGATTGATTGCCCTCAAGCACTCCAAGCCCTCTCCCCCACCCCAGTCAGTTATTACAGACTCAGTTCCACTTACTGCACTCCACTTATTTCAATCAACAAAGTAGACTACTTAATCATAAAAAGATTTTCCACCAAGGCTAAAACTAAACAGAGGCAGAAAACTCAACTAAATCAACCCTCTCTTTTTCCCCTGTGCCTCCCAGATTATTGAGATTTGGCTGTATTAATTAGGAAAAGGAAATAACAGGATAGAATTCTTTTCACTCACACAATAATCATTCCAGAATCATAATATCCAGAGAAAGAAGTGTTGGAGTTGGATGCATGTGGATCAAAATATAGGATCTTGCCTATCACAGTATTTATGGTTTTATTTGCGGGTTTTGATTTTGTATGAGTGTGAGTGCTTTTATAATGACCAATATGGAAGTGTGCTTTTCATGATAATAAAAAGAATTTGTTTTTAAATCTAATCTTCTCCACCAAAAAGCCATGCCAAATTGCAATACCTTGATAGCCCAGGCACACTCCCTTTCCCCCATCAAACCTGAATGCTGCTGCTTACTCTGACAGAAGGGATAGTGGAAATATCCAACCGCACACTCCTCACAAGAGAAACCATGAAATCCAGGTTGACAGAAGCACCTCCCAGTCTTCCTATCACAGTCACCAGGTGCTGCTCCTATGCCATAGCACTGACAAGCTGAAAAGTAACAAGAGTTAACAAAACAAAAAAAAAGGAAAAAAGAGTACTTTCATTCTCAATGTGCACATCCTATATCTGTGCATTATATCTATTAAAACTCAGGACTTGGGATCTAAGTCTAAGTAAAAATTTACCTTGGCACTGAGGTCCAAAGAATCCTGGTGGACAACTATCTATAACCAGAAGAAAAATATATGAAATATTAAAGGAAACACACAGACACAAATTTTATTTTTATTTAAATAGTTCTAAAGTATTTGAGAATACCATTCTCTTCAGTAAATATTATAACCCAAATGCTATATGTCCCATCATCTGTTATAGCCCATGGATGCTTCAGTTAAGGGCTCCTTTCCTAGTATATTATAATTCAGTTGTTAACACAGTGTTATTTTCCCAATTTGGTAGAATATATTTTAAAAGAAAGGAAACCCATGTTCAAGAATTGGAAGTGATGGACAATATCAATGGTTTTGGGAAATTCAACCGTGCAGTGGATAGAGTGCCAGACCTGGAGTCAGCAAGACCTGAGTTCAAATCCTCAAATATATACTAGCTGTGTGACCCTGGGCAAGTCAGTTGGCCTCAGTTTCATCATCTGTAAAATGAGCTGAAGAAGGAAATGGCAAACCATTCCAGGATGTTTGCCAAGAAAACTCCAAATGGAGCCAAATATGACTGAAAAAAACTAAATGATTCCAAAAATAAACAGCATAGAGGGATCTGCATATATTTAAATGAATCAAAGATTATACAATCAAAAGAGTGACAAGAAATGTAAGGTCTTAATCAATGTTTGTTGACTAATTGACACAATCCATTTTTTTAAACCTTATTTTCTGACTTAAAATTGATCTGTTCCAAGGCAGAAGAGTGGTAAGGGCTAGTCAATAGATATTAAGTGACTTGCCAAGAATCACACAGCTGGGAAGTGTCTGAGGCCAGATTTGAACCCAGGATCTCCTATCTCTAGGCTTGACTATTGATCCCCTGAGTCATCTCTCTGCTCCTTGACTAGTACAATCTTTACACCAGTCACCTCTGCTTGGCTCAGGAGCTGTTAATAGAGTTGATGGAGTTTTTCTGTTTCTCAACTTGTTTCTAACTTTAGATGATTCATTGCTTCTTTGCCCTTTCACTAGCAAGTTGAAAAAGGAAAGAAAGTGTTGGGATATGCTAGGGGCAAGACTTAGGAAAGAGATTTCAGCTCAGAATCTATGAGTGAGGAGCAGACAAAAATCTGTCTCAAAGCACACATGAGGGGAAGAGGAAGGAGAGAGGAACAAATATTTATTGTGTAGAAACAAAAACTGACTCAAGCTCTGGACTTTCTCAACAATTTCTTTAACTATTACAATTGAGTACCTATCGTGTGGCAAGCAGGTACTGTTCTAAGTGCTTTACAAATATTACCTTATTAAATCTTCACAACAACACTGATGGAAGTGTTATCATCTCCATTTCACAGATGAAGTCATTGAGATAGTCAGAGGTTAACTGCCTTGCCATGGGTCACAGAACTAGTAAATATCTGAGTCCAGATTAGAATTTGGGTCTACTAAGCTCTAAGCCAATTGCTCTATCTATCCTAAATGGCTAAGGAACTCCTGGATGAAGAACTTCTCTCTATGGTTTTTCGAATTCTGCTGAGGTATGTGCCAGAGGGAAGGGAATCAGAAGAAGGCTAGGTAGTGCAATGAATGAAGCAAAAAGGATATAAGATTATAGATCTAGAATGTAGTTCAATCATTTTTCAGGCATGTTTGACTCTTCATAACCCCACTTGGGATTTTCTTGCCTGAGATACTGGAGTGATTTTCCATTTCCTTCTCCAGCTCATTTTACAAATGAGGAAACTGAGGCAAAAGGGGTTAAGTGACTTGCCCAGAGGCAGACAGCTAATAAGTGCCTGAGGTCAGATTTGAACTCAAGATGAGTCTTTCTGACTCCAGGCTGGGCATTCTATCCACTGTGCCACTCAGCTGCCCAGATCTAGAATTAGAATGAATGAAAAACATTCCTTAAATTCACTTACCACTGGCCAGGTACTGTGTTAAGCACTGGGGATATAAATACAAAAGAGAGACAATCCCTGCCCTCAAGGAGCTTATCTTCTAAAAATGATAAAATTCATATACAGTAGAGGGGGAATGGTAGCCAGGAAATGGTGCTTTGGCTACAGTCACAGAGAAGTGACTTGATCTATAGAGCATCTGATTGATATGTCCTTTCCCAAAGCAATGGTAGCATGAAGTTAATTCCTTGACACAGAGCATAAAATGTAAGGGAAGTAAAGTTTTCTGTCTGTGGTAACATGCCTTGAAGGTAATATGAAAGCATAGTCCAGAGGCTGGGGTGGTGCAAATATAATGGGTTCTGAATAGCATGGTCACAAGGCAAGAACTGAAGTTCTGATTGGACAGCGTAGCAGTGGGGCTGCATAGCTGAAAGATCATGGAGGGAAAAGCACAGTTCTATAGCTGGGGCTGATTAGACATGATGAACTCTCCAATCAAGACAGCATGAAAGAGAACTTAAAGGCTAGTTGTCCAACCCCTTCATTTTACAGAAGAGGAAACTGAGGTCTAGAGATGTTAAATAACTTGCCTTAGATCATTTGAGTTCACATTGAGCCTTCTACACTTACTAGCTGTGTGACCTTGGGCAAATCACTTAACCCTGTTTGCCTCAGTTTCCTCATCTGTAAAATAAGCTGGAGAAGAAATGGCAAACCACATCAGTACCTTTGCCAAGAAAATTCCAAATGGGGTCACAAAGAGTCAGAACAATTGAGAAACAACAGATGCCAGACTGGTTCAATTTTACATCCCACCCAACTATCTACTAACCATTCTCACCATCTGCCTGCCTCAGAGCAAGTAACTATTTCCCTCCCTACTCCCCTGCCCACACACCCTGCTTTATAGCGCTCCTGAACAAAACTCCCTTCTCTGGGGATTGTTTCTTATCCATGTATGCTCCTGGAGGTCAGAGATTTTTTTTTGTTTATTTGGAATATAATATTCCAAATACTTAACACAGCATTTGACAAATAATAAGTGATGAATAAAATGCCTTTTCATTCACTCATTCATTCATTAATATATGTGGTTTGGAGTGAGCTGTATGGTGTCCCAGTGAGAACCCTAACTAGCCATTTTGATGTCCAGAACAATATTCCCAAAATATACTTGAGACAAGCAGCATGAAATACACCCTAAAAGTCAGTATGTCAAGACAAATTCCAGTGGGATGGAGGAAAGATCCTAGAATTCTCCTTTGTTTTGGTATAAGGAGTTGGAGGTAGGGAAAGACAAAGACCTCAGGGCAATTCGAGGATGCTCCTGGAGAGACAGGAAGGGGGAAGGAGAGCAAATACTCCTGATGCTAATGATTATTTCCTTCAACTGTAGAATTTGTCTCTTTATCTGGAACATGGCTACAAGAGGGTAAAGGATGGCATCTAGTAGCTTACTATTTTATTTATGAAATATTATCTATTTATGAGCTTTATTCCTCTAAATTTTAATGCTCTAGAACAAACTCTGATGCTTAAGTGGTATGTTGAGGAATTCCTGAGCCTCATGTCTTGGCCCCTGGATCCAAGCCCAAGTTCTATCTCAAAACTACTGAATCAAAATCATCTGGCCTCCTGATTCTCATAATCTATGTCAAAGTTAAGGTGATCATATAGCCTGAATTTAACAGGCCCTTTTTTCCTTTACTTTGCCCTCCTCTTGATGTTTCTTCTAAAATGCCCGTACTGAAATATTCTCTCCTTCCCGAAACTGATTCATTTCCATCTTTCTTTCCTTTGAAAATAAAAGAATTGCAGAAAATTTAGGCTTAGAAGACTCCTCAGAGGGAATCTGGTCCAACTCGTGACCTGAATGGAAACATTCCCTACATCAGCTTCTCCTTAAACACTTCCAATAATAGGAAATCAGTCCTTCCCAAAGAAGCAAATTCTATTTTTAGACAGTGAAACTATAAAGACCTTTTTCCTTATGTGAAATCAGAATCTTCTTCTCTATACTTTTACCCACTGTTTCAATTCTACCTTCTGGAACTAAGGCAGGGGCTCTTAACTAGAGGTCTGAGAGCTTAAAGAAAAAAGTGTGTGTGTGTGTTTATGCATAGATGTATTTATATATAAAAGCCATGTATATAATAGAGATAACATATTATGTGTATATGTATACATACTATGTAATGTTATCTAGTACATATGTAATATATGCATAATATATTACATTATATATTAAATATATATGATATGTATATATAATTTAAAAACAGTCACTATCATCAAGCACTTACAGTGCTCTGTACACAGTAGGTGCTTAATAAATGTCTATTGTGTAAATTACATATTAAGCTCAACCCTTTCAGGAAAGGTAAGACAGAAAAAGGAAGAATTACTCACCTGTTATACCGCTAGGAGTAGTAGAAGCTTCTGGTCTTGGAGTAAAAACAGGATAAATAGGAATGCCTTTAAAAATGATTTATTAAAAACACAGAGAAAAATAAAATTAGAGATTAGAATAGAAGCTTGATAATTTAGATATGGAGGCAAGGCCTCTATATATGAATGAAAACTCTTAGTAATTGAACATTTTAAAGGAAATACAGGTATGTCTTCAACATTGTGAGTTTCCCCCATCAGGGTTTTAATGTATTGCAGGTTGACATAAGAAACTAAATGGAAATTTGGGGAGAGTTTTACAGAAGCTGCAGATGACACAAAGGGTAGAAATGTAGAGTTATCCTAACATTGACCTACATATAGCCTATGACTACATATTTAACCCAAATTTTACAATAAGGTACCATAAACACCCCATAAAAGAAAAAGAAAAAATTCAGACTTCTTCTCTAGCATAAAGAAAGGGCCAAAAAATTTACTAGGATTTTCCAAGATGGTGGGGGTGCCAAGCCCCTAACTACTGAAATGTAGAAGAGATACCTATACAATATTATTCATCTGCATCCAGTAACTAAAATAAAACTACCCAAATACTACATAAATCCTGTATTAATGATAAGAAGCAGGAACATCAGTGGTATTTCCCTCTACTATCAAGTTAAATTTTGTCCTCTATAAATGAAAATAAAGCAGATTTTAAAATAGTTTTCTTAAGTAGGTGAATATTCTCCGTGAACTTTTTTTACTGTTTATTACTTTAATTCAACCTTTATCAAATTATCACAAACTTGGAGGCAGCTAGGTGGTTCAATGAATTGAGAACCAGGGTTCAAATCTGGCCTAAAACACTTCCTAGCCGTGTGACCTTGAGCAAGTCCCTTAACTCTCATTGCCGAGCTTTTACCACTCTTCTGCCTTGGAACCAACACACAGTATTGATTCTAAGATGGAAGGTAAGGGGTTAAAAAAATTATCACAAACTCTAACAAAATAAAATCTCAGGTAATAAAATTTTGTTGTGACTTGCTTTAAAAAACACCAATTCATTTATGCACCTTCTCCCTATAAACTAGATGCTCACATGCCACCCCCCTACTTACACCCCACCACACAATTCATTTTAGCATTTGGAATAGATTTCAAATTTGCACTCACAACATCGCAGCAGAATAAACTCAAGGGAATTTTTTATTAAACTCACTTTTAAAAGGAGGAAACTGAAAGAAGAGGATATTATACATATTTCCTGCTTTGGAAAAGTCAAAGTCAAACAGACCTCTGAACACAAGCAAGGCTGAGATCCAGCATGCTATAACCTATTATTTTACCTCTTGAGAGCAATTTCTCAGAGACCTGGAACTTTGTTGTTGACTAATTTCCCGTGCATTTAGTATAGATTTTTTTCTTTCTTTCCTTCCAAGAGTAGACAAAGACACGCTTGTTGTGTAGAGATTCAAGTAAATCTACCACTTGTAAAAATCCAATGCTTCTCTCTAAATAGAACTAAATGATTCATAAGGACATGGTTCATGAAGGGAAACATCACAATACTGGAGTATTGAATTCTGTAATTCACCTCTGACTCTTCGTTGTGGGCTCTTTCCAAGAAGAGTATATGGAGCTTTCAGGAAACTTTTGATTTATATTTGTTGTTTGATTTATTCCTTGGGAAGTTAAGGGATGAAATATGAATTTGTCAATGTTTTTTCTTGCCACAATATTATCTTCCCTCTGCCCTCACAGCCCCCAACAGTGGGTAACACTTTTCCCAAGGGTGATTTTATGTAATCAGAACTGAAAGAAGCAGCCTCACTCAGGACCACAACCACTCGGGCAGGCATTTGGAGGTTTTGCCCCATTTGGGCACAATAGTGATGCGGTGGGAAATCCTCTCCTATGCAAGGACTAACACTTTTTATGTGGCACCTAACTATTTCCAAGGCCCATTATGAAATCATAGCATATGGTCCTGTCCTGTTTACATTAAATAATAAACATCAGCTAAGTCATTAGACTAATAACACAGGACATTAACCTGTTTTTGAGTATAAATTTATAGCATATTCACATGTAGTTATCTAGGCTATAAGATAAACATTACCAAAATCACTTCATAATCATTCATTACTCTTGGATCTTACAATTGTTCCAAGCAAAACTTAAAATAGCAATAAAATATAAAACATGGAGACATTTCTTAAACTAAATTAATTAGGCTCACAAAGGACAATCTAATTAATTCTACAAAGGGTCACAAGACTGAGGTCTAAGTTTAAAAAATATCAGGCTGTGAGTAAATAAGATTTTTCATAAAAATTAAAGCAAGGAGAACTAGGAAAACACTGTACCCAGTAACAGCAATATTGTGAAATTTAGGGTTAGGGTTAGATTTAGCTCCTCTCTGCAATACAATGATCTGGGACAATTCTGAGAGATTTATGGAAAAGAATGCTATCCACCTCCATAGATAGAAGTATTGGAGTCAGAATGCAGATGAAAGCATACGATTTATCCCTTGTTTATTTGGGTATATATCTTGGGGTTTTGGTTTCATGAAATTATTCATTTACAAAAATGAACAATATGGAAACATGTTTTATGATAATACAAGTATAACCCAAATTGAATTGCTGGCCAACTCCAGAAGGGGAAAAGGAAGGAAGATAATCTGTATCCTATAACTTTGGAAAACTTATGTGGGAAATTTTTTGTTACATGTAATTGGCAAAAAATAAAATAAAATAAAAAATTTAAACAGGAAAAAAATTAATGTAACAGGGCAGCAAGGTGGTTCAGTGAATTGAAAGCTAGATCTAGAGATGGGAGGTCCTGGGTTTGAATCTAGCTTCAGACACTTCCTATCTGTGTTACCCTGGGAAAGTCACTTAACCCCCCACTGCCTAGCCCTTATCACTCTTCTGCCTTGAAGCCAATAGTCCAGATTCTAAGATGGAAAGTAAGGGTGTAAAAAAAAAATAGTGCAAAACCCTGGTGTATGCTCCTAATGTTGTAGTAATGCTTTTTCATTCAGCTTTTTTTAAATCTATCCATAATTTTTTTTTTGTTCTTTCTTACAAGGATCATTCCACTAGAAAAGGGAAGCCAAATAAAGATGAAAAAAAAGATATCAAAAAAAGTTACAAATGTTTCTAAAGTCTATCTTAGGGCAGGTAGGTAGCTCAGTGGATAGAGCCAAGCCTGGAAATGGGAGGTCCTAGCCTCTGACACTTCCTACTATGTCACCCTGGGAAAATCACAACCCTAGAGCCCTTACTGCTCTTCTGCCTTGGAACAGCTACTTAGTACTGATTCTAAGACAGAAGGTAAGGGTTATTTTTTATCTTTCTGCATTTTTTTCTTTTTTTCTATCTTAAAGGAGAATCAGTGGGGATAGAGAAAGGATGTCAAAAATCAACAAGCATTTACGAAATGCTTATTAGTTATCAGGCACACTGAAAATACATAAAAGAGCAAAAATTTTAAGAATCATTAAAAAATGTTATAATTCTTTAAAAATCCACCTATAAAGCAAATATGTTCATTTTAAAGAAACTTCCCCTGGGGAATTTGGGTTCTTAATCTATCTTCTGACATATACATAACAAAATCTCAATGCATTCCCCTTTGCCTCAGCAGGTAAAACTATGTCCAGTAGGTATGATTAAAAATAGAAAAAGTAAACCATGAATATCAAATATTAATGTCCTGAAGTATCTGAATTACTCTGTGAAGGAGGACAACTTTATTGGCCCTCTCCCCAATTCTGCACTATTTCAGAATCAGTCATTGAAGCTCAGTTAGAAGGGACGTTGGTGGCATCTTCTTCAGCTCTACCTTCACAGGAATCCCTTCCAGAACATACTCAACGGGATGTAGCAAGGGGGGACCCATCACATCTCCTGAGACAGTCCTTTTTTGTTCTAGATAATTTTAATTGGTGGGAAGCTTTTCCTTACATAAAGCCCAAATCCACCTCCTTGCCACTTCTAAATAATGGACAATAATGGACAGTTCCCCTGTTACAATCCAAACTTACTCAGGCAAAATGGGAAGTTGTAGTATCCTTTTGCACAGTGTTCACAGTTTTCCCCACGGAAATTTGGTTTACAAATGCAGCGACCTGTGCCCTGTTCACAGCCATCTGTGTACTCAGGGTTACAGCTGCAAGCTAAAAAGAGGAAAAAAGTTAAAAAATAACATTAATTAATTTGTAGCCCTTTGGCAAAGCAAATATAGTGACTACCAACATTTCTCAGGCAATGTTTAATAAATATTTCTCATGCAATGAAACTGCTTTGTTATTGTCATGAATATTATTCTAATTATTTTAATAGTTTGGTGGCAGCAAAAAGTAGTAAATAAGAGTTGACCATGGAGTTAGGAAGACACAGGTTCAAGTCCTTCTTCTAACACACTCTAGCTGTGTAACCCAACAAAAATATCATAGTCCCTGGCAACAATTTTCCAAAGCTAAATTTCAGAGCAGATTTGCCTTGCTTGAGGAAATT
This sequence comes from Monodelphis domestica, assembly GCF_027887165.1. Taxonomy (NCBI): domain Eukaryota; kingdom Metazoa; phylum Chordata; class Mammalia; order Didelphimorphia; family Didelphidae; genus Monodelphis; species Monodelphis domestica. The sequence continues at coordinate 275,390,508 of NC_077229.1, read as the reverse complement.
TCCTCACTGAGAGTTGATGAAATTGTGTCTGGTCAAAAAAGGATTATTATTACTTTGCAAAGGAAAGCATTCTAGGTTTTTCTATTGTAGACATGATTTATGGAATTTTATAGGGAGATTGTTTAATTGTTAAATAAAAGTTAGGCTTTATTCCCCACCCCCCAAAAAGTATGTATATACATACACATATATATGTATATATCTTTGATGAGGTTAATACTAATAATTCCATATATGCTATATATCAATATAAATCTGGTGAGCTCACTACTAATTCATGTGTATGTGTGTGTGTGTGTGTGTGTATGTCCTTGGTGAACTCACTACTAATAATTCCATACACACACACACACACACACACACACACACACACACGTATATATTATGGCTCTCTCCTCCCCGTTCATTAATGTGTTTCATCTGGAACTTCCATTTTGAGGAATGGCTAAGACCAGCCATCTTTGACTCCTTTCTTGGCCCCATCGTTGATACTCCAAAGGTCGCCCCCATTCCTCTGAGTAAGTATTTTCTCTCCCCCAACTCCACTATTTTACCATTCTCTTCCCATGTCAGAATGTAAGTTCCATGAAGACCAGGACTGTCTTTCCTTTAACATATCTACAACTTCCCAGGGCTTAGTACAGCCTGGCAGCACATAGAAGATGCTCAGTTAATACTTGACATAGACTATTAAATACAAAGGAATATTTATTACAAAGGAGTACTATTGGATGAACAATAGCAATTGGGGAGATCAGGAGGGACATCTTAAAGTGGGTGAAACTTAAGCTGAACTTTGAAGGAAATGCAGAAAGAACAAGAGGTGGGAGAAGAGTCTAGTTTAGGACAATGACATGGGACAGGGCAACTGGCAAATGACAAAGAAGGCCAATTGGGCGGACATATAGAACGTGTGATAGAAAATCACACAGAATAAGCTTATATGGGACCAAAATTGTGCCCAGATTTTTAAAAAACGGACAAACCTGCATTTTATCCTAGAGCAAGGGGAGCCATTAGACTTTTTAAGCTAAAGACTAAAGATCAAATCTTGCTTTAGGGATATCCATTTGGCAGCTGTGTAGAGGATGGACTGGAGAGGGTAGAGAGGGGGAGACAAATTTAAAAACTAATCTGGGCTCAGACACTTCCCAGATTTGTGACACAGGGCAAGCCACTTACCCCCCATTTGTCACTTTTCTATCTTAAAATTGATACCAAGATAGAAGGTAAGGGTTTTAAAACAAAACAAAACTATAATAGGGGGAAATACTTGTACAAGAATATTCATAGCTGCGCTCTTTGTGGTGGCAAAAAATTGGAATGTGAGGGGATGCCCTTTGATTGGGGAATGGCTGAACAAATTGTGGTATATGTTGGTGATGGAATACTATTGTGCTAAAAGGAATAATAAAGTGGAGGAATTCCATGGAGACTGGAACAACCTCCAGGAACTGATGCAGAGTGAAAGGAGCAGAACCAGGAGAACATTGTTCACAGAGACAGATACCCTGTGGTACAATTGAATGTAATGGACTTCTCTACTAGCAGCAATGCAGTGATCCAGGACAATTCTGAGGGACATATAAGAAAAAATACTATCCACATCCAGAGAAAGAACTGTAGGAATAGAAATACAGAAGAAAAACATATGATCACATGGTTCGATGAGGATATGATTGGGATGTTGACTTTAAATGATCACTCTATTGCAAATAACAATTATATGGAAATAGGTTTTGAACAATGATACATCTATAACCCAGCAGAATTGCTTGTCAGCTCAGGGAAGGGGGGGGAGGGAAGAGAGATGGGAAAGAAAATGAATCATGTAACCATGGAAAAATATTTTTGCTTCATGTGCTTCCGGTACAGTGTCCATGTTTCACAACTGTACAGGAGAGAGCTGAGGACCACTGCGTTATACACTTTGAGCTTCGTCGCAGTGCTTACAGCGCTGTGTTGGAGGACTTTGCAGTGCAGCTGCCCGAGTGCCTGGTTGGCCTTTTGGATCCTGGCATTGATCTCATGGTCTAGGGATCTGTCATTGGCGATGGTGCTGCCCAGGTACTTGAAAGTGTTGACGTTAGAAAGCTTCGTGCCGTCAATTGTAATGCATGGCTGGTTAGTTGTCCTCCCTGGTGCAGGTTGGAACAGCACCTCTGTTTTGCTGAGGCTGATAGTCAGGCCAGTTTTGTTGCTGTAGAGAACCTGTCCACAATGGTTTGGAGATGATTTTCTTGGTGGGCCATGAGAGCACAGTCGTCTGCAAAGAGAGCTTCCAGGATGAGTCTCTCTGTTGTCTTTGTTTTTGCAGTCAGGCGGTGAAGGTCGAATAGTGAGCCATCCAGTCGGTATTTGATGTACATTAATTAAAAAAAAAGAATAGTGGAGAGGAAAAAATTGTTTTAAATTAAAAAAAAAACTATAGCAGTAGCCCAGACAAGAAGTGATGAGGGCCTGAATGATGGTGGTCACATAAGGGAAAAAAAAGGGGGAGGGATTGAGATATACTTGGAGGCAGAATTGAAAAGATTTGGCATCTGACTGGAAGTTAGGAATAAGGCAGAGGGGAGAGACAGAGACAACTCAGAGGTTACAAAAGAAGATGAAACTTGACTGGATGATCTTTCTGATCTTGGTTACTATAGTCATGAAACAAAACCAAGTGGAGAAGACTTACGCATACAGCCATGGGGGGCTTCCACTGGCACATTGTAAGGACGATAATAACCCTGAAGACACCTTTCACAGTTTACACCAGCTGTGTTATGCTAGAAAGAAATTTTTAAAAGATTAAGGCAGTAAAACAAAAAGAAGATATCTACTTTTCTTAAGATTCAAATTGAAAAACCAAGACGTATTTCTATCATGCTCCCCTGTAAAGTTCTGTGTAATTTTGTTTTTTAGTTGGACCTTGAACCTCTTTGGGCATCAATACAGTCATCCACAAAATAAGGACATTATATTAGATGAGCCCTAAAGTCCTTTCCACCATAAAACAAGTCCAATATAATTGAGATGCAGTAAACTATTACTGAAAGGGTCTTTTAAAATATAAGTAACAATTTGGGTGAAGGTATGCTACCAAATATTAAATAACCATCTCTCTGGGAAAAAATGTAAACATGACAGTTTTAACTGTCAATAAATTGAGCCCTGATCTGTAGCAGTTGGTGTTTTCTACGGTATAAATGATTGTTTTTTCACTGAATATTTAATAAAAGCCCTTGCTAACTGGTATGATTTGGCTCCAATACAGCCCTGGTTGAGAGTTACAGCAATAAACCAATCTAGGAACTCTAAGTTTCACTACAGCCCTTCCATATTATTCACAGTAGTTTCATTTTGAAAAACTGAATAAATAATATGTCATATCAAAGGGATAGCAGGGTGGTATAGTATATATATATATATATATATATATATATATATATATATATATATATATATATATATATATAATAGAGCATTGGGTCTGAAGTCCAGAAAACCTGAATTCAAATCTTGCTTCAGATATCCTAGACAAGTTACTTAACCCTGTTTGCCTCAGTTTCCTCATCTGCAAAATGAACTGAAGAAGAAAATGACAAACCACTCCAGTATCTTTGCCAAGAAAAGACAAACTGGGGTCATGAAGAGGCAGACACGACTGACATGACTGAACAACAACAAGAAAAAGTCCCATCATGACTCAGTTTGAGGGGAAAATAGTTAAGATACATATTTGTACTTTTTCCAGTGCCTGGATAAGCAGGACATGCCTACCCCTCCTCTACCATTGGCTCCCATGTTATTCTTTCTTCATAAAAACATTTCTGAAAGTTTCCATTACATAGATGGAAAAATTCTGCATATGTCTTCAGGAGAGCTCAGGTTAGAACTCTGCATTAGGTTTGCTAATTAAGTTTCTCTGCTAATGCTTGTAATTGCCACAAAATCAAATTACAGGCAACAGTTTCCAGGAACAAGACACCATGAATTCAGTTCCATTCTGCTTTTCTTTATTTCAGAAATAAGCAGGGAAGCATGTCCATTTTCTAAAGAAAGAAATTGCAATAGGAAGTTAGAACACATGTGACAACCCCTAGTGAACACAAGGACCTACACAAAATGACCAAGAAGAGGACAAAGAGGCTTTCTTTACTTTCTCCCCTAATACGGAGAATTTTATTAATTTCAAAATCTTATTTATTACCACTCCTTGTCCTGTAGGCTAAAATCTGAATTATTTTTCATTCTCTTTAACAATGAAGCCCAAAGCATTAGACAATGCACAACCTCACTGCCTCACTGCGCATTTCTCTTCTTTTCCCATTGAAAGATATAAATGTTTCATGAAAATGCAGAGGCCTGCCCACCCACTAAACGTCAACAAATAATTCAGCTCCTTTGCTTGTCACTATGCTCAGTATTAGACAGGGTATAAAACAGGTTGACCCAGCCTTGCCTCTTCTGCTGAGGGATGGAGAGAAAGAGGGAAGGAAGGAGGTAGGGAGAGAGCATGAGAAAGGGGGAAGAGACAGACAGACAGACAGTGACAAAAAGAGAGAGGTAGAGAGAGAGACAGAGAGACACAGGCAAAGACAGACAGTCAGAGACAGGCAGAGAGAGAGAGAGAGAGAGAGAGAGAGAGAGAGAGAGAGAGAGAGAGAGAGAGAGAGAGAGAGAGAGAGAGAGATGCTTCTTTTAGGGCAATCCCATTTTCCCTCTCCCACACAAGGCATTTAATGAGGCTCATACAGATGAGGTAAAAAATAAAGGAAAAAAATCAATAACTTCTACCATATATATGGAGCAGCTAAGTGGTGCAGTGGATAAAGTACTGGATTTGAAGACAGGAAGACATCTTCTTGAGTTCAAATCTGGCCTTAGATACTAGTTTTTTGACCCTAGGAAAGTCACTTAACCTGTTTGTCTCAGTTTACTCATCTGTAAAATGAGTTGGAAAGGAAATAGCAAAACTCTCCAGTATCTTTGTCAAGAAAAGCCTAAGTGAGGTCAAGAAGAGTCACACATGACTGAACAACAACCATGAAGACACACCTGACAAAATGACTCCAAAACCACTTTTACCTCCTCTTATTCTCCTTCTCCCTTTTTTAATTTTAAAAATTAGGAAGGCTTTCCTTATATCAAAGCTGAATTTGCCTCTCCAAAATCTCCTTCTGAAGCCATGTGGTGTAGTAGACAAGAGTCCTAAACCAGAAATCAGGAAGACCCAAGTTCAAAACCCATTAGACATTTACTTAGCTACATGACTTTGGGAAAATCACATAACCTGCATCTGCTTCAGTTTTCTCATCTATAAAATGGGAATAATAATAGCACTTATCTCCCAAGGTGATGCAAGGGATAAAATGAGATAAGTGCAAAGCACTTTGAAAATTTTGAAGTGTAATATAAATGCTAGCTATTATAATTATTTTGACCCTCCCCAAAAGTGCCAAGCAGACATAGTGCAATTGGGATAAAGAAATGAAGAAAAGAACTGTACCACAAAAAGAGGTTTTTAAGGCACTGGCAACAACAGTGGCTTAAAACAATTAATCAATAAAATCCCATGAGTATTAAGAAGCAAATTGCTTTAGAAGATGAATGGCAAATACCACAATTTGCTATTAGCTAAGATCAGTGTATTCTCTAGGGTCTGTGGCAAGGCCTGATGGTAACTATGGTTGACACACAAATGGCATCATTTCTTCCATAGAAAATGCAGGTAGGGTTGCAAGAATCACATGTCTAAGGTGTATATTACTAATCTGAGTTTGTGGAGTCAGCCCTTCTTTTTTCTGTCAATTGAACCATCCTACTCTTAGATACAGGTACCATTGGCCTTCATATTTTAAAAAAAAATGTTGGGAAAAAAAAACCCTGTGGTACCTGACACTGTCACTCTACATGTAAATCATTGTGTAGACTATTTACCAGTTAAGTACTCTCTACCTCTGCCATTGGTTGAGATTCTATCTCTCCCCAATAGGCTACATGGGGTTTTGTTCAAAATGACTCGCCCCTATCTGACTATAGCATTTCACATCAACTAACCCAGAGAAATGTTTACCACTAAGTAATGACATCTATGTTGTCCTCAGAGCTTCTTATGCTCATCTTGCTAAAGATCACCTCATTCTAGCTCTATGTTCTGTCTAGATAGAACCCTAAATCTCAAGAACATTGCAATCTAGCTGAACAGATTAAACACATGAAGAATAACAAAGAAAAACAGCTCCTACTGTTGGAGGAACAACTGTTGGTGGAACTAATCCCGCCATTTTGGAGAGCAATCTATGCGCAGAGAGTTTTGACCCAGCAATACCACTTCCCACAGTGATCAGAGAAACAGAAAAGAACCTATATGTTCTAAAATGTTTATAGCAGCTCTCTTTGTAGTAGCAAAGAACTGGAAATTGGAGGGATGCCCATTAATTGGGGAATAGAGGACCAAGTTGTGGTATATAATTGTGATGAAATATTACTGCACCATGAAAAATGAGAAGTAGATTAATTTAAAAAGGAAAGACCTAACTCAGGAGAGACTCTGAATGAACACGCTAATGCAAATACCAACAACATGGAAATGGGTTTGAATCAAGAACACATGTGATACCCAGTGGAATCGTGCGTGGGCTATGGGAGAGGTGGTGGGAGGGTGGGGAGGGAAGAAAAGAAAATTATCTTTGTTTCCAATGAATAATGTTAGGAAATTACCAAATAAAAATTAAAAAAAAGAAATAAATATTTATTGAGCATCTAAAAAATAAAAAGGAAAGACCTACATGAAATTATGAAGAGTAAAATAAGCAGAACCAAGAGAACATTATATACAGCAACAAAAATACTGTTTGAAGAATGACTTGTGTATGTCTAAAGAAAGAACTAATAAACAGAAACAAGCAAGATATCATTATATATATATATGTATATATATATATATGTATATATATATACATATATATATATCTTCGTGTCAGATGATGTCTTCTCTATGCATGGAGGGGGGAAAGGAGGGAGATTCCTGGGAACTTTAATGTCACAAATATATTTTTCTAAAAGAGATACTATGTAAGTACCATATAATTGGTAACATCAGGAAGGGTTTTCGGAGCAAAGGAAGAAAAAAAAATCATGGAGGAGGTTGGGAGGATCTATATATAAGAAGAGAGAACTGAACTGAGTTTTTTAAGCTGCAGAAAAAAAAAGAGAGCACAGACTAGCATTCTAGAGAAGAAAGAATGGGATTGTAGATAAAGTACTGGGCATGAAGTCAGGAAGATGTAGGTTCAAATTCTGTCTCAGATCCTTACTAGTTGATGACTCTGGGAAAGCTACTTAAGCTCTCTAGCTTCACCTATAAAATGAGAGGGTTGGATGAAATGGCCTCTAACATTCCTTCCAGCTCTAAATTTCAATTCTATGATCCTATTTGTTCAAGAGCAACAGCAGCAATAAGGGGCAAGGAATATAGAGAAAGGGGCAGCGAGGCGGCATTAAAATCAGAAAGATTCATCTTCCTGAGTTCAAATCTGGCTTCAACTACTTACTAGCTGTGTGATCATGGGCAAGTCACATAGCCCTGTTTGCCTCAGTTTCTTCATCTATAAAATGAACTGGAAAAAGAATGGGCAAACCCTTCGAGTATCTTTGCCAAGAAAACCCCAAATGAGATCACAAGGAGTCATACATGACTGAAAAATGACTAAGCCACAACGAAGAGAAATGTGAAATTTGCCATGACATATTACATTTGAGTTTATAAAGTATAATTCATAAAGGCTTGTTAATTCCTTTAGGCAGTATGCCTACAGCTCATGTAGCCATTAATCAATTACTTGTAATGCTTTGAGTTATCTGGGGCCCCTGGCTATAGTTTACCCTGGCATACTAGAAATCTCAGAGCATTTAGTATATAATCAAGTCAATTAGATCCATCTCTAAGGCACAAGGAATTAGGGTAACTGTAAATGGGCCACCACATTGAGACTCCATAACTACCTTGTGACTAATGCGTGGGCAGTGATTCAGGGAGGCAGATAGTGGGGTAGCATGGGATGACTTGGTGATGTGGAAAATGAATATTGAATTGTAATGATTTTTACTTGAAGCCTTTCTTAGACATCTGGTTTTGAAGGTCAGCTAGTTTCCAAACAATTTACTCTCAGATCTCAAGGCATCTCACTGGGCTAGATTATGTTACAGGCAGAGAAGAGATCTGATCCTTATTTTTCTGTAAAGAAGAATATTCTTAGAGAATGAAGTAAGCAAACTCTAGCCATCATTTAGGACTGCAGTGACTCAGCCACATGGCAGGGAGGAAGAGGCATGTTGGTGTCCTTAAGACCTGCCTCTCCCTGTGATAATATGGGGGAGGGGCTGAGTCTCCAGGTCCACCTCCTCAATGGCTGCTTGCCAACTGTTTTGTTGTTCCTGGGGAAGGAACTGAGTGGTGAGGTCACAAGAGGGGTATATAAGATGTGCATCAGAGGTATTCTCTCTTGCCCCACTTGCTCTCATTGATGCCTGTTTGGATTGTGGAGGGAATCAATTAGCCATTTTAGGTTTTCTGGAGTAGTTGAGTAAATTAATTTAAAATTAAGAAATACTGCCTCTCAAGAATTTCAGGCATTAGAGTAAACTAGTTTAAAAAACACCCCCATTTTACATACTCCTATAATCACCTGACCCTTTCATCTCTGCTAAGTATCGTCATATCTCTTCTGTCCTTTGGGGCAAAACTACTTGCAAAGGTCTTCTACAATAGATGCCTCCATTTCCTCTTCTCTTACTCTTTCTTTAATGCCTTAACACTCAGCTTCTAACTTCATCATTCCACCAAAACTGCTCTCTTGAAAGTTACTCATGAACTCAGTGCCAAATCTAATGATCGTTTCTCAGTCGTCATTCTCCTTGACATCTCTGCAGCACTTTCCCCCTATACTCTCCTGGCTTTTGGAATACCATCCTCTCCTGGGTCTCCTCTTACTGCTCGATACTTCCTACTACTCTTCTCAGTCTCCTTTGCTGAATCCCCATTTGGTTATGCCCAATAACTGTGGCTGCCCCATAGGGGCTCTGTCCTGGAGCTCCTTTGTTTCTCCCTCATCAGCTCCCATGGATTTAATTATCACCTCTATGCTGATGATTCCCAAATCCACCTGTCCAATGCCATCAGTCTCCTATTTCTAAATGCCTTTCAGATATCTCAAATTGCATGTTTACTGCATGAATTTTAAATTCAACAGGTCTAAAACTGAATTCATTGTCTTTCCCCCTAAATGCTAGTCACTTTTTACCTTCCCTATTAATTTAGAGTGCAATACTATTCTCCCTATTCTTCCAGGTTTGCAAACTAGGAGTCCTCTTTGATGGCTCCTGATATCTCACCTTTCATATCTAATCTGTTGTGAAGGCCTGTTCATTTAATCTTTTTTTTAAGCCCTTACTTCTGTCTTAGAATCAACTATCAGTTCCAAGGTAGAAGAACAATTAAGGACTAGGTAAATGAGTTAAGGTAGGAAGAGTCTGAGGCCACATTTGAACCCAGAACCTCTCATCTCTAGGCTTGACTCTATCTACTGATCAACCCAGCTCTCCCCTCTCCATTTAACTTCTATGTCTGTCGAATATACTACCTACTCTCCTCTGATACTGTCACCATTCTGGCATAGGCCCTCATCACCTCATGCCTGGACTACTGCAAAAGACAATTGTACTATCAACTGCTGGTGAATTTGTCTGCCTCAGCTTTTCCCTTACTCCAATCTATACTCCATTCAGCTGTCCAAGTGATTTTCCTAAAGTGTGGGTTAGATTATGTCACCCCTTTCAATAAACTCCAGTGGCTCCCGATAGTCATCAGAATCAAATATTAAATCCAAAGCACTTTATAACCTTCCATTTCCTCTCTCCACTAGCCCTCTGCAGTCTTCTTTCCACATATTCCAAATATTACCACATCATTCCACATATTTTTTGATTTGGTGACACCTGGCTGTTCCACAAATAAGACCCTCCATTTTCCTCTCTCAAGGCATCTTCACTGGCTGCCTCCTGTGCCAGGAATCTTCTTCCTCTTCATTTCTTCCTGGTTTCTCTGGCTTCCTTTTAGTCCCAACTAAAATCCTATCTTCTACAGTCTTTCCTAATTCATCTTAATTCCAGTGCCTTTCCTCAGCTAATTATTTCTTCTTCATCCTGTGTATAGCTTGTTTGAATATATTTGTTGACTTGTTGTATTCCATCAGCCTATAAGCTTCCCTGAAGGTAGGGACTATCTTTTTTCTTTCTTCCTAGTACTCAGTACTATGCCTGGCACATAGTGAAGACTTACTAAATATTTATTATCCCCAAAGCAAAGGTTGGTGGCACTCTCCCTCCCTTTCCTACATAGTCTTTAGGTTGCATATTGCCCTTTTGTAGTCTTTTCTCTTTACTGTTCATTTTAACCTAATTTTATTTGTATTTTTTAAAATGTCAAAAACCATCCATACAAATTTGTTCTGAGTTCAAACCTTCTAAATATGGTAATAGATTATGTGACTCCCTTATGAAAAGTTCTATAGTCAATATAGTTTTGTCAACAAATGGAATTCTAGGACAAATTCAAATCTGGGAAGACCTTAGTCCAACCAACTCATTTTATAGATGTGAAAATAACTCCAGAAATGCTAAGTGACCTCTCCAAAGAACCTTAGGTAGTAATCAGAAGCCATTATTCTTTCTATTACTTCTCTAAAATTACTCATTTCTTTTAGAAACTTAAGTCAGCCTTTGACCCATTAATACCACAACTAAGTCTATATCCCAAAGAGATCAAAGAAAGGGGAAAAGGATCTATTTGGTCAAAAATATTTATAACATCTCTTTTGTGGTGACAAAGAAGTGGAAATCAAGGGCATGGCCATTTACTGGGGAATGGCTGAACAAGTTGCGGTATACAATCCTGATAGAATAGTATTGTGCTATAAGAAATAACGATTAGGATAGTTTCTGAAAAACTCAAGAAGTCTTATCTGAGTTGCTGCAAAGTAAGGTAAGCAGAAACAGAACACTGCATGTAGGAACAACAATATTTAAGGATGATTAACTGCGAAAGACTCAAGTATGCTGATCAGGACAATAACCTAACACATTTCCAAAAGATCCATGATGAAAAATGCTCTCTTCTTCCAGAGAAAGAACTGATAAACTCAAGCACGAAGTGAAGCACATTTTGTTTTACTTTATTTTTTGTGGATCTTTGTGCTTTTGTAATATGGCTAATGTTTTGCATGATATCACTTGTATGATCATTATCAAATTGCTTGCCCTCTCAAAGAGGGGGAAGAGCAAGATTGAGTGAGAGAATTTGGAACTCAAAAGAATTTTAATGGATTTTTAAAAATTTTTCACCTAATTGGGAAACATTTAATAAAATAAACTTATATGTAAATATATAGAAATAAAATAAAATAAACTGGGAAATATTTAATAAAATAAACACATACATAAAATATTTAATAAGAATTTTTTAAAAGAAGCTTAAGTCAAGATACACTAAGAGGAAGGTATAAAGAATGAAGCTAAATAAATAAAACTTCCTACTAAGTTTCAATTTACAAATCACTAATTTAATCTTGATTTTCCTTTTTCTGTAAGGAGAAATGTTTAACATATCCCATCAAAAGAGATATTTCTCAAACCCTCTTATCTTGTCCTTTATCAGGGAAATGAAATCAGCTAGTACATCATATGTAATTAACTGGTCTTCAGGCAAGAGCACAAACCTAGCACATTTCCTCCAGGCAGGGATAACTAGAGAAAGTTACCACAATGTGGATTTTTTTTAGCTATCTAGATGAACTGACATCCCTTCATACCTTGCCCAGAAATTGCCCCACCTGTTTCCATACCTGTCTGTATTATTCCCCTCAGGTGCTACTTGTAAACTCCCTGCCTTCTTTTAGCTATTAAGCTGCCAACCTGATGCAGAATATTGGCAATTTGCAAGGCCATCAGTCACTCTTTCTACCCCTCTTTACTCAATAATCTTACTCATGGGACACCTAACAGAACTCTTTCTGGATCCTGAGACTATGAAGCAGTTGTCATTATTCCACGTTATTCTGCTCACTTGTTCCCATCTGTTTCTGTGTTTGTTTTTTGAATTTACAAAGCTCCTGGGTGGCTAGCCATGACCCTTTAATGGAGAGGAAACACTAAGGTAGATAGTCATGTCGTTTAAGGAAATTAGAAGTGAGCATATGTGGCAGAGGGGAAAGGGAATGATAAGCAGCCAGGCATTTAAATAATAAATTGTTGAAGTCAGATGTCTTATCTATAGAAGTATCATTTCCATAAATTTACCTGAAATTAAGATGTAAATGGTCATTGGTTTTTCTTTCTTTACTTTGATCTGCAGTCCAATGCAACATGGGCACCCAAAATATTTATAAAGAAATTGTGTCTCAGTGAAGATGCTCTCACTGCTATACTTTATAGTTTAATACTCCATGAGGATAGTAGCACAAAAATGATTGTTTTCATTTTAAAGAGGCAACTGCCATCTTACTTCCATCTGCATGTATCAGATAAATTTAATGAAATTAAATATATATTTCTATTTTATTTTTCTATTTATGTATAGTGATACACCTAATGAGTTCATAAGATTTTAGGGTTATCAACTAGATTCGGTACTTCCCATCTTGAACATGAGGAAATTGAAGACCAAATCATTTTGCTCCAGGTTACACAGACAATGCTAAGATTCAAACACAAGGTAGTTACTCCAGATCTAGTTTGAGCCTGAGCCCCAATCCCACAGGCCTGAATCTACTTTCAGTGTTCTTTCTACAATATCAAGGTATCTTAAATCAACAACAGCTTTCAACTCTGTATCCTGATTAGGATCTTTGGCTGTGGCTGATGGGTAGGGCTTTTCTGATTCATGCTGGTACATAATCACAGTTATCTACTGGCAAATTGCCAGCCTACAGGCTTAGAGTACCAGTAACAGCAGTCCTACATGACAGTGAGATACTTTTCAAATCAAAGGCTCTTCTGTTAACAGGACAACTTTGTCAAAAGTATTTTTTTTCCCGCTTAGACCCCATGGTGATGAATTCCAAAGGTCTGGTGACTTAGAAAAGAACCTTTCAAAAGAACCCAGAAAATAGTCCAAACAAGAAGGGGTGCCCACAACTCTTAATCTTTGATGTAAAACATCTGGAAAGCAAAGGTGATCAGGGCACTGAAAGAAACTGAAATCTATGGAGCAGAGTGAAAACTTGGCTCAGATAATCTCGCCCTCAGGGAGGGGGCCCAAATCTGTACTTTAAATAAGTGGAAAAAGCAATTCAGAAGAATCAAAACAAAGTGGGGGTACTTGAGTCTTACATGAGGTTTGTTACAATTTTACTAAAGGAAAAAAGATCAAGAAAGGGCCCTTCCTTCTGGAGGTGCTATACATTTTGCCTTCTTTCTTTGGGGCTGATGATGAATATGGCATTAGAAATGTTAGAGATACTTTTATTAACTAAAGGAAATGCAAGGTGGAAAAATGCAGCTTGCCTGAACAAGATGTCATTAACTTCACAAAGAGAAGAGAAATCAGACTTAAAAAAGAAATACTTCAAATGGAATCACAGGGAACTCTTTCTCCTCTAAGATTAGTACCTAATTATTTACCTGATGTTTTACCCATTAAAATTTGAGCTCCTTTAGAGGAGAGGCTTGTTTTCCCCCTTTATTTGTACCCCCCAGCACTTGGCACATAGTGAGTACTTAATAAATGACTATTAAGAAAATGATTGTGAGGAGACAATGTCAGCCAAATTCTTGATCAACAAAAATCCACTTGACAACATCCTCTACACAAGTGGCCAAATTATCCATTTTCTATGTGAAGATCTCAGCAAAGGGGAAAAACATTACCTCAGTCAGTCCATTCTACTTTTTCTTTCACTTTAATTTTATGCTATTCTGAACTTGAAAAATATCAATAAAACACCTCTACATGTAAAGAAAAAAATGAAGATTCTGTTGGAAACATGGATCTCTATCACATATAAGTTTATTTTTGAACGTATGTTCAAAAGTGCATTTAACAAGCTATTTTCAAATCTTGGTTTTTCCTTTTAAATGTATGTCCTTTTGTTCTTTTTTGTTCATCTTTTTAAAATGATGACATTCTTTTCTTTCTTCTTTGTTTTGGCATTATTTTTATAGCTCCCCCCTTCTCCCCTTTTCATTCCAATTTGTCAAGATTCTATCCATTTCAATCTGCTTTAGTTCATGTAATCCTCGGGTTTTTCTGTATCCAACCCTTTGATCATTTCTTATAGTACAATGATATCGCATTAAGTCCATATACCAAAATGTAGGGGCAGCCAGGTGGTATAATGATTAGGACCTTGAGGATGGAGTCAGGAAGACTCAAGTTCAAATCTAGCCGAAAAACGGTTCCTAGCTATGGGTCCCTAGGAAAATCAAGTTAAATTCTGAATACCTCAGTTTCTTCATCTGTAAAATTGGGATTGATAATAGCACTTACCTCACAGGAATTTTGTAAGGCTCAAATGAGATATTTCTAAGGCACTAAGTACAATGCCTGGCACATAGTAGGTGTTTTTCAAATGTTTCTTCCCTTCTCATAATTTATTCAATCATTCCCTAATTAATGAGTACCTCTTCACTTTATAAGTCTTTGGTATATCAAAAATATTGTCATGAATATTTTTATGCATATAGCTCCTTTTCCTCTTTCTTCAATCTTTTTGGGATATTTGTATTAGCAGTAGTATCACTGGAGCAAAGGTTATGCACAGTTAAAGTGACTTTTTGTGGTACGGTTCCAAAGTGCTTTTCAGAATAACCGGACCAATTCACAACTCTACCAACAGCACTCTGGTGTGTTTGTTTTCCCACATCCTCTCCACCAAATGTTTCCTTTTTATGTCATCTTTGTCCTGATATAGATGCTCAAAGTTGTCTTAATTTACATTTCTCTTAGTATGAACGATTTGGGGAATTTTTTCATATGATTATTGCTAGTCCAGATTTCTTCCCTTGAGAATTTCCAGGCTCATGTTCTTATACATTTGAATCAGTTCCTCATGTATCCTGGATATCAGACTTTATTGGAGATTCTTGCTAAGAAGATTCCACACACCCTCCCTTAAGTAACCTAATTTTAATTGAAATTATTTCACTTGGGCAAAATGTTTAACTTTTTTTTTTTAAATCCTTACCTTCTATCTTGGAATACAATACTGTGTATTGGTTCTAAGGCAGAAGAGCAATAAGGGCTAGGCAATGGGGGTTAAGTGACTTGCCCAGGGTCACACAACTAGAAAGTATCTAAGGCCAGATTTGAACCTAGGACCTCCCATCACTAGGCCTAGCTCTCAATCCACTGAGCCACCCAGCTGCCCCCAAAATCTTTTTACTTTTATATGATTACAGTAGTTCATTTTATCTTCCCCTTTGTCCTTTATTTGCTCAAGAACTTGTCCTCTATCAATAGATGTAAGAAATATCTACTTCATGCCTCCTCTAATTTGTTTATAATGTGAGGTTTTAAAAAATCTAAATCCTATGTCCCATTGTAGTGGATGGTGTGTGATGTAAAATGTTAGCCTCCAACCTAATTTATCCAGGCTTTTCCAGTTTTCCAACATATTGTTGTTGCTATTGTTTTTTCAGAAACTGTTTCCCTCTTACATTAAGTAGTTGGGGTCTTGAGTTTATTAAATACTAGGCTGCCATAGTGTTATGTAAATTACTTGGAAACCAGCAATCATTTTGATATGCTTTCATTCTGTAAAAGCATTGGTCATGCATGTGTGATTCTACTGACATGAAGCTGGCTCAGAACATCCATAACCTTGGCCAGATGAAACTACAGTGGGCTGATTTCCCTACTTTTCATTCTCTGGTAATCGATTTCTGGATTTTATGCCATATATACCATAACTAACTCATTCTTCTTAACATCTTATAAATTCCCACAGAGAACATTTAAGGTCACACTATGACCTTACGGACTTAACACCCTTTGAACTCTAGAACTACTCTTATGGGCCCTCCCTTGTCCATATTAGTGACTGCCTCAATTTCCAACTATTTTTAGGTCCAGATCCAGCCATTGCTCCCTGGCCATCTTCTCACTGGTTGACTTAAGGCCTGAGCCAGAGACCACATCCCAGAGTACTTTCACCCACAAAATTCCCACCCTAGACCCCACTGTCCTCATTAGTAGTTTGATGTCAACCCTACTCCTCAAAAAAAAAAAAAACAACCCATACTAAATGAATAAACATGCACTGGACAAACCAATTCTTTCCTGAAAATAAATTTTTTAAGAAACATGATTCAATTCTTTTATGAATTTTAACAAAAGAAAATTTTGATGTATTTGTTCTCCCATCTTCCTGGTTCAAAGTATAACACTAATAGAAATATCCAAACAGTATAATTTCTCTATCATCATCTTTCTTCTAATATCACAAATACACACACACACACACACACACACGCACACAGAGCAATTAAACCTTTGCAGGAGTGAGCACTTTCCCTCTTCAAAATGTCACACAAATGGAGACTTGGAAGAAACCAGACTACATGTGTTGTTGCCAGGGGAAGAGGACAAAGGTCTATAATAGCCTCTCAAATTTTTCCATTTGGCAATGGTGGTTACAATTTGCATTGGAACAGAGCGGGTGAGGTTCAAACAGTTTCTTTGCCCCAAGATTACTCAATGTCTTCTCCCTTTCAGCCTTTAGGAAGCTTTATCTCAGAGAGTATGAGAAAATCTGAGCACTAAAATGAGTTTCTGACCATAAATTAGGTGACAGTTGAACTGAAAGGTATAAGGGAGCCCAATGCCCAAGTATTTCAGAGAAGTGTTTAGCAGTTACTGCAGAGTTCAGAAGAAAAGAACAGTTAACAGAAGGATTCTAAGAAGAATTCAAAGGGCACAGCCGACCCTTAGGCTCTGCCTTGGCCGTTGTACCTTCTGGTACAACATGGCAGTAATGAATTTCTTCACCACTGGCTTGAGGGAGCCGACTGGAAAGGCGGCGGGGAGTTTCATAGCTATTGGCTGAAAGTGCCGAGTGAAGAAAGAAGTAGCCTTTAGAAAAAAAAGTTAATCCAATCACAACATCTCTGGAAGACTGACTTTCAGTTAGCACTGAAGCCAGCACTGGAATTGAGGCACTAGAAAAAAGTAATTACAAGAGATGTAGCTACTGACCACAAAGCTTACCTGCCCCGTCCCACCTCAGGTGGCTAGTTTCTAGCTGGTTGACAGAGGAGTTGGAACAAAGACATTTCATACCTGTTGGGGTAATAGTAGAAGAAGCCCAACAAGGAACCTCTGAGATTTAGTACTTGGCAAGAGAATATCCAAGATGCAGTGCCTGGCAAGAAGCAGTTGAGATACAACAGAGACTGATACTTAACATGGGATACATCCAACAAAGAGTAACACAGTGGCACCAGTTGGATACAGAAGCAGCTGATGAAAACTTTTAACTACAGCATCAGAGGTGTGAGTTGCCCCATCTATGTGTTCTGGTCATAAATGCTCCTGACAAGAACATTCCTTTACCTTGGTACCCTGACCATATATGTCCCCATGTATGGAAGTCCTACACATAATTCCCATATAGGTCCATTTTCCTCACTGATTAGATATTCATAACTCAAAGTTTTTGAGCAGGTATTGTCAATTTTAAATGATTTTTGCTACAAATTGCTTAAAATAACTTTCTTTCAAACTATCTTCTGTAAATGGAAAGAATAAAACATATCAATAAAGACTTATAAGTTTTGGTTTGGAGAGGACCATAACCTAAAAAATAACCACAAACGTGGTATAACTGCTAACTAGGACCCCAAAGGGAGAAGGGGGACCCTGTTAACTAGATTGTAGGGGCTCCTCTCAGATCCCCATTGAGGATGTTCTGGAATCCACTGAAGAAATTATCATCTGAGATCTCCATTTTGAATGCCTTCTATATTGTGGGGATTCAGTGGGTCATTTTTTTCAGGCTGTGATTAATCACCAAGGTTTTCCAATATTTTCTTTTCTTTCTTTTTTAAACAGGTGAAACCTTTCAATTAACTACTGCATTGTTGTATGGTATGTTGAAATAACACTGAAGTATTGTTTATACCTATAATTAATTGAATAGAGTATTAAAAAGGAAAACAAAATGGATGACAACATTTTAGAACAGTGGTGTACGGTTATGCACCTTGATTTACATAGAGGATTGCTTGTTAAAGGAGTGCCTCATGACCTAACAGATAAGGACATTGAAAATGTCTTACATAATGCAATAGGTACTTTGGGAAAATGTCAAGTACTGACCAAACGCCATGAAGATACAGACCTAACCTTGTCTGTTTTCTGCAAATTATCTGAACCAATAGATTATTCTAAAATCCCTAGTTCACTTACAGTAGGGGAGAATACCTGGAAACTGGTCTCTAGACTCCCGACTGAAGAGGAAGAGATAGAAAGTAAGCTCAAGACTGTCCTTCAAAGGGAAGGGCTATCTGAAGATGTTGTGAGGTATGTGTATGGAGGGAAGACAAGACCTGGAGAGAGTGAACAGGCTGAATACCAGCCAGAACAAGAATCTTACTCAGTCAAATTACGAAGCTTCTCAGGGGAACAACCATGTCCTCCTGGCGAGGAACCATATGACTCCTGGATAGAACATGCCATTGAAACAATAAAGCAATGGAAAGTAAATGACAAGGAAAAGCAGAAGAGACTAATGGAAAGTCTCAGGGGACCTGCACTTGATCTTATACGTATTTGGAAATTACAAACCCCTGATGCTACTGTGTTGGAATGTCTGCAAAGGCTAGATAAACAATTTAGTAATGGAGAGACTCCTCAACAAGCTTATGTCCAGTTTCTTACAACCTTTCAGCGTGAGGGAGAGAAACCCTCGGAGTTTGTCCAGAGAGTAGACAAACTGCTACAGAGTTTAGTCATCAAGGGAGCAGTGAAGCCCAGTGAAGTAGATTTTGTTAGACTGGCCCAAGTAAGTTCTGGACTATTAGATAATGGAGACCTACAAGTACAAATGATTAAACTAGAAAAAGAGAAACAGCGAATTGGATATGAGATGCTAATGGAGACAGTGAAACTGTATGAGAACAGACTCGATTGTGGAGACAGAAACCTGCAATACAGAGAAATGGTTCCCATAATGCCTTCTCAGGTATTGCCCAAAGAAAAGAAAATGGAACAGAGCACCAGTCACGCAGGCATGAAGACTCATAAGAAAGCTGCTGAAGAATGGAATAGTGGTCAGTACCACTTTTCCCAGAAAAAAGGACTGTGGGGGCAGAGAGCAAACCAGCTTGAAGCTAGAACATGGCCAATAGAGCAAAGACAGAGAGGTCCCATTATATTCTGCTCTAACTGTGGCCTAGATGGACATCTGAATACAAGATGCATTCAAAAAACAAATAAAGCATTGGTTAAACAGAAGCTAATGTCCATCAGACTGCCTTCCGAAGATAAAGATGATGGATCTGGAGACAGAAGTGACCCCAAATCCCATAGATCCTAAAACAGAACCCATTGCCCATCATGCCTGGGAATTTTTTCACAAAAGACTGTGCCATCAGTGAAGTTGAACTCTGTTATAATCTGCCTTTCCTTGGGGTCCCAGGATGAAAAAACAGGAGCAACTACATGAAAAGGAATTAGGAGGGTGTCTCAAAGACTTAAATTTTGCTCCCAGGAGGTCACCTTACTGTTGAAAGAATGACAGAAATTGGAGCTGTGTGACAGAATACTATATCATTATTATATCTATATTATACCAACTGTAACACTACATCCCATACTGGATACTTTACATGAAGCAGTGGATGCTACCTATGGCATTCACCCAGTGATTAAGTTTAGTTAGTCATAATGTCCCAGAAGGTAATATTCATATCACCAGATGATGACCTGAACATATCAGACACTCCCTGTCTGAGTGTCTACATTACCTGTTGTGTATCCAAATGTAACCTAGATATTATGTTCAATATTGTTACTCTGTTTTATTACATTGTTATGCTTCATTGCTATATAATATGCATGTTTTATTATATGTGCCAACATGCAATGTTATGATTGTACTATTGGGTTATATATGCTAGGTGTTAAATGTTACAAAGAATTTCTATTTTGTTTTAAAAGTGTGTACTGGCACATATTCTGCTTAGAAATGGTTATTATTTATACTTATATAGGACCATAGAGAAAAGTTAAAATAACTACATAGAAACATGTTCTTTCTGATTTTTTGTGCCATAAATAAGTGTTACAAATGTTATTCATATCCCCATGTAATTTGCAATGAATACGCAAGTATTTTGCTGCACCTTTTGTTTTTTCATCAGGCCTCTCAGGAGAGAGGCTTTTAAACCACAGCATCCCCCAGCATAGGATGGATGAAGGAGTTAATTAACAACTCAAATGAAATATAGATATGTCTGCAGAGAAATAACAGTGGAAAGCAGCTGAGATATAGATTCTCGTAGGGACCAGTGAAATTCAATGTTTGGCAAAAAGCAGGTCTAATATAATGACAGCTGCAGAGGTGTGAGTTGCTACTTCATTCATATGAATGGACAGACATTCCACTTGCCAATGTGTTGACAAGCCACACATTTCCTATGAAGGTCTCCCTCTCACCAATGAGTCTACAATATTCATAGGAGTGTAAGCTCAAAATTTCTGGGGGGGATATTCTGTTCTTCATTTACATTGTTATTTAATTAAAAGTCTTTGTTACTTATTTTGTGTTCTAGAACTCATTGGTAAGAGTAAAGCACATAAATAGGGGCTTATAAGCTCTAGTTTGAAGTGAATTGTGATCCACAAAATGCCTGGGACCTACAACTTGGGGCTCAGAGTAAGGGAAAATATGTCTGTGGACCACACAGGAATCTCCACTATAAAAATAGCTGAGGAGAAAAAAGGTTAGTTGTCCTGCTCTAGCTTGTGAACACAACAAATGATCAAGAGCACTTTATTTCACAAGGTAGCCTGTTCTATTGATGGAGAACAAAACTCTTCCTTGTATTAATCCAAAATCTGCTTATACTCCTCAGTCCTAATTCTGTCCTCTCGAACTATACAAAAGAAATGCAATTCCCCTTTCAAAAAAATAGTTTCCTATATTTAAGCTCAACTATGATATTCTTCCTAAGTCTTCCATATCTAAGCTAAAAATCTCTAGTTGTCTCAAAATTATCTATGTGCCATCTTGTTTGCTTCCCTCTGGCCCCATCCAAGTGACATCAAAAATTCAACATGGTAGGTGAAGAGTCCAGTAGATGTTTATCTCCATTTGGGTATTGTATTTTTGTTAATAAAGAATAAGTTTCCATTTGATTTGTGTTGTTTTATCTTGAGCAGTCATGACATACTACTATTTCATGTCAAGCTTGCTGAAGGTTCTGAGTCTCCAAGTCATTAATGCCTATCTCTCCCATCCATTACTCATGCATCCACTTATCCCAATTAAATTTCATCTTAATAGATTCACTTCTATTGTTCTAGCTTGTTGAGGTATTTTTTGATTCTATTGTTCCAAAGCCAGCTCTATGATCTTGACAAATCTGGATAAATACACCTGTTAAGTCTTCATCTAAGTCATACAGAAAATTCTAAACATGACCCCAAAAAGATTTCTATAGCAGCCTCACTAAAGACCTTTCAGATTGTGATCAGTTCCTTTTAAATATTTTTAAATTTTAACATTGTCTACTTGGTGCCAGGCACTGTGCTAGATGCTTTACAAATATTTCATTCAATCTTCACAATAACTCTGAAAGGTAGGTGCTATTATCATCTCCATTTAAGAGACAAAAAAAAAACTGAGGCAGACCAAAAGCTAATGTCAAAGGCCATATTTGAACTAGGCAGCTAGGTAGTGCAGTGGAATAGAGTGCCAGGCCTAGAATCAGGAGAACTCATCTTCCTAAGTTCAAATCTGGTTTCAGACACTGACTAGCTCAAGGGCAAGTCACTTGACCTGGTTTGCCTTAGTTTCCTCATCCAAAAAATGAACTGGAGAAGGAAATGGCAAACCATATGCCAAGAAAATCCCAAATGGGGTCATGAAGAGTCAGGCACAACTGAAAGAACTGAAGAACATTTTTAAAAAATGAACTCAAACCTTCCTGACTCTACTGTACCATTAGCTGCCCTTTTAGGTGGCTCAGTGACTAGAGCACTGGTCTGGAGTCAGGAAGACCCAAGTTCAAATTTAGTCTCAGCTCTTTAATAACTTAACCTATTTGCCTTGATCCACTGGAGAACAAAATGGCAAACCACTCCAGTATCTCTAAGAAAACCTCATAGATAGTATTGGCCTACATGGTTCATGGTTTCACAAAGACTCAGACACAAATGATGGCCAATATAGCCTAGAACATTCCCTGGTCTGATTTTGCACATTCAGGAAGCATACAACTAGCAAAGTCCTCTGCATACTCCCAAAAATTGGGGAACTGGTCTTAAAGGTGCTGCTTAATTTTAAATAAATCATTTGATAGGGTATATCTAACTTTCCTGAGAAATGTAAAAGACTTGATTGTTAGCAACACCCATTGTAAAAGCTAGAAGTATCTTTTTTTCTAGATGCATCTCAGGACACTGACATTTATTTCCTTTAAAAGGCCATTAAAAATTGTTTTATGACTCAAATATCCTCTTACCTGACAATTAATGCAGACCCCTCCACCTTCATAAACGCCATGGATATTCAAACTTCCCTTTAGCCTCTCGATGTCAGGGTCATAGTAACAGTCAGTGGCATGACCGTGGCAGTTGCAAGCTAGGGAAAGCACATACTAAATTAATGCTCCATCATTAAAGTCAAATCCTCAGTAATTTCCTGAAAAATAATGGTGCATCTTACAGGCTTCCAACAAAGCTTATTCTAAGATATCAGGAAAAAATAGGAAAGTTTAGGAAATTTTATTCTTGGGCAATTTAAAACCATGAGAAGAATACAGTTATTTCAGTTTGTTGGTGAGAAGGAAGTTATATTTCCCACACCCTTTTTCATTTTCAAGACCTGCAATTGAAACAAAAATAGGGATTTTGGAAGGAGGTGGTACTTTCAACTCCATGCTTCCCCCAGTCACCTTCAAGCACATAATCTCAACTCCAACTTTACAAAGAAGATTGAGGCCATAAACGCTCCACTGACTCCCTTCCCAATTACTACTGTAATCCTCCCATTATCCATATTCATATCATCTTCCTTTAGTTTCTAATACATTCCCTCTTAAGGTTTACAAAGCACTTTACATAATATCATCTCATTTGAGCCCTCGCTACCTAACACTGGGAAGAAATACCACTTATATTATTTCCATTTTATAGATAGGAAGACTGTGACTCAAATATTAAATGACTTGTCTAAGATTACCAAATTAGAAAGTATCAGGATTCGGATTCAAGCTCTGGTCTTTCCAGACTTCAATTCCAGCACTCTTTCTACTAAACTGAGGCCAGAGCAAGGGTGATGGCTTGGGAAAATTAATGGGATGGAGGGCCTGGAGGTCAAAGGGAAAAAATAAACCTACAGAACTGAAGTAGAGGGAGAGACGGAAGGCAATGATCAGAAAAAGGGGTTTCAGAGCTGTAGATCATGGAGGTAGGACAGTTTTGAGTAATGGTAAAAATTAAAATATGACCAACTCCATGGGTGGGTTATAGTGGAGTAGAGATGTAGGTTGCAGGAGATGAGAAAACTGATAGATTGGAAGGCCAGGGTATATGTAAGTGCATTAAAGTCCTTCAGTGTGAAGAAGGTAAAAGGATAACATGGAAGCCAATAGATGACTTTAGTAAAGATCTGAACAGGCGATACAGATGGGGAATATATTTCAAAGGAGGAAAGAGGTGACTGAGTGACCACTGTTGTTAAGAGAAAGAATGTCTACTTCTCCTCTTAGTCCAGTGAGTAAAGGGTATGAAAGAGAGGTTAGCCTGTATTGGAGAAGAGTGGCCCAGGATTCAGCATCTTCCAGAGGGTACCATATTTACAGAAGTGCGTATCAGAGGAAGAAGTCTAAGTTGACGGGAAGTTTTTCATAATAGCATTAAAATGCCAGAGAACACAATGAAGAAAGAGGCAGGTAGAAAAGGATATGAGAGAGGAGGAAGTGGTGGCAAAGGAAAGGTTATTTTGTCCTGGCCGGTAAGTTACTGAGTTACAGGGATTAGTGGAGGTAGAAATAGAACTCTGCTAGGCTTAGGAAGATGAGAGAGCTAGATGACTGGAACTCACACCCTCCATTCTACAGAAGGCTAATACATTAAGCACTTGCTATTAGTGCCATGGATAGATCACTGGGCTTGGAATAAGGAAGGAATAAGGAAGATAACCTGAAGAATTCAAATCCAACATCAGACACTTATTAGCTGTATGACCCTGGGCAAGTCACTTAACCCTCATCTGTCAAATGAGCTGGAGAAGGAAATGGCAAACTATCCCAGTATCTATGCTAAGAAAACCCCAAAACGGAATCACAAAGAGTTGAACACAACAAATGACTCAACAAAATTTTTCTGGAAATTGCTGAGCAGTGGGATACTCAAAAAATGAAAACGTAGCTCCTGCTCTTGAGGAGCTCACAGTCTAACCTGGGAGACAACATACAAATAAAGTACAAACAAGCTATATCCAAGATAAATGTGAAATTATCCACAGGGAGAAGGCATTCAAATTAAGAGGGCTTGGGAAAGGTTTCCTATAGAAGATTTTAGCCGGGGCTTAAAGAAAGCCAGGGGAGCCAGGAGGCAGGGATAAGGAAGAACATTCCAGGCATGGGGGAAAATTAGTGAATATGCCCAAAGTCGGCAGATAAGAGTGTCTTGTTCAAGGAAAAGCAAGAAGGTCAGTGTCACTTCCGCTTCTAAGCACATGTGTCTCTCTATCTGGCAGGCAAGATGTAGTGAGTAGGTTGTGAATGGGCTAATGTGCCCTAGGCACCTGCTTTTCTTATTTTGTATTTTTTTATCCTTGATTTCTAATAATCTTTAATAAACCTCAAAAAATATTTTTAAGTATGTGATTGGGTGTAAGGTATAAGAAAACTGGAGGGTGAAATCAGACCCTTCTTATAATTTTATTTATTTTAAACCCTTACTTTCAGTCTTGGAATCAATACTGTGTATTGGTTCCAAGGCAGAAGAGTGGTAAGGGCTAGGCAAGGGGGGGTCAAGTGACTTGCCCAGGGTCACACACTGAGAAGTATATGAGGTCAAATTTGAACCCAGGACCTCCCATCTCTGGGCTTGGCTCTCAATCCACTGAGCCACCCAACTATACCCCCTTCTTATAATTTTAGAGGAGAAAAGGTTAAGGCAAACAGGGAGATGAGGAAGGGTGTCAGTAAAACCCTAGAGATAGTTTTTCCAATGTTGACTGAACTTTATAATTGTTACTTGGATCAAATTGTCCAATATTCCCTAGTAATACATAAATATGTATATATTTTTATACAATTATCTAGTGAAATTGAGGAAGCCAACAAAGGCAGTTGATTGTTACACATTAGGATGGGAAATTTTTTTAAAACATAAAAGCTTGTTGATTTTTGTTTCATTTTTGGCATCAGGAAAACCAACTTTAAGTCATCTATATTTACCACATCAGTTATGTCTTAAGGAGGAAGTTGACCTTTAAACAACATAATTTAAATGGAATTCAGAGAGTACTCAAAAAATAAGCCCTACCATGTCTAATTTCTATAGACTCTATAGAATTTTCAGCCATGCTGACAGATTAGAAACATTACACTGAAAACTTCCTCCATTTTTTACATATGCTGGATTAATGTATAGCTACCGTGGTTATTAACATGCCTTTCACTAATGTTCTAGATGTTGGACACTAATCCAATTGCAATTATTGGGCTCTGAGTGATCAGTCATATTCAGAGTATATCTGCAAGTTATAACAATCTGCAAGTTATAACAGGAGTGACCCCCTGCTAATCACAACCCCCTCCTCCCCTACTCACTCTCTAATAAAAGCTAGCATTTATATAGCAACTTGGGTCTGCAAAGTACTTAACAAATATTATTTCACTGATCCCTCATAACAACCCTGGGAGGGTAGGTCTATTAGTATTCCCATTTTACAGGAAACTAAGACTGAGAATTTAGTTATTTGCCCAGAGTCGATGCCCAAAGCTTCATCAGAATATGGAAGGGATGTCATCCAGGTGGGACTCTTGGTGAGGAAGCATGCTAGTCAATTTGGTTCTGATTGATGTATCTTCTAAAAATGTAATACATTCTCGCAGGGCAAAGATTTGCAATCATTGAAACAAATCATTTATTCATCCATTTAACAAATACTGCAAATTCTGGAAGCAATTCCAAAAGGAGATTCCAAAATGTTTAGAATTCTGAAAATATCATTGAAATAAGTGAATAGTCTCCCAAGGTGATTAATTTGAAGGATAACAATGCTCCATCGCATGTACAAGTTCTGGAATGTTTGCCAAACCACGAGTCCCATTATTTTAGTCCCACTTTCTGTAAGGTGAAAGTAGTCAAAGGTGCCTTGCCCTTCTACCTGAATTTTCACTATGTTTTCAATTAGTACAATATGTTGATTGATTATGAGATTTTTATGTGACCTGTAAGGAATTCCAAGAAGTCTCCTCAGTGAGCTGTCCTTCACAGAAACTGAGAATCCAGGAGACAATTTTTTTCTAGTTCTGTCATTGTCAAGGTGATATTTTTCTCTTTTAGAGATAAATGAGCACTTTTATTTCTTGTTTTCACAAATAAACCACTTGAAATAGTTGTTTCTTGGGCCAATCAAACGGACCCTGACTATGCCTTCCCACTTGCTGAATAGGTTAAGGCCTTCCTGGCTGACCCGTTAGCATTTGCAGTGGCTGCCCCTGCTTCAGCACATGCTGCTACCACCCCAGCCAAGGTGGAAGCCAAGGAATAGTCGGAGGAGTCTGATGAAGATATGGGATCAAGGTGATTTTTTGAGAAGTCACCTCACTTTTCTGGGCTTATTTTCTCATATCTAAAATGAAGGAGGTAGATGAGGTTACCTTCAGCTCTAAATTTCTATGATTCTAAGTGATATCTCATTGCTTTATGCAACAGATCTGTCAGTGGATACTGTACAAAAGAACTCTGTTGGGCAATGGGTATAAAAAAGTGTGAAGCCAATTCCTGCTTTCAGATACACCCAATCCTAGTTATAAAAAGGGAATAAACATATATGTGACAAAAGTTAACAATATAAACTAACCTATTCCATTTGCCAAATGAATAATGCAGATAATAATGATGACTGGAGGGGGAAAAGCCATCACTGGATTTGTGTGGGTCCAGAAAACTACCCTCAAACTGGTATTTGAAGAGAGGTGGGGCAAGTACATAGTACAATGAACTGAGCTCCAGGACTGGAGTTGGAAGAACCTGGATTCAAATCTAACCTCAAGCCCCAGGCAAGTCACTTAACTTTGTTGGCCTCAGTTTCCTCATCTATAAAATGAGCTAGAGAAGGAAATGCAAACCACTTTAGTATCTTTGCCAAGAAAACTTCAAATAGGGTCAAGAAGAGACACGCTTTACTAAAACAAGTGAACAGTCAAAAAATCAAATGAAAACACACACACACACACATACACAGGAAAAGATACTTCCCATTAGCCCTTCCTTCTTCACACTTACCTTCACACTCATTAGTCTGCTCAGCTGTTGCTGGCTGCCACTGCTTCTGGTTGTAGCCAGCACAACAGTGGCCACAGCTCTCCCCACATGTATTATGCTGGCATTCACACTGAAACCTAGGTGTTGGGAGGAAATCAATCTCACTCTTTGGAAGACATTCAATGAAAGAAAATCATTTCCTGCATGTTAATTTATTTTAATGTTTTATTTAATATTTACATATTTTATAATTCTACCTCATTTTAATTCTTTTTAAAATTCATTTTTTAAAAATTTTGAGTTCCGAATTCTCTCCTTTTCCAGTCATTCACAAGTTTATGGAATGGCCACCAGCCCTGTAAGAAAAGGAAGTAGGATGGGGCAGCTAGGTGGCTCCAGGCTCAGGCCTGGAGACAGGAGGTCCTGGGTTCAAATCCAGTCTCAGGCATTTCCTAGCTGTGTGAGTCTGGGCAAGTCACTTAACCCCAATTGCCCAACCCTTATCACTGTTCTACCTTGGAACCAATATTTATCAATCCTAAGTGTCAATTCTAAAATAGAAGGTAAGGGACAATGTATAAGCAGCTCTTTTTGTGGTAGCAAAAGATTAGAAATTGAGGGGATGCCTATCAACAGGAGAATGGCTGAATAAATTGTGGTATGTGATAGTGATGGAATACTATTGTGCTATAAGAAGTGATGAGCAGGATGATTTCAGAAAGAGCTGGAAAGACCTATGTGAACTGATGCAGAATGAAATAATCAGAACCAGGAG
This sequence comes from Monodelphis domestica, assembly GCF_027887165.1. Taxonomy (NCBI): domain Eukaryota; kingdom Metazoa; phylum Chordata; class Mammalia; order Didelphimorphia; family Didelphidae; genus Monodelphis; species Monodelphis domestica. Next base: position 275,362,018 of record NC_077229.1, on the reverse strand, counting down.
ACAGCAATATCATACAATAATCAATTGTGAAAGACTTGGCTACTCTCAGTCATACAGTGATCCAGGACAGTTCTGAGGGACTTAACGTCAAAGAATGCTATATACCATCAGTCAGATGTAGATGAAATCATACTAACTTTCACATTCGTTTATTTACAGTTTTTTGGGGGGGAGTAGTTTTATGCAAATATTCTCTTATAACAATGACCAATATGGAAGTGTGTTTAACATGATAATGAATGTTATTATCCAGGTCAAATTGCTTACCATCTCTGAGAAAAGGGAGGGAAGGAAGGGAGAGAGACGATTTGTATCTTATCATTTCAGAAAATGTATGATGAAAATTTTTATTATAGGTAATTGGGAAAATAAAATATCTTTGAATAAAAAATTATCCATTTTTAGTTATACCTTGTTTTATACAACAGGTATGCTTCTGAAAGAGAAAAATAAGTCTCTGGGGCCTGTGGATCATTCAGTGGGATAAAGGAGGAAACATGTTCTCTTGATTATCTCAGAAGAATATGGAAACCTTCATCTGGAAATTTCTAATATTTGCAAGATTCTTCCAAGCCCAGGGGTTCTTAACTTGCAGAGTGTATGAACTTGCTTCTTAAGCATTTGATAACTATCTTTCAATATCCTTGACTTCCTTTGTAATCCAATGTACTTTATGCATTGAAAAACACTTTCCAGAGAAGGGTTTCGGAGGCTTCATCACACTTCCCAACAAATTTATGACTCAAAAGCATGAGGAACCTGTTCCTAGATGTATATTTTTAGTGTTCTGGTGCCCTAAAATTGCCTTCATCTCAGTGGTAGTAACTATTTCCAAAAATCTTTTATGTTTAATTGATAAGCAGGCACAATGTTTACCAACTGAAAATTAACTCTGTCCAGATACCTCTGGACATGTGCCCAACGCTGCCATATGCTCATTGTTTGCTGTGGTTTGTTTGTTTTTTTATTTTTTTAAACCCTTACCTTCCATCTTAGAATCAATACTGTGTGTTAGTTCCAAGGTATAAGAGTAGTAAGGGGTAGGCAATGGGGGTTAAGTGACCTGCCCAGGGTCACAAAGCTAGGAAGTGTTTGAGGCCAGATTTGAACCTAGGATCCCCCCCATCTCTAGGCCTGCCTCTCAAATCCACTGAGCCACCCAGCTGTCACCCCATCGTTTGCTGTTTTAAGAAATCTTTTAGGGGCAGCTAGGTGGCACAGTTTTGGGTCTGGAGTCAGGAAGATTCATCTTCCTGAGTTTAAATCTAGTCTCAGACATCTACTAGATGTTACGATACTAGACAAGTCACTTAACCCTGTTTGACTCAAAAAAAATCTTTTAATAGAGGTCCCCCTAAACAATATGGCAGTGCAGAGTCATAAGATCAGCATTCAAATTCTGCTTTGAATACTTACTATCTATGTGGCCTTGGATAAATCAGGATCCTTCAATATCTCTGTTTCCCTGATACCAAAGGAATTCTATCATCCTCTCTGTTGATATTGATCTTACTCAGAAATGGTGTACTTAGGAGCATTTATATTCTAAAAAGCCTAGACAGGCACTTGTAAAGGGCTCTAGTTGTGTCTGACTACCTTAATATAAAACCATACAGTCCTGCTCACTTCGGGGCACTCCAAATGAGTCTGTAGGTCTAGACAGAGCTGATTTCCCAAGCTACATAGATAGCTTCATTTCCCAGAACCAAAACAAGACTAGGACCCACAGGTGGCAAGGAGACCAAAACATATGTCTCGGATCCTTTTTCATGAGTGAGTGGTTTGTCTGCTATTAATAAACCCTCTTTATTGGAAGCTTCATTAGAGATTTGGCTGTATGTCTAATGCTTGATATTCAGAATCAGGACATAAATATTAATGGCAGCCATAGATGGCAAAGGATTAATGAGATAAAAGGATCAGGGAATCTGTTGCCTTTCACAACTAGCAATGAATTAACCTTTGGGGAGGTTTGGGAATTTCAAGTTAGTGGGGGAGATTTTTTTGTTAAAGGTGCCATCAATTTACATGACATAAGTAAGTAGCTGTCCCATGTATATATGAGATTAAATGGTAATGTGTCACAGTGGATAAGAGACTGGCCTTGGAATCAGAAAAGCCAGAATTTGAATCCTGCCCCTCCTAAACACTGTCTATAAAATTATGAATAAATTACTCAATATGTGTGACTTTCTCTTAAAATGATAAGCTACAGCTCTACCTGGTAATGGATACACATCTACAATTCAAAATACATGAGATTTACCTTATATGTATAAACCATATATATGTGTATACATCTTATATGTATAAACATAAACAGTTATGACTAAAAATTACTCTGTTTTATATCACTAGAAAGTATATACTTTTGAAAGATGAAATGGAATGTTAAGGAATAAAGTGACTCCCATATCTAATGTCCAACCAATTGTATCTCCTTAAATAAAAACTCTAGTCTCTGCATCCAGAATACATTAACAATGCAGAAGCATTAAAAACACTGGTAAAAATACTCCACTTTATTTCTTCCTTCAAGGAACTTCTTTGCATACAGGGAAAGTCAGCCTTCTACAACTGTTACAGGCTTTTTAGAGCAAGAGTTTCTAATGTCATTTATGTCATGGACCCCCTTTGGCTGGATGAAGCCTGTGGACCCATCTTTGTGGAATAATGCCTTTAAATGCATAAAATGAAATTGATGAAATGGAAAGAATGGAAGGATATTTATTAAAGTTCCTACTATGTGCCACACACTATTTTAAGCACTTAAAAAAGATCTCATTTGATCTTCTTATTGTATTAAAATAGTTATCCAAACTTTTTTTGAGTTTATGACCCACAGGCTAAGAACCCCTGCTTTAGAGTGAGAAGAGATTACCATATGGAATGTACTTACAGGTTTTCAGGGCCTTGGGCCCTACACACTTCTGCATGGCCATTGCAGACACATCGACCACCAATGCTGATGTCTTTTATACTGTAGTAATACTAAAAAAGACCAGAGATGAGCATACAGGTTTGAGTATGCATCCACATCAAAATCCCCCTCCAAGTATCCATTCCCTAATGCTTAGCCCATTTTGTCCATTCCATGTACCCTTTTTTTCTTCCCCTTCCCTAGCAATCTCACCAAAACAGTCATTAGATTCCAGGTGGCCCTTGCTTTGTGCAACAGCTCAGTTCTTGAAAAGTTTTAAGTCAACATGAGCCTGTTTATTCTTTGTAAATCATATCATATTTCAAATGCATGGGGTGGGAGATTGGGAGACTTGTTTAGTATTAAAAAAGAATGGGGCAGCTGGGTAGCTCAGTGGATTGAGAGCCAGGCCTAGAGACAGGAGGTCCTGGGTTCAAATCTGGCCTCAGACATTTCCCAGCTATGTGACCCTGGGCAAGTCACTTGACCCCCATTACCTAGCCCTTACCACTCTTCTGCCTTGGAGCCAATAGGAAGAAAAGAGTTAAAAAAAAAAAAAGAATCTTATCGTGAAGCCATTGGTAAAGCAAATAATTGCTCCCTAATTTATTTGCCCTGAAATCCTAGCTCTGATGCTCTATTATCCTTTTGCTTATAAGTCATTTCAAAGGGAGCATAGGATTTAGATCTGGTAGGGAACTAGTTCAATCCCCCTATTTTATGAGGAGGACCAGAGACCTTAGCTATTTAAGAGCTAAATTTACATAGCACTTTCTGCAGTGAGGTGGCACAGAAGAGAGTTTGCTGGGTCTGGAGGCAGGATGACTCATCTTTCTGAGTTCAAATCTGGCCTCAGACACTTACTAGCAAGTCACTTAACTCTTTTTGCCTCAGTTTCCTCATCTATAAAATGAGTTGGAGAAGGAACTGTCTTTACCAGATGGGGTCACAAAGAACAACTACACAACAACACAGTGCTTTATGGTTAAAAAGTGCTTTGCTCATATCATTTGATTTGATTTTATCTCATTTGATCTTCACACACACACTCACAAAATCTTCTGAGGTGAACTGAGGTGGAGTGAAATGAGCAGAACCAGGAGAACATTATATACACTAACTGAAACATTGTGAAATGATCAAATGTAATAGACTTTGCTACTAATAGCAATGCAATGATTCAGGACAATCCCAAGGGATTTATGAGAAACAACACTATCCACAGCTAGCAAAAGAACTCTGGGAGTAGAAATCCAGAAGAAAACATAATTTATCACTTGTTTATGTGGTTATATGATTTGGGATTTTGGTTTTAAAAGATTATTCTTTTATAAAAAATGAATAATATGTAAATAGGATTTGAGTGATCATATATGTATAATCTTGTGAAACTGTCAGCTCCAGGAAGGGGGGAAGGAAGAGGGGAGGGAAACAATAAGAATCTTATAACCATGGAAAATTTTTTAATTAATTTTTTTTAAAACCTTGTAAGGCAGGTGCTATTATGATCCCTATTTTGTAGATGGGAAAACTGAGGCTGAGAAAAGTTAAATGACTTGTCCATGGTTGTATAGCTAGTACATACTGAAAACAAGTTTTGAGCCCAGAACCTCTGGCTCCAAATCTAGTATTTGTTCTGCCACATCATACTGCCCTCTCTGGGCCTCACTTCCTTAATCTAAAAAATTAGTATAATTAATTCTCCCTCTACTTACCTCACTAGGTTGTTGTGAGTAAAGGAATTTGCAAAAGGTAGAATATAGGGGCAGCTGTGGATAGAGTGCCAGGCCTAGAGTCAGGAGGAATTGTTTTCAAATCTAGCCTCAGACACTACCTAGCTGGGTGGCCCTGGGCAAGTCACTAAACAATGATCATATAGCCCTTGTCACTCATCTGTCTTAGAATTGATACCAAGAAAGGAGATAAGGGTTTTAGAAAAAAAGATAGAATATAATTTTTCATAAACTGAGTTGCTTAAAGCAAGGCACACATGTATTACTCCTATACTGGGGCTGCCCACATTAATATCAAAAGATGTCCCTCTCTCAGTTCTTCCAAATTATCATCGCAATAAAGTTCAGGCAGGTATAGTTACAAAACTCATGGAGGCTAGCGAGAAAAATCTTGTCAGCAGCAGTCTTTCAATTACAAAATAAGACTCTTTAATCTGTTATAAAAATTATAATCATGTTAAAGACCTATAATCATTTAATGACATGACTTGGTTTTCCTGGGTAAAAACTGTCAAACCTTCCTGGTAAAACCACAACTTACTGCCTTTTCATCCGAATTATCCAGAATTAACAGCACTTTCTTTCATATTTCAACACTTGTGGAGACTCTGATTTTGACAACTGCAGAGATTTCTCATCTCCTACTAGGAAAGGCCAACTTCCCCATGAGCAGCAAGGACTCACCCTTTACCCCTGTAACAGGCAGGTCCTATATTGAAGGAGAATTTCCATTATATTCCCACTGCCAGGAATCTCAGAGATTGTGAGAGGTCATGACTCTATTTATATGTGTCATCAGTGGAAAGTTAATAAATGAAAAAATAGCAAGAAAAGAGCCAAGTTCAAACTTGAGCAGCTACAGAAGATATTCACCTTAATAATATCTTCAAGGTCAGAGTTATGGCTTGGATCCAAATGTCCAGAAGCAATAAAAACCCATTCCAAGTTCAGTCAAATCAGGAAGCCCGGTCTATTCCCCATAGTGTATACATAGTTATGATCTGCTCAGAGAGTATCCCTCAGAAACTAAGAAGGCACAACCTGACATGAATAAGAGTAAACAAGAGGGCGCTGGGCCATACCCATGGAACTCCCAAAAAATTTCTTTACTGATTTAGAAAAAACCATAACAAAATTCATTTGGAACAACAAAAGATCAAGGATATCCAGGGAAATAATGGAAAAAAAAACACATATGATGGGGGCCTTGCAGTCCCTGACCTCAAACTATATTACAAAGCAGCAGTCATCAAAACAATTTGGTACTGGCTAAGAGACAGAAAGGAAGATCAGTGGAATAGACTGGGGGCAAGCGACCTCAGCAAGACAGTATACGATAAACCCAAAGATCCCAGCTTTTGGGACAAAAATCCACTATTCGATAAAAACTGCTGGGAAAATTGGAAGACAGTGTGGGAGAGATTAGGAATTGATCAACACCTCACACCCTACACCAAGATAAATTCAAAATGGGTGAAAGACTTAAACATAAAGAAGGAAACCATAAGTAAATTGGGTAAACATAGTATAGTATACATGTCAGACCTTTGGGAGGGGAAAGACTTTAAAACCAAGCAAGACATAGAAAGAATCACAAAATGTAAAATAAATAATTTTGACTACATCAAATTAAAAAGTTTTTGTACAAACAAAACCAATGTAACTAAAATCAGAAGGAAAACAACAAATTGGGAAAAAATCTTCATAAAAACCTCTGACAAAGGTTTAATTACTCAAATTTATAAAGAGCTAAATGAATTGTACAAAAAATCAAGCCATTCCCCAATTGATAAATGGGCAAGAGACATGGATAAGCAGTTTTCAGATAAAGAAATCAAAACTATTAATAAGCACATGAAGAAGTGTTCTAAATCTCTTATAATCAGAGAGATGCAAATTAAAACAACTCTGAGGTATCACCTCACACCTAGCAGATTGGCTAACATGACAGCTATGGAAAGTAATGAATGCTGGAGGGGATGTGGCAAAGTGGGGACATTAATTCATTGCTGGTGGAGTTGTGAACTGATCCAACCATTCTGGAGGGCAATTTGGAACTATGCACAAAGGGCGATAAAAGAATGTCTACCCTTTGATCCAGCCATAGCACTGCTGGGTCTGCACCCCAAAGAAATAATGGACAAAAAGACTTGTACAAAAATATTCATAGATGCGCTCTTTGTAGTGGCCAAAAATTGGAAAACGAGGGGATGCCCATCAATTGGGGAATGGCTGAACAAATTGTGGTATATGTTGGTGATGGATTATTATTGTGCAAAAAGAAATAATAAAGAGGAGGAATTCCATGGAGACTGGAACGACCTCCAGGAAGTGATGCAGAGCGAGAGGAGCAGAACCAGGAGAACATTGTACACAGAGACAAACACACTGTGGTATAATTGAACGTAATGGACTTCTCCATTAGTGGCGGTGTAATGTCCCTGAACAATCTGTAGGGATCTAGGAGAAAAAACACTATCCATAAGCAGAGGAAAAACTGTGGGAGTAGAAACACCGAGGAAAAGCAACTGCCTGACTACAGCGGTTGAGGGGACATGACAGAGGAGAGACTCTAAAGGAACACTCTAATGCAAATATTAACAACATGGCAATGGGTTCGAATCAAGAACACATGTGATACCCAGTGGAATCACGCGTCAGCTATGGGGGGTGGGGGGGAGGAAAAGAAAATGATCTTTGTCTTTAACGAATAATGCATGGAAATGATCAAATAAAATACTATAAAATTAAAAAAAAAACAAGAGGGAGCTGGGAGCTGAGAAAATAGAGAACCAAGGATGGAGATGAGAAGTCCTTGGGTTTAAATCTGGCCTTATGGTATGTGATGGAGATGGAATACTATTGTGTTCTAAGAAATGATGAATTGCTTGATTTCTATAAAGAACTGGAAAGACTTCAATGAACTGATGTGGAGTGAAATAAGCAGAAGTGGGAGAACACTGTACACAGTAACTGAAACATTGTGGAATGATCAAATGTAATTAACTTTGCTACTAATAGCAATGCAATGATACTGGATAATCCCAAGGGTCTTATAAGAAAGAACACTATCCAAATTGAAACAAAGAACTGTGGGAGCAGAAATCCAGAAGAAAACATATGATTTATCACTTGTTTAGATGGATATATGATGTGGGGTTTGGGTTTTAAAAGATATTTTATTACAAAAATGAATAATATAGAAATGGGATTTGAGAGATAACATATGTATAACCCAATGAAGGAGTCAAGAAGGGAGGGAGACAACACAAATCATGTAACCAAGGAAAGAATCTTAAAAAATAATTTTTTTTAAATCTACCTCAGATACTCCTTAGCTGTATGACCCCAGGCAAGTCACTTAATCCCAATTGCCTAGTTCTTATTGCTCTTCTGCCTTAGAAGCAAAACTTAGTATTATTGTAAGACAAAAAAATAAGTTTTTTTTAATGGTAGTAGATAGGCTACCTATACACCCATTGGATCTCTAGCCCTCTCTCCATTATGGAATAAAATAATAATCATAAAGTGTTTAGTCAAATGCCTTTATAATAGGCAATTAATAAATGCTTATTCTATTCATCAATGCCCCTTTGGAAAATTTTCCAGGCTATATGAAAACTAAATTTTTTTCTATCTCCCAACCCACTTTTTTGATCCCTCATACGTGCATAACTCCCAAGAGAAATGTTCCCATGCCCCTAAGATCATAAGAACACTTCCATAACCATGGTTACATGGGAGAGACCTCTCCCCTATCAGGAATGAAGTGAGAGGAACATAAGGTAATAGTGTGCTCTTGACATCTGAAAACAGAGCATGCTCAGAGGCAGAGCAAGCCTTTTATCATCTGTCATATTATCTGTAAGATAATAACATCTGCCTTACATGCTTCATCAAGCCGTTCTAGCATCAGATGAAAGAGTACATGTGAAAGAGCTTTGAAAATAAGTTGCAAGGCTGCTAAGTGGCTCCATGGATAAAGAGCCAGGCTTGAAGAAAGGAGGACCTGGGCTCAACTCTAGCCTCAGAGACTACCTAGCTGAGAGACTCTTAGCAAGTCACTTGACCCCAATTGTCTAGCCCTCATCACTCTTCTGCCTTGGAACCAATACACAGTACTGATTCCAAGATGGAAGGTAAGGGTTAAAAAAAAGAAAATTATAAGTTGCTATACAAATGTAAACTATTATTATTAAAAAGAATCTAAAGAGTAACAAAAGAAATTAACCCAACTCCAATTCAGGCCAGGCAATGCCAACAAGACCATCTTCTTGGCCATTGGCATTATGGATGATTTTCTAAGCTAGTAGCTCTCAAACTTTTTGGTTTCAGAACCCCTTTATACCCTTAAAAATTATTGAAGACCACGACACACACACATACACACACACACACACACATGCACACACCTTTTGTTTCTATGAGTTATATCTGTGAATATTTAGCATAACAACAACATCCAAGTAGTATAGTGGATAGAGTGCTGAGATTGGAACAAGAAAGACTATTCTTCATGAGTTCAAATTTGGCTTCAGACACTTAATAGATGTGTATCCCTGGGCAAGTCACTTAACTCTTTGCCTCAGTTTTTTTCATATATAAAAATGAGCTAGAGAAGGAAATGGCACACAACCCCAGTTTCTTTGCCTAGAAAATCCCCAAAATGGGGTCATGAAGAATCAGAAATGACTGAACAACAATAGCAATTTACCATATTAGAAATCTGAACTGATACATTTTTTTTAAAACCCTTACCTTCTGTCTTGGAGTCAATACTGTGTATTGGCTCCAAGGCAGAAGAGTGGTAAGAGCTAGGCAATGGGGGTCAAGTGACTTGCCCAGAGTCACATAGCTGGGAAGTATCTGAGGCCAGATTTGAACCGAGGACCTCCCGTCTCAAGGCATGGCTCTCAATCCACTGAGCTACCCAGCTGCCCCCCTGGAACTGATACATTTTAAAATGATGACAAAAAGTCTATTCTATGTTAATCTAACATTCTTGTAAGAAAGATTTTCCAAAATAAAAAAATAGTGAGAAAAGTGGCATTATTTCATATATTTTTGTAAATATCCTTAATGTCTGATTTGATAGATGACAGTTTGATTCTCAGATCTGCTTCTGTGTGAAATCTGATGTGATATATTATTCTGGTTGAAGTATCTGAAGAAAATTTGGCCTCACAGTTATGTAATCAGAAAGGGCAGAAATATTTTAATGGTCAAATAATATCTTAGTATTATTTGCAAAGTCTGACATGATTTAAAATGATGAAATAACAATTATTATGAAAATTACTTTGCGCTAATAGACCCCCCTGAAATGGTCTAAATTGGGGTCCATGGACCAGTACTCTAAACTAATTGTTGTTTTGTAATTGTTATTATTCAGCTATTTTCAAGCCATGTCCAACTCTTGTGACCCCATTTAGGGTTTTCTTGGCAACATACTGTAGTGATTCACCATTTTCTTCTCCAGTACATATTACAAAAGAAGAAAAGAGGGTGAAGTGACTTGCCAAGGGGCACTTTTGAACTCAGGAAGATGAGTCTTCCTGACTTCAGGTCCAACAACTCTTATCCACGGTGCTACCTAGCTGCCCTCTGACCTAATTAGATGAACTTAATTCAATAATACAAAGAAAAACTTACAGGAACTCTTGAAATTACTCACCCTTCTAGTTACTGTTGGATCTCTCTGAGCTTTAGAGATCAAGTGTCCAAGAAGGGTATTGGTCCGGAGAAAACGCAGGCGAATGTTAGTTGCCTTCGTAAACTCTCGTAGTGTAGGAGAAAATGTAAAGTTTTTTGCTCCTGGACGACCATTTACCAAAGAAACCACAACCTAGTAAACCATAAAAGATGTTTCCATCAAAGTTTAATAATAATTTATTAAATCCTGGGTCCCAAATAGGTGACTTTGATTTTTGTTTATGTCAGAACATTCCCACCATCAATTTTGTCCACTTTTAAACATCATTTCATACAATCTCCCTAGATATACTCACCTCTCCATTTTCCAGTGGTACAATCCGGGAATATTCAGTGGTGCAGATAACATCATCATCTTCAATGATAGGCATGTTGGCCTCCGTCCCAAAATGTTCCCAACAGTCTATTTTAGAGTCTAACAAAGAAGCATTTTCACATTGAAACATAAAATATTTTTTCTTATGATAAATACTCATAGAAGAGTCTTATCTGTATATTAATTTGATATAAAAGAATAAAAAGCAAGGAGATGAAAAAAATCAATGAACAGACAAACACACAGAAGTGTCAAGTCTACGTGTAGACTTATTTGTGTTTCAAGATGCCACCTTTCAAATCACTCTAAGCCACCTGGTTTTCATCAGCAGTATTTGAAGTAGTGAGACTCAAGGCCTCAGTTGGCAAACTGACCAATAAGAAATCCCATATGGAGAGTATATATCTTTGCTACACTTTGTGAACAAATGTCCTTCCAATGTCAATATATCCCATGGCTCACAGGCATGCTCAGAAAGTCTGCCTATATGATGGATACAGATACAAACTAAATGGTTCATGAAATAGTATCCACACTGATCAGTTGACCTTCCTCCCTGTTGAGTAAAAGAAAGGCTGTTCTAGTGAAGGACATATATGGCTACATTTCTCAGAGAAATGAAAGGAGACTTCATGATGGGAGTGATTCTGACCATTAGCTTTTCTATGTAGTGATATGTTAAGATTGAGCTCATGCACATACCATATCCAATAAAAATTTCTTAAGCACCTACTATGTGCTGAGAGCATTGTACCTTAAGGGTCATAGCTCAAAACCATAACCAGTTGAAGAAATTATAGCAATCACTGAAAGTTCTTTTGCCCAACTCTGTCAATAAATCTGAAAATCTAAGAAAAATAGAACCAGGAAACAATAAAACAGAAAAAGGGTTTTAGCTCGAGAAAATAAAAGTTATTAGTGTTGTACTAACAATATCAAGGTATTAAAATTTCAAAGAACATATGATGGTGATCTCGTGCAAATAATTTTAGTTCCCCATGATGAAAATGAAGATGAGGAGAGCCGATGAAGGGACAGTGTTTCATAATTCTCAAGCCAACAGGACTTTGTATTTTACTTACGGGCAAAAAACTGCCAAGGCAAGTAAGTTCTTCCAGAATCTACTGATCTTTCCAGGACCCAGAGATCAGGACGAGGAGAATTTGCGAATTTGATGAGCACGTAAGCAACATGGAAAAGCTATTGAAGAAAAAAAGAGAAAGAAATTCATGTAAATACCAGTGGTAGAGACTGAGGTGGTAGACTACATAAATTCATTCATATTATAAACTAAGAAAAAAAAAGAATTTCTGTTTCAAAGCATCTAATTTATCCCCCAAGGTCAAGGATTAGTTCAGGGATTTATTCACAAAATCATAGAACCTCAGAGTTGGAAGGAACTCTAGAGGCCATCAAATTCAAATTCTCTCTCTGAATTAGAATTTATTTGGGGGGTATAGAACTGTAATCTCAATGGTATAGGGAATTTCTAGGGAGGAAAACTCACCCCAACAATATAATTCAGTAACTTAGATGGCTCAATGGATTGAGCATCAGGTTTAGAATCAGGAAGACTCGTCTTCCTGAGTTTAAATCCAGTCTCAGACACTTACTAGCTGTGTGACCCTGGACAAGTCACTTAACCCTATTTGTCTCAGTTTCCTTATCTGTAAAATGAGCTAGAGAAGGAAATGGCAAACCATCCAGTATCTTTGCTAAGAAAACCCCAAATGGGTTCACAAAGAGTTGAGCACAACTGAAATGATTCAACAACAATAAACTTTTTCTACAACTTACAGAATTCCTAGGAAACTTGAGGTCTCACTTTTGCAAATTGGAACTAATGATCAAATTTAAACCCATTCCTATTAGGATATGTGACTTTGAGGTATAAAACAATCACAGATTTAGAGCTTGAGGCCAGCTGATCTAATCCTTTCATAATATAAATGTGGACCTAAGGAACAGAAGTTAAATGACTTGCCCAAAGTCACGAAAAGAAGCAGAGCTAGGACTTGAACCTAGATACTCTGAAACCAAATCCAACAATCCTTTTTAAAAATTATAACCACATAGTATAATGGAAAGCAAGCTAGACATGAAGTTAAGAGAGTCTTAAATTCAAAGTGTGGCTCTGGCATTACATCTGTAATCCTGAGTGACTTAATCTTTTGAAGCTTCATTAATAAAGTGGGGATAACAAGGCCACCTCTGACACAGACCATAAACAAATTATTTAATCTTTCAGTGCACCTAGGCAACTCTCTAAAACTCTAAATTAAAGAGGAGTTGTTGGTCTGCATAGGTAGAAGTATTTTAAATACATTAATTAAATCATAGGCCTAGAGCAAACAAACAGAAAACTACCTCTAGGTTTCCATGAAGAAAGTAATCTGTAATCTTATATAAAAATGAATTTTAAATTCATTCAATATAATATCTATTATGGGGGGGGCATAATTGAGGATCTGTGATTTTGTTTTTTAAAAATATTTAGATGAATGCATTTCATTATTAATTGGTTTCCTTTGTAATACTAGATATTTTATTTTATGCCTTCAAAAATAATCTTCTGAGAAAGGGACCGTATGTTTCACCAAACTGTCAAAGGCTTCCTGCACACAAAAAAGAGTAAGAATTCCTGGGGGCAGCTGGGTAGCTCAGTGGATTGAGAGCCAGGCCTAGAGATGGGAGGTCCTAGGTTCAAATCTGGCCTCAGACACTTACCAGCTGTGTGACCCTGGGCAAGTCACTTGACCCCCATTGCCTAGCCCTTACCACTCTTCTGCCTTGGAGCCAATACACAGTATTGACTCCAAGACGGAAGGTAAGGGTTTGAAAAAAAAAGAGTAAGAATTCCTGCCCCGCTGTATGAATTAATAATAAATATTAATACTACCTTGGCCATAGGTTTAATGGAATATAGCTGGATATATTGACCATGGATTTAGTGGAATATTTGACAGTCATTTGAAAACTTCTTTGGGCCCCAATTTCCTCATATGTAAAATGGGAAGTTTAGATAGATGAATTCTATGGGACCTTCTGACTCCAACAATCTGCGATACTGTGATCATCTAAAGCATATATGAATATCTTCCATTGATCTCACTCCCTCACATACCAATGAATTCAGACACCCATCACTAGTAAGTATATTTTGAGGGCCCAGATGCATGCTTTTGTATTGGGTACCAGCTCTCACATATTCCTATATTTGCTTCATAGCCTTGTTTCCTCCTAAGCCTGACATCCTTAGTTTTCTTCCTTTTTGGGGGTGGGAGGCAGGGCATGGATTTTTTAGCAGTCAGATGAAGCCTGTGGACTATTCAGAATAATTTGTTAAGTTAAATTTTGTTTTACTTCCAAAAGTTCATCTTCTGTTCCTCTCATTTCTTCAACCTTCCCATCCCCATTGGGAAAACAACAAAAACAAAACCCCTGTGACAAACATGCATAGTCAAGAAAAATATATCTCTTAATTGGTCGTGTACCCAAAAAATACATCACAGTCTATACTCTGGGCCCATTAACTCTCTATCAGGGAGTGGACATTATGCATGCTTTGGAATTTGTGGTTGGTCATTGGGTTGATTAGAGTTTCCAAGACTTTCAAAACTGTATTTCTTCACCCTGTTATTGTTACTGTATAAATTGTTCTTCTGGTGATGCTCACCTCATTATTCCCTCATAACCTTTTTTAATGCACAAAACACAAAATGCAGGATTACAAAGGAAATCAATTATACTGAAATAGAGTTAACAGTTTTTAAAAATGGTCTCCAAATTAAGGATCTTCATTTTAGAGGAAGTAAGATGGAATAATTTCTAAAAGCCATTCCCCCCAGTTATGATTAAATTCCAGAGCAGAGAACCTTAGATGAAGTGCCCATGCTTCTGGATCCCACGGGTTGAGACAAGGCTAGAGGTTTCTGTTACTACCCATCGAAATGAGAAAGAAGGTCTCCCTTTGGAAGGAGAGATTTCTCTCTTCACAAGCCTTCAACTTGTCACCACATTCAGAAATGATATGTGGCATCTTTGAAATAGCACACCCACAAGAAACCCAAGTCCAGAGCAGGTGGAAACGTGCCGCTGTATGTCTCCCCATTTGTTATGGGAGCCTGCCAAAAAAGTCTCATTTAATAATGCCACACAGCCTACCAACTTATCTTTCAGCACCTCCCAGGCAAGGAAGCTCCACATAAATAATGCTGCCATTTCAATTATGTCTTCTGTACTTGGTTTTCTGGTTGGAGGAATTCTGTATTCATGTGCTCAAATAATCTGCCCTAAATATTGGCAGAAATCACCATGGCTTGTGAGATTCGATTTGTATTCCTATACATGGGGTTGCTCTCCCCACATACTTTCATTATCATGTACATTGCTGTTCATATTTCCGGGTTTCAAAAGGATTCTTTTCTATGATCGCCAGCTCTCTTCTGAGTAAGTAGATCCAAAATGTTCCTGGAATACTTGGTAAAGAGGATCACAAGTGATTTTACATACGTTAATGCCCTTATAGCTCTCTTGCTTTCTCTCAGCTCAGAAACTTTTATTTCAGCTACTATCAATGCATATAAATTATTTAAGGTATATGTATTCTTTAAACCCTTACCTTCCATTTTATAATCAATACTAAGCATAGGTTCCAAGGCAGAAGAGCAGTAAGGGCTAGGTAATAGGGGATACGCGACTTGTCCAGGGTCACACAACTAAGAAGTGTCTGTGGCCAAATTTGAACCCAAAGACCTCTCTTCCCTCGGCCTGATTCTCAATCCATTGAGCCATGTAGATGACCCCAGTTATATGTAATTTTGAAGAAATATTTTGTTTTGTTTTAACACATCAATCTTTCTTAAAATCAACACTACTTTACTTCTTCAGAAGCAACTAATAAAAAAGTTAATAATAAAAAGCACACTTCTTAGCTGTGTGATCCTGGACAAGTCACATAACCCCCATTGCCTAGCCTTTATCATTCTTCTGCCTTGGAACCGATACATTGAACTGATTCAAAAACAGAAGGTAAGGGTTTTGCTTTTTTTTATTGAGGGGCTCCTCAAGACCTGAGGAGGTCTTGAAGTAGAGGCTCCATCATTAACCTCTTGTTGGGTATGTTGGAGTAAAGATCTTTTCAGGTAAGGGTTGATATATAGTGGAGGGTGACTAAGGTCCCTTCCAACAGTCCTCTGTGATTGTGCCACATTCAGTTTCTGGCCACTCAAAATACTTCAAAATACATATAAATGAAACCCTTTTCAAAAAACCCTAGAAATGGGGGGGGGGGAGGGAATCTGGGTGGCTCAGTGGATAGAGAGCCAGGCCTAGAGATAGGAGGTCCTGGGTTCAAATCTGGCCTCAGACACTTCCCAGCTGTGTGACCCTGGGCAAGTCACTTAACCCCATTGCCTAGCCCTTATCACTCTTCTGCCTTGGAACCAGTACTTAGCATTGATTCTAAGATGGAAGGTGAGGGGTTAAAAACCAAGTAGAAATGTCCATGCTATGAATCATTATATAGAAACAGTGACAAAACCATGTAATTTTTATTTGTAGTAGCAGATTGGTGGAGAGAGAGATTGATTTAGAAGAAGTGAACTCTACAGTTCCTTGGAAGACCCAAAAAACTTTTGAACTTTTCAATAGTACTCTACTACTTGAAACTGGTGATAACACCTAGTCTTTTAAATAGTAGTATTTTCAATAAAATAACAGTAACCATAAAGAAGTGGGATATATGGCCATTCTGACTTCAAAAAACCTCATATTGGTAGAACTCAAAGTTGTTAGAAAATGAACACCAAAAACTATCTTTGCACATAAATGAGAAAAAAATAGAACATTACTGAAGAAAAAGGAAAAAAAAACCTCATAGTGGAGCTGAGTTCAGGAGAAAAGAGGCAAAGAATAGCATTCATGTCTTTTTCCTACTGCTCTTTCAAAATAGAATCATACAATAAATATAAATGAACTATGACTTTTTAAAAAACAAAAATAAACAAAAACCAAAGAACTCAAAATCTGTCTCTGATAGAGAGAGGGGGGGAGAGGGAGAGGGAGAGGGAGAGAGAGAGATTATTCTGCCCCACCGCATCTTTAAGCCTGTCAGCTGGTCATCCTCCTGCCAACTCTCATCTCTCTGCAGTCTCCCAAACCACTGCCCCCTGACTCAGTCTCCTATTAATGTTAATGCTGTACAAGATCTGTTAGGGATAGCATGATATCTAACTGGAGATAAGGCAAAAAACCATTCTCTCAATGCCCAATTTTACATTCTTTGTTTCATTATATTCAATTATATTTAGAATCATTTTTGTGAAAGAGTTTTGAGCACTAGAAAATACCATTAAAGAAATACTTTAGAGTTGGAGACCTGAATTATTTTATCTTACCAGGATCCATTTCCTGTCAATTCATACACAGTATTCACATAAGTATTGTGATGGGACAACTCCAACAAATAGAAATTCCCAATTAAATCATTATCTACTTTAGCTTTCAGTTAGCTACTAGTGTCCATTTTAGACACTTGGCCATGTTACTAATTTATATGAGTTAAAAGACCAACAGGGAAACATAATGGAATACTAGAAAAGTAGACCTCATTTTGGAGATCTTGTTTGAGAAAATTACCCAGCAATAGCAATGGGGCTCATGAACAATATTCACAGTTGACGATGAAAATGCATTTCAGATGGCTCCAGGGACTATTCCCTTTCATCCTGATCCAAAAAGTGCATTTGCCAACTGTTCATCAAGTGCATTTCTTCCCTCTGGTTTATGTTTATCCTATATGAAAAACCCTGATCTCCTACATCATCTTCATCAATGTCAGAAAAGCTTGTTTGGGTTTGGTCTAATGAGGAAAATAGTCTAAGAACTACCCACAGGGCCTCTTTCTTCCATACTGATTCTCAGAAGCACCAGCCTCACCCCTTCACCCAGGAATAAGAAGGCAAAGAAATATAGGACGACAGAGTAAGAGTCCATGTCTGCAAGTTATATAGTCTGGGCCGTGCTAATAAATGCTAAACAACTGACTCTCCAAAAAAAATATCCAAAGCATGCTTTTACATATAATTTCTATTATTAGAATTTTCTACATCTCATATCTAGAAAGTCAACAAAACAATAAATCAAGCCCTAATTGGTAACATTTGCCAATATCTGAAGTTTAAATGCTAACTGGAAATTTAACAATTGGCTCTCAGGAGCCAGTATAACATCTAACTATGATTCCAGAACACCCCTTTTACTCTACAGAAATCCCTTCTTTAACATCCTTGTAAGGTCAAAATCTAGCTAACTCCTGAACCCTTCTCAAGTTCACTAACTTGAGAGGAAGCCCATTCCATTGCTGCATAGCTCTGGATGTTAGAAAATTCCTTATATTGAACCAAAAAAAAAAAAAATCTGCCTCTTCTGTAATATCAACCTGGTTTTGCCCTTAGTCACACAGAAAAAGTCAAATCGCTCTTCCAAATGACTTTCCTTTAAATCCACAAAAAATAATGGTCCTAGGGGGCATCTGGGTAGCTCAATGGATTCAGAGCCAGGCCTAGAGTTGGGAGGTCCTGGATTCAAAAATGACTTCTGCTACTTCCTAGCTATGTGACCCTGCGCAAGTCACATAACCCCCATTGCCTAGTCCTTACCACTCTTCTGCCTTAGAACCAATACACAATCTTGATTCTAAGATGAAGGTAAGAGACTGGGTTGGGGGGGAGGGGTTAAGAAAAGAAAAATAAAGGTCCTTCTTTCTCCTTCCCCTTATATGTCTTTTCCAGACTAAAAATTCCTAGTTATTTCAGCCATTCCTCCTAAATTTTCTAGACATTCCTCAAGGTTTCTAAACTTCTCACCACTCTACACACACTCCCCTGCATATATTCTAACCAGTCAATGATCCCTTTTAAAAATCATATAGACTGAAACCCATCTTTGTTGTTGAGTCATTTCAGTCATTTCAGTCATATCTGACTCTTTGTGACCCAATTCAAGGTATTCTGGGCAAAACGACTGGAATGATTTACCATTTAATTTTCTGGCTCATTTTACAAAGGGGTAATTAGATGACACGGGGGATAAAGAGCCAGGCCTAGAAATGATAGGTCCTGAGTTCAAATCTGACCTCAGATACTTCCTAGCTGCATGACCCTGGGCAAGTCATCCAACCCCCATTGCCTAGCCCCTACCACCCTACTACATTGGAACTGATACTTAGAATCAATTCTAAGGTAGAAGGTAAGGTCTTTTAATTAATGCATTACCCAGGGCATCACAGATCTATGTGCAAGATATTAAAAAAGCATCCTCCTGGTTCTGGGCCCCATGACAAAAGGACAAGATGGCTTAAACCTACATCATATAATGACAGACTGAGACCCATTGTCGTTGTTGTTGTTCAGTCATTTCAGTCACATCTGATTCTTCCTGCTCCCATTGGTGACTTTCTTGGCAAAGATACTGGAGTGTAATGTATGTCCTTCTCCAGATCCTTTTACAGATGAAAAAACTGAGGAAAACAGTGTTCAGTGATTTTCCCAGGGTCACACAGCTAGTGTCTGAAGCAGATTTGAACTCATGAAGATGAATCTTCCTGACTCCAAGTCCAGCATTCAACCCACTGTGCTCCCCACTAGCTGCCCCCAAGACTGAGTACTGTAACTCCCTAACCTACAACCCAATCTAAAATTAGGTCTCCTACTTTGGTCCCCTAAAAGAAAAGAACCTCCATTTCTCTGAGGGTAAATTATCAGTCCATGATTTTCAATGCAAGCAGTAAATATCAACTACACTAAAAAAGCAGAAGGTAGGTGAATCTCAACCAGGTATCATTTTTGGCCCAGCAGCTTTTTAATTTTACGTGGGAAGAACAAAATAATAGTGTTAGTTCTTGGTCCTTACTGACTTTAGTCTTTATTCCTTGAAAAGGTAGTACCTAAGAATAGATTCTAATGTAATGAATGACCACATTTTATTCCTGACAACCAGACCTGTAATCATTTAGAACTTCCTGAAGCCCATGAAAATTCAATGAGATTCAATCTTCTTATTAAATTTTGCATTAACTGCTACTTATGCACATCTACTATCACTGCACCATCTCTGGAGACTCTTTCTAGATACTCAGATGCTTTCTAAGTAAAGGCCTATGTTTCTTTGTACATATTTTTTTCATGCATCGATAATTGAGAATACATAATAGCATTATGAAGAAATTGCCAGACTAAAGTCAAACTTAAGTTTCCTTTTGCTTAGCTCAACAAACATAATACAAAGTGTCTATTTTGTGCAAAGCATGACACAAACTGGCTCAAATGCATAGTAATAAAGTGAAAGTAAAATACTCCTTAATTCCCTCTGATAATCTTTTATGGATCTGTTATCAATGACTTTACTTAAGTCCACCTAGACCACATTTTTTTTTTGCACTATGAAGCTGATTGGAATATATTTACACTATACTTTCTTTTATTTACCTTGAACATTTAAAATGCTAAATAAAATTTTGGCAGCAATGATGTTTTAATTTAAAACAAGTCTTCAGTCTCTAAGTAATAAAAAATATAAATTCTTAGTATGCTGAGATTTGGTGAATTTATATTATTTAGAGTAAACAAATCTATATCTCCTATAATTTAATAGATTGTACCTTTTAGTTTTTTAATTATACCACTCTAATCTTTTAAAACTGACCCTTATTTTTTTTTGTCTTAGAAAAGATACTAGGTATACTAAGTATTGATTCTAAGAACAAAGAGTGATAGAGTCTAGACATTTGGAGTTAAGTGACTTGCCCAGGGTCACATAACCAGGAAGAATCTGAGGCCATAGCTAAACCTGGGATCCTCCCAACTCCAGGCCTCCGCTGTGCCCCTTCCCAGACTAATTATTACAATCTATCTTCACTGAGAGATGTCCTATCATTTTAAGCTCCTTTTGATGCCCTTCTCTAGAATTTTTTGAGGAATTTGTGCCTTTCTTGAGATGCAGAGACCATAACTAAACATAATATCCTAGGTTGGGAATCTGAGGTAGGTATAAAATTAAGAAGATCTTTTTGTTTTCATTCCCAATATTTGTAATTTCAAATTCTCAAAAGTGCCTCAAGTTCAAGATCTTAAATAGTTGCATATGAGGGATGCAGACTAGGATGTATTAAGAAGGCCTTATCACCACAGATTCAGTTGTAGCTCAAAGCTAATCTTTAGTCATGGGAAGTACTGAATTTAGTTATGGCACAAAAGATGCCCAGGAAAGGGGAAGCACAAACCCAACAACAGCTGCCCTGAACACCTTCCTGAGGCTCATACACAGGGAAACAGCTACATTAGGGAAGTCAACCAATAGCCCAAATGATGTAGCTATGCCTTTCCTGAACCCTAGGGACTCATCTGAGTTTGAATTGCTCTCCATGAGCAATTAAACCTGCCATCAGGGGCCACAATAGTGGCCAGTCCATCAGGTACCAACTTCCCTTCTTTTTCTTTATTTCCTCCCCTACCTCTCGCCCCTCCCCAGACTCACACTTCCCCATTAATTTCTTGTTGCTGTCAGGACAACTCTGCCACAAGTAACTGTGATGGAGAGCCACCCTGCTGCTCCCCAGTCTACCATGACCCCTGACCATGGTGCTGACAACACTTTTTTAAAAAACAGTAGGGATTTGGACTTTAGTTGAAAGCTGCCATTGAGCTGATAATTTTAGGAAACAATTCATGTCAACCAAAACTGGGTCAGTATTTTTACCTTTGAGACAAAATTATCACCTAAAATAGGCCAGAATGCTAAAAGCAATTGAGTAACTAGCAATAATTATTTCAAGAGCAGTGGTTTACCATTCCTTAGCACTGAATTTTCTAATGTATGATACATTTCAATAGACATATTTCAAATAGGTACATTTCAAAGATGGTACATTTCCCCCCAAAAGTGACCCATGCTTGAGAAAACTCAAAGTTGGCAGAAACAAAGGTCTCCATTAAATTACCTAAATATTCTTTTCACATAATATACACCCAAAATGTTAAGAAATGAGGAGAGGCAGTGTTTCAATGAGTAGAGAACTTTTTAGCTTCAAATTCAATTGGCTATGTGACCTTGGACAAAGCAAGTAACCTCGGGATTTCAGACAATCCTCTAAGACTCTAAGTCTCAAAGAATGTGCTAACTACGTTGGCAGAGAGAATCCCTTCATCTGGGAGTTCCTTATACCAGTGAAATCATGGGTCCCCTTCCAATGCCTGCTATTTGCCTAAGTAGCACCATGCCAAATCCACACAGCCCCTCTAATGTCAATCTATTTCTTTATAGAACTCTCCACTCTTTTGCTTTGAAATGGTTACATCTTTTGGTCTTTTGATTAGACATGTTTTAACCTTTTTTAAAAATATGAACTCAATGGGGCAACTGGGAGACTCAGTACATTGAGAGCCAGGCCTAGAGATGGGAGGTCCTGGGTTCAAATCTGGCCTCAGATACTTCCCAGCTGTGTGACCCTGGGCAAGTCACTTAACCCTCATTGCCCAGTCCTTACCACTCTTCTGCCTTGGAACCAACATACAGTATTGACTCCAAGTCAGAAGGTAAGGGTTTAAAAAAAAATAAAATATAAACTCAAGTTCTTTCAAGAGCAGTTTGAAATATCATATAATTGGCAGTTGTTTCCCAATTATTCTCTGTTAACTTAAGGAATCCTCAAGATTATAAGCCTTAATTAGGTGAAAGTATTATTATTTCTCCTTTCCAAGGGTCCAATAGTAAGAGGCCAACATGGTAGAACAAATACAGGTTATAAAGCCAATAGATCTTAATTTGAGTTATTATTGCTTTCTGCTAATTAGCTAACAGGGCCTTGAGCAAATTATTTAACCTCTCTAAAACTCAGATTTTTTTTTCAACTGAACTACAATGAGGATAATTAAGTATAAGCTACCTTGAAGGTTATAAGGATCAAAGAAAATGTGGTTGTAAAGTTCTATTAAAAAGGTAAGCTGTTATTAAGCACCAACTTCCTCTGTTCTGGAATGCCCCCCTCCTCCACAGAAATGTAACTAAGTGTTAAACCAGTTCAGTCACACTCTAAGAAAATTAAGTGATGCAATGATGGTATCCTAAATTGGTAAAGTACTTTAATAAGAATTGGAAGGTGTAATCCTGCATATTTATTCTTGTTAAGAATTAAGAAAGTGCCTACTCTTTGCCAGGCACTGGTCTAAGGACTGGAGAGGCAAAGAAAATGCAAAAGACAATCCCTGCTCTCCAGGAGCTCACAGTCTAATAAGGGAGATGACAAGCAAATAAATATGTACTAAGGAGCTATATAGAGGATAAAGGAAATAGCCAACAGAAGAAAGGGACTAGAATGAAGAGACAGTGGAAAAGTTTGTTTGTTTGTTTTGTAGAAGGTGGGATTTAGTTGGTACTTTAAGGAAGTCAAGAGGAAGAGATGAAGGACTACTTAGTTTCTGAGGCCACCAGCTCCTAAATTCAGAACTGATCCAGGGAACCTCTGCCTTTAAGACCAAAAATTTCACCCTTCACTACTTGTTAATACTTCCCTGATTAACACACCTGAACTTCTGGCACTGTGCCCCTTTGCCTACCTTAGTCCCTGAAGCTCTTGATTGCTTGAGTTCATATATTTACCCTGCAACCCTTGAACATCAATTCTCTACCCCATTTCATCTACCCAAAATTGTCATCATCTATTGGCACCTGTTTCCAACACCTAATAGCTTGTATGTATATGGTGCCTCACAATTTATAACCTACCCCCTTCTTTCCCTTCTACTAACATCTTCCTATTTCCACATTCTAAATCAAGAAGAGATTTTCTAGGGTTTATTTACAAGTTAAAAAGAATAGAATCACCAATAATAGAATGGGCAAGGTAATTTGAAGGGTATAAAATAAAATGTAGGAAGAGCATTTAACCCATTCGTGGTTGCTCTAACAAGCACCAACACTAATTTTTTTTAATTTGAATTTAATTTTCACTTAGTTGGACTGGGGAAATTCATTGTATAATTCCTGACTCCATCTCAACCAATTAACAGAAGCTTTCTCATTGATTGTAGGTTTTTCACACTCTATCAGTTCTATCTACAATCACTCACCTAATACATCTCTCTTCACCCCTGGCTTAAAGTGAGGAAGGGAAAAGAAAGAACTGCCATGTAAAGGTATTCCCACAGCAGAAAACTCATGACAAGAGAAACAAAATTCTGGCTCTCTCATGCCACTAAAAGTTACCCTTCCACAACTGTTAGGGTGCATTCCTGCCTCCACAGATATCAATTTAGTTGAGGAGGCTTTACCAGGCCCCAAGAATGCACCTTGTGCATTCTACTCATCCTGCCTACTCATAAATGGGAATAGAAAGGCTTTGGTAAATGGCCCTAGGCCAAGGCAGTGCCTGGGCTTAGCCTGGATGAGGGTGGTGCTGACAGTTGGACTGAGGCCCCTAGAGGACTACTACTATTTAAAGTAAAGCACAACAGGCAAAAGTCCCTCTCATCTTGACAAGAAGGAGCATCCTAAGTTGAACCCACAGGTTCAGACATTCAAACCTCCCTCCTGTTCCAAACAGCATCGGCTGGAATCTGCAGGCATTCAATCCATGTCAGGACCTGTCACTAACCAACTTGTAAGCACGTCTAATAAGGCTCTGAAGAAAACAGATACTGGAGGATTTAGGGAGGCACGGATGTGTAGAAAATACAGAATGGAATGTGACTGAAAGAAAAGAGCTTGGCAGAATGATGTAATAAGCACCTTGGGCCTATAGCCAAGAGATCTTGGACATGGTCCTGGATTAGCTGCTAACAAAATCTGTGTCCTCAAGTGAATCATTTTTCTAGACCAGCTTTCCCATCTGTGGAATGAAGGGCTACATTAGAAAGATGGTCTCCAAGGTCCCTTCTAGCCTTAATATCTCACTATTCATAGGATTATAAACTTAAGAGTTGAAAGAGGTCCTGAGCTTTATGACTATAAATCTCTCATTTCACAAATGAAGAAACTGTAGTCTAAAGATGTTAAGGAACTTCCTCAGGGTCACATTACTAGCCATAGCCCAAAGCAGGATTCAAATTTGTAAGACCAGCAACCTACTCACTGTTCTGTACCTAAGGACCATCAGACTTGGGGAGATGACCAAATGAAATACAGAAAACACTTATTTATGTGTATAGTTAGGGGAAATGAAAAGGACATGAAAATGAAAATATTAGAGAATCTTTCAAGCCCACAACCTGCCTATGTATAGATATGGCATAATTTGCAGAGTAAAAAACAATGAACTTTTGGTCAGAACCCTTCTGCCTAAATTCCAGTCCAGCCACTTATTACCTGAGGAATCTGGGCAAAATCTTTTTATTTTGCTGCCATCAATGTCCTTAGCAATGTTAGATGAAATGACTTCTACAATTCCTTTCAATATTAAATCCACAGCCCTATGTTTCTGGACACCTACCAAGCATATTCTCCCCAGCAAGTCCACTGGCAATGCCTGAAAATCCACTAGGATATTCATTCCCTCAAGTTAAATCACCATCCCCTGATAAAATGGAAGAGACAACACGTTCACTGAAATCAGTCACTAACTCCTTAGTGAGGAAAAGATACTCTATCCACTTTTCAGATATGCACATAGGACAGGGACCTATGCTGGCATGGACCCAAAGATGTAAAATTGTATAGAGAGACTGGGCAAGAGAGAATGACCAGTGGTGGTGAGGGAAAGCAACATAAAAAAAATAAGCGGCAGACTTTGATCCAGCCATATATATAGCACTGCTGGGTTTGTACCCCAAAGAGATAATAAGGGAAAAGACTTGTACAAGAATATTCATAGCTGCACTCTTTGTGGTGGCAAAAAATTGGAAAATGAGGGGATGCCCTTCAATTGGGGAATGGCTGAACAAATTGTGGTATATGTTGGTGATGGAATACTATTGTGCTCAAAGGAATAATAAAGTAGAAGAATTCCATGGAGACTGGAACAACCTCCAGGAAGTGATGCAGAGCGAAAGGAGCAGAACCAGGAAAACATTGTACACAGAGACTGACACACTGTGGTACAATCAAACTTAATGGAATTCTCTATTAGTGTCAATGCAATGTCCTTGAACAATCTGCAGGGATCTAGGAGAAAAAACACTATCCACAAGCAGAGGACAAACTGTGGGAGGAAAAACACTGAGGAAAAGCAATTGCTTGACTATAGGGGTTGAGGGAAAATGTCTGAGGAGAAACTCTAAATGAACACTCTAGAGCAAATACCATCAACATGGAAATGGGTTCTAATCAAGAACACATGTGAAACCTAGTGGAATTGTGCATCAGCTATGGGGGGGGAGGAAAAGAAAATGACCTTTTTCTCCAATGAATAATGTTTTGAAATGACCAAATAAAATATTGTTTTTAAAAAAAAAAGACATAGGCCTTCCTTGTGTCCACACTCGCTCTAAAAATACTTACAAACAAGTATCCCAAACTTGGCTCCAAACCTGGCTCCTATAATCTAGTCCCTTTTCTGTCTTTCATAGTGTGGCAAAATTTCTGCAGTCCTGGCTACTGACTGGGTAAATGCATCATTGCTTAGATCATTTTAATTGGTCTCTGATTCAAGGACCTGTTATAGATTTACTTTTTCTTTACTTGGAATTTTTATACATAAGACTTTGATAAGTCTATATTTTCATCCAGAAATTTTCTTTTTTTATTTGGATTTTTCTGATGTCTTTTTAATTTCTCTTACCAATTGATTCATATACCTCATAACTCAGTCATGCATCCCTAAGTGACCCTGTTTTTTTTTCAATCACCCTCTTCACGAGGAAATGTAAAAATAATATTATTTTAAATTGCAAAGTTAAAATCCCTTTTAAGAAGAATTTTAGGTAAAGAAACATGCTACCTCTCCGAATCCAGAAACTGAACTGTTTGGAGAAGACATCATGAAGAAGCCTCCAGACCACAAGCTGCACAAGATGATCAAGAATGAACTTTGGGTGTGGTTGATAGAACACTTATTTGTATCTATACTTTCATGCCAAAGGGGACTGCCCCCTAACTGGCTTTGTGTCAATGCATCTAGCAATTATTTGTTTTGTTCTTTTTTCCTCTTATCCTCAAATTATTGTAATCCTTAAGTTGATTGTGTTTTCATGATCCTTTGGGGGAAATCTTTTTCCCAAATGATCAAATGGCGTAATGTAAAAATGGAGATTTGAACCCTGGACCTCAATCCCCAGAAGTCCTTGCTCTAGTTCCCAAAATGCCCTCTAATCTCACTGAGATCCCCACCTGGGCAAGATCAAAATTTCTATTTAAACTGGCTGTAAAGCCTACTGCGCTCTCTCTCTTCTTGTTTGCACTTCCAAATACTTATGTCTCTCAAGATGTAGAGTAAGTGGCTATGAATGGCCTCTGTGCCTAGGCACGTGCTTTCTTATTTTTGTATTTTTCTTTATTTCTTAATCTTTAATAAGCCTCATAAAATATAATACTTTTAGCAGAGAAACTAATTTTAACTGTTACACTGTGTGATTCCTGGCAAGTCAATCCCAATTACTTAGCCCTTATGGCTCTTCTGTTTTGGAATGAATACTAGGTACAGATTATAAGACAGAATGTAGAGATTTTCAATTTTTTTTGAAGGACCTGGGAAAAAGTAAGGAATATTCTTTGTCTGCTTCACAATTTGCCTAAGCCAGGCCTGACCAACCAAACCATTCTGCAAAGCTAAATGAATAGTCAAATAGATTTAATCAATTTGACCTTTTTTCCCTTCCCTTGACCATCCTCTGGGGAATTAATATAATAAAGAATAAAATCATAATAAAACTACCAGCAAAAGGGAGAAGAAGCCAACATTGCCTGGATAATCAACCAACTGCAGAAACACTGCTTTGCCAGGCAAGAACTGACTGCTATTACAAAGCAATTCATAGGAAGTATGGTAATATGAAGCTCTGGTTTCTTCTGTTCAAATGGGGAATATATTCATAATTGAAAATTTTTTAAGCCCTTACCTTCCATCTTAGAATCAATACTGTGCACTGGTTCTAAGGTGGAAGAGTGGTAAGGGCTAGGCAATGGGGGTCAAGTGACTTGCCCAGGGTCACATAGCTAGGAAGTGTCTGAGGTCAAATTTGAACCCAGGATCTCCCATCTCTGGGCCTGGCTCTCAATCCACTGAGCCACTCAACTGCCCCCTGGAAATTTTAATTGAATAATATTTTTGCATAGTCTCAAACTTTTGAACATCTGACAATTTAAGGTCCTTAAGATTAAGGGTCTCTGGTCTTATCTCCATGTCCTTAGTACCTAGGCATTGTATCTTACACATAGCATATGTTTAATAAATGCTTATTGAAAGAAATTAAAACTGCTGGTCTTCACAATGCTAAATCCTTTCTACCTTGTTCTTTTTTCCGTTGGGGTCAAAGACAGTGAAATCAGTCTTCTCTTCTTACTTCTTCCATAATTCCTTACCTGTCTGCTTAGTTTTTCTGCCTTTCAAACATAGGTATATTACATGGGTTCTAGATTTAGCCATCTTTTCTTTCACTATATTCTCTCTTGTTAATATTATTCTTTTGAATAATTCAATTCTACCAACATTTATTAAGTACCTACTATTGCCAAGCACTGTACCAGATACTGGGTCCATAAAAAAATACCTTCTGCCCTCAGAAAGCAAAGAACATGCACACAAATAACTAAACAGAAAACGTATATATTTACAATAAATACAAACTAATTTCAGGAGCAGATTAAACAACTTTGGCATTCAGAAAAGGCCTCTTGTAGGACAATGACACCTGACCTCAGCCCTAAGGGGAATCAGGGGTTCTAGGATGGAGTGAGTGAAAAGGGAAAGTACTCCAGACATGGGAGATAGGCCAAGCAAAGATTTGGAGACTGAAGATGAAATGGCATCTTCAGGGACTACCAAATGGGCTGACTAGAAGAACATAAGAGCTCATGAGTGGGAGTAGTATGATAGAAGCTTGGAAAGATAAGTTGGAAATAGATTACGAAAGACTCCAGATAACAAATGGAGAAGTCTGGATTTCATGCTAGAGGCTATAGTAATCCACTGAAACTTTTTGAACAAGGGCCAGTCCCGTGTGAGGATAATGTGAGCCTTTTTTATTCTCTATTTTTTGTTCTCTGGCTCCATTTTCAAGATTCCTGTACTTGGAATCAAGTAGACCTGTTTTCAAATATGATGTCAGATACTTACTAGTTATTAGACCCAAGATAAGTCACTTAAAGACTCCAAACCTCACTTTTCTTATCTATAAAGTAGGGACAACTACCTCACAGGGTTGTAGCAAAGGGTTTGTTTTTTTAAAGATATTATTTGTAAAGTATCTTGCAAATCGTAAAGTGTTACATAAATTTTAGCTACTACTATAATTAATAATCATTAGCTGCTACAACTAAATGCTAAAGTTATTAATCCTCCTGAAAACCTACTAATTTTGAATTAGAAGCTGATTTGTATCTTCGAGTGAGATTGTTCATGATGTAGTCATCTTATTAACACATCAACTTAGCCAGCAGCAATGAATTTTCCTCATTTAATTCCTGGCTAGAAAAGACACAACAAGAGAAAATTTCCAGTTAGGATTCATGTCCTCGCTTGTGTGTACACTCAAGAAGCTTAATGAGCTTATAGCAATCAAACCATTCCAACATCTCAGCCAATCACAGCTACTAAAGCTGGATTATAAAAATGTTAGGAAGGAACAAGGCCAGCCCTGAGCAAGGAGAAGCAGATGTTGGTCAAACTGCCCCATTTCTAAGTTCTTTGCAGCCATGTACTTGAGCCTGCTATTATATACTATAATATGACCAAGGAGCTTCTTTCTCATTTCAGGAAAGCAAATAACAAAACCAAATAAATCAGGGCTTCAGTGAGCCTGACACTGAATAATAAAGAGAATCTGACTATTTCAATTTCTTCAGTTAATGACAGTTATTTCTGGAACAACTCTGCAAAGAAAATAAAAGGTCAACATGGACCCATTTTTAGGGCAGGAGATAGGGTAGAGCTTAAGGTAGAATTTAGGAGAAGGGGGTCATGGGAAAAGAAACTTTTTTTAAAGTTGTTTCATTTCTTTTTAAAGATCTAGTTGAGAATCCATGTTGAAACAGTGGGAAAGAACTACAAGTATTTTAAAATA
The DNA here is from genome assembly GCF_027887165.1 of Monodelphis domestica. Taxonomy (NCBI): domain Eukaryota; kingdom Metazoa; phylum Chordata; class Mammalia; order Didelphimorphia; family Didelphidae; genus Monodelphis; species Monodelphis domestica. The sequence continues at coordinate 275,332,126 of NC_077229.1, read as the reverse complement.
AACTCATGGAGAGTTCATCAAGATTTGGAAGGACTGTAAAAACAGATGTCCCACTGCTCAGCAGTATTACTCAGAATAGTTCACATTCATGGCTTTTAAAAATTATTTCCATTTCTAGATGTGACTAGCTTTTGAGATGGACCTCTGTGAGCAGGGAAGAGTCTCCTGACCTGGTTATAGAAGTTTCTGGGAGATGTAATCCAGACAAATATCCCTCCACACCTTCCCCTCCCTGCTGCACTGGGACTAAGGCTGCCCAGAGTCTCTAAGCCCTCTGCTGTGGGAGCATTTAAGGAGATCCTGAGTGGGGCACAAAGCAGTAAGAAGGGATGCTCCAAGAGAAGATGATTGTAGCATCAAAGCTGCTAAGTAGGGAATGGAATTCACAGACTTTGAGGCCTGAGCCACAGGCACAACAGCTGTATCTGCTTTCAAAGGCCAGAATGGTCCCTCACTTCCCACTTAAGACAATAGGTACTAGACAGCAAAAGGCAGTATGCCCTTCCTTTTTCTAATTCACTGCCCAAGGAAGGCAGATGAATCATAACCGGTATTTATATAATTCAAGATTTTCAAAACACTTAAAAATGTTATCTAACTGGGGGCAGCCAGGTGGCTCAGTAGATTGAGAGATAGTCCTAGAGACAGGAGGTCCTGGGTTCAAATCTGGCCTCAGACACTTCCTAGCAGGGTGATCCTGTGGGCAAGTCAATTAGTCCCTATTGTCTAACCCTTACTGCTCTTCTGCTTAATATATATAATATTTTATATGTTATATAATTTATAATATACTGCTTTAGTGCTTAATAATTAATTAATACTGTGTATTGATTCCCAAGATGGAAAGTAAGGGTTTAAAAAAATTATCCAATTTGATCTGCACAGCAACCCTGGGAGGTAGATGTTTTTATTATACCTATTTGACATAAAAGGAAACTGAGGCTGAAAGTAATTTAACTTGCCTAGGGTCACATAGCCAGCTAGTAAGGTTCTCAGGCTAGATTTAACCTGGGTCTTCCTGTGCTTTTTCTGTTGTATAGTTATTTTTTAACTTTCCTTTGAAGTAGTTAGAATTTCTTTTGCCAGGTAGGTCAATCTGATTGATTTAATGGCTGTTGATAAGTGTGTTGCCTTACTTTTGAAGAAGAGTGATGGAGCAGGTAGGAAGAAAGTTTGGATATTGGCATATGTGGTGTCTATGGTGTCACTGTTGTTCAGTTGTTTCATTTGTCTGACTCTTCGTGATCTCAGTGGGGTTTTATTGGCAAAGATACTGGAAGGGTTTGCCATTTGCTTTTCCAGCTCATTTTACAGATGAAGAAACTGAGGCAAAAGGCTTTAAGTGACTTGCCCACAGTCACAGAGGTAGTGTCAGAAGCCAGATTTGAACTCAGGATGGTGAATCTTTTTGACTCTTGGTCTTGAGCTCTATCCACTGTGCCACCTAGCTGCCTGTAGTAGAGATGGCACTTATACATACATAAAGTTCCAGAGGTCTAGACCTTGTCCAAAAGTGCTAGGCTTTCTCCTGGCTTTAGACAGAATCAACTCTAAAAAGAAGAGGATGGTCCCTAAGGTCACTTCCAGGCCTATATTTACAGTGTATGATCCAATAAGCCTATAATCCCCATTTTACACATGAAAAAATGAAAACTCAGAGGTCAAATAACTGGACCTAAGGCAGGTAGATGGGGTAGTGGACAGAGTACTGGACCTAGAGTCAGGAAGACTCAGCTTTCTGGGTATAAATCCAACTTCTGACACTTGTTAGCTGTGTGACTCTAAGTCACTTAACTTCATTTGCCTCAGTTTCCTCATCTGTAAAATGAGCCAGAGAAGGAAATGGCAAACCATTCCAGTATCTCTGCCAAGAAAACCTCAAAGGAACTCACAAAGAGCAAGATACAACTGAAACAACTGAACAACAAAATCACTTACCCAAGGACCCACAACTAATGCATTGTGAAACCAAAATTCCAACTTGGGTACTGAAAACCCAAGTCCAGTGACCCTTCCACTCGGCTACCCTGTTCCTTCATGATGATGCAAGCAAGAAAGGAAAGTATCTGGACCTAGGACTTTTCCCTTACCTGGTGAAGAGAAAGTACCCCATTTCTTCACCCTCTCCCCCATCAGTATCTACCATGCATCATTGAGTGCTGTGTTGCAGCAGCCTGGGGCTATACCTCTCAAGGCCCAGCTAATGGTCTTTGGGACTCTGGGCAGCAAGATCAGTGTGGCCCCAAAACAAGACCAAGAGCAAACAGTTCTGTCAACTGCTGACCAATCACATCATATCACCTGGGATTTATATCAATTACACAAATGAAATTATCATGGACTGGAATGGGTCCCCCTTTGCATGAGCACCCCAAGGTATTCATAGGGGGCTTTGTAGTGACTGGTTCAGACCTGTTTGTCAAGAGTAGAAGGAACTGGCCACATTTGAGGTGGCCTTGGTTAAAGCAATGATCTCTTTCTCTTCATTTGTTCTCTGGTTCTTGTGTAATTGGGAAACAAAAGTAAGAGTTTAGGAAGGAAAAAAAGATCAAGTAATATAAGAAAGTCCAGGAACCAGAGGGTAAAAACAGGATAAAGGATATTGTGGGAAAGAACAATGAAGGAAGGCACAGAAGCAATATTATTATCAGAGTATAGACTTCAGACAACTAGACCAAAGGAAAGAAAAATGAGAAATTCCAGAAACAGGTCACAAGCCTAGCATTATATGGGAGCAATGGGGAACTTCCATCACTTGTAGCTTAGTGCAAACTGAAATCAGTGTGGTACGTGTTCAGGAAGCTATTAAATTACAAGAATTATGGAAAAACAAAAAGCTTTATTCCCTATTAAATGAATTTCAGACAACAGTCATAATTGAGGGGAACTTTTTTGACAGAAGGCCTTTATATAGTCCACTTTTTCTTAAATTCAAAGAGATTTTATTTTCCCAATTACATGTAATGACAATTTTAAACACATATTTTCCAAAATTATAAGATCCAAATACTTTCTCTCCCTTTCTTCCCTTCCCCTTCATAAAGACAATAACAATTTAGCCCACTTTAAAAAAAATTTAATTTGATACTTTTGTTTTTTCATCACAAAAATTTCCAAAATTTATTAATACACTGAAAAAAATCTGTAAATATATGGAATGTTCCTCACCCCTTAACCTTTTCACTCATGCAAAGGAGTAGGGGTATCTTCCCATATCTCTTCTTTAGGGCCAAGTTTGTTCTTAGTAGTTCTGCAACATTAGCTCAGTTGTCTTGTTGTTGGTTACTCTTTCCTTTCATTCTGCTGAAGTCATTATACATGTTCTTTTCTTGGCTCTGTTTTCTTCAGTCTGCATCAGTTCATTTCATTCTTTTCTTCGCTGCAATAATCTTATTTGTCATTTCTTACATACAACAATTTGTTTAGTCATTCCCAAACTGATGGTCATCTACTTTCTTTCCACTGCTTTGCTACCGCAAAAAAAAAAAGGTGCTGTTATAAATATTTTGGTGTACATTGGGGCTTCTTATTATCATTGACCTCCTCCAGGTATCTGTCTAATAATGGAATCTTTGGATCAAAGGGCCTGCATATTTTTGGACTTTGTTTGTACAATTCCAAATTGCTTTCCAAAATGGTTGTTCAATGCCTACTTTCTTCTAACCTCTCCAATACTGACTATTGACATTTTTTATCATGTTGGCCAATCTGCTGGATAGGAGGTGAAGTCTTAGTTTTGTTTTGTTTTGCATTGCTCTAATTATTAGTGACTTGGAACATTTTTTCATATGACTATTAATAGTTTATAATTCTTCTTTTGAAAACTATTCACTCATATTTTTTAGACTCACATATAGGGGAATGGCTTTTTTGGGAGGGGGGCCTTAAATACATAGTAACATTATTGCCCAAGACAATTTACACCCGGCATGTAAGGGAGATAAGGAACCGATTTCCTCACTAGATTATGTGGCTTCTCTACATCCTGATATGTGGTCCAGTTCTTAGGGAGAAATATGTGATATGTGGTTTCAAAAATAATCTGTTTGGACAGAGATAGAAGTTAACATTTTGAGGAAGAAAAGTCCAGGGTAGAATATATTATGATTTATCACTTATGTTAGAGGATAATTATTTTTCTCAAGACCATAAATTATGAAGGGTTACAATGTAAGTAGAAAATGATCTTTTAAAAGGTTCCTGGAGATGTCATTCATGATCTATGTGCTTCAAAAGAATTCCTGTATATTTAGACACCAAATCCAGTCTCATAATATGTTATCATTACATCCATCTTATCATGTCATTGTCAGCAGAAATATTTAAAAGCAAAAGATAAAAAGATTTAGAAATAGTTGTGGTAATTCATGAGTTTTTAAAGTTAAAGGCTATTTTTGCTCTAAGGAATAATAATCTAAGTCAATTTTTAAAAGGAAAAAATTCAGAACACCACCACCAACAAAAAATGTTAGAGTACATTATTACAGGGTTGTAAAGGAAAAAGCCAAGCAAGCCCACTCCTTGTAGGCATCCTTTGATGTTTAGTCATTACACTTGGCATTGAGCCCCGTTGTGGAAATCCACTTATCAGATGGTGCAACTCAAAACAGAGAGACGCTGCTTGTAAACAATTGAATATTTCCCATATAACTACTCTGTAATGTTCCAATTACTGCAGAAGTATTATTTCACATGAAAATTACTAAGCAAATGTAAATAGGTAGGAGAAACACAACTGGATTTGGAATCAGAGGACTTGGTTTTAAATCTCAATTCTGCCAATCATGGATGAGTCACTTAGGTCACTTTTCAAGGCTTAAGTGTTCTTACCTGCAAAGTGAGAGGCTTAGATGATCTCTAAGATCTAAATTTCCAAGCTCTAAATCTATGATCTTTCAATACTTTAATACCTATATTCCCACTTTCCTATCTTATAATAGCTTAGAATATACTCAAAAATTGGTTGAGTTCCTCCTTCAATGAAGATAGTCCGGGAAAGATTCGATGACTACTTGTCAATGATGTTATAAAAATAAGTCTTAGTCAATAGATGAGATGACCTCTAAGGTCTGTTTTAACTCATAGATTTTGCTATTCTACAATGTAAGATGTGTTCCAGGAAATTAAATTATTAACTGGCAATTAAATATAATATATAGACCATATGTATTTGAGAACACGAAAGGAAGCATCATGAACATTATCAGATGAATTTATTTTGGATAATATTTCAGATCTAATAACTTCATGGTTCTTATACATTTAAGTTTACCACCTCTTCAAGAAAATGTTAATTCACTCTCTAGGAATAACAGCCTTTGCTATCACAAAGAGAAGGGTACCATACCTCCCACATACCAGTAATTTAAAATTAATTATCATTAAAGTCCTAAATAAAAAAGTGAATTTATTATTTTTTTTCTAAATCTGTTATTTTACCTACATTCTCTATTTCTGACAATGGCATCACTATTTGGATTTTGTGGATTTTTTTTAAAATCCAGTATTTAGGACAGTATCCATGTAAATGGTTAATACAAGCTTGTTGTTGGATTTACTGATTCTCCTATTCACCTAGATTTGCTATCTTGAAATTAACTTCTCCCTGATTCTACACATCCAATCAGTTGCCAAGTTCCATCACCACAAATCTATTGTTATGATATCTCTTGCATCTGACCCACTTTGGCATTCTGACTGCCAGTGCTATTGTTCAGGGCTTGACTACTGCTTTCTGAATAATTACTACATCAGCCTTCCTTTCCCAGTCTCTTTACCATTTCATTTCATTCTACAGTGTTGATAGACTAAACTTTCCAATGAATAGGTCTAACCATGTCACTTCCACTGCTTAAAAATATTCCAATGGCTCCCCATGGTTTATTTAATGGAGCCCATGCTTCTTGATCTAGTGTCAAGACTATATGTTGTTGTTCATTCTTCGTTTTCAAAGAGGACCAGTGATATCAGAGGGGGATGCCTTGACTTGGGCATGAACTGGATTTGAATAAAGCACTATCTCTTCCAGAGTCATCAAACATCAGTAGTGAGACCAAATTCAGGATGACTGATGATGATGACCTTGAATGCAGTAGATGACCTTAATGTTTTCAATGTCTGCCCAAGGCTCTAAGCTCAAAACCCTATACAACGTGGCTACAAACTACTTCTCTAGGTCAAAAAACCCCTCAGGAAGTCTATAATATAACCAAACTGAATTCTATACTGTCACACACATATGTGTTGCTCAGGCTGGAAAGCTTCTACCTTTATATGTACGAGCATCCTTCCTTCTTATTCGAGGCCCCATATGAATGCCACCTTCTTTATAAAGTCTCCCCCAAATGGCTTCCCAGCTACAAGACAATTTTCTGATTTCCTAGAATTTAGTACTTTTATTGTCGTTGTTATTGTTGTTCACTTGTGTCCAACTCTGTGTGAATTTGGGGTTTTCTTGGTAAAGATACTGAAGGGGTTTGCCATTTCCTTCTCTAGCTCATTTTATAGATGAGGAAACTGAGGCAAACTGGGTTAACTGACTTGCCCAGGGTCACACAAGTGTCTGAGGTCATATTTGAATTCAGGAAGATGAGTCTCCCCAACTCCAGGTCTGGCACTCTATCCACTGTGCAACTTGTCATACATATATGTTTGCTCATGTTGTCCCTTTCTTTTGGAACGCTTCTACTTTCATCCATATATACAAACAGCCTATCTGTCATTCAAGGTCCTGTAAGAACACTACCTTCTCTATAAAGTCTTCCTCAAAGACTCCTAAATGGAAACCCACTTTCCTTCAATTTCCTAGAATTTCATAGCCTTCTTTTACACATTATATTTTGAGTGTTATTATATTCATCGAGGTATGTTTTATTACACAGAATCTATAGCTTAGCTTGTAAATTCCTAAAGGACGGGCACCATGTCTCATTTAACTTTATGTTTCCTCCAATATTCTCCTAACACATCAAATTATACATAATGAAATGCACTCCCATCTTTAAAAAGAATTGTCATCAGCTTGAGGATTCCTAAACATACTGTAACTTCTTCATTCCTCAGCCAATAATTCCATGACTTGATGCAGCCTAAAATTTCACTTCTGATAATGAGGAAAGTGGAAAGAATGCTGGGATTGGAGCATGGGACCTGGATCTAATCTCCCTGGATCTATTTCTTCATTTGTAAAATGAGGACCTCTAAGACCTCTTCCTGATCCACACCTACGAAATAAGCTAGGCTGATCCTCAAACCAACAAATGAAAAAAACCATCATTGCTTCTAGCAGATAAGACCTGCCAGAGTTTATACTCCAAAGACACTAGAAAAGAACATATTTCATTCAGGAATAATATGTGAATGGTCAGATATCTACTTCTCTTTTCCAGACTATTCCAAGTTCTCTGTCTAAAGGAAGCTAGGAGGTTCAGTTTATAGAGTGGTAGATTTGGAGACAATAAGACCTGAATCAAAATCCTTCCTTAGACCTCTACTTGTGAGAACCTAGTTGAGTCACTTAACCTCTGCTGGCTCAATGTTCCTGATCTGTAAAAATGGAGATGTTAATAGCACATACTTTACAAGGCTGATATGAGAATCAAATGGAATAACACATATGTAAAATACTTTGTCAACTTTAAAAGCACTATAAAAATGGTAGCTAAAAGTCCTACTCCTTTGTCTCATTGTGGCATCAAAGCATCCTAGGTTCTTGAAGACTGAGCAAGAAGGGCTCAGGTTCCAGCAGGTCCTGCTTTCCAAGCTGGAAAGATTTCAAAAATGTGTCATTTGATGGATTTTTGTGCTTTTCATCCAAGCACCAAGACTGCCTTATCTCAGACAGACCTGTCATCAGAAGGCTGGAAACGAAGTGGTGAAATACTTGACCAGAGTCATTCATGAAACCATCCATTTAAAGCATGAATTGGTTATAATATACATTAGTAGAGGGAGTGCACATACTGATGAAATCACAGTTCCTCTGAACTCTGTTCCAAGTTCCAAGTAATCCGTACTTTACAAAACAATTGCACCTAGGTTATGGAACATTTCATTGCCTGTGTGTGTTCTGTTTTAAAGACTCCAAGAGGTTCCCAAAATTCCATCAGTAATTGCTTAATCTTCACTATCAGAATCTTATCCCTTATTGTAAAGTTGTATAGTGTGGCATAAAAGAACAGTAGGAGCTAGAGAAGATATGAGTTCAAATCCTACTTCTGCCATTTACTAGTTGTGAGATTATTGGCAAACTGCTCAGTTTCCTTATTTGTAAAATGGGCATAAAAATACCAGTAATACTTATTTTACAGGTCTATGGTGAGGATCAAATGAGATACTATACATAAAATGCTTTGTATATCTTGAAGTAGTATATAAATATCAGTTATTATTATCAGCAACATGACTATTGTTATTATTAATAAACTAATTCCCTCCTGCTTAAATTCCATCACATTTTTTCTTGTTATGTCTTTTTTCAAAACCCTTACCTTCTGTCTCAGAATCAATACTATGTATCAGTTCCAAGGAAGAACAGTGGCAAGGACTAGGCAATGAGGATTAAGTGACTTGCCCAGGGTCACACAGCTAGGAAGTGTCTGAGGCCAGAGTTGAACCCAGGACCTTCCCGTCTCCAGGCTTGGCACTCAATTCACTTAGCCACCAAGCTGCCCCTTTATTATATCTTCAAAAGATATGACATGTTATATTAAAATATTTAAGATATAAAGGAAAAGAACTTTCTGTCATCCTTGCTACTAATCCTCACCTCATCCTTTCTTTCTATTCTCATACATGTGTATATGTATATATATGCAAATGTTTATGTTTGTATATTATTATTAAAGTAAATATAGTTCCTCAATGTCTCAGTTTCATCACAAAGTAGGAAAAGAGACTTATTACCCTTATTTCTAATCCTTACCCCCTCCCTCTCTCCCTCTCTCTTTCTCTGTCTCTCTCAATACATTTGTTTGCACATTTGTTTATATATGTGTGTGTGTGTGTATACATATCTTAAGTGGCATCTTATTAAGTGATATCCTCAGCATTTCCTTTTACTCCCTTTATGATTAAATTTTAGAGACTGACCAGAAAAATCGCAGTACATCTTAACTGTTAAGGGAAATTTTCTTTAAGAATCAAGGATACAAACAACTTAGGATTTTTATGTTAATAAAATATTTCAGTAGGATGAATTGAGTATGCAAAATCAAAAAAGGACCAGAGAAAGGAGTTAAACATAATACAGGAAACTGAAGAAAAGAGAGGAGAGAATATTTTGGGGGGATAAAACATAAAATTCAACAGAACAGAAGAGACCAAGGATGTAGTTAAAGACAGTCCTTACAGATAATAGATAAATACTATTAAGGGAAGAACCTAATTACTTTCCAGTTTGTTTAGGTAGCCACAGGGATAGTATTGGAGATGAATGATGATAAGAGGAGAGTGTAGCATGGGAAGGATTGGAGATATTTTTTGGTTGATTGGTTAGCAGAGGGAAAGTAGGGGTGTGCAGGCTGAGGGAAGGTGAAAAGATAAAAGGGAAAGTTCTGGGATGCCACAAACATCTTAGATATCTAAAGGAATTAAAATGTAGGAAAAAATAAAAGAGAATGTAAAGAAGATTTTTTTTAAGTTTATATATGACCAAAACACAAGAATGATGTGAAAAGTGTCATACTGTACTAAAGAAGATGGTAAAAAGTAGGGATGTACATCTGAGAGGAAGATTACAGCATTAGTTCACAACCCTCAAAAAGAAAAAGACTGTTCAGTCTAAAGCAAAAATGCCCTGGAGTAGTGTGAATACTGTGGGTGAGCCCTCACTGGAGACAGGGTCATGCCATGATATCCCTTGAGATATTATATTTAGCTCTAGAGTTTTCAGAACCTCTACAGTAAATTCATGGAATTCAGCCTTTCCACGTATAAGCTTTCCACTAACAGTATTAATGGGATGCCTGCCATGGTTTAAAGCCAAAATATGGTTAAAATTTGTCAAATTTCACTGGGGAAGAAGCAAATAAACTATTTTTAAAGGTTGCATAAGAGATAAATTGTGCCACTTTTCTTTATTTTTAAAATTCAATGTCTATTTCCAAGAAACATTCTTGATTGTGCTGCTACAAAGCATAAATGAGCAAAACTGGCATGATGCATGAGTAGATTGTGGTTTTTGAAAAGTCTTAAGAGCAAAGATTAAAGGCTAGAAGGTGTCTTAAAAGCTATCAAGTTGAACAATCTCATTTTATTTTTTAAATAAGATTTTATTTTTTTCCCTGTTATGTGTAAAAACAATTTTTAACATTCTTTTTTTAAGTTTTGAGTTTCAAATTCTCTTCCTTCTTCTGACCCTCCCTCTCTCCAAGATGGTAAGCAATCTCATAATGATTTTACATGTGTAATCATGTAAAACATTTTTCCATATGTAAGATTTAAATTAATATCCAACACCCCAAGAATTATACTTTATAAAGTTTATTAATAATCACCTGAAGTAGAAGTAATAAAAAGGAAATAAAAGTAAAAAAATAACAAAATTAAGACCATGTGAGCAAAAACTCTCCTGGCTCTCAACTCAAGCCACCACCACCAAACCCAATCACAGGAAGAGGGTTGAGAGGAAGGGGTTACACAAAATTTATATCCTTTCTATGTCAGCACATAACATGAGAAGGAAAGTGGGGTGCTGGGAATTGTAGTTCTAGGGTTCAAACTGTAATTACACACATATTAGTTACTTTGTGGAAGGCTCTCAATTTTTAAAAAAGAATAAGAAGGAAAATGAAATATAGTATGTTTCAATCTGCATTCAGACTCCATCCATTTTTCCCAGAAGGCAGATGGCATTTTTCATCATGAATCTCTGAGATCATCTTGGGTCACTGCATTGCTGAGAATAACTAGGTCATTCACAGTTGTTCATCAAGAAATACTGCTGTCACTGAATACAATGTTCTTCTGATTCTCCTCATTTCATTTCGCATCAGATCATGTAAGTCTTTCCAATTTTTTCTAAAGTCATCCTCCTGTTTGTCATTTCTTATATAGCTCAATAGTATTCTATAACTATCATATGCCACAATTTGTTCATGTATTCCCCAAATGATGGACAACCCCTCAATTCCAATTCTTTGCTAGCACAAAAAGAGATGCAATAAATACTTTGAATAATCTCATTTTACAGTTGAGGGAATTATAGTCATGCAAGGTCAAGGTACTTTTCCAAGGTCACACAAGTTTAAATAAAAGAGAATTACTTTGAAAAAGTTGTTCTGACTGCAAATCTGGTGTTCTGTCCAGTATATCCCTCTCATTCCTAAATATCTTCTTTGTTGATATCTGAATTTCTTCCATCAAGGAATAATTCCTTTGGGTTAAGCAAAAAGCTCTCTCTAAAGCCTTATAAAAGGCAATAACAGCTTATATTGAGATACTGCTTTAAGGCTTAAAAAGTACTTTCTTCATAACAAATTTATGAAACAGGATCAGAGCACTTACAACTGAAAAATGTCTTCATGTTGTTGAGTTGTTTCAGGTAAGTCCAATTCTTCACGACCCCATTTGGGTTTTTCTTGGCAAAGACACTGGAGTGGTTTGCCATTTTCCGTCTCCTGTCCTAGAGATCAATTAATCCAAGTGGCCCATTCTACATATCTACATGTAGATATACATATAGATACAATAAACATTTATTAAATGTTTAATTTAAAAATGAAAAATGCTCAGGGCATTGCCCTAAGTTTTAGGACTACTAACACAATGCCTGTATTCAATAAGCTTACATTCTCCTGTATAAGGAAACCAAGGCCTGGAGAAACAGAAGTGATTTACTTATGGACACACACATCTGACCAAAGCATCAAAGCCAGGATTTTAACCCAGCTCTCCTAACACCGAGTCCTTTGCTCTTGCCAATACACTGCACTGGTTTAGTAACATCTTAAGTCCCTCATAGGTAGATACCACATCTGGGATTTCACTGTTATAAGGAACCCCTAAGGTGAGGAAACTCCCTATAGCAATACCAGTTAGCACCTTTTCTGCAACTTCTATTTTAGAGAGTTGTCTAGAGCATTGAGAGATTTACTAACTTGTCCAAAGCCACACAGCCAGGATTTGCCAGAAGTCCTAATATCTTTACTCAAATGAGTTCATCAGTTCAGTTTCTCTCATTAATAGTCAACATGGGGCAGCATGAGAGCTTTGGATACCTAGAAGGGGAAGAAGAACTTAAAATGGATAAAAGGCAGAGAAAGATGAGATAAGAATGCTCAAAATAAAATGCTCCTAGCAGCCATTCTGCCAAGAGTTGGCCCTGTTCACATGTATGAGAGTCTCTTACTTATAATAATAATAATATTCATAAAAACAAATAGCTCTTTATGGTTCATAAAGCATACATACAGTACATAAATTATCTTTTCTTTTTTTTAAACCCTTACCTTCCATCTTGGAATCAATATTGTGTATTGGTTCCAAGGCAGTAGAGTGGTAGAGAGAAATTGGAATGTTACCCTAAAAACTACAATTCCCAGAAAAACTACAATTCCCAGGAGCCCACTCACTTCCTATTGTTATGTGCTGATGTAAACAGGATATAAATTGGGTGGAGTTCTGTGTCTTGCTCTCTTTTCCTTCCTGTCAGTAGCTTTGGTGGAGTGGACATTGTGAGCAGGCAGAAAACTTAGTCACATGGTTCTATTTTGTCAGATAATAAATTTTAAATTTTTATTTTTATTTTAAAAATATGATACTTGAAGCAGTGGGTATTAATTTAACTCTTACGTAAGGGCTAGGTAATAGAGGTTAAGTGACTTGCCCAGGGACACACAGCTGGGAAGTGTCTGAGACCAAACATATATCACATTTTCTATGTTACCAGTTAATCAGGAAGCATTTATTAGTATATTTATTAGAATTTATTAGTATAATTTGTTTATTTGGTATTTATTTACATATTTATTATTTTTTTATTAGAATAAATGGAAATTAATTTCAGAAAGAAGGCATTAGCAATATGGGGGGGGGTCAGGAAGAGCTTCTTGCAGAAGTAAAATTTTGAGCTAAGATTTAAAGGAAAGCAGGAAGTGAAAATAAGGATGGCATGAAGGACAGACACTGAAAAGTCATAAAGTGAGGCAGGTAGGTGGCTCAGTAGATTAAGAGTCAGGCCTAGAGATGGGAGGTCCTGGGTTTAAATTTAGCCTCAAATACTTCATAGCTATGTGATCCTGAGCACTTAACCCCTTTTTCCTAGCCATTACCACTCTTCTACCTTGGAACCAATACATAGTATTAATTCTAAAATATAAGTAAGAGTATTCAAAAGAAGAAAAGGCATAAAGTTAGAAGATGGAGGATCCTGAGTGAGGAATGGCAAGTAGCCCAGTATCACATAAAGAAGAGTAAAATTTAAGAAGACTAGAAAGGTAGGAAGGGGTCAAATGCTAAAAAGAAGATTTAATATTTTATCCTGGGAGTAACAGGGAACCACTGAAATTTCTTGTGTAAGAGGTGAGGTGTAAAGAGATCACTTTGGCAGCTGAATGGAGCATAGACTGGAATGGGGGGATACTGAAGAAGGGAGCACAAGTGGAAGGATATTATAATAGTCCAGGCATGAGCTAATAAAGGCTTATACCAGGATGGCAGATATGTGAGTGTAGAAAAAGAGATATATAAGAGACTTGGCGTGAAAATAGCAAGAACAATATTTAGGGTAAAGTGTAAGAATAACATTAGATTGCAAGTCGGAGTGACCAGAAAGACAGTGATGCCCTCAACAGTCATACAAAAGTTAGGGTGAGAGAAGAATTTTGAAGCAAAGATGAGTTTCTGTTTCGAAAATGTTGAGTTTGAGATGTCTACAGAACATCCAGGTCACAGTGTCAGAAAGGCAGATGAAAATATGGAACTGTAGCTCAGGAGAGAGATTAGGCTGGATACATCCATCTGGGAATCATCTGCATAAAAATGGTCATTGCACATGACAGCTGATGAAATCACCAAATGAGAGATAGTTTAGAAGAGCATCAGAACTCAGGACAATGCCTTAGAGAACAATCATAGTTTGTGGGTGTCACCTAGAGGAAGATTGAGGAAAAGAGTCAGAGAGGGGGCCAGAGTTGTCACCTCCTGCCTGTACTCCTCCCCCAAGCCATACATTCATCTGCTCCTGCCTGTTGTAAGGTGACCCTCTTAAGAGGGGAGGACTAACCATCTCCACCTGCTCCAAGAATTCAAGGAAGGACTTTGAGTAATCTAATCACTTGCTTCCTTCAAGGCACTGATACTCTGTCAGGACTCATTCCCCAGTAGTTGGCATCCTCCAACCTAGTCATACTCTCCCTGTTTCAGTGATTTTGAACACCAGGCTCTCACTGTACAAATCCTATCCCCTATTCATCTATGCTTTTGCTTGTATTTGAACTTATTTGCTTGTATTTGAACTTTTGCTTGTATTTGAACCCCTAGAACTTAAACAGTCCTGGCACATAGTAAGTATTTAATAAATGTTTGTTGTCTTGGTTCTCCAACTCAAACTGTCTTTTTAGTGTTTTTCCCCTTAATATACTGCTTAATTTATTTTAATTGTGCAAAACACATATTGGTCATTGTTGTAAGAGCATACTCATATATAGTGGTAGTCTCTCGGTGACCGAGAATGACAATTGTTTTTTTGCATTATCATCTATTGATGTACCCTCATGTGGCTTTGGAGTCCAAAGGCTGAGGCGCACAGTTTGTGGCACATGGGGCATGGGACGCCAGTTGTTACGGGAGGTGCGGTTGTGGCCTGGTGTCGGCGTTCATGTGCAGCGGCAAGATGTCGACGTCGCTCATCTTCAAAGGTGGTGGCGGCATGGTTAATGTGGGTTCACCAGCCGCTTCTGACAGAGGCAGCGAGTTCTAGTTGCTTTGGTGTCATGCCAGCCCACTTCAAGTTGGACTTTAGCTGATCCTTGAATCTTTTCTTTGGTCGGCCTTGTTTCCTGAGTCCAGCTGACAGTTCACCATAGAATACCTGTCTTGGTATTCGCTGTGGGTCCATGCGGATGATGTGTCCAGACCATCGTAGCTGGGTTTGAGGACCAGGACTTCGATGCTGGTGGAGTTGGCTCTGTCGAGGACTTCCTGGTTGGTGATTCGGTCCTGCCATCGGATCCTCATGACTGACCGGAGGGAGTGTTGGTGGAATTGCTCCAGCTGCTTCATGTGCTTCCAGTACAGTGTCCATGTCTCACAACCGTACAGGAACGAGCTGAGGACCACTGCGTTGTACACTTTGAGCTTTGTCGCAGGGCTTACACCGCTGTGTTGGAGGACTTTGCAGCGCAGCCGCCCGAGTGCCTGGCTGGCCTTTTGGATCCTGGCATTGATCTCGTGGTCTAGGGACCCGTCGTTGGCGATGGTGCTGCCCAGGTACTTGAAAGTGTTGATGTTAGAAAGCTGCGTGCCGTCGACTGTAATGCACGGCTGGTTCGTTGGCCTCCCTGGTGCAGGTTGGAACAGCACCTCTGTTTTGCTGAGGCTGATAGTCAGGCCACACAGTTTTGTTGTGGTAGAGAACCTGTCCACAATGGTTTGGAGATGATTTTCTTGGTGGGCCATGAGAGCACAGTCATCTGCGAAGAGAGCTTCCAGGATGAGTCTCTCTGTTGTCTTTGTTTTTGCAGTCAGGAGGCAAAGGTCGAATAGTGAGTCATCCAGTCGGTATTTGATGTAGACACCCAGGCCTAGATCCATCACAGCATGTCGTAATACTTGGGTGAAGCATAGGTTGAATAGTACCGGAGCAAGGACACAGCCTTGTTTCATGCCATTGGAGATGTTGAAGCGATCGGAAGTCTCTCCACCATATATAACCAAAACCTCAAAATAAAACCACAAAAAAACTAATGTGAAAGGTAGTATGTTTGATCCACATCCATCTGACTCTGGCAGTTCTTTCTCTGGAAGTAGATAGCATTCCCTGTCATAAATCTTTTAGGATTGTTCCAGATCACTGCAACGCTGAGAGGAGCCAAGTTTTCACAGACAATCATTATATAATATTGCTGTTACTGTATACAGCATCCTCCCGGTTCTGCTTATTTCACTCTTCATCAGTTTCCAGAGATCTTTCCAGCTTTTTCTGAAATCATCTTGATTATAGTACAATAGTATTTTATCACCATCATATACCACAATGTATAATTGAAAATCTGTTACCCTAAAAAAATAAAAAAGAAAAGAACTACATTCCCAGGAGCCCACTGACTTCCTGTCATTATATACTTCCTGTAGACAGGGGATATTAGGTGCGGACATGGAGGGTCCAGCCATCTTTTTGGTCCTTTGGAGAGCATGGAAGTGGGGAGTGGGGATAGAGATAGAGATAGAGATAGAGATAGAGATAGAGATAGAGATAGAGATAGAGATAGAGATAGAGATAGAGATAGAGATAGAGATAGAGAGATAGAGATATATAGAGATATAGATATAGTAAAAGCCCATAAACAGCTTTTTTTTCCATTTTGCATTTATTAATTGTTACATAGATAATAAATGGACTCAACCTAGCTAACAACCTTTGAAAAATTTAATGAGCTAAATATCTCAAATTGATTTTAAAGGGTCTTCAAACATGAATTGCAGATTTTTTTTCAACAATTCTGATTGATCATTTTGCCTGCCTCTGAGTTATTTGTAACAAGCGGTAAAGGGTCCATTTTAGTAGCTGAAGTAAAGCACTATTATCATCCCCACCTCCACATTTGTAAAAATGTGAATGGATGGGACATAACAGTCTCATACCAAAGGAGCATGGAAGTTGATTCCAGAGCATGGTATCCCTGGATGGCTCCCAAGAGGGAGCATCTCTCATTTGTTAACTCTTCTTCTAATTCTACCCTTCCACCAGAATGATCTAGATTCTTGGTGACATTTTTAGACCCAACATTAACATTATAGAAGTTTGGTTTTTTCTAGACTTCTCTGCCACATTTTTGTAATGATGGCAGTAATAGATTTTTTTAAAAAAATATCTCAGCCAAGTTTGAAACATTGCTACAGCTGAAAAATTTGTGACAAGTATCCAATAGCTTCTAAGGTTTTGTTTTGTTTTTTAATGTCATAGCAGACTCATGGGAATCCTAATGATAGTGGGCTTGTTTGCTATTGTCATTAAATGGGCTATTATTACTTTGGGGATTTTGATACTTTTTGAATGTGCACTACCTGTTGTATTAGTTCTTTATAAAAACTGTTACTTTGTAAACAGTGGATCATGGCCAAGTTTAAAGAGGAAATGGATCTCATTTTTGGTGAGAAACCTTTGTATTCTATCTTTCCTTAGCTGACAGTGTGTCACTGATTATAAGCTATATATTTTTTATTTTTAAAACTTTTTTATTATTCTTTTGCTTGCATGTGCAATATACTATTTCAATTTTGTTTTTCTCTCCTTTTTGTATTTGAAGCACATGTCACTAGTATTGAGAAGATTTTCTTTAACTTTTTTTTATTTTTCAGTAATATAAGTCTAAAATACATTTGCTATAATATTAATGCATACCCAAAAAGCTTTAGACTATAAAAATAATGCCACTGATTGTTTTTAAAAAATTATGGGACTTTGCTTAATGATTCTGTCTGATTCTAGGATAAGAGAATACAAAAAGAGCCATTGCATAGTGCCAAAGAAGCACTAAGCTAAACATAGTGCCAATCTAGCACAATATCAAAGAGACCAACCAATCCCAATGGGATTGATGAATTTTAAGCCAAGACAAGAGGACTTGAACTTGTTTGGGATTCGAGGTTGCAACTGTTTTGACATATGTCAAAGGCAGGTCTTCATTGTCCCACATCCTACCAAGTATCTCAAATTTGACTCCTACCCATCTCCTACAATCTAGTCCCTATTCTGTCTTTCATAGTGTGGCAATCTTTCCATAGTCCTGGCTCCCAATTGGGTAAGTGCATAATTGCTTAAATCACTTTGATTGGGCCCTGATTCAAGGACTTGCTATAGGTTTATTTTTCCTTTACTAAAAATTTTTACACATAAGACTTTGACATTTTAATTTTCATCCACAAGTTATCTTTTCTCTTTTATTTGGATTTTTTTGGTTTTTGATTTTCTCTTGTCAATTGATTCATATACCTCATAACTCAGCTATGCATTCCTAAGTGATCCCTGTGTTTTTCAACACCTTCTTGAAGAGGGAATGTATTATTATTCTAAAATGCAAAGTTTAAATCCTTTTGAGAGTAATTTTAGGTTAAGAAACATGATACCTCTCCAAATCCAGAAAGTGAACTGTTTGGAGAAGGCACCATGAAGATGCCTCCACAGACCACACCAGAAGATCCAGAGTGAACTTTGGGATGTGATGATTTGAACTATGTAGTATTGAATGTATTTGTTTTGTATGTATATTCTGATGCCGAAGGGGACTGCCCCCTAACTGGTTTTTGTCAATGTGCCTAGCAATCATTGGTTTTGTTCTCTTTTCCTCTTATCCTCAAATTATTGTAATTTCAAAGTAGGTTATGTTTACAAGATCCACTGGAGAGACTAGTCTTCCACAGATCTCAAGGGGACATGTATAATTGAAAATCTGTTATCCTAAAAAAAGAACTACATTTCCCGGGAGCCTACTGACTTCCTGTCGTTACATACTTCCTGTAGACACAGGAGATTAGGCGGGTAAGGAAGGGTCCAGCCCTCTTTTTGGTCCTGTTGGAGAGCATGGAGGTGATGAGTGGGGATTTTGAAATGTCTAATCAGTCATGGGCATGTGGTTTTTATTTTGTATCCTCTTTATTCCTTTATTTCTAATGATCATTAATAATTCCCTTAAAATATAACATTTTTATTATTGAGATTTAATTTTAACTTTTACAACAATTTGTTCAGCCATTCCCCAATTACTGGATATTGATACACTTTTTTGACACAACAGACATTTCCCATAAAATATCCAAAGGATATCTCTCACTAAACACCTTCTCTACAAACAATTAAAGAAAGTCATCTAACAGGGTCATCATAATTGTTAGTATTTGCTGCTTACTGGTCATATGTATGAATTGCTTTGTTTCCCAAGCTCCGGGATAACTGAATGGTGACCCCAAGAGAAATACAGTCTTCAACTCCATTCAGCTAAGCTTTGGTTTTTTCCTTCTCCAAGAGTTCTGTGGAAAGTTGCTAGCTGAAGCCACCAATTCACACACCAAAGTTGTTCTTAAATAGGAATTCCTTCATTTTCCTCCTTTATTTTACCACTTCTCTCTCTCTCTACCCTGATCACAATTCCTCCCTCATGAATTCCTATTTCTTTCCTTGGGTTTCTGCTTCTCTCCCCCTCTCCCCACTGCCCCTTCTCCCTATCCCTTCTCCCCTTCTCTCCCTTCCTTCTTTCTATTTCCCTACTATCTTTACTTTTCTAAGTCTTCTCACTTTCTCTCTCTCTTCCCTTCTCTCTTTTCTCTTCCTCCTATTTCCTTTTATTATTATTATTTATTTATTTTTATTTATTTTATCTCCCTCATTGGACAGAATGCTGCCTCAGTCAACAGAGTCATCATTGCTTCTGTCCATCTGCCCCAGCTGGCCCCTTTCACCAAAGACTCCACTGAGCAATCTGTTGTTTTTTTAAATGAGGCTTAACTTTAAATGAAGTAGCTGCTGGTACAATAGATAGAGGACCGACCTGAAGTCAGAAGATCTGAATTCAAATCTGCCCTCAGATTACCAGCTGGGTAACACTGAACAAATCACTTAATCTCTGCCTTATTTTCCTCAATTGTAAAAATGGAGATTATAATGACACCTACTGTGTAGGTTTATTATAATAATAATTAAATGAGATAATTTTTTAAAGTACTTAGCATAGTGCCTAGCACATAGTAGATATTATATAAATGATTATTTCCTTCCCTCCTCATTTGTGTTGATGACAGTGTGGTGAAGCCTATGGACCCCCTTTTAAAATAATATTTTGAGTCCGGCCTAGAGACAGAAGGTCCTAGGTTCAAATCTGGCCTCAGACATATCCTAACTGTATGACCTTGGGCAAGGCACTTAAAACCTATTGCCTAACCTTTACTGCTCTTCTGCCTTGGAACCAATACATAGTATTAATTCTAAGATGGAATATAAAAGTTTAAGTAATAACAATATTTTAAATATATAAAATGAAAATGCATAAGATTATAAAAGAAACCAATTCCATTGAAATAAAGATATAATTTTTTTCCTATTCAAATTCACAAACCCCCTGAAAACTATTCATAGACCCCTGTGTCCATGGGCCCCAAGTTAAGAATCTCTATGTTAAATGTACCCAGCAAAGTGTTTCTTTTTTTTTTTTAAACCCTTACCTTCCTTTCACCTTTGGTTCTAAAGTAGAAGAGAGGTAAGGGCTAGGCAATGAGGATTAAGTGACTTGCCCAAGGTCATACAGCTAGGAAGTGTCTGAGACCAGATTTGAACCCAGGATCTCCCTTCTCTAGGCTTGGCTCTCAATCCACTGAGCTACCCAGCTGTCCCCTAAAGTGTTTCTTAAAGCATCATTCTTCTTCCATTTAAATTTGCTGAAGCTAGACTGACTGTCTGAACTTAGTTTTACTGGACACAGATTAGAGACAACTATCCCACACTTGAGACATTCAATGTCATGAACATGCAGTCACCATAAATATGCGTGACATCCTTAATGTCCCAAAAGCAAGCAAATTAGTGAATTATTCCTTCATTGGCATTTTGTTATTTATTTTTCCTAATTAGAGGTTTCCAACACATCAAAGAAATATTAAAACAAAACAAAAGGCAAAAGAATAAACAGATATATCTGATCTTATGCCAAGTTCAATAAGTGGCATTTGGTATAGCTTAATAAGCCTTAGTAAATTTGGTAGTCCTCAGTTAACTTTTTAGAACACAAATCCAATGCCCCAGTTTAGTTGTACCATTAGCTGACCAGATAGATAAACTGATTATTGTTAGAAAGAATAAAAGGAGGCTTTCAGAACATCAAGGATCTCCCAAAATTTCCCGCAGAGTACAAATTCAATTAGCTGATATTTAATACAGTCAATGGACTGTATTAACTGAAGCCAAACGTTTCCAAGAAACCCTACAAGATTTAATGATAAGCAGACAAGCTTTCAAGATCCTCAGGGTGTGGGGTAGTACTCCCTTTCAGATTCTCCTTATTCATTGTTTCTTTTGTAGGATACTCCATTAATTCATAGCATAATTTACACCAGACTAGCCAAGAAGAGAGACTAGTTTTAGTCTGAACACTGAGACATATGTCAAATCAGAGATGAAATCTGATCTGCAGGAACTCTCAGATTTGGGATATAAGACAAATCTTGAGACTAAATTTCACAAGACGACTTGGGAGTATTTTTTAATGTAGGTCATAGAATTATTTCTCACCAGCCCCCCCCCAAAAAAAGTTTCCTGATTAAAAAACAGAGATTATAATGTCAGGTTTTGTAAAGAGATTTGTGATGCAAAATTGGAAAATCTTTCAGATACTACATGTGGATTTGTTTTGCTTAATTATGCCTTTACAAGGCTTTGATTTTGGAGCTTTTAAAAATTACTAATGGAAGGTGAACTGGGTAGAGAGAAGGAAATTAATAATAATGATGCCCCAAAAGAAGAAAATAAAGGAGGATCATTCAAATATTTTTAATGTACATAAAAAGATTCAGAAGGAGACTAAGACAAACAAGACAACTCTGAAATTGCTTTGAATTTATTATACTTAACATTTGTCAAAAATCATAAATTTCAAGTAATGGTTGAATCACATTTCAGTTCATACTAAGATTCTTTAAAAAGTGAAAAACAGCTAGGCTTTACCAAAGAAAATCCCAAATGAGGCCATGAAGAATTTGTCTAAAAATAATAACAACAATAGGTAGTGCAGTGTAATAGTTAGAATGTTGGTCTTGGATTCTAGTCTGAGTTTAAATTCTACCTCAAAAAAATCAGTATCTGCACTCTGAGCAAGTTTCCTCATCTCATCTGTAAAATGGATCTAATAATAACACCAACCTCTTAGGGTTAATATGAAAATAATCTGATGGGATAGCTAGGTGCCACAATGGATAGAGTGAGTGCAAGGCCTGGAGTCAAAGAGGGTCTGGATTCAAATCTAGCCTCAGACACTTCCCGGCTGTGTGACTGTGGGCAAGTCACTTAATCATGTTTGCCTAACCTTTGCTCTTCTGTATTAAACTTGCTACTAAGACAGAAAGTAAAATTTAAAAAAAAAGATAAAATAATATTTGTAAAATACTTTCCAAATCTCAAAGTGATTTATAAATGCTAGCTATTATTAGGTTCTTTGTTTACAGAAGTGCTCATGTTTGCTGGTGCTTGTCAATTTCAGAATAATTAAATTTAGAAAAATTCAAATTATTTTTTTAAAAGAAATGAACAGTGATAAGTATAAAAAAAAAGTTAGTGTCAGTGACACCAGGACTTACCTGTCCCAGATCTAGAGTAACATTGACTTTGTTGTACTGTAAGCCCAAGGACAGAGGAGGGCTTTGCCACCAACGTTCAGTCCCATCAATTGCATTGGTCACTGGATGAGCTTTATTGGGATCTCCAGAGTTACAGTAGTCACAAAACTGGCCCTGAAAAAAGAATTAAAAGCAACATTTTACTTTTAGCTTTTTTTTCATGGTAACATAAACAGTAAGAAAAAAAACAGAAAGCAGGGTTTTTCTAGGCCTTAGCATTATATGATGCATGTAAAAATGGACTTGAATCCAGAACTTCAATCCCCAGAAGTCCTTGCTCCACTTTCCCAGAATGCCCTCTAATCTCACTGAAACCTCACCTGGGCCAAGAGCGAGATGGAGTATTTAACCTGGTTGTGAATAGGCTCTAGCCCTCTTTTTACTTCTGCTTCGGAGAACACACAGCTCTCCAGCTAGCAGGCAAGATGCAAGTGGTCGTGAATAGGCTCTCTGGGCCTAGACACATGCTTTTCTTACTTGTGTTTTCTTTATGTTTTAATCTTCAATAAACCTCTAAAAATATAATACTCCTTGCAGAGAGAAACTAATTTCTGCCATGCCTCAGTTTCCCTAAATTTTAATCTTTACATGCATCATAATAGGCACTGAAAAAAAATTATAGATGTTTGACATTATCTAATCTAATACTCATTTTATAAGTGAGGAAATTGCAAAATAAAGTGACTTATCCAACAACACAGTGAAAAACTATCAGAGTTAGAGCTCCAATTAAGAGCTTTTGAATGGAAAACCAGAGCTTAAAAAACCCTAATTATTTACATTTCATTGAAATTTATGAAATATCACTTTCAAACAATCACTCTTTGAGGATGATATGATGGTCTATTTAAAGAACCCCAGAACATTAATGCATTACTGGTGGAGTTGTGAATTGATCCAACCATTCTAGAGAGCTATTAAAAGACTATCTGCCCTTTGATCCAGCCACAGCACTGCTGGGTTTGTACCCCAAAGAGATAATAAGGAAAAAGACTTGTACGAGAATATTCATAGCTGCGCCCTTTGTGCTGGCCAAAAATTGGAAAATGAGGGGATGCCCTTCAATTGGGGAATGGCTGAACAAATTGTGGTATCTGTTGGTGATGGAATATTATTGTGCTGAAAGGAATGATGAACTGGAGGAATTCCATGGGAACTGGAACATCCTCCGGGAATTGATGCAGAGTGAGAGGAGCAGAACCAGGAGAACATTGTACACAGAGACTGATACACTGTGGTACAATCAAATGTAACAGACTTCTCCATTAGTGGCAATGCAATGATCTAGGACAATTTAGAGGTACTTATGAGAAAGAACACTATTCACATCCAGAGGAAGAACTGTGGGAGTAGAAACACAGAAGGAAAACAACTACTTGATCACATGGGTCTATGGGGATATGATTGGGGATGTAGATCTAAATGATGTAGACCCTAGTGCAAATATCAATAATATGGAAATAGGTCTTGATCAGTGACATACGTAAAATCCAGTGAAATTGAGCGTTGGTTACAGGAGTGGGGTGGGAGGAGGAGAGGGAAAGAATATGAATCATGTAGCCATGGAAAAATATTCTAAATTAATTAATTAAATAAAAATTTTCAAAGAAAATACTTTAGAGTAAACTACATAGATTCAGTAGTCCTGCACATAATATTACAGATATGTAATGGATGGCAAATGGACTCTGAATAGAAGCCTGCTTGTTTGATGGACAGCTAGCTTGTTGGAAGTTGAGAGCCAGCAAAGGATTCTGGGTAGAGAACTGGGAGCTGAAGAGAATTCTGACCAGGACAGGATTTCCAGCTCTGGAAGAAAATTGAGAGAACCTTTTCCCAGGGTGGCTGAAGGGATTGGAAGCCACAAGAAGGAGAAAAGAGACTTTCTTACTTATCTGTGTACCTGTTTCCATTGAGAAATACTTCTACTGCCTTTCCTCCACCTGATAAAGCAAACCTAGACTCAGAAGGAGCTTGCTTGGACTCTGTGACCTAAGCCAATCTGTCCATTTCTTCTGGGTCTCCTTTGGATTTGTTTGAGATATTAAACTGTTAGATAGTAAAAAGAAAGGCTGACAGCTGAAAAGAAGGCAGAATCCTTTGGGACTCCGACTCAAACCTTCTAGGTCTGGCTGTTGTGGGGTTTTAACTTCAGAGTATCCTTTTCCTTTTTCCCTTCCCTACTTGCCTTTCCCAATTCTAATAGAGTCTTAGTTCCAAGTAAAATTTTGGGGTTGGCTTGGTTTCTTATGAGAGAGAGAGAGGTTGGGACATTCAAGGGTGAACCCTATTTCATCTGTGGAAAACTAGATCTGATTGCTACAACCCTCCACAGAAGAGGTTTTGATTACAAACCCCTCTGCTTGGGACAACTGATCAGGGATATAGACATCTTCCCTTGTAGTTGTGTTTCCATTAGGACTCAAGGGATATAAATCATAAAATATCCTTTGAAAAGAGAGGCAGAAAGTCCCTTCATTCTCTTTGAGGTTGCCTCAAGCTCTGGGGTCAGCCAACTTCAGGGGAGGGAGAGGTCTTGCCATCTTTCCCTCCATTCTTCAACTTCCACCTCAGCATACATATTCTCCCTTCCCCATTCCCCACAACTGTTCCCTGAAGCCTAGATCTTCCCAGTGAGACAAACCTATTCACCCCTCTCCATTTAAAAGAAAAGGAAAAGAGTCTCACATTTCCTCTCTTTTATAGCTATTATAATAAAAATAAGCTGTAATGAGAAAATAAAATAAAGAACCCCAGAAAATCAACTAAAAGACTAGTGGAAATAATTAACAACTTTAGCAAAGTTTCAGGGTACAAGATAAGCCTGCACAAATCATCAGCATTTCTATATAATTCCAACAAAAGCATCCTTGAGTCTGATCTGGAAGGAAACAAAGGATTCTAAGAAGTAGAAATAAGGAGGGAGTGCATTTGAAGCAGGAGTCATACAACTATTGATTTTTTTGAGGCAGGATTTAAATTCAAGTTTTGTAGACTCCAAGTCCAAGGCACAGAAAAGGAAAATGGAATCATATGTGAAGAACAGCAAGTAAGTCAGATCAGAGAGTATAAGGAGAAAAACAATATGTTAGAAAATTGGAAGGATAGAAAGGAAAGAGATTCTGAGTTCCTTTAATTCAGGAGGATTTACATTCTGATTTCAGAGGCAATAGGGGGACACTGCAATTTACTGAACAGGGTAGGGTGGCACAGGTTAGATCTGCACTTCAGGAAAATAACTTTGGCAGCTATATGGAAGAATTGTGGCAGGCAGAATCCAGTAAGACCCTATTGCAGTATTCTAGATGAGAGGAGATGAGGATCTGAAACAGAGTGGCTGAGTGGAGAGAAGGGGGACATATGTGAAAGATGATGTAAAATCAGAGTTAATGAGATGTGGCAATCAACTGGATGTATGAGATGAATGAGAGTGAGAAGGATGATATTGAGGTTTATGAACACAGGTGCGTAGAAAGATGGTGGTCCTTCAGGAAAGTCAGAGTTAATAAGCATTTATTGAGTGCTTACTGCATTTCAGGTACTGCTTAGTGCTGCGAATACAAAGAAAGAAAGGCATAGCAATCCCTGCCCTCAGTGAGCTCTTAATTTAGCATAGAGAGAAACTGAAGAGCAGGGTGGGTAGTATCCAGAATGAGGGCATGATGAACTCCTATGTTCTTCTGCAGAAATGAAATTTTGAATTTCTGAATGCAGAAAGAATGCAGAACTGATCATGAAGTCAAGGAAAGTATTTTGTTGGGAAATGATGAGATGACTTCCCCAGTTTGCCCTACTTAAATGGCAGAAAACTAGGGTGGGAGCTTTCTAAATTCCATCCTCCACCCATTCCAATCAGAGGGAAGAAGGGTGTGTTTGGAAAGATATGAAGTTCTGTTTTGGATATATTGAGTTAAATGCTTACAGGACATCCCATTTTAAATATCCCCTAGACAGTTGGGGATGGGGACCTGGAAGTTGGGAGAGAAACAGGAAAGAATACAGAATTTCCAAAGTTATCTACAAGGGGCAGCTAGGTAGCAGAGAGATAGAGCTCCAGGCCTAGAGTCAGGAGGACCTGGGTTCAAATGTGGCCTCAGATACTTCCCAGCTCTGTGACTCTTGGCAAGCTACTTAACCTCAGTTGTCTAGCTCTTACTACTCTTCTGTCTTGGAATCCTTATTTGATATCAATTGCAAGACAGAAGGTGAAGGCTTAAAGAAAAAGAAGAAAGTGATCTGCATAGAAATATCAACTGAGCCCCTGGGGGACTGATGAGATAAAAAAAAATGGATGTAGAGACAAAAGAGAAAAGGACTTAATACAATCAGTGGGCATGATATGATTGATGAATCAGAAAAAAAGTGTTTAAAGGCAGAGCAGCTGGTGGCTCAGTGGATAGAGAGCCAGGCCAAGAGACAGGAGGTCCTATTATTTTGATCCCCATTTTATAGATGAGGAAACTGAGGTTAAGTGGCTTGCCCAAAATTATATAGGAGAATTCAAATCTGGCTTCAGACACTTCCTGGCTGTGTGACCCTGGGCAAGTCATTTAACCCCCATTGTCTAGCCCTTACTACTCTTCTACCTTGGAACCAATATGGAATTGGGAAGGGTTATTGTTTTTGAAGTGTTTAAAGGGTACAAGTTATCTTTGAGCATTTCAGTCTTGTGTCATGGGTTTTTGCCATGTGGATATAAATTTAAGAGAACGTACTAAGTTCTAAGAAATTTCTATTATACTTGGGGCACAGAAATGTCTTAATATGTGGCAATAATTTGCCCTACTACATGGAATCTGGCTTTGATTATGGTCTAATTCTTTGCTTCTGTTCCTTGGTTAACTTAGTCAACTATAAAGTAGAAATTATTACTCTCCTCCTTCAATGTTGAATTTATAAGTCTTTGCTCAACTCATTAATCATATCTGAACTGGACTGTAAGATATTTCTGAGATCCATGGGAGGAGAAATTCAAAAGCAAAACATATGGCATCACTTATCACATGTATATATGGGTATGTGTTTTGAGGTTCAGGCTTTAAAAGATCACTCTATAGCAAAAATGAATAATATGGAAATAGGTATCAAGTGATAACATTTGTACAACACAGTGGAATCCTTTGTCGGCTCTGGGAGGGAGGCTAGACGACGGGAGGGAAAGAAAATGCATCATGGAAGCATGGAAAAATATTTAAAATTTTTAAATGAAAAAAAAAAGTACTTCTGTTCCAATGATAGATTTCATGTAAAGGCATTCAGATCTAAACTCCTTAGGACAATGTTTATTTACCTCGATCATTTGTCCTCTTTGTCACTGTTGCTATTCCACGGTCCAAACCAGCTCTCCAGACACTGTGCCCAGGAGGTGCTAAACCACTCAGCTATTAAATCTCTAGGACTCGGCTTCTCCACCCAGATCATTTTCCAATCTGCCATGGCGCACATTCTACCAGCCCACGCCCTGATTCCAGTTTTCCAAGTCTTAATCTGAGAGCTGTAATAAAACTAATGCTACCATTGCCTCTCAAAAAAGTGGGAAGACTGATTGCCTTATTCCAATAATCCCTGTGACTTTCTTAACCAGGGAATTTCAGCTGGAAAGAATCTCAGCAACCATCTAATCCCAGACCAGAACACTTTCCCTAGACACCACTTCCCTGGGTGTAATCTCTCCCCATTTTAGAATGCAAACTCTTTAGGGGCAGGAGCTCTCGCTTTGTATTTGCATCCTCAATGCCTAGCCCCTTGCTGGGCACCTAATAAGTGCTTAATAAATGCTCTCTCAGCCATATTATTCCTGTACCCAAATGTCCTGTTGGGATATTATTACCAAATATGATCTGATGAACATTTATAGTTCATGTTGAGCAGCCCTGCTAATACTGGCTCTCACCTTGTTAGCAACTTCTGAGAATCAAAGTTAAAAGGAATCTCAGAGGCCAACTGGTCAAACCTGCACATAATCATAATATTAGTGTTCATATAATACATCCTGTGTGACAGGTACTATGCTCATATATCTATATGTGTATATATATACATACACAAACATATGTAAATATTTCTATTTCTATATATTGTAATAATATTTTACAAATATTAGCTCATTTCAACCTCAAAATAACCATGGAGATGGGTGTCATTTTGATCCCCATTTTATAGATAACTGAGGTTAAGTGGCTTGCCCAAAGTTATATAGATGGTAAATATATGAAGCTACATTTGAACTTAGATCTTCCTGACTCCAGGCTACTGGACCTGCTATTCTACCCAAATAGAAATTCCTCTAAAAAAAAATCCTTGGCAAATAGTCCTCCATTCCCATCTTGAAGCGTTCCAGTGAAAAAGACGATGGGATCATAGATCTGGAGCTGGAAGGGACCCTAAATGAACATCTCATCCAACCCCCTCATTTTTAAGATGAGCGACGGAGACCCAGAAAGATTACAGAGCTAATAAGTGGCAGAACTCACTATTCTCCAAGGTAGCTAATTGTACTTTTTCAATGTCTTATAGGTTCTTTAGGGCAGCAAGGTGGTACAGTGGATAGAGTGCCAGGTCCAGAGTCAGGACTCATCTTTTTGTGTTCAAATCTGACCTTAAACACTATCTGTGTGACCCTGGGCAAGTCACTTAATCCTGTTCAACTCCATTTCCTCATCTGTAAAATGAGCTGGAGAAGGAAATGACAAACTACTTGAGTTTGCCAAGAAAACCTCAGATGGGGTCCTGAAGAGTTGGACATGACTGAAAATGTGTAAACTACAACACAGATTCTTTAAGTTTCAAAGACTAATTACATAGAAGTCCAAAGGGCTGATTTTATGTTGTGTGTGACCAATAGCTCTTTCCCTTTTCTTAACTGAAAAAAATTCTTGCCTTCTATTTTAGAATCAATACTGTATACTGGTTCCAAGGCAGAAAAATGGTACAGGCTAGGCAATGGGGATTAAATGACTTTTCCAGGGTCACACTGCTAGGAAGTGTCTGAGACCTAATTTGAACCCAAGACCTTCCATCACTAGACCTGGCTCTCAATCCCCTGAGCCACCAAGCTGCTTCCTGATAATAAACTTTTGTGCATCTTGATTCTCATGCTGTCTTGAGACACTTATCGATCTCAGATACAAAAATGAGGAATACCCTCCTCCCTTAACTATTTCTCAAATTCTCAAAGACATGTCAATGGCTTGGTGTAAGAGTGATATTATAAACCAGGCCTAGAGACGGGAGGTCCTAGGTTCAAATCCAGCCTCAGCCACTTCCTAGCTGTGTGACCCTGGGCAAGTCACTTGACCCCCATTGCCTACCCTTACCACTCTTCTGCCTTGGAGCCAATACACAGTATTGACTCCAAGACAGAAGGTAAGGGTTTAAAAAAAAAAAAGAGTGATATTATAAATTTGTTGTTGTTCAGCAATTCAATCATGTCTGATTCTTCATGAACCCGTGGACTTTGTCGACGGAATTCCTAGGCAAAGATACTGGAGTGGTTTGCCATTTCCTTCTCCAACGTATCTCAATTTTACAGATGAGGAGCTGGGGCAAATAAGGTCACACAACTAGTGCCTGATGCTAGATTTGAACTCAGAGCCTGCTGACTCCAGGTCCAGGACTCTCCACTGTGCCACCTAACTGCCCCTGATGTTATAAGAGTGTTCGATTTGTGAGTATTTAACCCAATAGCACCTGAACACTGGTTGTTTTTTCTATTCGTTTTCTTGCTGAGAGTATTATTTCTATCTGATGAAGGTGGTGATGTCCTTCAAATTTTAAAGGAGCATGGATTTGCATCCAGCTGGAAGTATTTCCATTCCAGAAATGCCAAAGTTGGCAATCTTTTGGATATTAATGTACTTCTCCATCTGTCTCAAATACTTACCATCAATATGAGTAATGAACATTATACTATCCAAATACATCTTTCCTTTTTGTAATATTGAATCCACCTAAGAAAAGAACCATACGTATTTATTCTAGGCTTCCATGGCTATCCAGGTAAACAGAGCTCCTTGAACAATCTTAAAGTAGTTTAGAAGTCCTAAGCACCATTTGGGAGCCTGAAATTGAGGGTTTCCAACCACTCTTTGTTTGACTGTTGCTTCTTAGTATCTGTCCCTGAATAAAACTAGAATACTATTTTTGGACAGTAGTTATGAGTGCCTGATGATTTTGTTAGTGTAGAAAACTTCCTTCGGTTGTATAATTTGTAACAAAAAGTAAAACAAAACTTTTTTTAACATGTTAAATGAGGAAGATTGTTTTCATCAATGTTACCTAACTTTGTCTTGTCCCAAACACACACACTCATATTGTAGACATATTCAAATGACCTTGGCACAGCCAGGTAAAGATAAAGAAAAAGAAGGCAGTCCCCAGGATAATAGACAAAAATTTGTATAAGATGGGGAGGGGCTATGTCAATGAAGAAAGTAAAGACTATGGTTTGGAAAGACTATCCTCATGTGAGTATGAAAACAAAGAGAAGGAAATAAAGGAGATGGCCAGGCTAGCAGGCACAAAACCAATCAGGCACCAAAGTATGAATACTCACATGATCTATGATTTCCTATCAGGATAGGGAATTCGGATGCTCCTAACTCTTAAGTCCAGCCCTGGAATCACTCAGGTTCGGATAGGTCAACCTAGGTGGCTAAACCTTAAAGGACAGCTAGGTTGGGGCAGTAGATAAAGTGCTGGGCCTGAAGTCAGGAAAACTAATTTTCCTGAGGTCAAATCTGGCCTCAGACACTTAATAGCCATGTGACCTTGAGCAAGTCACTTGACCCCATTTGTCTCAGTTTCTCATTTGTCAAATGAGTTGGAGAAGGAAATGGCAAACTACTCTTTTATCTTTGCCAATAAAACCCCAAATGGAGTCACAAAGAACTGAGACACAACTGAACAACAAGCCCTTAATGACATAAATTCAAATCAGTAATTTCAGAAAGACTGCCCAAGGGTAAGGAGATCCTTGAGTTGGCTTGGGGATAGGGGGAAGGAGAGGAGGAGAGAGAATGAGAAAGGCAGGAGAAGAAAGAAGGAAATATATGAACTGATAAGGAAGAAGAGGAGGAAATGGAGGCTCTCTATGGAAAGGACCCAGAGAAAAAGTCCAAAAAATAGGACAAGTGGAATCTGAGTGAAAAATCAGTTTTCAAAGAGACCTCTGAATAATCCTAAAGGGTATAAGAGATAAGGTGCCATGTTAATTTTGAATTCTAAACTACCATTCCTACCTAGAACCTTATCTCAACACTTCTGGGCTCAGCTACTTAGTGCCTGTGAGTTTGGGTAAATCTCTTAACCTTTCTAGTCCAGTTTCTTCCTCTATAAAATCAAGTGTTAGACTAACTAAAGGATCTCTGAGATCCCTCCCAACACTGAATCCATAATCCCATGATTTCAAGATCCCATTCTGGCTTTTTGCTCTCTCAATTCTAGCTGCCAATACTCTTTCTCATTCCCCAACACACACACACACACACACACACACACACACACACACACACACACACACACACCTGCATCACAATCCCATTTTTCTCCTAACTCCTAACATATGTATATATGTGTGTGTATATGATTATATATATATATATATGTAATTCTCCTATATTAAATGTGTTCTAATAATAAAAACTAGTCAATTCCTCTTTCTTTCTGTGCCAGGAAAAATCTTGAAGCAAACATTCTATAGGAATAATTTATCAGAACTGCAGTTGGGAACTCTGGTTTTCCTTGAACTGATTTAAGTATGTTTTGGCAATAGCAGCATGGTACTTTCTTTTGCCGAAGCAAAATAAATCCTTCTGAAGATTATATAATCATTGCCAAAACCTACTCTAAACTGAAGAGCCCCACTTTCTCTTAAAAGAAAAAGAAAAAGATGAATTCCAAGAAACAGTAAGTTTTATGGAAAGTTTGGGCACTCACATAGACTTTATTATTTTTTTTAAATTTTGAGTGGATGAGATCCAAAAAAATTTTTTTAATTAAAAAAATGTTTTCCCTTCTCTGTTTATATTTTCTCACTTGGACACAATGTCTCAGAGGTAATATTTAACACAAAAGTCCAAATTCACTCAGGTGTCAGGCCCAAAAGGCAACAATCCAGTCCTGAAAGAAATCAAACAGTTGGTCTGGAAGTGAAACACCCCCAGTTGCCTAACAGAAATGTTAAAAACTCAGGCCTGACTTTTAGTGACCTTCTCCTGAGATCTTCAAGGGAATTTATGTTTATGTAGAAACCATGAGCAACTGAGGATGACCTTCAGAGAAGCTTAATGAGTATGGAGCCTGATGGGCTGCCAAGAGTAAAAATTGAGTATTGGAGGGATGTTTTCTAAATTGCAAATGTAGCTAAAAGAATTTTTTTTCAAGAAAACTCAGGAGAAGCAAAGTAAAATTAAAAACAAAAAACATGAACTGTTCAGGCTGGCAGATGGATAACATTAAACATATCCAAGATGATCAACAAGTGGGATGAAGA
Source organism: Monodelphis domestica (assembly GCF_027887165.1). Taxonomy (NCBI): domain Eukaryota; kingdom Metazoa; phylum Chordata; class Mammalia; order Didelphimorphia; family Didelphidae; genus Monodelphis; species Monodelphis domestica. The sequence continues at coordinate 275,299,095 of NC_077229.1, read as the reverse complement.
TCTCATTGGATGAAGGTATCCACTACAAGAGAGGGCTGCAATCTGTCCTCATCCATCCCTCAATTATGTGCTGTCTATGGTATTCATGGTATGAATATACAAAAGGATTTTCTGTTGCAGCCAGCATTAATTCACTCCCATTTCACCTGTCAAAGATATGAGGGCAATGGCTGTAGGCAAGAGGCAAGAGAGGAAATAATACATGGTTACTATGGCAGAAGATGTGCCGTAAGCATATTCTGTACCCCTTGGTCTTTCTGTATGAATTCTCATTGATATTAGATGATTCAATGGGAATAGTGTTGTTAATGTTCAGTCTTTTCAGTCATGTCCCCATCTGAGGTTTTCTTTGCAGATACTAGAGTGGTTCACCATTTCCTTCTCCAGCTCATTTTACAGATGAAGAAACTGAGGCAAATAGGGTTAACTGACTTGCACAGTCACACAGCTAGTGTCTATGGCCAGATTTGAACTCAATATTTCTTGACTTCAGGCCCAGTGCTCTATCCACTGCACCACCTAGCTGCCTAGCTGGAGGACAGTAGTTAAAGCTAAATGGGGAAAAAAGATAGAACTTGTATAAAGGTGGAACTTTGGGGCAATCCAGATTTTGCCTTATGGCTAATGGAGTCACCTACCCTTTTATAAGGTGCTGGAAGGATCATATTTTACCTTGGCCATTTTAATGGCAATTCACCCTAGCCAAAAAACACATATTTGCAATACTTTTTTTGGCTTTAGCCACTGTGTTTTTTCTAGGAAACTGACAGTTTACCACTCATACATACCACTGCAGTACAGCACTGAAATAAACACTTTTTCTTTTCACCTTATTCTTTAAGGCTTTATAATGCTATTCTGTTTTGTATACTGCCACATCAAATAACCCCATCTTACGTTTGGCTCTGACATGAAGCAGAGAAGGCATGGAATAGTGATTATGGGATACACCAAACACCTGCTCAGTGCCAGATGTGTGGGACAAGACCCAAGCTCAAGAGAATAAGGGATCTGGACAGAATTCCACTGTCCTTGGGCCATGTACGGAACTCCTGAACACATTCACATTTAACAAAGATCATCCCTCAAAGATTCCATTACACATCACTACACACCTCCCTAAAGCCCCATAACAAAATAAGGATTACCAAAGTTTCTGGAGTTTGTCTCAGACATGCAGGGCTAACAAAAGAAATCTGGAGCTCTAGGAAGGTGATGTAGACTCCAGGATTATTCCAAAATAAACACTACACCCTTTCTTTGGAAAGGCTTTGTATTTTGAAGAGCATTACTCTGTGCCCAGAGGCAAAATGGACACATGGGTTGAATTTGGTATAATTTCATCAACCAACTTCACTACCTGTTCTTGGACAAATTGTTTACTCTCTTTGAGATCAGCACCATCATCTGTAAAGTAGGCATAACAGCAACAATAGTAATACCAATAATAAATAATAATATATAGTGGACAGAACATAAAACTTAGTCAAGCATGACAAAATTCAAATCTTACCTTGGATACACACTCACTATGTTACCCTGAACAAGTCACTGAATCTTGTGCTGCCTCAGTTTCCCCATTTTTAAAATGAGGATAATAATAGAAACTAGAAGGTACAGTGGATAGGGTGCTGAGCCTGGAGCCACGAAGACATTATCTTCCTGGGTTTAAATCCAGCCTCAGATACTTCCTGGCTGTGGGACCCTGGGCAAGTCACTTAACCCTTTTTTGCCTCAGTTTCCTCATATGTAAAAGGAGCTGAAGAAGGAAATTACAAACCACTCCAGTATCTCTGCCAAGAAAACCCTAAACGGGGTCCCAAAGAGTTGGACACAACATGATTGAAAACAACTGAACAACAACATAGGGTTGTGGTGAGGATCAAATGAGTTAATATATATAAACACATTTTGCAAACCTTGAAGGTATATATAAATGCTATTATTATCATAATTATACTATATAATATTATTGAGATTCAAATAAAATAATATCTGTAAAGCACTTTTTAAATGTTATGATATTCTGCTAGTTATTTTATCTGATCCTATTCTGACCAATCAGGAGGACCTGTTTGATGAAATAGAGGTAATGGGAGCCTTTGGAGGCTCCACCCTTTTATAGTAGCTAAGGAAGTCAAAGCTAGGCATAGTCTAGTCTTTTTCCTTTTTTTAAAAACCCTCACCATCTCTGTCTTAGACTCAACACTAGTATCAGTTCCAAGGCAGAAGAGCAGTAAGGGCTGAGTCAATGGGAGATAAGTGACTTACCCAGGGCACACAGCTAGGAAATGTCTAAGGATAAATTTGAATCCAGGATCTCCCCAACTGGCTCTATATCCATTGAGCCACCTGGCTGCCCTTGTTGAGGAGAAGGGAATGCTTAATAGGGACCTGAGGCTTGTAACTAATTCTAGGGACATCAGAAAATGACTTTGAAGAGGTTGGAGGAGGGACAAAAGAAGATCTAGAAAGGTAGAGGACTCATGGTTGAGGTAGATGGCAAGATAATGGGTGAGAAATCAGAACTACTTAATTCCTGTTTTTGTCTCCGTTTTCTCTAGCAAAAGATGTTTGGGTTAGGCAAAATGCAACAAAAATAATTAAAAGTGAACCATGAACTATAATGAATAAGGAAAAGACATCTATCTAGCTACTCTTCTTTAGTTTAAGTAGTTTACATTAGAGATTATTAAAAGAAGTTAAATATATAAATGTGAACCATGGTCAGTAATTTTTTTTTTGAATGATATTGAACAAAAGTACCACTTAAAATGTGGTCAGAAACCCAGTTTTCAAAAATGGAAGTGTGTAATGGTGAATTCTTCACATTTGCATAATGTAATTCTTAGGGTACAATAATATTCCAATACATTTCTATATCACAGTTTTGTCAATTGTTGGCCACATCTCTCCCTTAAATGGCACTGTCTGTTTTCTCTAAGAAAAAGAAAGCTTTTTTTTCTTTTCAGTTCCACCTTTTTTTTTTTAACTTGGCTTTTACTAACACTTTATTGGTGTGCAGAGCAATAGGCTTATCCACCCCTACCCCCCTTTGGCCAATACAGGATTTTTTTTTAATTTTTCAAATGTATTTTTTAAATATTTTTCCATGTTTCCATGATTCATTTTCCTTCCCTTTCCCCTCCCAGAGCTGACAAGCAATTCTACTTGGTTGTACAAATGTTATCATTTAATACCTATTTCCACATTATTCATTATTTACCATAGAAGCTCTTTAATTTAGATGAAATACAGCAAAAGCAGTTAAAATTGAAAAATAAAACAAATAAGGAGATACTCAGCTGCCCTCAGTGGTACTCCTTCTCCTATGTCATGGCACTGACCTTCTAATGGATTAAAGTCACCGGATCTAGGCAATTCTAGACTCACCATAAGCTATTACACCATGATATAATGCATATTTTTCCTGATCTTGACTTTCCATCTGTTGATCTTGAAACAATGATCAAATCAATGATATTATTCCTGGAAAGAATGTGTCAATCAATCAACTACTTTATGATTCTAGTCACCATTCCTGTAACATCCTAGACCAAAACACGCTTTCCTGGCCATCAGTCCCCTGTGTATATTAATTTACTTTTAATAGAATGTCAGTTCCTTGAGGGCAGGGACTATCTTGGTTTGTTCTTTTCTATTTGTATCTCCAACATTTAGGAATCTGATACATACTAAGTGTTTAACAAAGCACCCAGAGACAGCTAGATGACAGAGTAGAAAAATTTGGAGAATGTTTTTCATATGATCAACACAGTATGTGGCACATACTAAGTATATAATAAATGTTTATTGACTTAACGTGACAATTTCCTATAGTTTCTGGATGTCAGACTTTCATCAGAAATTGTTGGTACAAATATTTTCTCCACTTCATTATTTTTTTATGATTTTAGTTGCATGATTTTGTTTAATTTCAAAGAATCAAAATTTATTTTGTGTCCCATATACTCCCCTATTCCTTGCCCAGTTATAAAATTTTCCTTCAATAATTATTAATAATATTACCACCTAATCTCTTCTAATTTTTGCTATAATCTGACTATATGTAAACCACTCATTCATTAAAAATTTATTAAGATCTATAACATGTAAGATGTAAGTATAAACTTACTTTCCATCAAGTTTATTTTCTTAGTGTTTTGTTTTGTTTTTTTTCAAAGAAAGAATCCATTTCAAAGTAGTGTTCTTAAACTTATTGAATGCTAGGCTAGTATTTGTTTTTCATGTTCTTTTTTTTGCTTTGTTCTTTTTTTTTCCTTTTAGGTCTTGCTTACCAAACCTGGGGTATCTTTCTATTTTTTAAGTGCCTAAACAGTTTTGGTAATTCCTGATTTATAACATAGTTTATCTTAATGCCTAGATCTTGAGAATTCCCTTCTTCATTCTTTGTTTGTTTTTTTTTCATTATTTCCCTTTCTTTAACTCCAAATGAATTTTGTTATTATTTCATCTATTTCTCCATCATAACCTTTTTATAGTTTGATTGGTTTATCCTAAATTTGTTTAACCACTTTATATTTCTCTAATTATTTAGGTCTTTTTTTCTGTTTTTGTAACTATATTTAAACAAGTCCTATGTGCATCTCAGTAGTTTCCCCTATTATTTTGCATTTTTGAATATTGTAAGTAATTTTTTTTCTAACTTTTCTTCATGGGGTTTGTTAGGAGAGAAATGCACTTTTGTGGATTTATTTTGTATATTGCTACCTTGCTGAAATTATTAATTTTCTCAATTATTTACTTCATTGTTTTTCTAGGACTTTCTAAGTAAATCAGCATGTCATTGACAAATGGAGACTATTTTGTTTCCTCTTTGGTGGTCTATTTCCTTAATTTCTTTCTCATGTTATTCTTTTACTAAGTGCTACTTAAGTATTATGTCAGAAAATAACAAAAAGGGAAGCACTCTTGCTTAACCATTGAACTTAATGGGAAAGAAGTGGTTCTTCAGTACAAGTAATGATTGTTAGCTCTTGATTTTGGATAAATTTTATGGATCATCATAAAGGAGGTACATTTTAAGCATGTATTTTTAAAACTCATTATTTATCATCAGTAAGTGCTGCATTGTGGTACAGGATTTTTCTATATCTATGAAATTATGTAGATTTGGGGGTTTTGTTATTTATGTAATTTAATGCTAACTGTTTTCCTAATATTAAACAAATTTGCATTCATGGTAAAAATTTAAAGTATTCGCAAGGAACAATTGTTTAGACATAAAGATATAACGGAAGGATGGCATAGTACATGGAGGGCCAGCTTTAAAGTCGGAACAACTTGAGTTCAAGTCCCACTTATGATACATAACCTAGGAAAATCACTTAAACCTTCAGTGCCCCAGACAAATCTCAGCTGCAGTTGATAGAAGTTTCCTCACTGAGAATTTCTAACACAAATCAAACCACAAGTCTGTGTCCCTAGAATTAGTTACAAGCCTTAGGGAAGAGACTGGATTCGGACTCATTTGAGAATTTTATATATGCATTCAATTCAGGCTGACAGGCCAGATAAAAGGCTTCCCATCATCACACAATGAGTGGACAATCACAAAATCCCAGCACATGCTCTGAATTTGGAACAGGACTCCTCCAATACATGGCTTCGGCCTGAACAAAAAGCAGGCTCACCAAGCCCTGAAAGTGGGTTTATAAGAAGCAAGAACAAGCCTCCTGTGCATGCTCTGGACTTTCATTGGCCAGGACCCCCATCACACAAGTTTTGTTTTATTTTTTGATTGTTTTCTTTTTCTAGTTTGTTCACTGATGTTTTTAGAGATTTAAATTATATTTTATATGCTTCCCTTACTGAAATCATTCTTTTAAAAAATAATCTTTCAAAAAAAACTTCCCTCCATATCGAATCAATATTGTGTATTGGTTCTAAAGCAGAAGAGTAAGGGCTAGGCAAAGGGGGTTAAGTGACTTGCCCTGGGTCACATAGCTAGGAAATGTCTGAGGCCACATTTGAACCTACAACCTACCTCCCATCTCTAGACCTGGCTCTTAATCCACTGATTTACCTAGTTGCACCCAAAGTAACTATTCATTGTATAGCTTATTTTTTGAGTCACTCACTATTTAGGATGTCATAATTAAGTTTCCAGTGAGGTGTATATCTTTTGTTTATATTTCCTTTATCAATAATTATCTGTATCCATGTCATAAATCTTTGCTATTATTATCTTGCTACTGGACTGAAATGACTCTGGAAGAGACTTTTTGCACCTCTGCCTCACTTAAATCCAATTTACTCACAAGTTATCACCCCATGACATCACTGGTCCTCATTGAAAGTAAAGGGCCAATAGCAACAACAATAACAAAGTCAACCTCTTCCTCGATCACTTGTGCTTTATTTTATCCTAATATAAAATCTCAACTAATATTTGTTGTTGTTCAATTGTTTCAGTAATGAAACATTCATTCTTCAAGATACTATTAAAGTTTTCTGGGCAAAGATACTGAAAGCCATTTCCTTCCCAGATCATTTTATAGATGAGGAAACTGAGGCAAACAGAGTTTGAGTGACTTGACTAAGGTGATATAGCTAGTTTGCCATTTCCTTCTCCAGCTCATTTGACATTTGAGGAAATTGAGGCCAAGAGATTTAAGCGACTTGCCCAGAGTCACACAGCTAGTAAGTGTCTGAGGAAAGATTTGAACCCATGAAAAAGAGTCTTCCTGACTTCAGGCCTGGTACTCTATCCACTGTGCTGCCTAGCTTCCCTAGTGCTAGGCTAGCATTAACTTCTAGAAACTGTGAGAGTGGAATTTGATTTTTTTCTACCTGTTGCCAGAAAGTAGAGCAAAAACCAATGGGTGGAACTCATAGGAATATAGATCCATATTATAAGGATGATATTAGAAAATAAGTATTGTTTTATTAGTTCAGAGATAAGAAGTAAAGTGGCTCTGCTTCAAACTCCAGTTCTTTTCTCAAGCAGCCACTTTACTTCTTATCTCTGAACTAATAAAACAATACTTATTTTCTAATATCATCCTTACAATCTGAATATAAGGAAAAGCTTTCTCTCCATCAGAATTTGACCCCAGTGAAATGACCTGCCTCAGGAGATAGTGATTTCATAACTGAGTTTCAAGTACAGGTTGGATGATCATTTGTCCAGGCTGTATAAAGGTAGTTCCTGGACTCTGAGATCACTTTTAAGGCTAAGATTCTACATTTCATCAAATGCCAGAGGTTGTCAGCTAGGCATAAATTATAATGGCTGCAAAGTGTAGTGCTCGGTTTGTGTGGAAAGCAGAAAAAAAAAAGTACATCAATGACTAAAACGCCTAAAAATAAACCATGACTTTTATCATTTACTGATACTTTTATGATAAAATTTTACATCTAAGACTGAGTTTTTATTGCAGGCAAATTCTATAAAATTCATCCAAAAGCAAAATGAAGAAAATAGAATATTTTATCCTAATGGAGTCTTGTAGGTATTTTACTATATATGTACAACTCAATATTTTAAAAAGCAATAAATTAGCATCAATTAGATCTCTACCACAATAATGTAGTAAATCCACTTGGAGATGGCTCCCACCTTTTCACACAATTCCATTAAAAAGCAATAGTCAAAAGGCATAGTAGGGCTATAACTTACCCATTCTTGTCTAATTATTTAAAAATTCTGCAAAGAATCTTTCCCAAGAAAGCCATCCTGATTATATAGATCTTGAAGCATGTTTATTCCATGCAGAGCTTTCCTAGAGTATAATGAATCCAGACAATTGCATAGGGCCCATCCCTTGCCTGAGCAGGTTGTGAGACAGAAAAAACAAATGTAATTCAACTAGCTGGAGCTTCTAATGCCACTGACCACTCCCACTCAATCCCCCAATTTTTTTTCCTTTTTCTTTTTTGAGATTAGGTGTCCCTTTCTTGTTGAAGCTAGAAATATGGCAGCCACTCATGGGCTTGATCCCACTATGGGTCGGGAGAATCTAACCTACTGGTTCCAACATGGGCCAATCTCTCTCTTTTTATGCAGCCCAATTCCCCCACTCCACTTCAGGCTTAGTGTAGATACTCAATTGACTTTATCCCTAGTGTAACTCAGAACTCCAGAATCCAAGCTTCTCTGGGAGCAGAGATTATAGGCATGATCCAAATTTCCTCATCTGTGAGACAAATGTTAAATTTATGGCTGGACTGAATATAATTTTAGTTGGTCACCAGGAATTTAATTACTAAATCCCAAATGAAAAAAATATCCCAAATAAATTACTAAAGTCAGAATAGAATTTATGGTAGTTTATTTCATAATAAAGAGGGAAGATATTAAGAAAGAGAGAAAGAGAAGAAAAAGAGAGATAGTTGCTCTGGTCTCCTCTGAGCCAGGCAGGAGTTCAGAGGTCCCAGCCAAGGGAAAGGAGTCTCAAAAATTATGGGCCTCTCCAGAGACTGATGCCTCCAGAAAGGCCAAGGGAAAGTGAGTCAGCCTTTACACTCATCAGGTGTCAGTTCAAAGGAACAGGGTCACCAAGAAAAAACAGGTCCAGTCAGCACTCTTCTGAATGGAGAGTTAGTTATTCTCCATGCCAGCAGAATTGCTAGTGGAACTCTCTCACTGGAGGTTCCACTCCAAGTGAGAGTTCCAAGTCGAACTGCATTCAGTCAGTTGTTACTTTCTTTTTAAAGACATTTTTCTTTTGCAAGACTTCCCCTAATTTTTACATCTACCAATTACAGTTGACACTCTGCTCTAGGACTGCCCAGAACTTTGCACTTTTTGTGATTAAATCCAAAATAGGCAGATCTCCATACTCAACTTTTTAAGAACATGTTTACATTTATGGGGATTAAATCTAAAAATAGACAGGGGATAACAATTTAATATTCACAATCAGGGAAGAGCTAAGTACCTTCATTGTTACAATGGGGAGAGAGTCAAATCCAATCTTCACACAAAGGATCAGGAGGCCCCTTCTTCCTAGTCACAAATACATCTCAAGCTAAGATGACTTTTTTTCCACTTTGAAAACAGTCTCTGTAAGTCATTGCAGCAGTGCTTTAGAATGACAACATTCCAAAAGTAGAACGGACAGGGGCAACTGAGGTAGCACAGTAGATAGAGATCCAGGCCTGGAGCTAACATTCCGGGTTCAAATGTGACCTCAGATACTTCCTATGTGACCCTGGGCAAGTCACTTGAGCCCAATCGATAAATGATAGAGGGTAAAGATGAAAAAAAAAGTAGAAGGCACTTCATAGTTCAATCAGCTTCAAACCACAGCTAAAAAGAAAGTTCTTTTGTAATGTCTCAGACAAGTTGTCATTCACTCTTAGCTTAAAGACCTCTAGTGATAGGAAATTCATTCCTTCAAGACAGCCAATTTTACTTCTAAGCAATTCAAATTTGGTCCACTCTAATTTTCGGGGAGTTTTTTTCTTGGGTAAAATTTTGTATCTCTTGTTCAAAGTCATTTGTTTGCTTTCCATATCTTTCCATATCTTTCTTCTTTAGCTTTCATTTCATTTCCCATATTTTTTTTTTCTCTAGAGCTTTCTTTTGGGTTTAAAAAAATTTTTTTACCTCTCTGCCAAATTTAAATTTTTTCTCTTCCAAGAATTCTAATTGAATTTTACCCAAGATATTTTTTCTTTGAGGCTTTACTTACAGATATTTTAGAGTCATTCTCTTCCTCTGGGTTTTTGACTTCAGTATTCCAGTTTCTTTTTATGATAAGATTCTTTTTTTTTCCCACATTCTTCCAGTCTTAGGGCAGCAAAGTAGCCAAGCACAATGGATAAAGGACCAGGTTCAAATCTGACCTCATGCATTTACTAGCTGAGGAGTAGACCTGGGCAAGATATTTAACCCTGTTTGCCTCAGTTTCCTTATCTATAAAATGAAGCTGGAGAAGGAAATGGCATATAAAGATACTGTATCTTTGCCAAGAAAACTCCAAACTGTGCCATAAAGAATCAAAAAGGATCAAACAAAAATTATATAGCTGTCCCTCTCCTATTCTTTACTTGTGAAACTGATCCTTTTAATACAAGTATAGATAGACTTTACATTTATCCTCAATAAAATTGGCCCCCTCATTCCATCCTATACAATAATATAGAAAAAGAAAAGGAAGAGCACTCGGTAATTTGTCCAACAATAGCCCTTCCTAAGTAACCCAAATTAATTCAATATCATTTCACCCATGATATAACTATAAAAATAATGAGTATGCCTCCAACTAGCAATGCAAATGAATCAGTCTTATTACTTTATAGTCATACCTTAGATATATTGTTCATAATGGAAGATTATGATAATGTTGGTTTCTAGATTATCCGCTCAAGTATGACTGAGAGATCAATTGGTGGCTATTAATTCCTTCTACTCTACAAAAATTTTTCTGTGGGCTATCAGCAGAGATTACAATACCCAAAGACCGTGATGGCAAACCTATGACACACATGTCAGCACTAACACATGTAGCCATTTTCAATGACACAAGGATGCATGCAGGCTCAGCATGCCTCGGGGCCCACAGCAGTGGCTGTGGCCATGCCTCAGCCTAGAGGGGGGTGGGAAGAGATTGGGCTACTCCACCAGATGACCTGGGGGGTGGCGGGCAAGTAGTGGGCAGCATGTTCCAGGCAACTGGGGCGAGTGGGGCTCCCTTGGGGAGCAGGGAGGAGGAGCCCAGGCAGGCAGGTGGGCAGCAGTTGTTGCTCTCTCAGCACCCCTGGGCCAACTGGCTGGGGAGAGATGGGGTGGGGCTGGCTGGTGGAAGACTGGGCAGAGCTCCAGCCCACATGAAACAGAGGAGTACCTGAAACCAATTACCAGACACTTTTAGCACCCTGAAAAATATAGCAATGGCTTTACTCACAATTTTTCCCTCTACGTACTTTTGTGAGACCTTATTCAGAGGGCAGCTCTCCAGCCTCTGACCCCCACCTGACACCCAGCTCTCACTTGTGGCTCCCAGTAGCTGCTAGCATGCGGCAGCGGCCACACTCCGGGCAATGGCTTTGACAGGCCGGCTAAACCTTGTGAGGGTAGCCATCGGGTCATCGACCCCTGGTGAACCAGGGCTTTGCTCACCCAGCATGTGAAGACTGCTTCGGCGGAACACGCGGAAGAAACCAATGAGAAAGTTCAACGGCTGAGATGGTGATGCAGCAAAGCACTGTGGAGTGCTTAGGGCATGTTGGAGCACAAAAGACAACATGGCCATCCAATGCAGCTGAGGAAGTGTCCAGGTGTAACGACCTTTTGTGCCACTGGACCCAGTCTTCCAACGCCGAGAGAGTGGGACTGTCTCTGTGCATCGACTTTTCCACTTAAATCTCCTTCACGAACAAGTGTCTTTGTGCACACTCATCTATCCTAACCCAGATGAGGGTACACCATAGATGAAAAACGCACAAAGACAACTGTCATTCTTGGTTAGAGACTACTACTATTCTCAGTGTTAAATAATATCAAAAGAAACAGATTGACAGATGAAGTTAGTAACGCTTGCTTGGGCTTAAAGTACCAATACAAAGTACAAAATACCAACCTTCAATTGAAGATTTAGCCAGTGAAATTCAGCAACAAAAAAGTTACTAATAGGTAGGTTAGTTAAAAAATTCCCCCTCTCCCTCACTTATCTTAATTCACAGCACCTCACACAAGTAATATCAGGACCAACAAAAAACAACAGACAGATGAACAAAGAAGTCACTAAGCGGGTAAGTTAAATAATTAGTTTTTGGTTTATTAAATACAGCTATATATTACAATTATACATTTGTTATTTAAATTATAAATATTGCAAAATTATTCGTTTTTTCTCAGTGACATACCACCTGAGATATGCTCAGTTTTTTGGTAAATTTTGACACACCAAGCTCAAAAGGTTGCCCATCACTGCCCAAAGGCAATGACACTATTTCTCTGGAAAGTCTTCAAGGGATTAATATAGTCTCCAAACCAGATGCTCAATAAATACATATTATTGACTGACATTTGCAATACAAATAACTGCTTCTGATATTTGTAGATCTACTCAGTTTTAATCCCAAAATACCCAATTGTTCATTTTACCTTTATAGGTCTTTATCTTTATGTCACATTTCCTCATCCCATCTCTCCAGATTGATCTTTCTCTTGCAACAAAGAAAAACAATTAAGAAATATCATTCAAAAGAGACTACATCTGGCAATTTGTATAATATTTGGTGTTAGTAGTCTTTTTACCAAGAGAGATAAAGTATGTCACATTACCTCTTCTTCAGTATCTTCATTAATTTTCCCCTTACTTTTACTTAATTCACCTTCCTTTTAATGGTCTTTTCATTAATATTACTTCAGCCATTGTTTGTTTTTGTCACCCTACAAGATTCCCTTCAAATCCTCCCACATTTCTCTCAATTTCTCATCTTCATCATTTCTACTACACAGTAATATGCCATTATATTCACATTCAGTCACTTCAATAAACATTTAGTAAGCCCCTACTACAATGCCAGACATTCTGCTAAATGCTAAGAATACAAAAAGAGGCCAAAAGACAATTCCTGCCCTCAAGGAGCTCACAACCTAATGAGGGAGACAACATGTAAACAAATATATACAAAGCAAGCTAAAGACAGGCTAAATAGGAAAAATTAACAGGAAAGGCACTAGAATTGAGAGCTTAGGGGAAACTTTCTTAGAAAGAAGGAATTGGGCTGGCACTTAAAGGAAGCCAGGAAGATCAGTGGTGGGAGTGGAGGAGGGGGAGCATTTCAGGTGTAGGGGACAGCCAGAGGGGATGCCCAGAGGCAAGAAGGGTGTCTTACTCGCTGAACAGCTAGAAGGCTAGTGTCACAGGATCAAACAGTCTATACTGGGGATGAAAGTAGTAGACTGGAAAGGTAGGAGAGGGCTGTTACAAAGGGCTCTGAATGCCAAACAGAGAATATTGTATGTGTTCCTAGAGGCAATGGGGAGTCACTAGAGTTTGGTGAGTAAGGGAAAGAGTTGGGGGGTAGGTAAATTGGGTTGATATGATCAGTGCAATTTTGCTTCCAATTCTTTGCTATCACCAAGAACACTCCTATGAACATTTATACAAACACACACACACACACACACACACACACACACGCACCTGTATTTCTGTCTTTGACCTCACTGGGGTGTATTATCACATTTCTGAGTCAAACAGAATGGAGAGTTTAGTCACTTTTCTTATATAATTCCAATATGGTTTTGGATTAATTAACAATTTAACGGTTAATTAAAATGTAATGGATGTTCATTAAAACATAAAATTAACAATAATTCCAAAATGAGTAAACCATTTTGCATTCCTGTACCTGTCTTTCCATATACCTTCCGACACTGTCTAATGCCATCTTTTTTCATCTTTGACAATTGACCTGGCTTGAGGTTTACCTCAAGATTTTAATCTCAGAACTGTTTTAATTTGTATTTTTCTAATAGAGCTTAAAGTTATTGTTTCCAGTTGTCCACAATAATGTCACCTCATTTGAAGTCTACATCAGGGCTTCTCTAAAAAAAGTTTTTTTCTCCTGATGACTCTGTTGGAATTTGCTCCCATTTCAATGGATGCGTTTTAGATATTCATCCATTCCACAGGTATGGATCAGAAAAGCTGCAGTGAAGACAGACCACATCTCTACCCAGAGACTGGCTTTGTTCCAGGAATTCATTATTAGTCTCCCTCTCTAACTCTGCTAAGGGCCACTTATATGATGTTGATAATACTCTTCAAAAAAGGTTCACATGTCATCCATGGTATTTCTGAGTCGCACAATCACAGAGAAGGGTGGATTCCAGCACAGCTTTCTAAGCCTTTAAATCTGAGCTAGAGCTTGACATCACATGTGTGCCTCACTGTCTCCCAGAAAGCATTTTAGGATTCTTCATTTAATTCTGTTTGTTAATAGGTACCCTGGTCAGGATGAAGTGCTGGTAGCAGAATTCTAAGCTGGCACATTTCACAATACATCCTGCACATTTTTCATAATCTGAATTCTCTCCCAGGCTTCCCTGGAACTGTTTCTCTTTTCATTTCTACTGTTGCCCTTTTCTCAAGGGGTATTTCTAGAACCTCCTCCCATCAAAAAAGGTACTTGACTTTATCTGTCCAAAATGGAAAACTCCTATCTGTTTCTAAATCTCTTGTGCACACAGTGTTTGCACAGTCTTTCTCTCTCTATTTTGTCTCGCTAGCTTTTGGAAATATTCAGGCTCTATTTAGTAAATCAGAATTTTATTGTACTAAATTGTACCTGAGGGCCAGTAAAGAGTTAACTGAGTTTTTAAGAAGAGTGTCTAACTTAGAAATACAAAATCATTTTTGCATTTGAAGAATATCTGGTTCATTAAATGAATTATTCATGTTCATAATTAATTCAAAATGAATGCATAGTACAGTATGGTATGTGAAGAATTATCGGTCTTTATCTGATAAATGATTCAACATTACCTAAGTAGAGAAGTCTTCTGTCTGCAAATTATTTTACCCCATCAACGATCTTTAGAATATAGTAACCATTTTTTGTTCATGAAGACTTTATTAATTAAATACATTTATTCACATTTCTAAAGGACTTATTTATGAAGAATTCTATTTTTAGAAAACAAAAACTATAGTTTTGCATTTTGAAAGTACCAGTTACAAAGAAGTTCATTTTCTACCTCATGAAATAAATTTGATCCAGAAATGTAGAGAGGTTTGATAATATGTGCTGCTATCACATTTCCTATCACTGGAATATCCCAGACTTTTAGGAAAATTAACCCCTCTTAAGCCATAGCAACCACTTGTTAGCTACAGAAATATTTCTATTATGTGTCTCAGTGGAATTCCATTACAAATATGAAAAGATTGTTTGCTTTTCTTATTGACATAAAGACTGTAGAAAGTGCTGACAGAGATCCTGATGTTTATTCTCTAGGTGAGCTTTATCAAATCACTTCCCTCTTTGGGCCACTTTTTTTTTCTTTTTTTTCTTCTGGAGAGCTAATTGTTAAACATTTGCCAGCATATCCCTGGGCACGAATCTCTGGACTATAATGAAAGTTCCCTCTCCAATATGAGATCCCTCAATATGAGTTAATGTTGGTAAAGAAAAATGAAATTTATTAAGTAGAATTATACATACATTTCTGTTACCAGCTATCAGAATTTGTTTGTTTGAACTGAGTTACCTGTTTTCATCATTAACACCTACCAGTAAGAAATAATAATAATGTTCAAAACTAGGTGGCACAATGTGGTTTGGGTCTAGGTCAATGATGGTGAACCTATGGTACAGATGCCAAAGATGGCACACAGGGCACTCTCTGTGGGCACATGTGCCACTCTCTCCCTAACTCCCACCCCCACCCCACCCCCAGAGTTTGTTACTAGAAAGGCAGAGAGATTCAAGCAGAGCTACTCCCCTCCCTCTACCACCTTGCCTGATGACACTTTTTTTCACATCCCCGGCCCCTCTGCCCAGCAGCCCAATGAGAACACATAGAGGGTAAGATGGGTGGCTCACATGTGGCAGAACTGGAGGGGAGCAGAGCTCTTGGGCCACTCCGCTCCCCCTCTCCACCTGTACCTGATGACATTTTTTCATATCACTCTCTCCTCTGTCCAGCAGTCCAACAGGAGGGCTTCCTCCCTCCCCTGTCTGGGGTAAGAAGGGGAACTGGGGGTGAGGTGGGGGGAGGCAGGGCCTGGTACTCAGTATGGGAGGGAACAGAGCATAGCATTCAATCTGTGGGGGATGGGGTAGGGGCTAGACCAGGCACTCCATCTCTAAAAGGTTTACCATCATTGGTCTAGGGTAAGGTAAACGTGACTCCACATCCTGCCTCAGACACTTACTAGCCATGGGGCCCTGAGCAAGTGACTTAAAGTGTCTGCCTCAGTATTCTCATCTGCAAAATGGAATAAATAATAGCCCCTACCTCATAGAGATGTTGCAAGAATCAAATGAGATAATATTTGTAAAATGCTGTATAAATGCTAGCTGTTTCCTAAACAATGTCCTAGTCTCTCTCACTATTGTCACATAACAGCATCATGATGGCACAGGGACTTACTGAGACTTGGAGAATATCAGAACGGGAAGTTATCATATGAGGATATGGATATGTGATACAGTGGACAGCAGCCCAGCGGATACAGTACCTAGCCTGGAGCCGGGAAGTCCAGAGTTCAAATATAGCCTCAGATACTTACTAGCAGTATGACTCTAAGGAAATCGCTTAACTCTGTTTGCCTCAATTTCCTCATCTGTAAAATAAGCTAGAGAAGGAAAAGGCAAACCACTCCTATGTCTTTGCCAAGAAAACCCCAAATGGAGTCAAGAAAAGTCAGACATGACTGAAAAACAACTAAACAAAGATACAATGGAAAAAGCACTAAATTTGGAGGCAGGAGAAATAAATTAGAAACCTATCTCTACTACTTACTATCTGTGTGATCTTGTATAAATCATTTGGCCTCCCTATGCCTCCATTCCTCATTTGTAAAATAAGGCAGTTCAACTAGATGGACTTTGATGACCCTTCCAGTTCTAAATATGTGATCCTAAGACCTTCACAATAAATAAATATTGCAATAATTAATGAATTTGATCATTGATTCTCCTCTTTTGGACACTAAATGAAATCTAATTTACACATTGTCCTCCCATCTTCTCATACCCAACTGTTTCCTAATCCAGAAGACATTAAGCAACTCTTGTTGCTCCTATCTTCTGTGCCTGACTATAATTCCCCACTTTGGTATTTGTAAACAGATTCAAACTCATAAAGATCATTCAGGCAGGAAAGGAGCTCCATCTATTCCAACCCTCTGGCTGGCCTTTTATTAAGAGTGGCCCATGCTCCAGAAGTACACGTAACTACAGTATAATTATTTTCCCCCTATTGTAGTTAATAACACAGAATCATAAGGTTAGAATGCTTAGATAGATTGAGAGTCCTAGAATGGCCATACCATGTACCCAAAGTCTCATAGATAATAAATGGTAAGGAAGGAAACAGGCATTTATTAAGTATCTGCCATATAGTATACCACACTGAGCTAGGTCCTTTACCAAACCTATCTCATTTGATCCTCAACCCTGTGTCTTCTCTTAGTCATTCAGTCATGTCTGACTCCTTGTGGACCATAGCTCTCTAGGTCCTACTAAACATCCTCTATCTCCCAAAGTCTGTCCAAGCTCATGTTTGTTGCTTCCATGACTTTATCTATCCATCTCTTTCTCTGCTTTCTCCTTCAACTTGTGCCTTCAATCTTTCCCAACATCAGGGTCTTTCCCAATGATCCCTGCCTTATTCTCTGGCCAAATATTTAAGTTTCCATTTCAGTATTTGACCTTTCAGGGAAGAATTGGGACTAATTGCTTTAAACATTGATTGATTTGGTCTCCTTGCTGTCCAAGGGACTATCAAAAGTCTTCTCCAGCACCACAAAAGTGTTGATCCTGCAGCATTCAACTTTCCTTAAAATCCAACTCCCACAGCCATACATTGCTACTGGAAAAACCAAAGCTTTAAGTATACAGACCTTTGTCAACAAAGTAATTTCTCAGAGGCTTTTTAGTATGCTGTCCATATTTTCCATAGCTTTCCTTCTAAGGAACAAATGTCTTTTAATTTCTTTTTTTTTTTTAATAACATTTACCTTCCACCTTACTATGTATTAATTCCAAGACAGAAAAGCAGTAAAGGCTAGGCAATGGGGGTTAAGTGACTTGCCCAGGACCATATAGCTAGTAAGTGTAAGAGACCAAATTTGAACCCAGGACCTCCATCTCCAGAGCTTGTTCTCAATCCACTAAGTCCCAAGTGTCTATTAATTTCATGGCTGTAGTCACTGTCAGCAGTGCTTTGAGCTCAAGAATATAAAATCAAACACTGATTCCATTTCTTCTCCTGTTTGCCAGGAAGTGATGAAACCAATTGCCAAGATCTTGGTGTTGGCTTTTTTTTATGTGAAGCTTCAAGCCAAGGTTTTATAGTCTCTTCTTTCATCCTCATCAAGAGATTTCGTAATTCTTCTCTACTTTCTGCCATTAGAGTGGTATCATCTATCAAGTAGGTGCTACAAACAGAGGTTAAGGGACTTGCCTAGAGTCTCATGGCTAGTAACTAGATTCAAACTGGGCCTTCCTGACTCTAGGCCCAAGGCTCTATCTACTGGATCACTTAGCTGCATAGATCATAAGATCACAAATCTTGTGTTGAAAGGAATTTCACAGTTGAGGAAACTAAAGTCCAAAAAGGGAAGGAACTTGTCCAGAGTCACACAAATAAGAAGCAGCAGCAGAGCCAGAACCAGAACCTGAACCTATCAAAGTCCTATTATGCTGCTGTCTTTTTTAAATAGTATATTCTTTTTTCCCTACTACATATAAAAACTTTAATATTCATTTTTTGAAGCTTTAAGTTCTAGATTCCCTCTTTTATTTCCTGCTCCCCTCAGATAACAAGTAATTTGATATAGATTTTACATGTGTAATCATTAAAACATAGTCATTTTGTGGAAGAGTTCTCAAATGGAAAAAAAAAGAATAACAAAGAAAATGAAATGTCATATGTTTTAGTCTGCATTCAGACCTTTCTTGCAGGACACATGGCATTTTTCATTACGAGTCTCCGAGATTGTCTTGGATCACTACATTGCTGAGAATAACTAAGTCATTGCCAGTTGATCATTAAGAAATCTTGTCATTGTGTACAATGTTCTCCTGGTTCTGATTACTTCACTTTGCATTAGTTCATGTAAATCTTTCCAGACTTGACTTCTTGAAGAAAGAGAGAATGACTGGATGGAAAAAGTATAGGTTTAGAGTTGGAGGAACTGAGGTCCACTCCCTCTTCTTCTACTACATATTTCAACTTTGGGAGAAAGATTCATCCATTCTGGGCCTCCCTTTTCCTAATTTTCCTTGTCATATGTAAAATGATCATTTAATTTAGATAAATAAAAATTATGAATAATAAATGCATTAAGATTTCATTCTAAAAATAGAGAAAAAGCATATATTTCCTCACATTCCATGTAACATATTTATGTCAGATTAACCATTGTGTTAAGTCATTTCAGTCATGTCAGACTCTTCATTTGGAGTTTTCTTGGCAAAATGCTAGAATGGTTTGACATCTCCTTTCTTGAGCTCATTTTGCAGATGTGGAAACTGAGGCAAACAGAATAAAGTGGCTCATCCAGGGTCATACAGCTATATGTGTCTGAAGCTGGATTTAAACTCAGGTCCATCTGATTCCAGGCATCCATTGTGCCACCTAGCTGCTCTCAGAAGGACTAAGGAGTTCTAATCCTCACAAGGACCAATCACCATTCCAGAGGACTCATAGTGAAAGTCAGTTATTAATAAACATTGATTAAGTGCCTACTATGGGTTAGGCACTAAATTAAGCACCGAGAATATAGAAAGGAGTAAAAGAAAATCCCAGTTCTGGAGGATCTCACAATCTAGAGGCTGGACCAAGCAAATAAATATGTACAGACAAACTATATGGCGGACGGGGTCAGAATAGGAAATAATTAAAAAGGCAAACAGGGCAGGGAACAACTAGGAGATATAGTGGATAGAACGCCAGGCCTGGAGTCAGGAACTCATCTTCCTGAGTTCAAATCTGGCCTCAGACATTTACTAGCTATGTGACCCTAGGAAAGTCATTTAACCCTGTTTGCCTCAGTTTCCTCAACTATAAAATGATTTGGAGAAGGAAATGGCAAATCACTTCAATATCTTTGCCAAGAAAACCCCTCCTGTGGTCAAAGACATGGAATACAACTAAAAACAAAACAAAACCAAAAACAGAAGCAGAAATATAGTGCTGTAAGAACTGGGAAAGGGAGGGGACAGTAACATTGATCAGATCTTGACTCTCTAAAAAATCACTTTAATAGTTCAAGGAATTTGACCACAAAGGGTTGCCCACCTCCTGAAAGAGAGGCAATAAATTAAGAGTACAAAAAATGCTTTTGGACATGTCCAATTTGGGGGTGTTTTGCTCATTTGTATATCTTCGTAACAGCAATTTTGTTTTTCTTGCTTTCTCAATTGGAATAGAGAGGAAGTCCACAGTGAAAGTGGAAAAAAGATTTTCATTTGAAATAAAATGTGTATATAATTTTTAAACTATAAAAATTTAAAAATAAAAAGGACCTTGGCTATTGACTCACGCCAAACATGATCCAGATGCCAATTCTGTAATTATGGAGTTGCCACTACCTTATAAAAAAAATAAGACTTTTTAAAAATCCTAAATCATAGGGGCAACTATATAGCTCAGTGGATTGAGAGCCAGACCTAGAGATGGGAGGTCCTGGGTTCAAATTGAACTCAGTCACTTCCTGGCTGTGTGATCCTGGGCAAGTCACACAAGCCCCCATTGCTTAGTTTTTACTGCTCTTCTGCCTTGGAACCAATATACAATATTGATTCTAAAGTGGAAGGGAAGGTTTTTTTTAAATCCTATCTTATTTCACCTTTTAACTTTTTTTTTCCAGAGTAGTTTCTCAATCCAGGGTGGCGCAAGGGAATTTTGCTTTGTTCTGTTTAATGAAAGTTCAGAGAAGCAGTTGTCTTGTATTACTTCAGTATTCTGTCTCTTCTGAAACTATACATTGCCAGCCCAAGCTAGAACAATCACCACTGATTGTAATAAAAGAGACTGGTGAATTTTAATCTCTCTTCCCTTTTCTTCTCTCCTCTCATTTCCAAAGAAACAAGTTTGAACCAGCTGCTGCCAAAACACCTGGCTGAGCATGGTCTAATAAACTAGACTCAACCCCTTTGCTTTCCCTTTCTTGTCCCCAAACAAGACACTCTCAAAAGCAGCAAATGCTGCCCTTTGCCCTCATCCTAGAAAGAAGTCAGACAGCCCAGCTCAACCTGGCTTTTCTCCACCCTTGACTTTCAGAGAATAAGATTCCATATCTGACAATATTCTGTTCCTGAAAGTTACACCCTGACCTAGAAGGCTGGCATATGCTGAGTGATCTAAGAAAGTCTTTTCCTCTTTTGCCTATAGGGCTATGAATCAGGGTATAATTAATTCAGATTGTGAACAACTTGAGGGCAGAAACTAGCCCTTTCTACAGCAATATTAATAATTCACAATTCTCTAACACTTTATACTTTTGTTTCTTCAAAACAACCCCATAAAATATGTCCTATAGACACAATTATCCTTTTTCACAGATGAGGAAACTGAGGCATAAAAACCTTATATGATTTCCTCAAGATCACATAACTATGAAGTGTAAAAAGTATAACTTGAACCCTGGGAATGTTTTTAAGAATGTAACAGGGGGCAGCTGGGTAGTTCAGTGGATGGAGAGCCAGGCCTAGAGATGGGAGATCCTAGGTTGAAATCTGCCCTCAGATTACCTAGCCCTTACCACTCTTCTGCCTTGGAACCAATTCATAGTATTGACTTAAGTATTGATTTAAGTATCGATTTAGTAAGGTGAAAGATAAAGGGTTTTTTTTAAGAATTTATAACATTTATAAATTTTTAAGAAAGGGTTGGGTGAATTGATATCTAAAATCTGTTTGAGCTATAATAATAATTCACATCCATAAAGTGCTTTACAAAATGCTGTCTTCGCACCTCTAGTCCTCTAAGGTTAGCCGTGCAAATAGTCTTCAAAACTTCACTATATCCAAGTAGTAAGACCCACCACCAACCATATCACATCCCCTCTATAACTTAATAAACAGCCAGTATTTAAGAGCAGCTGTGTTGAAAAATCATTATCTTGCCCCCTATGGGTTGATAAGCTTTTCTCTCCAAAGTCATTGAAATTGGTCCCCAAACATCAATAAAGAAAGTCTTTTGGACTCCTTAAATTCTGGGGAGCTTAAACTCAACTAACACTGCCTTGGGACAAACCTGATCAATTCAGAAATCAGAAGTGGAGTAAGGGGAAAATTCTAACCTCAGCTCACCATCTAATAATTTGCTATTTAAATCATTTTTGTTAACTGGGTTGTAAAGCTGTTACCATGCTGCTGAAAGACTGCAAATGTTATCAGCGCCCTCTAAGTTAAAAAAAAAAAAGCATTCATTTTAAGTAGAGCCCCAGTTACCCCACCCTAATTACAGATCTGACCAGCTTTACCCTTACCACAATGAAAGTGGGGCTTTAGAATAATTATATTTGTGGTCCACAGTATAATAAAGCAACTGGATTTGGGATCGAACGACCACTAACTACCTAAAGTAAATTTGAGACAAATCACTTAATCTTGGAAATCGATTTCCTTATGAATAAAAGGGGGCTCTTATTAGATGATCTCTAAGTCATTTCCAGCTCTAACTTCTGCCCTAAGAACCCTCGACATTGTGAAATTAAGGCATTTGCCTAAAGTCACAGAACTAGCTGAGACTCACTCAGGACTTCACTACCTGAAGCCCAGAATACTCTTTCCCCCATACCTAGTCACATCTACCGAGCTGGTACTATCGACCTATGAACAAGAAGCAAAAATATTCCTAAAGAGAAGTAGAGGCAAGTTTGGAACTAAGCAGAACTTTATCTTGGTTGTCCTGGCATCTCCCAGCACCAGAGTGGACTTAGGACTTTCTCTAAAAATTCCCCTCAAAAGACACTTCTTTTCTTTGTTGTCTCCTGTCCTGGAGCTTTAAGAGATCAGAGGTTAAGGACTATCTAGCTCAGGACTCTTATTTTTACAGGGGAGGAAAACTGAGGCCCGCGGAGAGGCAAAGACTTGCCTATGGTACAGGATTCTAAGCCACCAATCATAAAGTCCTTTGACTTCAGATCCAATACCCTTCTCCTTAAAGCCAGCTGCTAGCGCACTCAGTCCTCTGCCTCGGGCTGGGGTTGTTCCCTCCGGGTAATTCTCGGAGCTCCCAGGGAGGTGGCACTCACTGTGCCATCCCCTCTTCTCCCAAAGGCCTCCAGGAGACTCAGTCTTAGGCAACCTGAGCTGCCCCCTCGCCCGCCGCCGCCACCCTCTTACCTGGATAGTGTGGCCAGTGCTGGACGCTATGGGGCCCCCCACCAGCTTGCAGTAGAGCTCGGACCGCGGCCTCGCGCCCCCGGGCTCTTCCCCGCAGGTGGCAGTGGCCGAGATCCTCGCCGCCTCGGCCAGGTTGAAATAGGGCGGATGGAGGCTGAAGCCGGTCTCCAGCTCAGGAGAAGCAGCGGCCTCAGAAAGCAGGTACAGCAGCAGAAAGAAAAGCCGCCGGAGCCACCGAGGCAGGGGAGCAGCTGCTGGGGTGCCCTTCCGTACCCTGGCCATCCTTGTCCCACTGACCGGGAAATGTCAGTCCCGCTCTGCCTTGTGCCCCCCCCCTAGAGCTGGGCAGCGCAGCTGTCTCTGAGAGGGGCACAGTACCTCCGAAGCCGCCGCGGCAGCAACAGCAGCAGCAGACAGAAAGTCCTATCTCGGTCTGCTTTGGTTTTTTGGAGATTGTCCCAGAAAGAAGTGAACACACACCCCCTAGTCGTAGGAGGCGGCCCTAAGCGCCTCCCCGGCCAAGCGCGCGGAGCCGAACCAGAGACCGGAGGGAGAGAGAGAAAAAGAGGCGAGGGAGGCTTGATTCGTTACTCAGAAAACCAGTAGCAAACAAGGCAGGTCACTCTAATAGCTGAAGAGAGGAGAGACTGGTTGCATTTGTCATTTTTAATTGCATCGATGAGGAAACCGAGCCAGCAGAAATTTCTGAACAAAGGGAGTCTCCCCAACTTCATTTCCAGTGTTTAAAAGTTTCTACCCGGGAGAGACAGAACGCTTGAAGGCAAATAGATGCTAATATTTTTCCTTGCCCACAGCATTAAGTGCTTTGATGCCTGCCACCTCTAATTTGAAAGGGCCTCTTTTTGCCTAAGGGGGTGAAATGTTATCCCTTGTTTTCCTTGTTTTATTTTTTCAATCACCCAAACAAAAGTCTGTCTCCAGATGTTGGAGAAGAATGGAGGAGGCTTAACAGCAAGCTCGACTCTGGCCAAGTCTAGCAAGGATCATTCAATAGCCAAATTTAAACGAAAAGTCGGTATTTTGTGTAAGTTACTGGGCTAGATCTTGGGGTGGTGGGGAGGGAGTATAAAAAGGGTGAAAGGTGGAAAGGAAGCGGTGAAAAGTGGAAAGGAAGCTCCAATTCGGCTTAGGGAACATGACATACAGAATCACAGAAAATATCAGAGCTTGGAAAGATCTAAGAATTGGTAGAGATCTAGGCCAACTCTTTCATTTTCCATCTGTAACCTAAGACCCAAAGTCAAAAAGCTTTGTTGTTGTTCCATCGTGTCCTCCTCCCCATTTGGGGTTTTCTTGGCAAAGATACTGGAGTGGTTTGCCCATTCCTCCTCCAGCTCATTTGACAGATGAGGGAACTGAGGGAAGCATGGTTAAGAAACTTGCCCATGGTTACACAGCTAGTAAATATCTGAGGTCAAATTTGAACTCCTGACTCTAGACCTGGCCTACTATCCCCTGAGCCACCTAGGGCTTCCCCAAAAAACAGAACATAAAAAAATTACCCAAGGTACAATATAAATCAGGTTTACAACAGGTAATTTATTCCTATGCATGAAAGGAATTCAAAACAGATCATTCACAAATGCATAAGACAAAATGATTTAAACAGAAGTCAATAATATAACTACCATTACAGCCATTGGAAAGCTGTTATTTAAACTATCAAAACAGAAGGCAATTAGTAGGACTGCTAATTAGGCATTTTCTATTTTGCCTCAGGCCTACATGGTCCAAATATCTCTTGATATATGTCTGTTGCTGAAATGGATAGTCTTGGGCCAATCCTCTTGTTGCTGGTCATTATCTCTAAGACTTCTGGAGGAGTTGACTGAAACTTCTCCCCAGATTGCCAGCCATCTGCAACTGGATGGTACCCAGGACCTCCCTACCTCCCAAACTAACAAGGTTATCTCCAAGCCTACACATTCCTGACACATAAACTAAGTTCAGTTACCTACTCAAGAAAGGAAATATGAAATGGAAAAGTCAGCTTGGGCCCCAAGGCACAAGCTCACATAGCTGAATCCCTGTTCCATGGAAGCAGAAGAGAAGGTAGGAAGAATAAAGTTCTGCCCATTTCTCCATCATACCTCCTCTCAAAGAGTGTGGAGATAGAGTACATTTCTTGCCACAAAAGGGGCTGGAAACTTTCTGCTTTTATCAAAGACATATATCCTCCCCACCTGTCTCCTTGTCTGCCAGGAGGGGACAGAAGAAAGAGAAGATATCCAGACATCTATCAACTTTACAATCCTGAACTAAAATGCAAAGTCCTTTTAGTGCTGGGTCATCACAGGCCCAGAAGCATGTTCCAAAGGTCCCACATTATCAACTAGAACCAAGAGTACAGAACCCTGAGTGTGTTCCACAAGATAGTCCCTATAAGCCAAATGAGCATGGACTACTGAGATAATGCATTCAAAAGACTTTGTATACATTTAAAGCTCTGATATCAAGAGTTATCATTATCATTACCACCTCTAACAATATGAGAGAGTATAAGAGGAGGGTCAGAGAGGAGTTTAGAGGAGAGAGAGAAGGCCTAGGGTTTTTGAAAGATGTCTTCACATGGGAGATGGGACTGGAGCTTTGAAAGAAGGGTAAGAATCTGATGAAGAAAAAGGAACAATGGGGATACTGAGGATAGGGAACTATCTATTAAAAGACACAGTGGAAGGCCTGAAATGTGGCTTATTCTGTGGATAATCATGTGAACAATGAACCTAGCAATTAAATCCAAGAGGCATATTCTTAAGAGAGCTTATTGATTTATTTTCCTCATATGTAAAATGAGGTTGAATTAGTTGCTCTTTAAAGGTTTGTTCCAAAGCTAAACATAGGATCGAATGATCCTATATTTTTTATTACCATTTATATTTACATAACACGGCGTGGGCAAAATGAACAACAACGGCCTACTGCTACTCAGCAAATGCTCAAAGTTCGAACTCACCATCATGAACACTGTGTTCAGAATGGCGAACAAATATAAAACAACGTGGATGCACCCACGATCAAAACAGTGGCATCTCATTGACTACATCATTGTACACTGGCGAGACATCCAGGATGTACAGATCACCAGAGCCATGAGAGGAGCTGAATGCTGGTCAGACCACCAATTGGTTAGAGCGACTCTTCAAATGCGCATTGCGCCTCGCCATCCAAAACGCGCCCAGACAGTTCGTGCATTTTACAATGTGAGTCGTCTTAGAGATCCATCTGATTTGCAAACATTCCAGTCCTGCCTGGACAACAAGCTGTCTTCCAAGGGACCACTCACTGGAAGCTCAACCGAGAAATGGAACCAGTTCAGAGATGCAGTGAAGGAAACATCAAAGGCAGTCCTAGGCCCCAAACAACGCAACCACCACGACTGGTTCCACTAGAACAACACTGCTATTGAAGACCTACTGAGCAAAAAGAACAAAGCCTTTATGGAGTGGCAAAATAACCCAAACTCTGCTCCTAAAAAGGATAGATTCAAGTCTCTCCAAGCCACAGCGCAGCATGAGATCAGGAAGATGCAAGACCGATGGTGGGAAAAAAAGGCAGAAGAAATCCAGCACTTTGCTGATATGAAAAACTACAAACAATTTTTTAGTGCCCTCAAGACTGTCTATGGGCCATTAAAACCCACCACCACTCCCTTGCTATCCTCTGATGATGACACTCTCATAAAAGATAAACAAGGCATCAGCAACAGGTGGAAAGAACAGTCAGCTTCTCAACCGACCCTCTTCAGTCGACCAAAGCTCCCTTGACCAGATCCCCCAAAACCGCACCATTGAACAACTTGATATCCCTCCTTCAATAGAGGAAGTCCAAAAAGTCATTAAACAAATGAGTGCAGGCAAGGCACCCAGTAAAAACGGGATCCCAACAGAGGTGTACAAGGCCTTAAATGGAAAGGCGCTCCAGGCATTCCACATAGTGCTGACCAGCATATGTGAAGAGGAAGACATGCCCCCAGAACTCAGAGATGCCTCCATCGTAGCCTTTTACAAGAACAAAGGCACATGAGCAGCCTGTGACAACTACAGCGGCATCTCACTACTCTCCACTGCTGGAAAGATCCTCGCCCGTGTTATACTCAACAGACTCCTGTCATCTGTTTCAGAGCAGAACCTGCCTGAATCACAGTGTGGCTTCCGACCAGATTGCAGCACCATCGACATGGTCTTCACGGTGAGGCAAATGCAGGAAAAATGCCTTGAACAGAACCTAGTCTCTACATTGTCTTCATAGACCTGACGAAGGCGTTTGACACAGTGAACAGGGTCGCATTGTGGGTGATCCTCAGCAAGCTCAGTTGCCCAGCAAAATTCGTCAAACTGATCCAGCTCTTTCATGTCGACATGACAGGGGAAGTCCTATCTGGTGGAGAGACTTCCGATCACTTCAACAGCTCCAATGGTGTGAAACAAGGCGGTGTCCTTGCTCCGGTACTATTCAACCTATACTTCACCCAAGTATTACGACATGCTGTGATGGATCTAGACCTGGGTGTCTACATCAAATACCGACTGGATGGCTCATTATTCGACCTTCGCCGCCTGACTGCAAAAACAAAGACAACAGAGAGACTCATCCTGGAAGCTCTCTTCGCAGATGACTGTGCTCTCATGGCCCACCAAGAAAATCATCTTCAAACCATTGTGGACAGGTTTTCTACCTCAACAAAACTGTTTGGCCTGACTATCAGCCTCAGCAAAACAGAGGTGCTGTTCCAACCTGCACCAGGGAGGCCAACGAACCAGCTGTGCATTACAATCGACGGCACGCAGCTTTCTAACATCAACACTTTCAAGTACCTGGGCAGCACCATCGCCAATGACGGGTCCTTAGACCACGAGATTAATGCCAGGATCCAAAAGGCCAGCCAGGCACTCGGGCGGCTGCGCTGCAAAGTCCTCCAACACAGAGGTGTAAGCACTGCGACAAAGCTTAAAGTGTCCAACGCAGTGGTCCTCAGCTCGCTCCTGTACGGTTGTGAGACATGGACACTGTACCGGAAGCACATGAAACAGCTGGAGCAATTCCACCAACACTCCCTCTGGTCAATCATGAGGATCCGATGGCAGGACCGAATCACCAACCAGGAAGTCCTCGACAGAGCCAACTCCACCAGCATCGAAGTCCTGGTCCTCCAAACCCAGCTACGATGGTCTGGACACATCATCCGCATGGACCCACAGTGAATACCAAGACAGGTATTCTATGGTGAACTGTCAGCTGGACTCAGGAAACAAGGTTGACCAAAGAAAAGATTCAAGGATCAGCTAAAGTCCAACTTGAAGTAGACTGGCATTACACCAAAGCAACTAGAACTCGCTGCCTCTGACAGAAGCAGCTGGTGAACCCACATTAACCATGCCACCACCACCTTTGAAGATGAGTGGCGTCGACGTCTTGCCGCTGCGCGTGAACGCCGACACCAGGCCACAACCGCACCTCCCGTAACAACTGGCGTCCCATGCCCCATGTGCCACAAACTGTGCACCTCAGTCTTTGGACTCCAAAGCCACATGAGGGTACACTGTAGATGAAACTGCACAAAGACAATCGTCAATCTCGGACACCGAGAGACTACTACTACTACTACTATGTTTATATTTTTTATGTATAACGCATTATTATGTAACTCAATAATATAATATGTATAATTTGTTCACTATAATTATTAAATTATAATAAATATGCATATGCAAGAGAAACAAATTCTCAGTTATGTCCTGAAACCTATGTCTCATTTTTTACCCTCCCTCCCACTCCTCTCCACTCCCCAAGAAGGTATAGATGAAAGGATGGATTAGGTCTGCTTAAACTGAAAGGAAAAGATTGGAGATGTTGAAGAAGAAATACAAAATATTTTCAAATATTGAGGCACACGGACCTATTCCAGACCCTTAGACTTGACCATAAATAATTAATAAATGGCAGAAAACTCCAAAGTCTCTTTCTCAATGGACTTAATGATCTCAATGATCTATGATTTCATGAGTATGGGAACACTTCAGGGAGGTAGATCCAGGGAGTCTATAATTAAATAGATAGTCTTAGAGACTAGCCTAAGGTTCACTGGGTGACATTTTCATGATCCCACTGCTAATGTCAGGGTGAGACTGGAACCCAGATCTTCTAGGCTTGAAATCCTGCTATAAAAAGCAATGTTAACCTTTATGGCAATCAGATATATTGCATCATTCAAAGTCAGTATTTGTCATGCTTTTTTATTATTTTATCCATTAGTTCACACTGTTTCTTTAATAGTAACAATAGATCAAAATAGGAAATTTTGTGTATAAAGCATCTCAATAAATACTTGTTCAGCAGAATTATAATTGGTCTCGTGGTCCATTCCACAATGCCCAGATAGTTGCATTTAGGTGTTCTGTTGACTTCAGAGACCTTTGAAGGCATGAATGGCAATCTATCATAAAGAAAACCAAGTTTTTTTCCTCATAGTACTTTATTTTGTATGTTTTGTATGTTTTGTATGTTTTGCTATAAAAAGCAATGGCAATCAGATTTATTGCATCATTCAAAGTCAGTATGTCTATTTGCTAAGCTTTTTATTACATTCCCTAACTAGAGGATGTATAATTCCACGTACTTCACATTTTCATTAAGAGAAAAAATTACTTTATGGTGACACTCCTACGATAAAGTTCATGCCTTTGGCTCAATGGGAAAAGTTTCAGAGATAATCAAATAAAAACTGACTATCTTAAGTAAATATGCTATAGGTGAGTTAGCCCTATAAGGACTATATTTGGAGTATGAGGTCTGCAAACAAGATATCTAGTATAAATGGTATTCCTAACAAATGAAAAATTAGGGCAAATATAGTATGTTATGCAAGGGAATAAATAACATAGGCAGGAAAGGCTCCAACTGGTGGCCCAGTGGCCTGAAATAAGAACAACTGAATTCCAATCTGACCTCAGATACTTAGTTGTTGTGTGACTCTGTATGCCTCAAGTTTTCTCAGCCGTAAGAACATAAGCATAATAATTGCTCCTATCTCATGGCCTTGGTGTAAGGATCAAAAGAGATATAGTAATAAAAAGCACTATGCTTGGAACATATTAGATGATATATAAATATTTGTTCCTTTCTCTGGCTCCCCAGTTTCTCTTAACTGGATTCCTAATCACTATCTTTACACCAACTTTACAGTTAACTATTCTCTAGCACTGATCCCATCATTACCAACAAAAATGAGAAGATAACTGGGAATGGATAGGGTTGACTTGGCCACATGCAAATTAGTGATCCTTTGATGTCTCAGTAATTTCTGCAGATGTTATTCACTTGAAAATGTACCCATGTAAAGATTACAACATTGGGCAAAAAAGAAATATTTGCTAATCTAAAGAAGAAAGCTTCTAAAACATGGCATTGGTATATCTTTAATAAAGTTTTAGAAATGAGCATATATGTTCACCTCTATCTGAGGGCAATAGTGTTATGCTCAGATTGAAGCTTTGAGACCTTGAATTATTCTCTGCTTTCTTTAGGACAATGTAAATCCAGATAAATCTTGACTTCTCTTTTCTCCAGTGGGCTTCTCTACCAGTCAGCTTCGCTCTACCAGTGACCCTGACTCTTCCTCTGGTATAAAATGATAGATATCTGTAGCTTGCAATACTAACTGATAATACCTTTTATTAATATTTTCTGAGACTGGAGATCAAATAGAGTTTCAGGCAACTATGTGTCTATTCATATCTCTGTTACAGAATTAATCATAACTATTGACAGCAATAGAAAAATCTAAAATCATAGCTACAGTATACTATAGTATTTAATACACTCAAGAGCTCAAAACTCTTCACCAATATGGCAGGTGACAGGGGGAGCAATCATATAACTTGTGCAAAACTTCACAGATAAAAGCACAAAACTGGGGTCCCCTGAATCTCAGTCTGTGGCTCCCAGGTGTACTCTGGGAAGACAAAAGGAAAGGACTTCACCTAAGAGAGGCCCAACTATGTTATGAATGTTATTAAAATATTCTACACACAACTGATGGCATTATTTGACTTGGCACTGGGGAGGTGCTATAGAAATGCATAGTTGAGTATTAAAAGAAAAACTCAAAGTAGCACAAGTGAATTTAGGGTTTGGCCATTTCCCTAATACCTCAGAAATGATTCATGAATAGCTGTGTACTCCAGATCTGAAGATGGTTATGCTACATGGCAGTGTTTAATATGACAGGAGTATTTCCCTAATATTAAAGTCCCTGAGACTGTGGGAACAAAGACTTGGAAGCTCACACTCCTAAACCCCTATTCACACTTTGGATCTTTGCACAGCTGCTAATGAACATACTTTGAAGGGTAAGGGTGCCTTTCGGTCAGTTGAGTCATTCAACTAGCATCTATTAAGCATGTATGTGCCAGAATGGGAACAGAAAGACAAAAAATAGCCCTTACTTCTAGGTGCCCACAGTCTAGTGGGAGATACAACCAACCCACAAATAAGTATTTATAAACAAGATACATTGAGGGTAGTCTCAAAAGAGAAGGCACCAACTAAGCTTAAGGAGGCCTGGAAAAAGCTTCCTGCAGAATGTGGGACTTAAACTGAAACATGAAGGAAGCCAAGAAAGAGGAAAGAGAACGTTTCAGGTGTGTTTCTAATGCTACCAACTTTCATTCTCCTTGCAGTGTGTTTCCCCTGCCCCATCAATCACCAACTGCAATTATTGTCTCCCCTATATATTTAACTGATCCAGTGCTTAACATCCTACTTTTAATACTACCAGTTGAAAACTCCCCAATACCCAGTATTGATTCCAAGATGGAAGGTAAGGGTTTTAAATAAATAAACAAACAAATAAATGAATGAATGAATGAATAATTGAATAGATAGATAGATAAATGGATAAATAAATGAGTGAATAAATAAACAAATAAATGAATGAATGAATAGATAGATATATAAAGAGATAATGATAAATAGATAAAGGAAGGAAAGAAGGAAGGAAGGAAGGAAGGAAGGAAGGAAGGAAGGAAGGAAGGAAGGAAGGAAGGAATAAACAAACAAATAAATGAATGAATAAACAAGCAAGCAAATAAACAAATAAATGAATGAATAAACAAGCAAGCAAATAAATAGAGAAAGAAAGGAAGAAAGAGAGAGAAAGAAAGAAAGAAAGAAAGAAAGAAAGAAAGAAAGAAAGAAAGAAAGAAAGAAAGAAAGAAAGAAAGAAAGAAAGAAAGAAAGAAAGAAAGAAAGAAAGAAAGAAAGAAAGAAAGAAAGAAAGAAAGAAAGAAAGAAAGAAAGAAAGAAAGAAAGAGAGAGAGAGAGAGAGAAAGAGAGAAAGAGAGAAAGAGAGAAAGAGAGAAAGAGAGAAAGAAGAGAGAGAGAAAGAAAGAGAGGGAGGGAGGGAGGGAGGGAGGGAGGGAGGAAGGAAGGAGGGAAGGAGGGAGGGAGGGAGGGAGGGAGGAAGGAAGGAAGGAAGGAGGGAGGGAGGGAGGGAGGGAGGGACGGAGGAAGGAAGGAAGGAAGGAAGGAAGGAAGGAAGGAAGGAAGGAAGGAAGGAAGGAAGGAAGGAAGGAAGGAAGGAAGGAAGGAAGGAAGGAAGGAAGGAAGGAAGGAAGGAAGGAAGGAAATGATACCTGGTAGGGAGGGGCAGCTAGGTGTCTCAGTAGATTGAAAGGCAGGCTTAGAGATAAGAGGTGTTGGGCTCAAAATATGACCTCAAGATACTTCTAGCTGTGTGTCCTTGGACAAATCACTTTAACCTCCATTTCCTAGTCTTTACTACTCTTCTCCCTTGGAACCAATGTACAGTATTGATTCTAAAATGGAAAGTAACAGTTTTTGTTGGTGATACAGAGGACAGAATGCCCAGCCTGGAGTCAAGAAGACTCACCTTCCTGAGTTCAAATCTGACCTCAGACATATACTAGCTGTGTGACCTTGGGCAAGTCACTTAACCCTGCTTTCCTCAGTTCCCTCATCTGTAAATGACCTGGAGAAGGAAATGGCAAACCATTCCAGTATCTTTGCCAAGAAAAATCTCAAAAGGGATCATGAAGAGTCAGACATGCCTGAACAACACCAATAAGCTTTTAAAAAAGGATACTGACTCAGAAGATATAGTAAGAACAGAAATATAAATTCTTTGCCTCTCACTCCAGTTTGGGCTCACTCTCTTCTTAACACCTCAGTCCTTAAGGAGAATGGGCACAGACTTAAAGCAGTTGGCAATTGCTACAAAGCTCTCATCCCACCAAGTTTACTTCCAAATATGGCATAACCAATATACTCCTGTTTGTAGGACACAATGTCTTCTCTACTGGGTCAATCACTGCTGGCCTGGATTATATATACTCTCTATTGGCCTTAGCAAACTCTGTCATGAACTCCAGTTCTTGGACCTCTGGTGAGCCTTCTGAAATTTAGAAGCTCAGAGAGTCATAGCTTTGCCTGTTCCATCTCCAACATTCATTTCCTTAAGATAAGAAAAGGATGAATCACAACAGGGACAGAAAAACAGTCACAACATTGACTCATGGCTTGGTGTTGTCCCAAGGGTGGTGAGAGCAGGCCACTGGCACTGCTTTTCTCTCCCCACCCAGAGGGGAGCAGTGGTCAATGCCCCAGTCACCACCAGATAAGAAAGCAGGCAATTTTGCTAGCTAATGCCTTTTGCGTGTATGCACACTTCAGTCCAGCTCAACAGCCAATTAAAAGGCTTTTCTTCACTCTGAGTAAGAAAAGAGAAAATGGTCACAGAATACCTACCTATGCTCTAACTAGAGAGATGGACACCTCTATTCCAGAAGCAACCCCCCTAAAAAAAAAAGGCCTGACCCTACATACCAATATGCTACATTAAAGCAGGATTTCCTCTAGAGAAAAGTACCTGAGAGTGCAAATCTGGTAAATCTATTCTGTCTTACAAGAAAATAATTTCCCTAGTGGGACAATTAATCTAACACTGTTCATGAATGTAACACATTTCAATGAGAACATCATTTTGTTTGTTCTTTCTACAAAATTAGAATGGCTCTTGGTAGGCAGTGTTGTGGAACAGAAATAACACTAGAGAGACTTCTAGGAAGATGCCTGAGTGAGAAGTACCTGCCAAACCCAGCTCTTTAATTTCTACCTCCCATAAGAAATTTCCAAATCTAAATGAGAAAACAATAATTAAAAAGAAGTAAATTCCCCACATAATTTTTTAATAAAAAGAAAAGGCAAATGTTATTGATTCCTGCTTCACCAATCCCAATATCAACATTAGCCCCACATTATTGTGTGGTTGTTATTGTTCAATTGTTCAATTTGGCAAAGATATTGAAGTGGTTTGCCATTTCCTTTTCAAGCTCATTTTTTATAGATGATGAAACTGAGGCAAATAGGGTAAAGTGATTTGCCCAGAATCACACAGATAGTAAGTGAGGCCAGATTTGAACTCAGGAAGATGAATCTTCTTGACTTAAGGCCCAGTACTCTACCCACTGTGCTACCTAGATATCCCACATTTTTGGGTAGCAGTGGATGAAATAGCAACTGAGCCAAAAAAAGTATTTTTTTAATTTTGGATTTTTTCCCCAAGCATTATGCTTTATTTTAGTATATCATACAATACTCTAGATTCATGGCCCTAAATCTGGAAGCTTCTTGCACAAGTTAAACTGTGTAACTCTAGAATGGGCCTTGTTTTAAAAGAAAGTTAGTAAATTTAAGCTTTTTCAGAGGCAGGATGAGAGTAGCAGAAGACATGGTTCTGAGGGGAAAATGAATTAACAGTTCAACCCCAGGTGCCCTAGACCCAAATCCAAAAAGATCAAGTTCCTTTTTGCTCCTTTCTCTCCAGCCATCCAAAGAATGGAGACCAACAGGATAAGAGAATTAGGAAACAAGTCTATGATTGACACTGATGCTTTCTGGGGCCAGGTTGGATTCTAGGTCAGACCCTCACAGACCCATCTCTGGGGACAAAAATTTAAGAAGAGGTTGTTCTGATCTAGAAGATGAGCAAAGCTATTTGTTCTGGTCTGTTCTTCTCTACTGGTTTTCCATCCAAGCAAAATGAAAACTTCTAGTGGAGCTCTCAGAAGCAAGAAGCTGAGATAGAAATTCTAACTGGAAAGATCTGGAATAGATGATTATCAGGTCTTCACCAACCACCCCAGGGCAATCTCCCATCAGCAATTGTTCAGTCAGAATCCTCCATCTCTCCCCATTAATAAGGGAAAGTTCAGCAATTAAGTCCTCATAGGAGTAAATATCAATAAAATCAGTGGAGGGTCTAAGGAAATGACCAAGCAAAGGAAAACTCAAAATATAATGAAAAAAAAAATGCTTGAGGGTAAAATAATCCCAAATTAAATTGTCAACAAGAAGAAGCCAATGTTTTAATAACTATAACCAGAATCATAGAAAAAATATTTAAGGATCAAAAACTAATTGGAAAATCTAATAAAAGAATGAAAGAAATAATTAAAAAATGGAACAAACAGCTTAGAACGGAAGCTTGGAAACATATTGGATATGTTTCTAAGAACTCAAAAATTCTGTGACAAAACTAAATATATGAAACACCAAATATAATAAGTAAATCCAGAGTAAGGTAAAAAAAACAACAAAATTAGAAGAGATATGAGAAAAACTCAAAAAATTATTGACCTAGAAGATGGGAATAAAGAAATCTAATAAAAATCATTAGGCTCCCAGAAAATACATAATTAATTGATATACTGAAAACATTTCAGAAAAATTATAAAGAGATATGGCTTAGAAATATTAGAATAGATTGGGAAATGGCTGAATAAATTGTGGTATATGTTGAAGATGGAATACTATTGTACTCAAAGGAATAATGAACTGGAGGAATTCCATGTGAACTGGGACGACCTCCAGGAATTGATGCAGAGCGAAAGGAACAAAGCCAGGAAAACATTGTACACAGAGACTGATACACTGTGGTACAATCGAACATAATGGACTCCTCAAGACAATTCTGAGGGACTTAGGAGAAAGAAAGTTATCCACATTCAGAGGAAGAACTGTGGGAGTAGAAACACAGAAGAAAACTGCTTGATCACATGGGTTGATGGGGATATGACTGGGGATGTAGACTCTAAACGATCACTGTAGTACAAATATTAACAATATGGGAATAGATCTTGATCAATGACACATGTAAAACCCAGTGGAATTGCTCCTTGGCTATGGGGGGGGGGGAGAACATGAATCATGAAACCATGGGAAATTTTTTTAATTAATTAATTAATTAAACTTAATTTTTAAGATATTAGAAAAAAGAAGGTCAAATACAGATTGACAAAATACACAGAGATAAAATACAAATACAGCATTCTCAGAAATAGGATTGCTAAGCTTCAAAGCTCCTACATTTAAAAAAAAATTGCTTAAAGTAGCCAGCAAAAGTCATATTATATCCCAAGGGATTACATTCAAAATTACATAGACAATACATCAATTACATGAAAGGAAATAAAAGATTAGATATGATACACTGATAGAAAAAGCACTTATACTCCTGAAAAAGTTAAGCATAATCCTAATAAGGTATAAAATGTATTTTTAAAAACATTTTTATCTTTATTTTATTTTAATAACAAATTTCTTCATAACTTTTCCAAAGTAATATGATTCCCGTTGTCTCCCTCCCTTCTCCAGGAGTTGGCAAGCAATTCAATCTGGGCTTATTTCCATATTATTCATTTTTGTAAGTGAATAATCTTATAAAATAAAAACCTTATATTATATACACAAATAAACTCGTGATAAATTCTATGTTTTCATCTGCATTTATACTCTAACAGTTAGATAAAATGGATTTTAAAGAGAAATGACTAATGATTTCCATTCATTTCTAATGGGGAAAAAAAAAAAACAGAACTTGAGAGAGTCTTTGAAAGGCAAAATCTAAAAAAATAAAAAAATAAACCTGAGAAAGGACTACCAATTTGAATAACTCAAAAGAGTCATCTGAATGATCAAGTATTTACATTCTGAAAAGAGGACGGGAAGGGAACAAGCAGTTATTAAGTGGCTGTTTTGTGCCAGCCACTGTGCTAATTTCTTTAGTGTTATCTAATTTGAAAGGAAAGGAGAGGTTATTGCTCCTCCAGAGTTCTCTCATTTCTAATGAGAAGAGGGGGAAAAATAGAAAGAAAGAAAGAAAGATGAGTTATGGATTTAGGTGGTTAAAAAGAAAAAAATTTAAAGAGATGTTCTGAAAAAGAAGAGGGTAAATTGGAGGAACTTACTATTTCTTGTGTTTGGGATGTGACAAGATAAGATTATTCAAACATTTAGCAGAGAAAGGGAATGGAAACTTTAGGAAATTCACTTTTATTTGGTCAGGACAAAGGCAGATTTTAAAGATAAAAATTAGCATAATTATTATAGAGGTAGAAGACTGAAGCAACTAGGTGATGCAGTGGATAGAGTGTCAGCCTAGAAGACTCATTTTCATGAACTCAAATCTGGCCTTTGACACTTAATAGCAGTGTGGCCATAGACAAGCCACTTAACCTTGTTTGCCTAAGTTTTTCCTAAGATAGCTCAGGCTCTCTGTTTAAAATGTCATTGTTGCTTAATGATATTCTCTCCCTATTTTTTGGTTTTCTACATTTTAGACAGATTTCCCCTTGAAAAGAGCAAGTCTCACTGCTCCATCGCTCTTTTTCAGAGAGCCAGACAATTGATCAGATGTGTCATTCTATAACATTTAGTATCATAAAGCTGGCATGGGCTTTACCCATCATCTAATTCATATCCATAAGCAGCACATCCTTTGGCTTTCCTCCCAAGAGAGACAAGTCTTCAACTAGATCCCAAAGATGGCAAATGCTACCCCTAATTCAAGATACTCTATGGATTTATACTTCTAAAATTATCACTCCAGAACTCATTGATTTGCTTACACACAGCAAAGGTGGGAAAAGTAAGAACATAAATAGAACTCATTGGAAATAAGGGGACACATGTATGTAACCAAGGCAACACTTACACTGCAGGGCTCTGATGTGTCTGTAGTGTCCTCACACTCGTCAGCTCTGGACACAACATCTCTGCTGAGAAGGTGTTCAGCTGGGCTCCCTGGCTCTGTGTCTTTCTATAGGGTTTTTTTAGACCCTTACCTTTTTTCTTAGAATTGATATTAAGCATTGGTTCTAAGAAGCGCTAGACAATTAGGGCTAACTGAGTTATCCACAGTCACACAGCTAGGAAATGTCTAAGGACAAATTTGAACCCAAGACCTCCTGTCTCCAGACCTGGTTCACTACCCACTGAGCCACCTAGCTGTCCCTTCTATCCATAGTTTTACTTCTGACCCCCCCCCCCCACTAGTTCTCTCTTGAATACATTGATGGCCTTCTTCTTTGCTGCCAGGAATCACTCTCCATGGAGCTTCTTCCACTGACTGTCCCTGATCCCTTCTGATTCCCCTTTTGGATGGGTAGCTCAAATGTAAAACATGACTAATAGGGGAAGAGTAGAGACAAATCTCCTCCCTGCCCCCAGTTACCCGCTGGTAGAGGCAAAAAAGAGAATGGCAAGGAATAATCTCCTCTCATGGGTACAATTCTTTTTCTATAACCCTTCTATAGAGTTCTTTTCTCTGTGGCCAGAGGTAATACTTTGTAGCTGCTTTCAGCTTCAAATGTGTTTATCTGAAGTATGCGTCCTGTTTTTAAAAACCATCAAGGGCATGGCATATTCGTGGCCAATCAATAGCTAACTATTCTCAGGACAATGGATAAAGAGCCAAGCCTAGAGCTGAGAAGACCCCAATTAAAATTTGAGTTCAGACACTCCTGAGCTGTGTGACCTTGGTCAAGTCATTTAATTGCTGAGCCCTTACCACTTCTGACTTAGAACTGATTCTAGGACAGAAAGTAAGAGTTTAAAAAAAAAAAAGCTAACTATTCTCTAATTCCAACAAAGAAAAGTTCATCATTCTTGGTAAAGACATAACAATGTAAATTAATCTCAGTCCTTTGTTGGGCATATTAACATTTTGTCTTCCTCATTTTCTGCCTTTCCTATGATTTCAGCAATTAGAATTGGGGGGGGGGGTTTAGGGGATGGGAAATCAATTGATTAGGAATGTCCTCATCAACTCCTTCTCTTCCCCCACTCCCTACACAATCATACTTCATTGAACAGACGAGACAACAGACTGAGGCCAGAAAGTTTCAGGGACTTCTTTACTATCACACAGCTAGTGGCGAACCCAGAACTTGAACTCAGGTCTCCTAATTTCTTGTTTGGTATTTTTCCCACCACATTGCCTCTTCATTTGACCCCTTTGAATATTGGGGCTCCCCTTGACTGCTTTCCTTCAGTATAATGAAGCATACAATCAAGGTTTCCTTCTGTCAGTTTTCATAATTTCAGCTCAGCCCAGCCTCACATTGACCAACACAGAACAGTATCTTCTTTTCTGACCAGTCTTCCTGGTGTTTCTAACCTCTCCATACTGGTACTGCCTTTGGCTCATGTAATATTCCTTTCACTCATATTTGGGAGCTAACTGACCAGGCGGATTGCCAAAGACCCTAGGAAGAGTTCACAGTCTTATGGCTTAGATTTTCTCTGCAAAGAGTATTTTACAACCCTGTTAGTCTTTCACATGCACAATGATGAGTCTAAAGCCTTTTTTATGTGTATGTATATGAAAGGCCAGGAATGTGGCTGGATAAGGGGAGAGATATTAAGAGGGCCCCATAGCTTTGTGTTTAAAACTCTACATGGCATGATTCCAACCCATCTTTCCCATCTTATTATATGGTATATCATGCCCCTGTGGTCCTCAGATTCAAAATTCCTTCTCCCATTCCTATAGCTGTCTCCCATGCCAAAAATGCACTTCCTCCTCTAAGAATTCCTTTTTTCCTTCAAAACTCATCTGAAGTACAATTATTTTCCATGAAGCCTTTCCTAATCCTCCCAATTGTGAGTGAACTTTGTATATATGCTGTACATTGTTGTTGTTCAGTTGTCTGGTCATGTCTGACTGCATGACTCCATGTACTTTGTCCATGGGGTTTTCCAGGCAAAGATATTGAAGTGTTTTTTGAGGAGGTTTGGGTTTTGGGGGTTTTTTGGAATGAGAAAAGGTTCATTTTTCAGGGGAAAACTGAGCCTTGCAATGGGGTAGGGGTGGAGGTCTAACTCTCTGATAGAGTTGGGGGAGAAGTCATCATTTTTCTGCATCTTTTTTCCATAGTAGGAAGTCTTGGTCCCCTAAGCCACAGAAGCCCAGTGGCTGTGCTGAAGAGATTGATAGGAATGGAGCCATCTGGAATAAGGGCTAATTTTAGTCCAGGACCCTGAAGTAGTTTCTCCTGCAGCTTGGCCCAGCCAGTGCAAGGTTCCAAAGAGTGCCAGAGCCCAATTCTTGAACTTTTTAACCTTCACTGCTGCCAGTCCCAGTTCCAGCTCCTTTGGGGCCTTGGAGTAGGTGATCTCCTGTTCCCTGGCTTTCTGTACCCAAAGTAACTCTGCTTTCATTTTGATGGTTAAGTCCTCTACCTTCAGCTTGGCTGGTAGTACAGTTCCTTCTCTTTCCATCCAAGCCACCTGAGCCAAGGTTTTGCCTCTGCCTTAGCAGATCCAATACTTTCTGCAGAAGTGCTTTGGGCTTCAAGCAGCAACAGCCCATTTCTAGATTTTCCACTTCTGCTTGGTCCAAGATCTTCTGTCACTCCCATTGCCTCTGAGCCTTCTGCTCGTCTCTGAGCCTCTTGGTTGGCTGCAGCTTCTTGGGAATTGATAGTTATTTCATTGCCCAGGTTTACATTCTACTGCAAAGAATCCCAGGTCCACTGGTTCTACAGACTGGACATCCACACTACTGACCACCAGCCCATTCTAGGGGAAAATGGCTCTTCCCCAGGCTGAGGCAGGGCAGCATCTTCAGGTCCTTTCTCCTCTTGTTTCCTTAAAACCAAAAAATAGACAACTGGATAATGAGAGCTGAATTCTTACGGAAGTCATCAAAAATGACAGGCCACAGTTCAGGAGGAGATGGCTTTGCAGGCATCACCCACAAGGCCTGGAACAGAGAAGAGCCAAGCAGTCTCTTGGGGGTCATTCCAGTCTCCCAGTTCAAAGTGCCAGTTGTAAGCCAGCTGTAGTTGTAGCTAGATGTGACTGGCTGTTTCAATGGTGGACACACTTGGAAAACTTGGAACCTTAGGACTTTTAGCAGTAATGGGCAAGTCGCCCCTAAATGGAAGGGACTAACCTTCAGTGATTAAAACTGGGAGGCATAGTAACTGCTCAAAAAAGCTAAAGAATGTGACAGAGATTCACGAACCACAGATCAAGAAATTTAATCTGAGTAAAAGACTGAGCTTGGTTCTTGGAGCAAAGAATCCCTTCCTGGGGATGGAAGGATTGGTAGCCAGGATTCTGGAAAGGAACAGATGTGCCTTTCTTCAAGAGGAAAAAAGCAGAACCAAAAAACAAAAAAAAATGTTTTTCTCTATGAAAGAAGAGTTGCTAGTCCAATGGTTGAGGCAAGAATTATTGCTAAAAGAACTGGTTTGTTGTTTTTTTTTAATCATGGGTCTTAAACTAAAAGAATATGACAAAATTTACTTTTCTATAAAAACCAAGAATTTCAGAGGAATCCAGAAGCTTCATATGCATGTGCCAAATGGGACTGGTTCTGTCTGGAAGAAACCTTGTAACCAGTAGGAGATAACTGTAGTAGATAGAGACTACAAATCCAGAGATGATGTGATGAGAAGACTAGTCAGGGGATAGATCTATTGAGAATGGCCCAGTGATATCACCAGAAGACTGTTATAGCCCTTGAAGCACTGGAGACTTGACTAACCCTGGGTATACATATTCCTCATGTGTGTCCTCTCTTCCCATTTGTGGTGTATTTATTTAAGGGAGAATAAACATCAGATTTATGAGGAAAACGGTTTGTGGCCTCTTTTCTTACTATGCTATTTCATTATGTTTTTGCTTTGAACCACTTGAATCCTTTCTGGGTGACTAGAAAGTTTAACACATTGCAGGGACTATGAAGAAAGAGTAGGTTTGGGAAAGGGGCACTCCACTCACCCCCAGTGCTCTCTCCCAGCTGCACCGGTGCTATCAACCTGTGGAGCAAGCCTCTATCTGGTACAGTGATTGTACAGTGGACAGCTCCTCCTCTCCCAGCCCTCAATGGGACTGAGGAAGACGTCTAGGCGGAGGGCCCCTGACCCCTGTAATGGAAGGAAGAGGGACCCTGCTGTTGGAATGAGAAGCCAGACTGAGGGGAGATCAGCCTGAGGAGCCGTGGAGGAGGGACCAGAGAATCGTGACAATTCTGGAAGCTGAGTAGAACTCTAAAGCAAACTGACTGGCACTTCCAGCCTGGGAAGGGAGGAGAAGGAGCTCAGGGGCATGCTGAGGCTCAGGGGAGCGCTGAACGGGATTTCTCTACCTGTTGGGGACCTGTTGCCATCCATTGATCCTCAGTAACTCTTCTGTGATTCGTCAACTGCTACCTGATTCTCCAGAAGGATTTTGTGGGACTCTCTTGCCTGAGCCAACCTGACCCTTTCCCTTGGGTCTCTCTGCCTTACTCTTCCTTTAGACTGAATACTATATTTTAGTTAATTCTTTAAGTGTAGAGATAAGAAGTGGTTGGTTGGCAAGGAGGCTAAGGCCCAGAAGCCTCTGGCTTTCAGACTTTGAAATCCAACCCTAGAGCCATCCTTCTCC
This sequence comes from Monodelphis domestica, assembly GCF_027887165.1. Taxonomy (NCBI): domain Eukaryota; kingdom Metazoa; phylum Chordata; class Mammalia; order Didelphimorphia; family Didelphidae; genus Monodelphis; species Monodelphis domestica. The sequence continues at coordinate 275,256,333 of NC_077229.1, read as the reverse complement.
CACTTACCCTTTCCCCCCATTTCTCCACCATTACCTTCCCCATGACATCAAATAAATTATATTAGTATAAGATAAGTCTGGGTTTGGGCCTGTCTTTATAATATAATAAAAGGATAAGGATTAGACTCATTAAAGACAGGATTTCAAAGCTGGAATCCTGTCCTTGTCTGTGACAAACCAGACCTGGGTTTGTCATAACTCTCCACAGAGAAGGGATTTGATTTTTAACCCCTTGGCTCAGTACTGACATCTTTCCTTTCCAATTAATGCCATTATAATATCCAGAAGAGGCTGACAGCTAGAGTGTCTTTGGGGATGTGGGAATGAAAAGTCATCTTGCCTTTCTGCGGCTGACTCAGCCTCAGGGGCCCTCAACTCCACTGAGGGAGACATGTTGCCACCCTAACTGAATCAACCTGCTTCAAATCTATCTCCTGCCCCCATTTCTCCCTTTCTACATCTCACTGGAGTCACATTCTTCCAGTTGAGACAGTTACTTGTTCACCCCTCTCCATCAGTAATTGAGGAGAGGTTCTTCCCCATTTTTCCTCCTCTTTTACACCCCCTCCCAAAATGAGTAATCCCTTACTTTTGCAACTGCTCATTAGCAGAAAGATATCACAATCTTATTCATGATTTTGCTGCTCAGATACACAAAAGTGGAAAATAGTTGTATTTTGAACAGCAGACTTAATCATTTATTTTCCAGAAGGTTTTCCTCCAGAACCTGAGGATTTCAATACTAGCAACACATGCTACAGCTTCTTGGAGCTCTAGGTGAGATCTGGGGGGCAGATGGGTATCAGAGAAGGAAATCAGCCCAGAAAAGGGCTCAGCAAGCCCTCACACAGGAAGCACTTCTCTGAACCCCCCTGTACGCCCCAGTGACCGACTCTTCATACAAAATATATTATGAATTGGATTGTCTTGGTTTCTTTGAAATGTACATAGTACATGGATTTAAAAGAATACTTGTTTTCAGGAAAAGCAATTGTGGGTTTAAGAAATGTCTAATGTGATTTAAAATAGTCCCCTTTTCAACAATGACAAATTTATCTTGCAGGCTGGAATTGTTTTTCCACCTGAAATTAATTGCATCTCTATATCTATATTTGGGCTTTTGTTTGCTGAACAACTATGTAAAATGATAATCTGCTTTCCTCTCAGTTTAAATTAGGCCTACTACAGACTTTTCAAAGGGTACTCCTTACTTACTGAATTATGAGTTAAAGAGTTCTGTGATGCAGAAAACCCCATTTTTGTATTTTTATAAAGTTATACTAATTTTTCAAAGTTATATGAATCCATTATAATAAGACTTGATTCCAAGTATAATGTTCAATTCCTCATGTTTGAAGCTGCTTATTTATAAGCCTTCTGAAGCTACATTGGTCAGACAAATTTTGCTACACTTATCATTGAATTAATAAATTATAATTGTCACTTGAAAGAGAGAGAGAGGCGGATGGGGGAGGGGGATACAGAGACAGAGATGGGGAGCGAGAGAGAGAGAGAGAGAGAGAGAGAGAGAGAGAGAGAGAGAGAAATGAGAGAGAAAGAGAAAGGAAGAGAGGAAGAGAAAGAGAAAGGAAGAGAAGAGAAAGGAGAGAGGGAGACAGAGACAAAGACAAGAGAAACAGAGACAGAGGTGGGGATGGAGAAAGAGGGAGAAAGAGAAAAACAAGGTGGAGAGAGGGAGAGAGAGATGAAACAGAGAAAGAGAGAGAATGTTTATTCACATTCATAAAGTGTCTTGAACCTGGAATAACCTTCTCTTTGAGACTTACCCTATAAGTTGGAGGTGCTATATGTGTCAAACTCCGATTTAACCACATGTTATTAGCTAGAACAGGTTTGGGGGTTTGTTGTTGTTGTTTTTTTTTTTGGCTTGAAAACTCATTCCCTCCCTGATAGACTATTAGTGAGTATTACCACAAGTGTCACTGGTAGGTTATTTTATTTTTACTAAGTGTTTCTTCTCACCATCTCATAGGTATCTTCCAAAAAAAATGGGCAAATGCTATTATCTTCATGTTATGAGTGAGAAAAATAAAAGCCTCAGAGGTTATTTTGTTGTTCAGTAATGATTTGGGAAAGTGAGTCATTGTGTTCTGACACTCAAATCAGAACAACTTGCATGGAGTAGCTAAGAAGCACAGTGAAAAGAGTGCCAGGCCTAAAGTCAGGAAGAATCATCTCCCTCAGTTCAAATCTGACCTCAGACACTTTTAGTAGCTGTGTGAACCTGGGAAATTCACTTAACCCTGTCTGCCTCAGTTTTCTAACCTGTAATGAACACAGAAGGAAATGGCAAGTTATCCAGTATCTTTGCCAAAAAAAACTCCAATTGGGGTCATGAAGAGTTGGACATGATTGAAATGATTGAACAAGATGTTAAGGGCAGCTAGGTGGGGCCATAGTGGACAGAGTACCAGGAAGATTCATCTTGAGTTTGAATCTGATCTTAGACACTTACTATGAGTCCCTGAGCAAGTCACTTAATCTTTACCTCAGTTTCCTCATCTGTAAAATGATCTGGAGAAGAAAATGGCAAACTACGCTACTATCTTTGCAAAGAAGATTCTAAATGAGTTCACAGAGTCACTCACACACAATTGAAACAACTGAACAACAAAAATGCAAGCAGAGAGGAGAAAATGTGGTATAGTGGAAGAACTGGTTTGAATCTTAGCTCTCCCCTTACTACTCTTGTGACTTTGGACAAGTCACTTAACTTTTCTGGGTCTCAGCTTCCTTATTTGTAAAATGAAGGGGTTAAATAAGATGACCTCTATAAAGCCTTCCAGTTCTAAGTCTATAATTTTTCCCTGTGCTATTCTTTGACTTCTTGTACTTTGGTTCTCCTAAGATCACAAATATCAATTCACAATTAAATACTGTCTCAAGTACCAGAAGTGACAACACTCATGTTTTTTCCCTATGTCTTAAAGAATTCAATCATATATGCATGTTTAATGAACTTCTCTCTTTTATAACATCAAGATTTAATTTTCTCATGTTAAAAGAGTGATCTATGAAATATGTCCACTCATTTTTTAAAAAATCACCAAACTTTGGCTTATAGATACTAAGTATAGAAACATGTGGATAAATATCAATGTGTCACGTTTCAATTAATTTTCATTCAATCATCAAAATGCATTGCCTTGAAGGAATGATTTTTGTAGGAATTTATCAAATAGTCCCAATAAAATAATGCTAAGATGATATTAAACATTAGCAAATTTATAAGCTCCTTGAAAATATAAATATTGCTCTTCTCCCATAGTTCCAAGCATAGTGCTTTACACTTAAAGATTAGGAAATGAATGAATGAATGAATGAATGAAACTTTACATATGAATCCACCATCACTGTCGAGCTATTAAAAGGAAAAACAAACTTAAATATCATCATCGACACTGTAATATCACATCATTTAATGATCTTTACTTATCCTTGCAGTGCTGAGAGGCAAAATGAGCAAGTTTTTGAGGTCCAACAGTGACAGATTTTCTACCAGCACTAGGGAGCATAGTTTCGAGCTGATGCTCAGAGAGCAATAACTGCACAAGTCAATAAATATTTCTCGATGCTTAATTCTGTCAGGTCATGTCCCATTGCATATACACAGAAAGTACTTAATTAGTTCCAGTATTTCCCCTTTCATTCTCTCTTAGTGCTCCCTGGCTCTATGTTTGAAGTCCAAGAAAACAGAGATTAATAAAAAAAAATTTAAAAAAACCTAATTGCAAGCTTTTGGTTTGCATGACAAGGGAGAAAGTCTGTGAACAAGACAAGAACTATAATAGGTAGGCACTGTCCAGAAATAGGAACAACTGATAGCTTTGGCACCCACTACTCAGTTCTAGGTCACAGATCTAGGGTAGAGCCTGCCTATGCCCAGGGGTGGTGCTCAGGGATAGAGAGTGGCTACAGGTCCTACATAGTGCTTTGATTGAGGAGCAGGTTAAAAAACCAAAAGCAGTAGTGTGACTTAGATTTCAGGAGTAGATTAGAGTCTCAGTTCCAGCTTTAGGTCCAATTGGAAACCTTAAGAGGAATAATTAGGGCAGGAATTCCAGAGCAAGGAAAGCTTGCTGTTTCATCACTCAAAACCAACAGAGACTCCAGCCTACTGATAGTAACAGAGTGTAGGAGTAGCTACTCTCGCTCAGACTGAAACCCAAATCAGGAGCTTGTAGAGTTCTCACTGGGGCATGAAAATCAGAGTGTACAGATATGTAGCCTGAACTGTATCTGAAATACTGAAGACAGCACTTAATATCCCCAAGAAAGCAGCAATAGGACTAGCTCATACCTTCCCTCCAGAAGTACACTAAAGTACTAAACAGCTATAATATCAAGTCCCAAATGAGGAAATAGTCCAGAAAACTAAGCAAAGAAAGAAATAAAAGAATTCCACTTTTAAAAAGTTATTATGGTGACAGGGACCTTCAAGACTCAAATAGAAAAGAGGATGACTCCAAAACATCTATAAGCAAATTCCCAAAGAAAAACACAGCTTGCACACAAATTAAACTAGAATTCCTAGAAAAAATGAACTAATAATTTTTTAAAAGTTTATATGTTTTTGTAAATGAAATGAGAACACTGGAGGGAAAAAATTGAAAAATGAGATTTATGGAAGAAAAAATTAGGAAGGCTTTAAACAGCTTTAACAGTTTTAACAGCTTTAAACAAGAGATACAAAAACTTTTACAAGAGAGTTCTTGAAAATTAGAATGCACCAAACAGAAGCCGATGATACTACAAATGAACAAGCAATATTAAAAGTCCAAAGACTGAAAAAAAAAAACCAAAGATGAAAATGTAAACCCAATTAACATGGAAATCAGATCAAGGAGAAAAAATTTAAGAATCATTGAATTCAAATCTTAAAACTGCCCAGATCTCTTAGAACTAGAAGGCAAGGTGGAAATAGGAAGAATCTCTGTCACCTCCTGAAAGAAACTGCAAAATGAAACCTTCCAAGAACATTATAACCAAATTTTACAGTTTTTAGGTCAAAGAAAAAATACTGAAAACATCCAGAAAGAATTTAAGTACAATTAGTCAAAGTCACACAAGACTTAGCATCCACCACTATAGAGGAAGAGAGAGCTTGATATATGATCATCTAGAGGGCAAAGAATTCAGGCTTGCAGGCAAGAATAACTTATCCAGGAAAAGTGAATATAACCCTATAGGGGTAAAAGGATCTTTAATGAAATAGAAGATTTCTAAGCATTCTTTATGAAAATAACCAGAGCTACATAGAAACTCTGAAGTTTAAACTCAGAAGTTAAGAGAAATGTAAAAAGGAGAGCATGGGGCAGCTAGATGGCTCAGTGGATTGAGAGCCAAGCGTAGGAGATCCTGGGTTCAAATTTGACCTCAGATACTTCCTAGCTGTGTGACCCTGGGCAAATCACTTAACCCCCATTGCTTAGCCCTTGTAATCAAGGAAGAATGACAAAAAAACGCAAAGTAAAACCTGAAAGATAATGAAAATGGACCCAAGAGAAGCAGATGGAATAGTCATGAGCCAGCAGGGGAAGAGAACTCCATGGGATTCCATAGAAGATTCAAAAGGAGAAAACTGTTGGCCAGAAGGAGGTCTGGGCTCACTCCTTTACTCCCTCTCACCAGACTCTGACCAGAGCTAGGGAGCAGAGTTGGTTTTCCACATACCTTTCCTACCTGGCTTGTGTTGAAGAAGTGTTACTGTTTTGCTATTGAAGATTATCTTATACCATCATTAATCCTTGAAAAAACAGTTTGATCTCCCATCAAATATAGCTACAGAAAATATGGGGGTAGGTCTATCCAATCCCTCGGTCCTATCTTTTCCCCTTTTATCTCTTTCCCATAGAAATAAATTAGTCAATTAGTATACCTAGACTGTCTCTGAAATTTTGTAATAGGAGGGAAGATTTTAAAGTCATCTAGAAGTGAAGTTGGGAGGGGTTTGACTCACTCTGGGTCAGGTCCAGACTCCATTGGGCTCTGTGGAGAAGGAGGAAGTGCTACACTTCAACCAGCCCCTCCAGCAGCCAGCTTCCTGTTCTCAGTATTGGGAAGGACCCCTCTCTCAATCCCACCATTACACCTTTATTGCTCTTCTGCCTTCAAACCAATACGCAATATTGATTCTAAAAAGGAAAGTAATAGTTTTTTTCTTAAAGTTTTAAAGGTTAGCAGAAATCAACAATCATAAGAAACTAAAAGAAGATGAACAGCTTACTAACTCTAATGTGGAATTCTAATATATGCCCTACAAAATCCTATCATCAGAGGTCAAAAAGGGATTCTAATTAGATGAGGTCTGGGTATTTTTATGTCTTACTGATCTTGAAAGAAAAATGGGAAAAAGAGAGAGGTTCTGGTTATTTCTTTGAAGGGTAGAATAGATGCTAGAAATGAGACCCTGTTCTGAGTTGGCAAAGTTGCCACTTGCTACCTGTTACCATTGTAGATGGATCTGGTGGTACCCCAATATGGACCTAGGTTTTTTCTTGCCCTGGTGCATAACTACTCCCTGGACACAGATGCTTCTGTTCTGACCCATTCTCCAGTATCTACAGGCCTCTCAGTCTGTCTTCCTATTCCAAATTGGTCTCAACAAAGAACTCATTGTAAGTTTTTCTGGATTTCTCCATTAGGATTGAGTCTGGTACATTTTCTAGATTTGTTTAGAGGAATTTTGTGGAGGAGAGCTTGACTATATATACTGCTTCCTACCATTCTCATTTGAACTGATAAAAGGAGGAATGAATACACACAAATGTACACATAAAAATACAGAAATATAATGTTGGAAAGAGGAGAAGAAATAAAGAGTAATTAAGGGAGGGATCTGTCCTAAGCAAAACAAGCTATGACTAAGAATAAACAGATATATTTATAGCTCTTTTTAAGGTGGCAAAGAAAAGAAATCTGAGGAGATTCCCCTAAATTGGGGAACATATGGGATAATAGTGGCATATAAATGTGATGGAATACTATTGCTCTACAAGGAATAAATAAGAGGGTGATTTCAGAGAAACCAGGGGAGGCATGATCTGAAGCAAAGTGAAATGAGTAGGAAGAGGAGAACAATTTATACAGTAGCATCAATACTATTAAGATAAACACTTTTGAAAGATATAGAAACTGATCAAAATAATGACCATTATCTCAGAAGAATCATGATGAAATATGATGCTTACTTACTGATGGAGAAGTAAAGGATTCAGAGGACAGAATGAGACTTTTTTTTTTAACATGGCCAGAGCCAATGTGGTTTTGCTTCATTTTATGTTTATAACAAAGGTTTTGTTTTTCTTTTGTTCTCAGCTAGGGAGAGAAGTTGAGGTTCAAGAGAGAAGGCAGATTTTTGCTATCAAGCAATTCCTGTATCAAGTCACAGGACAAACACCATGCTCCAGCTCCATCTGTCTCCTTATGGGACTCATAGCAATTATCAACTTTGCCTTCTGGCCCATAGCCAGGTGAACCTGCTGTCGGATAGTTTAGCTGTCTTATCCTTGTGCTGGAAAATCCCTGTGATCTGCTTACACAGCTCAATTTTCTTCTCATTCTATCCCCAAAGGGTTATAGATATATCCAAAAGCCTGAGATCTTGTCAGCCAAAAAGTACTTCCATGGGTTCCCCATTACTCATGTCCAAAAAAGTATGAAGTCTCCTTCATTTTGATTCCATCATCTCTCTATCATGGATTGGGTGGTATATATCAGTCCTTGAACTTCTTTTAAAGTGCTGTCAGGGAGCGCAATGGAACACAATATCAACAGATATCCTCTGAGGTCATCTGACCTCATCTAGTCAGCCCTGAACTGAAATCTCTCATTTAATGTTTAAGGATCCGTGTGGCAATTAGGTGGCTTGATGGATTGAGAGCTTATGTCTAGAGATAGAAAGTCCTGGGTTCAAATGTGTCCTCAGATACTTCTTAGCTATGTGACACTGGGCAAGTCATTTAACTTCCATTGCTTATCCCTTATCGCTTTTCTGACTTGGAATCAATACATAGTATTAATTCTAAGACAGAATGTAAGGGTTTTAAACAAAATGTTAAAGATCAGAAATAAAAACTGTAAGGAAGAACAGTTGCACAACACTCAGTAGGAAGTTGCTACAGCAAATAACTATATTTGGTGGCTTAAATCTTAACTGGTCAATATAGATAAGTACATTTTTGCAAAGTTTTTCTTCTAGCTTGAGGCAGCATTGAATAGTTCCTTTATTGCTGATTAAGTGCCAATTCCATGCAATTCTCTCTTTTTAATTAGAGAAATGCAAAGAAAAGCTAAATCTATTACCCCGCCCTTTTACAGCAAGTTGTAGATAAGATAGGTATATTTATTGTTGTTCAGTCATTTTTAAGTCCTGTCCAACTATTCCTGATCCTGTTTGGGGTTTTCTTGGCCACAATGCTGGAGTGGTTTGCAGTTTCCTTCTCCAGCTCATTTTACAGATGAGAAACTGTAGCAAACAGAATGAAATGACTTGCCCAGCAAGGAAGCATCTATAGCCCGATTTGAACTCAGGATGAGGAAAGAAAGAAAAAGGAAAGGAGGGAAGGAGGGAAGGAAGGAAGAAGGAAGGAAGGAAGGAAGGAAGGAAGGAAGGAAGGAAGGAAGGAAGGAAGGAAGGAAGGAAGGAAGGAAGGAAGGAAGGAAGAAGGAAGGAAGGAAGGAAGGAAGGAAGGAAGGAAGGAAGGAAGGAAGGAAGGAAGGAAGGAAGGAAGGAAGGAAGGAAGGAAGGAAGGAAGGAAGGAAGGAAGGAAGGAAGGAAGGAAGGAAGGAAGGAAGGAAGGAAGGAAGGAAGGAAGGAAGGAAGGAAGGAAGGAAGGAAGGAAGGAAGGAAGGAAGGAAGGAAGGAAGGAAGGAAGGAAGGAAGGAAGGAAGGAAGGAAGGAAGGAAGGAAGGAAGGAAGGAAGGAAGGAAGGAAGGAAGGAAGGAAGGAAGGAAGGAAGGAAGGAAGGAAGGAAGGAAGGAAGGAAGGAAGGAAGGAAGGAAGGAAGGAAGGAAGGAAGGAAGGAAGGAAGGAAGGAAGGAAGGAAGGACTGGTCATTGGCACATATATATGGCAGACACCATACTGCTACCATACTGGACAAGCCATGCTGACCCTGAACAGTGGCTGAGGTAGGCAAGTTGCTCCATCATGGGGCTCTTCTCAGGGTATATAGCCAGTCTGCTGGACAAGTCAACCTGCTATTCTCCCTAGGCTTGCCGTTTAGTGGGCAGCTACATTTTTTTTCTACCATCAGCCACTGGTTTGGTTGAGTAGTACCACACTCTCTTCATCTGCAATGTTTCTCTATTGTTAGATTTTGGGGCTTTTTTTTTTTTTCCAGCTAGAGGGTTATAGATTTTTTTTTTCAGCTACCAGCAATGACCCTTAGGTTAGGATTGGCAGAAGTCTCTTCACTTTGACTCTCTCAGGGGCTCAACACTAAAGCTGTCACCCTCAGAGGAGAGATGAAAGGAATCTTGTCTCTCCTTTTTAACAATACTTTCTGGCTCCAAAGCCCCTACCCTCAGTAAGCCACTCCATGTTGTTTTAGGGAGATTAATTTCAAGTTAGTCAGTTCTACTTACCAGGCACTTCAGGAAATTTTATACAGATGAGTGGTGAGGAGCAAAGACATGAATGCAGTTATGTCCTGAAGGCAAATTCATTGTTTCTTTCTGGCCTTTTTATATCTAAATGAGCATCTTATTTAAGCTTTCTATCTTTTCTTGAAGTATGGAAATCTTACCTTGGAATCTTTGCCCTTTACATATCCAAGTCTATTTTTTAGCCCAGGAAAAGTCCAGAAATTCTCTTAAATGAGTATTTAAATTTTCATTTATATTTGAGAACATCTTTTTTAAAAGTTCCCTTGGATTTTTTTTTAACCTTCAAGTAATCATCTAGGGAAAAATAAAATGTGATCTCTTGTCTCTCATGCCCTGTTTCTTAATCTTGCCAATATTTTGTTTTCTTCAAACCCGGTCAGAAAAACTTTGAGAATGTGCCTCATGCAATTGCCTTAAGAGCACTGCCAGCAGAAAGTTTCCAACAGTCTTTGGTGCTCAAACCAATTTGATGTGAATTCTATAGTCACATCTTCCTTTGGTGCCATTTATCTGATTCTATATAATTGTGACTATGGTGTTGGGCTTTTTCATCATTTTGTAACCCTCCTTTTTGTATCTTCCTCATTTTTAAATAACTTCTTGGCCTTTTTTGTCTGTTAACCTCTATTAATTTTCTATTTTTATTATGTTCCATTTATATAAGTCATCCTTGGAAAGAAAAATTCTATTTTGTCCCCAAATGAAGAAAAGTTGGCTTACCCATATTCACAGCATCTCTTTAGTAATCCTCTTATGTAAGAGATGTGCCCACCAACCAGCAAAAAGAATAAAGTCTCAGCGGCAGCAAGGTTGCTCAGTGGATTGAGAGCCAGGCCCAGAGATGGGAGGTCCCATGGAGATGGGGTTGAATCTGCCCTCAGCCACTTCTTAGCTGTGTGTCCCTGCACAAGTCACTTAAACCTCTTTGCCTAGCCCAGTGATGGCAAACCTTTTAGAGACAGAGCGCCAGGCCCCACACCCCCATACCAAGTGCCATGCCTGCCCCCCCAATTGTGTGCCATGCCCCCCAAAATGCTGGGCACACCCCACCCCCTTATCCCTCATAGGGGAGGAAGAAAGCACTCCCATTGGGCTGCTGGACAGAAGGGTGCAGGAGGTGAAAAAATGTCATTGGGCACAGTGGAGAGAGGAAAAGGAGTGACTCCACCTGCAACCTTCTGCCTTTCTTGTAACAAACTCTAGGGGGAGGGAGGGAGGGTGGCCAAGTGCCCACAGAAAGCACTCTGCATGCCATCTTTGGCATCTATGCCATAGGTTCACCATCACTGGCCTAGACCTAGTCCTTAAAGCTCTTCTACCTTGAAACCAAATACACAGTATTGATTCTAAGATAGAAGAGAAGAGGTTAAAAAAAGAATAAAGACTCAGAAGGAAGAGAATTATAACCTAGAGTCTTATCTACCTAGCCTAGTTTGTATGTTGCAATATGATCTAAATGATATCTAAAGGTCTTTGTCAAAGAAGTTTGATTATTGATTAGTAAATATTAGTGATTGATAAATACAATTATGAAGCTGAAACTGTTGTTGATTGATCTGATTTTGTATTAAGACATAGTCCTAGCTATTAGTAGGATTAAAAGCTGAGTTGAATCAACTTTAATAATAGGGATTAATAGTTAGCTATTTAGTAGCAAATAAATTAAAGAAATATATCTTTGTAGGAATAAGAGTAGATATTAGAATAAATTAAAGTTCATAGGTTTTGCTCCTTTATGATATGTAATGGCTACTAAAAGGAGATTTCCTTTTGTCAGCAGCATCTATAGCATCAGACTCTTGAAATCACAAAGTTCCCTGTCAAATCCACACTCAAAGTTGGCAATAGTGGAAAAATTAAATGTAAGTAGACCCAGAAAACACCCTGGTCAAAGTGACCTGTCTTGCCCAAAAAATGATCTCATAATTTTTCCCATGACTTGCAAGTCCCTGTTACATCAAGAACAACCTCTGTAAATCTTCTCTCCCCATTTCCAATTCTTTAAATTCCCCTTTTCCCCTATAAAATCATACTTATACTGATGCTCAGGGTCCCAGACCATCTGGATGTATCTGCAGACCCATTGCCGTTGTATGATTTGCAAGAGTATTAAAATCAATACTCTCAGAAGAGTTTGCTCAGTCTTTTTCTTGATACAGCCTCAAGACTGGCATGGTGCTGCTTCATAAATATTAGTTGATGGATTCGTTCTGATCTTCAGTGTTACATTTCCATGGCATTTCTTCACCAACAAAAAATAATGATGCTACAACTTCACTGTTTGCCCTATGATACACAAAAGTGATATGAAAAGTTTCGCTCTGACAATCGTACCAAGCAGAGGCGTGATGTAGCCTGCAGAGATCTCTTGGTTTGGTATGAGTAATTGTTCCCATGTTTAGACAACTCAAAAGAAATGATACATTTTCAAAGGTTAAAATTAGCTCTCCTGGCTCCATAATAGCATCTCTGAATTGCCTCTGAGTAGAGAAGTGGGCGTAGAGGAACTCATTTCACAATATAAGCCCTTATATTGCTGACTGATTCATTATGAAGGTCAACTATGTCATTGGATTACATCAGGTGAAAACCTACTTCTCACATTAAGTGAAGATTATCCATACTCTGGAAGATTCTCTTATCAAAATTATCCCTCATATTTGAGGGTCCTGGGTAAGGTGGTGTTCAAATTGTAGGAACCTCAGTGTATAACTATTAAGGTGTCATAAGCTTCTTTTCTCCAAAAGCTTTCCTCGGTTTCTCCAATTCTCCAGCAGCATGGCTCATTCTCCATGTTGAGAACTCCCACTTACTCCATAGAACATTCCAGCTAAAGAAAAGGGAGAGTTGATGGGCATGCCTTCCAGACCATAAAGCTAGAGCAAGTGTCCAATAAGCTTGGGGAATTAGTAGGCACAAAAAATCCTTTTATTACGGGTGGAAATTGTACGCTAACTGAATACCTAATTTGTGTATTGTTTTATAACAATAATGTTGTAAATGTAAATTAAAGGCTGAGGTTCTAGGAAAGGACCAATTTCCCAGAAGCCGATAGAGGGCAAGTCACCCATTTGAAAACCTAGGGAAGTAGTTGGAGCTAGGAGCTTATACTTTGGAAAGGGTATCATCATTAATTGGACCCAGGTATGATAGTGATTTGGGAAGCTGAGATTATCAGAAATGGAACTTGGGGCCAAGAGGAGGCCCTACATTTGACATTGGAAGAGAAAATCAGTTGGTCCTAAGTGCTAAAAATAAACTCAGGCTCAAAATGTATCCATTTGTGAGCTGGACCCATGTAGAACCTAGGTACTATGTAATTTCATTGACACAGTATACTCTGTGTAAGAAAACTTACACTATCAAATCTGCAATAAGATTCACAGCTTCCAATCTTCAAGAGTTGCCTGGAGGCCCTAAAAGGTTAAGTGACTTTATATGTCCAAAGAAGGACATGAACTCAAGCCAATTTTCCATCCACTGTACCATGATGCCACCTTCCATATTAGAAAAAACAGTTATTGAACAAACATTTATTGGGCCACTAGGTACCCCAATGGATAAGGTGTTTGATTTGGGTTTTTTGTTTGTTTTGAGTCAGAAAGACCACAGTTCAAATCCTGCCTCAAGTACTTAATAGTTGAATAATGTAGGACAAGTCCTTTAACCTTTTAAAGACTTAATTTCTTCCCCTTTAAAATGGGGAAAATAACAAAGACTTCACAAGGTTGTTGTGAAGATGAAATGAGATGATACATGTAAATCTTAAAGCCTATATAAAGTCTAACTATAAATTCCAGTCCTGAGTTCTAGAACTTTAATAGGACTTCCAAACATTTCCTAATGAAGCTTTGGAATAAAGACTAAGGGCAACATAAAAGATGTTTGAAAATGAAAGTTCATTTTTGCTCATTTTTAACAACTGAGAAAAAGAAAACTGACTAAATGCTAAATGACATGGGCATCACTTTTATATAGAAAAATATACAATGATAAAAAAATCATCACTGAATATATTGTACAATTTCGGCTGTTTTTTCCCCTTAGATCTACTTTATATAATTGAGTACATTTGAATTAATAAATAGAGAGCCAAGCCTAAAGACAAGAGGTCCTGGGTTCAAATTTGACCTCAGACACTTCCTAGCTAGTTGACTCTTAGCAAGTTGTTTAACCTCCTTAGTTTAGTCCTTAGCACTCTTCTGTCTTGGAATGAATACATAGTATTGATCCCAGGATGGAAGGTAAGGGCTTAAAAAAAAAAGATTATATCAACTGTTGACACAGGAACAGTGGACTCATTGACAAGTCATCATCCACAACACTGGGAGCCTTGAACAAATGTGAGCACAATAAACCTATAAAGATGGAACACTTTTTGGGGAAAGAAACTTTGGAGTGCCCTGATCTTGAATCCATGAAGGGTATGAGAGAGGTCTTTGTAAAGCTCCCATTTTCAGGAGACACATGGGTAAAATTAGCTTCTTAAAAAAACAAAACAACACAAAACAAAAACCTTTAATTTGCATTTTGAACTTGCTAAACACAAATAAAATGGGTAAACATATGTATATTTATATATATGAGTGTGCATATATGTATATATACTAGAAGAAAAAGCAGATCATTGTACATGAAAATGAAAATCTCTATTATAATACAGCTTGTTTAGCTTTAAAAATAAATAATATAACTCTCAAAGCCATTCTTATTGTCTATGATTCTTTTCTGGATCCCTTTCATTCTCTGCATTTAAAAATACTCCACTCTTTTTTCCCCCTTTCTTTTTTCTTTTCTTTCTTTTTGTTTTCTACCCTGTCCTTTTGTTCCTTCTCACTCTCACCTTCCTCTCATTGGGAAAAAAAAAGAGAAAAAGAAAAACCAAACCCTTTTAATAAATATGCCTAGTCAAGCAAAACAAATTCCCACATTGGCTGAGTCTGAAAACATGTCTTATTCTGCATCCTGAGCCCACTGACTCTGTCAAGAGATGGGTACCAGGCTTCACTGTCAGATCTCTAGAATTGTGGTTGGTCATTGCATTGAGCATAGTTTTCTTCAGTTGCTTTTCTTTATAATGTTATTATTCTATAAATTTATATATTGTAACTGTTATGTTATTGTTGTGTAAATTATTCTCCTGGTCCGACTCACTTTACTTTGCATCACTACATACAAGTCTTCCCAAGTTTCTCTGAAAATATCATTTTCATTGTATCTTACTGCACAATAGTATTCCATTACATTCATCTAACCTAATTTGTGTCCACTCCCCAACTGATGGGCATCCCCATTGCTTCCAGTTGTTTGCTTCTACAAAAAGAACTACTCTAAATAATTTTGTTCCTATAGGTCCTTTTCCCCAATCCTTTGATCTCCTTGAGGCATAAACATGTCAGTGATATTTTGGGGTCAACGCGTACGCCAAGTTTAGTGACTTTGGGGATAGAGCTGCAGATTTAATACTACTTCTTATCTTCAGTCTTACAGGAGTCTATCAGGTAGCCTTCTCTTAAAAAAAAAATCTCCTGACTCAACCTTCTGAATTGTATTGGCCA
Source organism: Monodelphis domestica (assembly GCF_027887165.1). Classification (NCBI taxonomy): domain Eukaryota; kingdom Metazoa; phylum Chordata; class Mammalia; order Didelphimorphia; family Didelphidae; genus Monodelphis; species Monodelphis domestica. The sequence goes on along the minus strand of NC_077229.1, from coordinate 275,241,145 downwards.
AATAATTTTTCAAATGTTTGACAGATGCCAAAAAGAACATAAATATTAATGAAAATATTTGACATCACACACGAAGAAAAAAATCCATTTTCCCCACTTAACAATAAATGTAACAAGAGTCTACTTTTCTTCCCATGCAAGCTCGTGGGAGAATTTCCATAGCATGAGAATCTTCTAGCCCATTTTCCCTAAGGATTATACTCAGCTCTTTTGGCTTCTCTTAAATGGCTCTGATTCAATTTGAGATTAGTGAAGAGATGGCCAACTCTGCAAACAGTATAGAAAGGAGATCCTGTCTATTTGTGTGACATTTTTGCATTAGGTGATTTGAGCAGCTTGGTAGTATAGTCTGACTCTAATGTCATATGCTCAGCATTCATTATTGCAGGAACAGGGTCTCACACAAATACTATGAAGGATTCCATGGGATGCTGGCACTTTTAGCAAAGGATAAATTTATTGCCAGCTGCCAGAAAAATGACAGAGATGGGTCAAATGCATCAGTTAATCTCAGAGTTCCAGTATTTTCTGAGTGTCCACACAGGCAACCAGGCATTGCTGTGGATAGAGGCATAAGGAGCAGAAACAGCCATCCCAGAAGAAACAATCAGATCCTTGCTTCCATGAGAGTTGAAGGCAGGATGAGGGGAAGTGACCCCATGCGCAACGATGACAATAAGAATCTGAAGAGTAGAGTATGCCCAGGAAAGGTAGGGTCTCTCCCTGCAGATCAGAAGGCACCGGTTCAGGACCGCTCGCTCATGACTATGGCAAGAACCATAGCTCTGACTCTGATCCAGGACAAGAAGTCATCAAATTCATTTTTTAAAAAGACAAATCCATTTGGTAGGGGAGAGACCTGGCGGAAGAGATCTCAGATCTTGGAGGTAGAAATTTCTTTGGGGAAAGAAACTAAAATATACTCCCTGTGACCCTGGGAAAGTCACTTGACCCCCACTGCCTAATCCTTAACACTCTTCTGCCTTGGAACCAACACAACACACAGTATTGATTCTAAGGCAGAAGGAAAGGATTAAAAATAAATAAAAGATACTCCCATTTTGAAGGGAAAATGGGGTCAGAAGCCCCAGAATCAACCTTGTAATGTGATCAATAATTTCTATTCCCTGAACTGATCATAAGGGACATTTAAGTTATTTCACTAAATGTAAGCCCTAAGAACAATGATATCAATGCCAAGTGTTAATTCGCAGTTTTATGAGATGTTAAGGAGTATAAGTGGTTAGGTACCACCAACAGGAGTCCTAGAGACATAATACTGTGATGCTTCATTTGTCAGTTGAATATCCTCTTCCTCAACACTCTAGCCCCTCTGGAAATATGATCTATTAAGCCAGAACACAAGAGTGGTAGCCCAGAAGACCCCCTTAGCTGCAGCTCAGCATACCCCTTTGGGCAGGCAGAAATATTTTGTATCCTAAAAAGTTAGCCGAGTGTAACATTTAAACTGAGCACAGCTTTGAAGTCTGGTCCATGGTCCATGGAAGAATTAAAGAAATCAATAAATATAGGAATAAATATTTATATGGCTAGCAAATGGAATCCATAAGAACACTGGACTCAGAGGTCATTGGAACGTTGGCAGAGGAAGAGGGCATTGGTTTGATCACATTAAAAGATAGCTCAATGAAGAGGCATTTGCAATGCATTCAGATTTAAACTGATTCTTAAACAACTATGGAAAAAACAAATACATTATTCAGATAATTCTTATGTAATTGAGGTCAATATTAACCTCCTCTAACAGCACATTCAAAAATAAAAAACAAATTAATAATAACAATAACTCCTATTCATATAGTATTTCATAGCTTATAAAACTATCCTTACAAAAACTCTGAGAGGTAGAGAGTATAAGTAATATTATCCTCATTTGTCAGGAAGAAATGAATTCAAATCCAGTCTAAGAAACTTACTGCCTGTGTGGTCCTGGGAAAATCATGTCATCTCTCCTTGCCTCAGTTTACTTATCTACAAAATGGAGGTTATAATAGCACTTAACAATAACAAGATGAGATAATATTTGTAATGTATTTTACAAACCTTAAAGCATCATATATATATATATACATGATTATTAGCATAATTATCATCATCATAATTTCATTTTTGTGTGACTTGCTTACCCATGGTTGTACAACTAGGAAGTGTCAGAGGCATAACTTAAACTCAAATCCTTGGAAATATTTTTCATAAAGAACTTGGACTAATTCCAAGTCCAATTTTATTTTACCTCTTCAGAATGCTGTCCTCTTATTTTAGGTGATCTGAAATATACCCTTCCTTAATTTTAGTGGATGTGAAAGTGGATGACTTGAATATTATTCAAGTTTTTATATAACATTTAATATGTTATATTCAGGAATATTTTTCAATTCCTTATTATTATTCCTTGAAATAACTTTGTATGATTATTTATAAAATGTCAAAAAATGAATCACAAACATACATGACCAGTAACCTAAGGCATGTGTAGCACATTGTAAAAGGGTGCAACCAGGAATATTTTTTATTTGATTATGATGAACATTTATTGAATTCTTAGTCCTAATTTTTGTCCATCAAACAAGAAATTACTTTAAGTTAATTTTTAAATTAATAACTAAACACTTGAAAAATCCAAACTTTTAAAATGAGAACCAAACTATACTTTTTTTTTTTGCTATATTATGGTGTGCCTGGGTCCACCCAGCACACCCTGTACACAAGCTTATGTCAGAAATTTAAGCAAAGTCAACAGTAAGAACCTTTCCTAATTGTCAGTTTCCTAGTCTATTCTTTTCTTTTCCCTCTCTGAGCCATATACTTTTAAAAAACCTTTACTTTCTGTCTTAGTAACAACTCTAGGCAATGGGGGTTAAGTGACTCGCCCACGGTCACCCAGCTAGGAAGTGTCTAAAGTAAAATTTGAACCCAGGACCTCCCAACTCCAGGAGGGACACTCTATCCACTGGGCCACCTAGCTGCCCTCTCTCTAATCCTGTAATGTTGCTCAGATATTACTATTTGCATTTTAGAGATGAAGAATTAAGAGAACTTGTTACGGCCTGAAGTCCCCCACCTAGTAAGTATCTTAGCTAGAATTTGAACCAAATTCTCCTCATTTCAACTCTGGTACTCTCTCCCCATTGATCCTATTTCCTCTTAAGACTGGGACAAATCTGATGGTGTCAGTAACACAATGCTCAGATCTTGCCAACATATTGTCCTTAGACCGTGGGACACATCTGCCAATCCCTTCCTGGAATTCTTGAGCAAGAACTGCCAGTGATTTGGACCTTTTCGGCCACATTTGATAGCCTTTGTAATCCAAGCCAAGTTAAAAACCAATTCAGTAATTAGTACACAGGAAGAGCAGTGACTCACAGGGATGCAAAGTCTTGTTGTTGAGCAGGGGTTATGGAAAAAATCTAATGACAAAAAGACGTGAGGTTTTAAGAAAATAAACTAGTGAAAAGGGGCAGATGAAGGAGCAGTGTCACTGCTCAGAATGGATGAGATGAGAATAACTGGTAGATCTGTGTCAGACACTTACTAGCTGTGTGACCCTATATAGTCACTTAACCCCTGTTTGCCTCAGTTTCCTCATCTGTAAAATGGGGGTGATAATAGCACCTACTTGTCAGGGATGTTGTGAAGATCAGGTAAGATGAAGAGCTTGACAAATAGCAAATACTATATAAAGGTTAGTTATTCTTGTCATTATGATTCAATTTATTTGGAGAGTGACATTTAAACAGGAAAAGACAGTGAAAATGGCTAAAAGAGAGGCCATTTTATTGATTTCTGGGCCAATTATTTTTTATCAGTGTAAAAACTCCCAATAAGAAAATTCTGTCTACCAATACAGATCAGTAAATGGTCTGCAAACTTTGATTTAAAACCTTAGTTACCCAGGGCACTAAATAATTAAATGACTTGCCCAGGGTCACAAAACCAGTATGTATCAGAGATGGGACCTGAATACATGACATCTAGATTCTGAGACTGGCACAGTATAAATGAAGAGATATTAAGAGAGCACCCAAATGGATCAGTGAATAGAGAGTCAGACCTAAGATAGGAGGTGTTGGGCTCAAATCTGACCTCAGACTACTCCTGGTTGTGTGACCCTGGGCAAGTCACTTGATCCTAAATTCCTAGCCCTTACTGCTCTTCTGCCTTGGAACCAATACTCAGAATTGATTCTAAGACAGAAGGAAAGGGTTTAAAGAAAAAAATCGCTTAACTAGCCTTGATGACTTCAAAAGTAATATGGTCCATTTAATGACATTCCTATGTATTGAAAGAACTGGTATAATGTGATTACTCAGGCATTATCAGTGCTAGGTAAAAGGCTGTGGAGCCAAGAGTGGTGGCACATGGCTATAGCTCCTGCTACTGGGAGGCTGAGCCTGGTGGTTCTCCTGAGCCCTGGAGTTCTGAGCTGCACTGAGCTAGGCAGATAAGCCTCTGCACTAATTAGGGAGCCCTTGGGAGTGGTGGTCACAGATACCTAAGGAAGGGTGAACTGTCTCATATAGGAAATGAAGCAGGTCAAAGTTTCAGTGCACATTAGAGTATTAGAAGGGGACTGATTAGTCTCCTCTACATTTCCATTCTGGACAAGATAGGATGAGGGAAGGAAGGAAGGAAGGAAGGAAGGAAGGAAGGAAGGAAGGAAGGAAGGAAGGAAGGAAGGAAGGAAGGAAGGAAGGAAGGAAGGAAGGAAGGAAGGAAGGAAGGAAGGAAGGAAGGAAGGAAGGAAGGAAGGAAGGAAGGAAGGAAGGAAGGAAGGAAGCAACGAAGCAACGAAGCAACGAAGCAACGAAGCAACGAAGCAACGAAGCAACGAAGCAACGAAGCAACGAAGGAAGCAAGGAAGCAAGGAAGCAAGGAAGGAAGCAAGGGAAGGAGGGAGGGAGGAAGGGAGGGAAGGGAGAAAGAGACTGAAAGGGACATGACTGTAGCTCCTGCTACTGGGGAGGCTGAGCCTGGTGGCTCTTCTGAGTTCTGGAGTTCTAAGCTGCACTGAGCTAGGCAGATCAGCCTCTGCACTAATTAGGGAGCCTAAATTACCCCTCTAAAGGGGAAGAGTGGGAGAAAAAGAGGAAAATAAAATGGGAGAGAGGAGAAAGGAAAATACATTTTTGGGAAATGGGAGAGATACAAGATTGAAAAATAGCACATGTCCAGATTATCAAAAGAGGGAAAAGAATAGAACCTGAAAACTATAGCCTAATGATCTTACTGTTGAATCTCTGGAAAGCTCTAGTATATGTTACTAAAAATATGGTTACTGGCCATCTAGAAAAGAAAATGGTGACTACAAGAAGGCAACATGGTTTCACCCAAAATAGACAGTAATAGACTAAACTTATTTCCTTCTCTGAGAGGGTCAGTTTGAGAGGGGTCAGAGAGAAGTCAGTCAACAGCAATGAAAACAGTTTCATTAAAGGAGGCTTGGTTTCCACGAATATATTGTTGGTAGTTCCATTACTCTGTCCTGCTCAGATCACATCTAGACTATTGCATTCACATTGATGCATCGCAGTTTTGGAAGAGCATTGAAAATCCCAAGTCTGTCAGGATGATGAAGATTCTGTATTATGTGAAGTCACCTGAAGGAACTGAGAGGGTTGTTAGCTTGGAGAAGAGATTTAGGTGAAATCCAATGGTTGTCTTTAAGGATATAAAGAGTTGTCATGTGGAAGGTAGAGCCATTTGGTGGCACAGAGGATAGAGTGCTGGACCTGGAGTCAGGACAACTCATCTTCCTAAATTCAAATCTGGCTTCAGACATTTGCCCTGGGCAAGTCACTTACCTCTCTTTGCCTCATTTTCCTCATCTGTCAAATGATCTAGGAAAGGAAATGGCAAATCACTCTAGTATCTCACCACATAAGGTCATGAAAAGTCAGGCATGGCTGCAAAATAACCAAACAATATGGAAGGTGGTTTACACTTGTTGTATTTAGTCCCAGAAGGCAAAACTAGCACAATGGATGGTTTTGTCCAACTAGACTATAAGCTTACTGAGAATGGGGATTATTTTGTTTCTGTCTTTAGATATTTCATGTCTATCATAGTGCCTGTGATGTTGTAAATGTTTTAATAAAAGGTTGTTGAATGAAATAAAGCTGCAAAAAAGACTTTGGATTTGATGTCAATTCGTCATAGTGACGGGATTTGATGCCACTGACCTAGCTCCCATCACCCTGGCAGGTTAAATTCCCAAGGGAAAGAAAACTTCTCCCCTCAGGGTTCTAGAGAAAACCCCTGAAAAAGCTGGTTGAAAATCTGGAAGGCATTATAGGTGTTATGGCTTCTAAAACTTTTGCTTCTAAGCTCCATTAGTTATATCCCCCAATTCAATGAACCAATAGAACTCTCTCAGCTTCTTAGGATATTTACTCAATAGGTATAGCAAGAATAGTAGTTGGAAAGCATCCTCCCAAACCCAGGAATGTACTCTTCTCTTGCACACACAATATTCTAGGGAAAGTAGGCTCAAATTTAAAAGGACAAGGGTAGTAGGTAGATATAGAGAGAAAACATGTGGCCAGAAGTACATCCTGGCTCCTGGTCCTTGATGTCTTTTTCTCCTCCGAGACCTTTTGCAGTCATATCCTTAGGTGCAGATCTCTGCTGGGTCCCAAGAACTGGTGTCTTTTTTTTTTTACCTTGATCTTAGAATCAATACAATGAATTGGTTCCTAGGCAGAAGAGTAGTAAGGGCTAGGCAAAGGGGGTTAAGACACTTGCTCAGGTCACACAGCTAGGAAGTGTCTGACGAAGTGAACCTGACCCCTCGTCTCTAAGCCTGGTTCTCAATCCACTGAGCCACCCAGCTGCCCCTGGACTGGTGTCTATCTAGAGTCCATAGCACAATTCCTAAAGCTACTGCCATTCTCAGGGAATCACTTTAAAGTGCCTCTACTATTATTGACCATTACCACTCTCCTACTAACTCTAGGCTTAGGTGGGACTCCATTGATAGTTCTGATGGATGTCTCAGACTCACTGCTTGCCTGGGTATTCCCATCTCAGTTTACTCATTCACTTAAGATGAGAGAAGGCTAAACAAACAAACAAAACCAGCGATGCCATCATAGGGGGATGAGGGTACAGGGGAAGCAGCCAGCTCCCCAAACCTGGCAACTCAAATCAATCCTCCTCATCAAAAACCACAAGGGAAGACAGTGAAAGGTCCTCCCCTCAAACCCTTTGCATGTACACTCATTTCTGACTCAACTTCTCCTGAGTCATCAGTCCCTCTGGTACTAAAGCCAATTAGAAAACTTCATCACCTCACAATACCAGCCCCTCAGGCAATCATGTCTAGGAGTAGGCTTACCAAGCCTCTGCATGTTAAATTGGAGCCAGGAAGGGAATATCTGTATATGTTCTTTACAGCCAACCAAAAAGGCAAATCTGAGCATGTTCTAAGGTCTGGGCCCTCATTGGATCATTTTTCTCACTGCTTTAGGGAAAACCTCATAACAATTAAGCTGCCCAAAAAGTGAAATAGACTATCTCATGAAGTAATGAGTTCCTTGTCATTGGAGGTCTGCAAGTAGAGCTGGCTAACCACTTTTCAGGTGTGTTGTGGAAGGGATTATTTTTCAGGTATGGGTCAGACTAAATGGCATCCTTTCCACCTCTAAAATTCTGTGACCTTTATATAAACTATGATATGTAGTTAGAAGAAGAAGAAAGAAGGAAGAGAAGAGGAAGGAAGGAAGGAAGGAAGGAAGGAAGGAAGGAAGGAAGGAAGGAAGGAAGGAAGGAAGGAAGGAAGGAAGGAAGGAAGGACCGGTCATTGGCACATATATATGGCAGACACCATACATTGACAATGAGGGAAGGCTCAGTGAATGGGAGGATCAAGATGAGATGGGTTTCTTATGGAAAGTTGGGCAGAACTTTTAATAATTTCAATCTTTTCTCTGAAACAAAGTCCCATCTTTTAAAAACAATATTCTTCCAGGGATATTTCATGGCTAGGTATAAAATATAACAATTTCTGAAGAATTGAATAGTGACTCTGAGGGCAATGGAGGAATGCATGGTGAATATGAGAAGGATGTGTCTATAACAGAGAAAGAGAGAAAGTCAGAAAACAAGGAGTGTTCATGTAGAAATAGCAAAGGATAACCAATGGCTATACTGACATAATTTGAAGAAGTCTATAGAAAGGCCCCCAGAGCACTGGGTGGATCCCATATAAAAAGCTCTATGAGAAAATCAGGCAAGAATTTTTCAGGATGAGATGGCCTGGATGTGTTGTGATCTGAATCATTGTAGGAAGTACCCACACTGATGAGATCACATATTCATTGAAGTGTATAAAAAGGTCAATTCTCTTCTTTGACTTGCATAAATAGAATTTAGAATGAAATGAGCCTTTTTAGATCTGGAAAGGCCTTAGAGATCATTTATTCCAACTCCCTCATTTTACAGATGAGGTCTCAAGAGATTAAATGGCTTACCCAAGGCCAGAGCTGTCAAATCTCAGCTCCCTAGAGAGAGGATGGGACAGATGCCTGATACTGATTAGGCTGCAATTATGAGGGCCAGAGGGAAAGAGTCCTCCTGGGGAAAGCGAGCATGGTCTAAAGTCAAGATTCAAGACAATAAACAGGAAGCCCTACTGACTCAAGCCAGAATTCACTGGGAAACCACATCCAGGGAGTTAGGTGAGAGATGTGAAATGGGGTTTCTAACAGCTGAAAATCCATGGAGGTCATCACAAGGTCAGAGTGAAGTGCACCATGGTACGGAAGGTGGAAGATGACAGTTGGATCTCTCACAACTTGGAGAGGCCAGACCCATTGGAGTGGGAAGAGACATGAATTTGGAGTCACAAGATCTGGATTCAAGTTACAGCTCTGAAGCTTAACAACTAGAAACCATGGCATAGTTATTTAATTTTCCAAGCTCTAGATTCTTCATCTGAAAACAAAACAACAACAAAAAACCCCAACAATGATGGCACTGCTACTTCATAGGATGGTTATATAAAATGCTTTATAAAGAAATGTACAGAAGAGAGAAATGAGGAAAGGTAAAACGATAAATTCAAAAGTGATACAGCCTTCCATGAATGGTGTCAGTCAACCAATCAATAAGCATTTAAAATTTATTTGAGTTTTATTTTGAGGTTTTGGTTTTTTGTGAGTTACCAAAAAATGAACAATGTGGAAATATATTTTACATGAAATACATGTATAACCCAGGTCAAGTTGCTCACCATCTTGGGGAATGGGGAGAAAAGAGAGAGAGGGAGACATTTTGGATCATATAAACTTCAGAAAACTTATGTTGAAAATTATTAGATGTAATTGATAAAATAAAAGATCTTTATTTTTTAAAAATAAGCATTTAAGAGGCAACATGGTACAATGGCAAGGACACTGGTTATAGCACCAGAAAACCTGGGTTCAGATCTCTAGTCTGACATTTAATGTGTTTGTGACCTTGGACAATCATCATCTTCATAACTTAATAACTAAAATTTAAATAATAATTACTCAGTGCCAGTCACTATGCTAAACAACTGCTCTGTGCCAAGCACTAGGTATAGGAGGCAAATACAAAAAAGTAAGACAGTCTCCACTTTCAACTTGAAATTCTACTTAAAAGATACAGCATATTCCCAGATAAGGATCTATAGGATATAAATAAATAAATAAATGTTGAACGAGCAGTGGGAAGGGGTACTCACAATTCAGAGATGCAGGAAAGGTCCCTTAACAGGCATTACTTGAACTGAGCCTTTAAGACTCTTAAAGGGAGATAGGAAACCCAGAAGGCAGAGGTGAGGATGGAGAGCAGGTATGTTAGGTATGAGGAAAAGTCTGTGCAAAGATACAGGGGAAGGAGGGGTAATATTGTGTATAAGGATCAGCAAGTAATTCTGTTGCTTAGAGACAGGATGGGGAGTAATGTGTAATCATGCTAGAAAGTTAGTATGGAGCCAAGTTATACTACTTATATACATTTGTTAATATATACGTATATATTCCTTCAAATGACAAAGGAGTTTGTATTTTATCCTAGAGTCAATGAGGAGCCATTGAAGATTCTTGAGAAGGGGAGTGGTCAAGCGTATGCCCTAGACAAGATCATTTTGTCAGCAATAAGGAGAATGGATTAGGGAGATGAATGGGAGCGGAGAAACAATTAGGACACTTTTCCAGCAATCCAGACAGAAGGTAATGAGGCCCTAGATTAGAATGGTTATCATAGGACTAGAGAGAATAGTCTAGTTGCAAGAAATGATGAGGGGGCAACAAGGTGGCTCAGTGGATAGAATACCAGGTCTGGAGTCAGGAGGTCCTGGATTCAAATCTAGTCTCAGACACTTCTTAGTTGTGTGCCCCCGGGCAAGTCACATAACCCCAATCTCCTAGCCCTTACCACTCTTTTGCCTTAGAACTAGTAGTAGTTCTAAGCCAGAAGAGAAGAATGTTTAAATAATGGTGAGGAGATGAATTCACTAAGACTTAGCAAATGATTGGATATGGGATGGGGCAGTATATGAGAGAGGGAAGGGCTGAAAATGATTCCAAGATTTTAAACCCTGGTGACAGGCACAATGGAACACCAAACCTCAGAATGAACTTAGTCTGGCAAGGGAAGTTAAAGACAATAAAAAGCATAGCTGTATTCAGGACCAAGGAAGGACTAGGACCACTGTTCTGGGTGGATGGGATGGTCATGAAATGAGATGGATATGCTCAACTCTGATTTCATTCTATTTTCTCTACACTAAGGAGAATGATCTTTAGATCTTCACCTGTTGAATTCCTGCCTAGCCTTCAAAGCCCAGCTCAAGTGCCATCTCCTCCTCCTGCCTAAACCTCCCAGTCTATATGAAAGATAGACAGATAGACAGATAGACAGAGACAGACAGGCAGATGGATAGATAGATAGATGGATGGATGGAAGGAAGGAAGAATGGATGGATGGATGGATGGATGGATGGATGGATGGATGGATGGATGGAGGGGTGGAGGGATAGATAGATAGATAGATAGATAGATAGATAGATAGATAGATAGATAGATAGATAGATAGATAGTAGCTAGGTAGCAAAGTGGATGAAGCCCTATTCTGAAGTCAGGATGATATCTTCCTGAGTTCAAATCTGGCCTCACATACTTACTAGCTATGTGACCTTGGGAAAATCACTTAACTGTGCCTCAGTTTCCTCATCTGTCAGATGAACTGGAGAAGAAAATGGCAAACCAGTTTGTTCTCTTTGCCAAGAAAACCCCTACTGGGATCATGAAGAGTTGGACATGACTGAAAAATTATTGAACAAACCCAAGCTTTAATAATCTTTTTTCTCCTTGGACTTTGTTTATTACTTCTCTAATGACCCTAATATATTTTGTATTATAAGCAGCTTCAGCAGCCTCAGGAATTAATAATTTATTAAGCACCTACTCTGGGCCAGGCACTGCACTAAGCACTTTACAATTATCATATTTGATCCTGAAAACGACCCTCGGAAGTGGGTGCTCTTATTTTCCCCATTTCATAGTTGAGAAAACTGAAGCAAAGAGAAATTAATTTTTTTTTTGCCCAGAATCACACATCTAGTAAATGTATGAAGCTGGATTTGTATTCAGGTCTTCATGAGTCCAGACCCAATAGGCTATTCTCAATACCATCTAAATGCCTCAATACTCATAGACACACACATATATATACACACACACATAGCATGTTATGGTTTAAGGAATGATTTCCTCAAAGCAAATTAAAATGTTATCATTCCCATTTTACAGATGAGGAAACTATAGACACTGTCTCTAAAATGTCACCATTAAAATCTCCTTGAGTTACTTGGAAGCTAACTTTCTAACTCTCTCATATCGGTTCAACAGCAGGAATTCATTTCTTATATTAACTCTCTGTCCCCTCAGTCACTCATGGTTTGACGTAAACTCACCAAGACCCCACGTATTGGATTGGATCCAGATAGGGAATATTGCCTACCAGGAAGGACAAATTTGAGTGCATACTCCAATGACTGGGCCCTCTTTGGCTTCTTCTTCCCAATACAAAGAGGTCTAGCACTTCTGGTGTGAAGGTTTGCTCAGCCCTTTTCAGGGCTGCTCATCCACCTTTGGTGTTTACCTAACGCCTAACTCTTACCTGTGGTTTCAAGAAGCTGAAGCATAGATAACAGCCACATCCCAGTAAAACTGTCTCAACACATGAGCTAGTCCAGGTTGAGGATAATCTACAGACCCCAGACCTATAGGTGAATTGGAGGATGTCTGCCCCACGCATATAAAGACTTTCCCTGGTGGAATAGAGAGGAGAAAACAATTTTATTTCAATGATCAGAAAGTGGCTGAAGCAGGTTCTGTGAAGCCATTAGGGCTTGGTCAGGCATTGAAGATACCAAGGTTATCCACTGCACTCCCAGACCACCCCCAATTGTCCTGACTTGTCTTGCCACTGGATTTCAATGACTATGGAAGAGAAGGTAAGTGTAACAACCTTGTGTAACTGCCTCACTTAAATCCAATAAATGCACAAGTCAAGACATCACCTGAGATGTCTCTGGTCCCCTTCAAAAATAAAGAATAACAACAACCATCACAAACATAAAAACCTCTCTACCAAGAGGAGAGAAGTATGTTTTGATCTTAATTCAGGAAGAACACTGTTAGCTAGAGTTTGAGACAAGATTTGAACACAGGATGTCTTCCTGATTCCAAACCCAGCATTCTACCCACTGTACCACCTAGAGCCAAATTACTTGTTCCCATCCTACCCTTCCCAGTAGGAAGATGATAGGCAAATCGAAAGAAGGAAGGTATTTCAATCTGAGGTGTTGTTTCCCTTTTCATTATTGTGGTCATTATGCATATTGTTCTGATCCTATTTATTTTGCTATATAGCTTGGACATTAAGGAAATAAGTTATAGGACAGATAAGTTTGTATCAGACCTAAAATGAAGGGCTTTAACCAGATAATTTCCTTTTTTTTTTCCTTCTTAACTTTTACCTTCTACCATCTCACACTTGGCAGATTGGCCAATATGACAGTAAAGGAAAGTGATAAATGTTGGAGGGGATGTGGCAAAATTGGGACACTAATACACTGCTGGTGAAGTTGTGAACTGATCCAATCATTCTGGAGGGCAATTTGAAACCATAGCCAAAGGCTATATAAAATTGTGTATACCCTTTGATCCACCCTGAGTCTGTATACAAAAGAGATCTTTAAAAAAGGGAAAGGACCTGTGTGTACAAAAATATTTATAGCTGCTCTTTTTGTGGTGGCAAATATTTGGAAATTGAGGGGATGTTCATCAGTTGGGCATTGGCTGAACAAATTGTGATATATGATGGCGATGAAGTACTATCAAGCTATAAGAAGCAAAAAGCAGGTTGATTTCAGACAAAGTTGAAAAGATCTAGATGAACTGATGAAAAGTGAAATAAGCAGACCTGGGAGAACTGTACATAGTAACAGTAACATTGTGGAATGTTCAACTGTGCAAGACTTGGCTACTCTCAGCAACACAATGATCCAGGACAATTCTGAGGGACTTACGACAAAGAATGCTCTCCACCTCCAGAGAAAGATCTGTTGGAGTCAAATGCAGATCAAAGCATACTATCTTTCACATTAGTCTATTTATGCTTTTATTTGGGGGTTTTGGTACTATATGAGTATTCTCTTACAACAACAACCAGTATGGAAGTTTGTTTTGCATGATAATACATGTATAATGTAGGGGGAAAAAACAAAACACCTTACTTTCCATCTTGGGATCAACACTGTGTATTGGCTCTAAGGCAGAAGAGTAGTAAGAATTAGGCAATAGGATTAAGTGACTTGCCCAGGGTTACATAGGTAGGAAGTTTCTGAAGTCACATTTGAACCCAGAATCTCCCCATCTCTAGGTCTGGTTCTCAATCCACTGAGCCACCTCACTGTCCCTCAGATGATATTTAATTAGAGCATCTTTTATTCATTCCTGAATGCCAAAAAGGAGGGGAACATAGCTCTAGAGGAAGGTAACATGAAGGTGACCCAGAACCTGCAGTATACTGGAAAGGATGCCAAAAAACAGGAGGGAAAGGGCTCAGAAGACATATCCTACTTTCCAGTTTTCATCTAGGCAGAGCCTAGTAAGTAGATGCATCCCAGAAAAAAGTGTCTAAACAGTGAAGACAGTAATGGTAAGACTGAGAGCTGAAAGGGACCTTAGTATCTATTCTAACCCTTCCATTTTACAGATGAAGAATTTGAGGCCCTGAGAGGAAAAGGGACTTGTCCAAAGTCACAAATAGCAGGGTAAGAATTCAAATTAGGTTTTCTGACACCAAAGTTCTTCCATTGCTTTACATTTGCTCAGTTGTTTCAGACTCTTCCTGAGTTCATTTTGGGTTTACTTGGTAAAGATACAGGATTGGGTTTGCCATTTCTTTCTCCTCTTCATTTTACAGATGAGGAACAGAGTTAAATTACTTGCCCAGGATGGAACAGCTAAAATGTGTCCAAGGTCAGCTTTGAACTCGGGTCTTCCTTATTCCAGACCTGGTGCTCCATCCACTGCATCATCTAGCTGCCCAACTGGGGCCAGATTACAAAGTCCCTAATTTAATGCAAGGGGCAATGCATATTTTTAAATAATCAACCCACTGTCTATAATGGTGTTTTATGTAGTCAGGAGAGGCAGACTCAGCTCAAGTTCCACCTTTTGCAAGAAGTCTTTGTAGGTGTCTCACAGGTACTAATGCCTTCCCCCTCTGCTTAGCTTCACCTACTCTTTCTCGTTCTTGTATCTAGTTATTTACTTGTCTCCTCCTTTGAAATATATACTTTTGCAACAATGATCAATATGGAAGCATATTTTGCATGGTAATATGTGTATAACTCAGATCAAATTGCTTACCATCTCTGGGAGGGAAGAGGGGAAGAGGGAATACAACTTGGAATCAATGTATAATTATGATTTTGGAAAACATATGTTGACATTTGTTATTCCATGTATCTGGGAAAATAAAATATTTTTAAAATAAAGAAAAAAGATATTAAATATACACTCTTTGAAGGAAGGGAATACATTTTTGTCTTTTTCTTTATCCCAGTGCTTTTTATTAAATGCATCCTAAATAGTTTAGTTTGAGAGAGTCTTAGACTGAAGAGCCAAATGTCCCGGGTTCCATCCTAGGTTTCAGCAGAAATTAGAAAAGTAAGATGGTTCAGTGGATAGAGCACTGGATTTAAGATTAGAAAGACTCATCTTCTTGGGTTCAAATCCAGTTTGAGACACTTACTAGCCTATCTGACCCTGAATGAGTCACTTGTCTCTGAACAACAACAGCAAAATGCTTATTGGCTGACTGTAATACAGTGATGCACTGGGGTGGTAAGACACAAAAGAAAGGAACCAGTTAGAAGGGGCATAGTCCAGGGATAGGAAAGTAAAAGTTTGGAGAATGGCCAGGGACTAAAAAGAAGACCTAAATATGGGAGAAATTCTTTGAGAAGAATGAATGAAACTTTGTGACAAATTGAATATAGGGTAGGAAGAGAGAAAAGAGAATTCAAATGCCACCCCACCTTCCCCAAAAAGTATTATATCTTCAACCCAGCTTCCTTGCTGTTCCTCACACAAGACACTCTCATTCCTGGCTGACCCCCATACCTGCAATGTTTCCCCTCCTCATCTCTGCCTCCTGGCTTCTCTGGCTTCAAGTCCAGATTAAACTCCACCTTCTACAGGAGGCCTTTCCCACTCTCTCTCTCTCTCTTTTTAAAAATTCCTTACTTTCTGTCTTAGAATCCATAAGTATTGGTTCCAAGGCAGAAAAGTGATAAAGACGTTAAATGACTTGCTCAGGGTCACACCAGTGTCTGAGGCTATATTTGAACCCAAAGCCTTCCATCACTAGGTCTGGTTCTCAGTTCACTGAGCCCCCTGGCTGCCAGTCCCATTGTCTCTTAATTTTAGTAACTTCATTCTGCTGATATTTTCCTATTTATCTTGTGTACAGATGGCTTGGTTGTACATATTTGTTTGTCTCCCTCCATTAGCTTGTAAGCTTTCTGTGGACAGGCACTATCTCCCAGTAATAAGCACAGTGCTGAGCACTTGGTGGGGGGCTTAACGTTTACTGACTGACTTCTCTCCATTGGGAGGAATCAAGTTTTGTTGATTTGATTTTTATAAGGCATTGGTCACTGAATGAGAGATCTACCTAATGAAAACCAGGAAGTTCTTTTAAGAAAAGACAATTGTTGACCAATATGGAGGTGTGTTTTACATGATAATACATGTATGGCCCAGAACAAAATAAATAAAGTCATGGGGGGGGGGGGAGGGAAGTAAGGAAAATTGTTTATATAAATGTAAGTGCATGCGCTCTTTGGGGCAAAGCTCGTGGCGAAGACCATAGCCAGAGCAAGAATGGGGCGTCCTGCTATTTCTGCTGTGGCAGCAGCTGCGGCTCCTTCTCCTAAGAGGCTCAGCCCCGGCACTGCGTGAGACTCCCGCAGACCCAGTCAGTCTGCAAAAGCCCAGCCCCAGACTGGTGTCTCACTCTCTCCATCTCTTTAGCCACCAGAGTAAGGAAGGGCGCCGCGGGAGAGGACATCCGGCCGCATCCTTCGCCCTGTGGCAGGTAGCCTGGAATGAGCCGCTGCTGACATGTGCAGGATGTCTTTCAAGGTAAGTAAGCTACCGCAGGGGCCGGAGGAAAGGGAACGGTGCATCGCCCCTGCAGGCAGGCCGGGCATCTGGACTGAAGCCGATAGGATGCTCGGGCAGCCCGGACTCAGGTTGCCGCATCTCAGGGTGGGGGAGCCGGCGTGCCACTCAGCCGAGAGCTTCCTCCCCGTGACCTTCAGTGCTGGTGCTGGTGTGGATGCGGGTGCAGGCGCGGGCGCCAGCTGAGCATTTGAGTGCAGTAAAAGGCACCCCTTTTCACCCCAACCCCCCCCCAGCTGGCGAAGTGCAGAAGGCGATGGAGATGGAGGTGGAGGTTTGCCTCCGATGTGCGGTTTGTCTTGTTCGGTTTTGAAAGATCCGTTTTCTTTTCTGTGGGACTGAGTCCGGGATGGGATGATAGGCTAAGTAAGACACAGTCCAGGAATTATCAGGTCTTCAAACTAGGGTATGAGAAAGAAGGTAGAAGAGACACGGGGGTGGTGGGGAGGGAGGGGCGGAGATGGGTGAAAGGCCAGTTCTTTCTGGCCAGGACGGTCGCGGCTGTGTCTGCAAGGACCACAGATTCCAAAACCAGTTTCTTCAGGGTTTGGTTTCTCTTCCACAAGTCCAAGTAATACTTGGGGATATCTGCTCTAACATCCACATACTCTCCTTCCTTGTTATTAGATTCTATTGAATAGCTGGGCCTTTGAAATTAGCAAAGTCTCTGATCAAATGACTCACAGCTGGGGAAAACTGTAGGTGGCTACCAGGATGCCGGGTTTAAGGAAGAAGCCATTTAGTTTAAGAACTCAGCAGAGAATATCTGGGGCATGACCTAACCTAACTCTGCTTGGAAATCTCAGGTTAGACTAAACTAAATCTATCTTTTTTCTTTCATCACTTCTGTGAAGCCTTTTCGTTATTGCTCAGCAAATTACACTCAAATAAAGAGAAATTTTTATTTAATAAATTATCCATTTGGGCTTCTTGGATTATTAAAACTAGATCCTAAAAATGTATTTAATATTCCCATTGGTTCTGTCCACAGCTTCCCCTAGACTGGAAATGTTCAAACATTGGAAATCTGAGTACTTTTTGTCTGTTGCATTGCCTTGATCTATCTCTCCAATTAGCTTGTCAAAAATAAAAAAGGATTTAATCTGTCATGACTTGTTCTTAGTGAATGTAGCTAATCAAAAGTTATCTATAGCAAATTGTTAATTCCAGACTGGCTCTCACCCTCTGGGCTCCTAGATCGCTTCCTGTACTGGAGTCATTGTGAATGATTTTGCAAAGACTGCAAAATTATTTTAATATTGAAGAAAATAAAAGGATCGTCTGAAGCATTGCATAATACATTTTAAAGGTGATCAAAAATATCTTTTGGATTATGCTTCAGAGTTTCCCTGTGATTATGTAAATTATCAAGAGTCAATAAATCTAACTTATTTTCTTAATTCTACTTTCACATCAACCTTTACATCTGTCCATTTCTCTGCACTCATATGGTCACCATGGAAGTTTAGGTGTTCATTATTTCTTCTCCTGGACCACTATAGTAGTTACCAAATTGATATCCTTGCTTTAAGTCTCTCCCATCTGTAATTCATCCTCCAAACAGTTACCAAAGTAATATTTTAAAATATTATTACCTCATTCAATAAACTCCAGTGTAGTGAACCCCCCCCCAATTATTTCTAGAATCAAATACAAACTTCTCTTTAATATCAAAAGTCCCTCACTACCTGGCTCCAGTCTGCCTTTCCAGGCTTATCATACACTACTCCCTTTAACACTCTCTATGACCCAGAAAGACTGTCCTCCAAACCCAGAATGAACTCCCTCCTCATCTCTCTCTTGCCCTGAGAATTCCAAGCTTCCTTCAAAGCTTAGCACAAATGGCATGTCCTATGTAAGGTCTTCCTTGATTTCCTCAGCTGCTAGTGCCTTCCCTCCACCACCTAAAATTACCATGTATTTACTATACATAAATACTGTATACTCTTTGTGCATGTGCACTGTAATTTCTTTTGAAGGCAGGAGCTGCTTCCTTTTTGTCTTTGTATCCTCAGAGCCCACCACAATGCTTGGCACATAATAGACACTTAATAATTTCATGATAGTTGTTTGATGAGTCCTTGTTGGATTTGAGTTGTCATTGCTTAGTTTTCTAAATGTTCACAAATCTTTAATAGCATAATGTCTGCCAGCTATCAAAATCTCAAGTGTATTGCCTATAGTTTACAAATTCTATCCATTCTTTTCCCTTTTAAAAAAACTGAAATATTTGTCCTTCTTCAGACCTGAAACACTTCTCCCATTCTCCAAAATCTTCCATAGGTCACCAAAAGCAGCCCTGAAATCTTATCCACCAGCCCTTTCAGTACCATAGGAGGTAGTTAGACTGGGCAGCTAGAGGCTATATGACCACCTCCTCACATCTTGGATGTCTTTTTCCTTACCAATCTTTTATCCCCTATGTTTCCCATCTAGAAATCATTCTCCTTGGAAAAGGAAATAGAAATAAAATAAACTCATCACCTTCATCTGTTATCATCATCCCATCTAACCTGGAGCAGCAGTGCTAGCCCTTTTTTGTCTCCAATATAACTTTTAAAAATCTAATCTTCATCCCCAAGTAGTAGTCCCAGACTTCTTTGATCTTCCATGCTCCCAACATTAATTGGAAAAATAAAAGCTCTCTTTGTGGTGACCCTAGCATTCATCTGGCAGCAGAAACCAGAATCACAAGAATTTTAGTTCAGATCTGGCCTTAGACACCTAATTACCTAGGCAAGTTACTTAACTTCTGTCCAGTTTTTTTATCTGTAAAATGAAGATAATTTTAGCACCCCACCCACAGAGTTACTTTCATAAAATAAGATAAAATGAGATAACATTTGTAAAGTGCTTTGCAAATCCAAAAGTGCTATGTAAATGCTAGTTGTTACTATTGTTTTTTTATCATTATTATTTCCACTCAGCCCTTGTTACTCCTGACAATTCTTTAGGATCATACCCTCTATTATATTCATCTTCCATTGCCTGCCCCTACTTCTGTCTTCCACAGATGCTGTTTTCCCCCCTGAATTTGTTAATGTTGAGCCTGTGCATCTATACTGACCTCTCTAGACAGCTCCTTTGTCTCACTCATCAGAATCATTTCTGCTTGTGTTCTCAAATTTTTGTTTGTGAGACTTTCCCTTCCTGGTTAAACCAGGAAGGTTTTTTAAAAATATTAGGCCATTGTGGGGCAGCAAGGTGACACAGTGAATAGATCTCTAGGCCCAGAGTCTTGAGGACCGGGGTTCAAATCTGGCCTCAGATACTTCCTAGCTGTGTGTCCCTGGGCAAGTCACTTAATTCCATTTGCCTAGCCCTTGCACTTCTTCCTTAGATTGTTACTAAGACAGAAAGTAAGGGTTTAAAAAAAATCCTTGATATAAACCAACTTTTCATTTGAGGGCAGCTTGGTGGCTCAGGGTATTAAGAACCAGGTCTAAAGACAGGCGGTCCTGGGTTCAAATGTGACCTCAGATAATTTCAAGCTGTGTGACCCTGAGTAAGTCACTTAACCCCCATTGCCTAGCCCTTACTATTCTTCTGCCTTGGAGTCATATACAGTATTGATTTTAAGAGAGAAAGAAGGTAACAGTTTTGTTTTTTTTAATGTTGGGCCATTGGATCCTTTATATGGACCCTTTGAAATGGACTCTCCCAAAATCTACAGTACCCACTAGATTATACCTGGCTTTCTCAATCATGTCTTTTGTGATGGAATGACTTCTCACATGCCCCCAAAGTTTCTCTCATTTCTTCTTCAGTAACCAGTTTCTCCTTGAAGTATCCCATTGGTCTTCTCATTCTATAGTTTCATTATCCAAATCCCCTAGGCAAATAAGTAACACTTTTGCTTTTATTTCCAAAAGTATCACAATTATGTACTTGCAAATCTGTGTAATAGGAATATTATTGAACCAAAGGAAATAGAAGATGAGGGATATGTCAGAATCTGAAATCAAAGAGAAATGTAACAGCTCATTGAGAATAGGAAAAAAATACCATTTATTATACGTATTAGTGAAGAATTACGTTAGGCATTATAGTCACAGCTTAAGGAGATAGAGCATTAGCTAAGTAATAGACTAAGGGGAGGGAAGGAGAGCTTTTAGGCTAATTTTGATCATCAAAGAATTAAAGAATTTTTGAGTTCGGAGACCTAAGAGACACTCTAGTTCAACTCATTCTGACCAGAATCTTTCCTGCGACATTCCTGACAAGTGTTCATCTAGCTTCTGCTTGGAGATTTCCAAGAAGAGGAAAGTCACCATCTCCTGACTTGGTCATTTCATTTTTGGAGAGCTCTGTTAGCTCTATTTTTCCTAAAGTCATATCTCCTGGGACTTTGTGTCCCAACAGAACAAGTTCTTTTCCATGTAATAGCCTTTCAAATATTTGAATGAATGAATCAATCAATCTACAAGCATTGATTGACTGATTGATGTTTAAAGCCCTTCCATCCCCATTATTGTTGTTTGTTCATTTTTAGGCATGTCCAGCTATTTGTGACTGTATTTGAGGTTGTCTTGGTAAAGATACTGGAATAGTTTGCCATTTCCTTCTCTAGATCATTTTAGAGATGAGGAAACCGAGGCAAACAGGGTTAAGTGACTTGCCCAAGATTGCACACAGTCAGTAAGTGTCTGAGGCTAGATTTGAACTCGGGAAGATGAGTCTTCCTGATTCTAAGCCTGGCTTTCTATCCACGGAGTTGCCTGGCTGCCATATAAACATTTATTAATTACCTGCTGTGTGCAAAGGAACTCTGATAGGCAGAGATTAGACTCAAAGAGAGAAATGAGATAATCCTATCTTAAGGGAGCATGCAGTCTATCAAAGAAGACAATAAGTACATATATAAATAAGCACAAAATAAATAATATATTTTATGGAGGCAGGGAGGGACTAGCAATTGGGAAAATGAGGAAATATTTCACATAAGAGTTGGCTCTTGGGCTGAACTTTGACTGAAGCTAGGGATTCTAAGAGACAGGTGATCAGGGAGGATATTCCATGTAAAGGAATAGAAATAAAAGATAGGGTGTTGAAGATATTGTACTCTTCCCTTTTTATCTTAATATTCAGAATAACTTCAATTGATTCTTATCTGCATGTTCTCCAATCCTCTTCTATTGTAAGAAAACTTCAGTTTGTGTATATTTTTCCAAAAATACTGCTTCTAAAATTAAACACAGTACACCAAAATGGGCTGATATAGGAAGTCTTCCTATGGGACTGAATGAAGAAATCATAATATATACCTGAAGTAGAATTTTACTAGAAAGAATGAAGAGGAGGCACTAGGAGGCACAGTGGATAGAATGCCAGGCCTGGAGTTGAAGGACCTAGGTTCAAAACTAGCTTTCAGAATCTTCCCAGCTGTGTGACCCTGGGCAAGTCACTTAACTTCTCTTGCCTAGCCTTTGCCCTTGTAAAAATTAAAATTTCAATAATAAAAATATATATTTAAGAGATTTATTAATTATCATTAGAAATCAAGGAATAAAAAAGATACAAAAAGACCATGTGCCCATGGCTGGTTAGCCATTTTTAAGTCAACCCCACTCACCATCATCAATGCTGATTCTACATCAGAGAGCAGGAGCCTCCAAAGCCCACACCCTTTATCCTCTGTCTATAGGAAGTATGTAATGACAGGAAGTCAGTGAGCTCTTGGGATATGTAGTTCTTTTTTAGAGTAACAGATTTTCAATCATACACCCTTCTGTCTTGGAGCTGTTACTAAAAAAGAAAGGATTTTTTAAAAATGAATGAATGAAAAGGATAGTCAGTCAATATTTAGTAAGCACCTACCTTGTGCCAGGTACTGTGCTATGAGCCAAATATGTAAAAAAAAAAATGCAAAATATAGGCCTTGCCCTCCAGGAACTCACAATCAGGTGGGGGAAACAACAAGCAAACAAATATGTACAAAGAAGCTATATACCAGACAGATGGGAAGTAAAGAAGAGAAAGGATTTCCTAAAATTAAAAAGGTTTGGGAAAAGCTTTCTGAGGCAGGTGAGATTTTAGCTGGGAAGCCAGAGAAGCCAAGAGGTAGAATTAAAGAGGGAAAGAATGCCAGACATGGGAGACAGGCAGTAAAAAATACCCAGAATCAAAAGACGGAGAGATGGAACAAATTTAGATTAGAATATCTTGAGAGACTTATTTTTGGGTAAGATTATACATTTATTGATTATATCCAGTTTATTGGTTAGGCTGGCATCATAAACAATAAAGGGATATAGATCTCTGGCTCTCTCATGACCAGGGATGACCTGAACAGGATCAGGCAGTTTAATAAATATATATTTTAGGAGCTTATTAATCAGCCCCTTCCTTGAACCTCCTGAGACATCTTTAACTGGTAAGAACTAATTAAAAGGTGGTCCATCAACCTATCCTTCCCTCCCTATCCCCATAGATAGATGGGTCCTGTACACAGGAAAAGAATCTTTCTCCACTTCATTTATTAACTAAATTCTATTTAAAAAGGAAAACATTCCTTAGGATTCCCAAGGACAAAAAAAAAACTGCAAAAAGCAGCAGACTGGCTGGTATCTCTGACACAAATTCCAGAAACAGGAATCCATAGCAATTGTACCTAACGTATAGGAATTAATACCATCTGTAAAAAATAAATTCTCACACAGAGAAACTTGAGAAGACTTGTATAAAAACTGATACAGTGAAATGAACTTATCCAGGAGAACAATTTACACGTTGACTAGAAGGCAACAGTAATGAACGTAAATGTTTCGCATGTAATAGAGTTTTAGTAGCTTAATCTTTATGGAATAAAGTACCCAAAGTACAGAAACCATTTAATTCAGTCCCTGACATATTCCTCGTTCTTTTTTTTAGTTCTGGAATTAAAATATTGGGTTCATAGGTTGTTTGGAAGGTAACTCAGCTTTGATTATATCCGGTTTCTTTATCTCTCCTATTTATTCCCTTGGGCTAGTTTAAAACCCAGCAGGCTTTGCAGTTGGCTGTCACTAGCTTCAAAAACAGCTCATTGTTCCACCAACCAGTTTTGCCCCAAGGATCATCTCTCAAAACCAAGCCATGGGTGAATATTGATTTATTTCGGCTCAACTCTGGCACTCCCCAAGTGATGAATAGCCAAGGCCGGTGACCTAAAATAATTTTATGCATCAAGGAAGATGAATTAAAACATAAATAGGAGAGCAAACAGAGTACTCAATGGAGAAGGGAATTGATCAGCATAGTGACAGTATCACAGTCAGCAGTTTGACTTCAGGAAGCAAGAAGGACTTCTTGCTTAAATATTGGAAAGAAGTGATTCATTTGGTACCTTTTTCTCCCTCTGGCACCTGGGGATTGTGGGGAGGAAGGTGGGAAAGGGAAGAAATAACAACTGTGAGGGGTAGTGTTGCCACATCTTCATCTGTGTCTCTTTAGTCATCTGTTCTCACAATCTCTCTTAATGGAGTTGTTGGGGAGACAAGACAGGTTGAAGGTTCTGAGATGACTCACATGTTACCTCTCAAGAACATCCATCCCACCATTTAAAGTCCACATGCATGTAAACTTCCTCTCTTGTCATTTGCCTTAATCTCAGAAATCTCCACAAACCAGTCACAGTCATGTACATAGTTACACAGCCTCCAGAATTTCCCCCCAAGACTTTCCATACTGTGATTCTTGGGATTGCTATACCCTATAAACACAGAAGTTATACAACACTAAAAGGCTTAAGAGCTCTGATCAATGCAAAAACCAACCATGACTACAGAATCAACAAAAAGAAAAAGGCATCAATGAAGCATTTGAAGAAAATATGCAGAATAAAAATGAAAAAATTCTGAGAGCAGTACAGAAAAGCCAAATAGCTTTGGATTGAGTATATACTTTAAAAAAAAAAAGATATAAGTAATGAGATTTTGAGTTCCAAGCGCAATTTTCTTTTTCTGGTTTTTATATATGGAAGATTTGTGTTTGTTGATGTTTGTCAAGTTCAGTGTAATAAAAAAAATTAAGATTTTTTTTTAATGAAGGCCTTGCCAATTATCACTACTCATCTCTTCTTCGTTCTACTCTTTTGAGACCCCTCCTCTGTTGGAAGCTATAGATATATGTCCAAAGAACACCTTCTTCCTCCTAGGACCACTCTCCAAACTGCAAATGAAGATGATTCATCTTCTCTTTGTTTCTGGTATCCCATTCCTCCACAGGTTGGAACTCCTTTATACACAATAAGATGCACTCTTGCCTTTTCTACTCTTTCTCTTTTGTTTTTTATTTCTTTGAAAAGTCCTTTTATTCTTTCAAAAAAGATTCCATTCTCTTCTACAACCTAGAGAATAGAGGTGTATCCTCCCTTCCCTTTCACCTTCTCCCCTGCACTCTGTGAATACACAGGTGTTACTTTGTTAAGAATAAAATTCTCTGGAGACTGACTGTATCTTAATTTATAATTATATATTAAATAATCAAAAGTGAGCAAGAGAAAGAAAAGGCACCAGCCACAGGTGACTGGCTGTTGTCTTCCCAAGCCTCCTCCTCCAGCTGGCTACACCTGCTTCACAATCAGACCTCAGGGGTGTCAGGGCTCTCCTGGGCAATCTGAACCTGATGGTGCGAATGTCCTGGGGCTCCGCTAAAGCAATGGCACTCTCCTATCTTCTTCCCTCCTTGCCCCCAGCTCTCTGCAGACATACCAAGAATGGACCATCTCTCTCCTAGCCACCTCCTCTCTCTGTGGTTCCAATTTTATGCTCCTTGAGATGTCACTTTTCTGAGTCCCTTTGACTTGGTAGACTCCAACCTTAGTCCAGATCAGAGTTGGGTCTTCTGGATGCCAGGAATCACAGCATCTCCCAGCTTTGTGGAAGGGACTCCACCCATCGCCTTAGATACACCTTAGAGAGGTTCAGTAGTAAGATCCTTTATTTTAAAATCTAAAGTCATGTGTGACCCTGGGCAAGTCACTTGACCCCCATTGCCTAGCCCTTACCACTCCTCTGCCTTGGAGCCAATACACAGTATTGACTCCAAGACGGAAGGTAAGGGTTAAAAAAAAATTTTTTTAATAAATAAATGAAATTCAAAGTTGTCTTGACAGGCTAGTATTAAATTTTCACAACTTGCTCTGGAAGAAACAAACACAGCATATTCTCTGTAGTTAAACACAGAATTCTCCTTTTCCCGCCTGCTTTTCAGAAGTGAGAATCTCGGTTTTCTGTCATTTTTACTGGAAGTTTTTATTTGTGGGGAACTGCTGAGGCAAACTATGTGTCTGCCCCTCTTGTTCCCTTTTCTAGAGGCTCAGTTGTTGGGAGCTCCTGGGTGAAGTTTATATATTGATAGTGAGTCCCCTGCCTCTTCCTAGGTGAAGATGTTAACTTTCAGTTGCCTTTGATTGCACTGGGGCTACGGGAGGGCTGTCAAACAGAAGCTACCCATAGCTTTTTCCTCTGAGTCTCAAGCAGAATCTGATTACCAGCCACTTTTGAGCTTCTTCAAAGCATCTTCAATTCTCTCCCACTGATCAAATTTCAGAAAATTCCTCAGACTCCCTGCCTTAGCAGCTCCTCTGGCTCACTGTAAAGTTAAGAAAGTGAACCTTCCTCTTTGTTTTTTGTGACATGATCCAGTGTTCCAAACTCTAGGCTTACGTGGATTGATTTCAGTTCTTAGGGAAGGAACTCCTAAAAAAAATTACTCCATTTTGTTTTTCTCCCACCTAAAATCTCCTCTTAGGCAGGTAGGTGGTGCAGTAGATAGAGTACCTGACCTCAAGTTAGGAAAACTCATCTTCCCAAGTTCAAGCTAGCTTCAGATATTCACTAGCTGTGTGACCCTGGGCAAGTCACTTAACTCTGCTTCGGTTTCCTCCTTTGTAAAATGAGCTGGAAAAGGAAATGGAAAACCACTCCAATATCTTTACCAAGAAAACCCTAAACAGAGTCATGAAGAGTTGGGCATGACTGAACAAAAAGAATGCCTTCTGGGAACTTCAGAATGTAGTGTATATCTAGGTCTTCAGGGTGGTACATAAAAATGTCCTGACTTGAACAAGGACTCAAGGCAGCAATGTTTAACAGGTATAAGACAACCTTTACTTTATCCCATCAAAAAGGATAAAACAAAACCAAGGACTCATAAAGATCCTCACATAAGCAGAATGAAGACTCTTTCCCCATTCAGGTAACTTTCATATTTACCATAGGAATCTGTCTAGATCTTTAGCATTATAGAACTCTACTGTATCTAAGGGTAGCTAGGTGGCTGGAGAAAGAAATGGCAAACTACTCTAGTATCTTTGCCAAAAAAAAAAAACAAAGCCAAACAGGGTCATGAAAAGTTGGACAAGACTAAAAAATGACTCAACTGTGTAGCTGCCTGCAGCCACAAATTAATATCTTCGTAGGTAGATACCTAAGAAGGGAAGTTAGAAACCAAGGGAAAATGGGTGAAGGGGAGAGAGGGAACACAATAAAGGAAGAAAGACTCAGAGATGAAGAGTTCAGCAACATGGGCTCCAGTGTGTATGCTCCTCTGATGGTGCAAAAGCTACATGTTTCCCAACCTTTTATTGGAGAATCAAGGAATGCGGAACGGGAGGTAGCTAATGAACATGTGACATGGCATAGGATTTGATATTGGCTCAATTGATCAAAGAGGAGGAGGTTAATCAAACATGTAAGGAATCTGGTCTGTCAAAGTAGGAACTAGGACCCTGTGGCAGCTCATGCCCTGCCCAGGAATTCTCTTGATCTTTGGACTATAGATTTGGAGGGTGGTCAGAATTAATAGAGTACCAATTAAATACAATGATCAAGAAATAATATGTCTGTGAGTCTGGTACATGAGAACATAGGTTACACTATTAATAGATCAATAATACTGTCAAGATTAGGATATACCTGGGTTGCCACAAACTGCCGCAACAAAACCATCCATAAACTACTACTTCTCTATGCCTAGGTCCAAATGCTCAGGATCCAAAAACTCTCTTGAGGCTGTGTAATTAAGATTCTCCCACCACTACCTTTCTCTACCACATCTCAGGCTAAAAGGAAGAGGGAACGTGAATCTGCTATGAGCCTCTGACCCAAGGCTGCCCCTAGTAGTTCCCTTCAAGAAGGCTTTCTTCTACTCTACCTCATGACCTTGGTCTTAGACGTCTGGTTTTTTATTTTATTTATTTATTTTATTTATAAGGACTAAATTTGGGGGAGAAAAAAAAGGTCAAATAAGCCTAGCATCAAGAGATGGCTTCTGACCCTCAGCACCCCAGTATAGCCTATCCTTTCCCAATGGGGAGACTTGATCATTCATCCTCAAAGAGATCTGAATATAGTGAGAAGCGCCCAAACCAGAGATATTCTCAGTTCTCTAAATGGAGGAGCCAGCAGGAATGTCCACACCCTCCAGAGGGAGAAGAAATTAAAGTCCCAAACAAAGACTCACCTTCCTGTAAACTCATCCAATTGATAAGATTGCTTAGTCAACTACTGGTATCTCTAAAAGGGGGGACGTTGTTGTTTCCCATCTCCATCTGGTTTTGTAAGGCTCACCTAATCAAAATTTCTATGAGCACTTCACAGATATAAAAATCTTTACCAGTACATGGAAGTAAAGGTACTAACCTGAGGGAAATTTTTCTTTTTAAATATACCTCTTACATAGAAAACATGCATACGGTAACTTTATCCTTCGCTTAAAGGTTTTTACTTCAAAGTGTTGGCTTGGTGCCGGCTGTTTGGGTTGTTGGGGAAGCCTTTAAAAAAAAAAAGCCAAGCTATTTCAAGATTGAATTTGTGGTCTGGAGGATTGAGGTAGACAGAAGACTAAACCTTAACTTCCTGGGTCATTATTATACTTGAGGAATGTGTAGATAGATAGAAAATCTGATTCTGTCTTGAGCGTTTGACACTGCATGGCACGGGTTTTTGTGGCACTGCTCTCTCCGAGTTCTCCTTCATCTTGGTCTGACAGATCCTTTTCTATGTC
This sequence comes from Monodelphis domestica, assembly GCF_027887165.1. NCBI lineage: Eukaryota > Metazoa > Chordata > Mammalia > Didelphimorphia > Didelphidae > Monodelphis > Monodelphis domestica. The sequence goes on along the minus strand of NC_077229.1, from coordinate 275,212,409 downwards.
CTGCTCACTAACAGATGTCCCCCAATTCTCTGTTGCTTTTCCCTGTATAATCTCTCTCGGTCACCTTGTAAACTCCAGTGGATTCAATGATCATCTCTAGCTAGATGATTCCCAGAATTATACATCTATCCCTAGTGTTTCACCTTAATTTCTTTTTTTTTTAACCCTTACTTTCTGCCTTAGTAACAACTCTTAAGACAGAAAGGCAAGGGCTAAGCAAACAGGATTAAGTGACTTGCCCAGGGTCCCACAGATAAATAGAAATTTTCTGTGGTCAAATTTGAACCCAGATCCTTCCAACTTCAGGCCTGGTGCTCCATCCACTGTGCCACCTAACTCCCTTTTGTCTTCATTTCACATCAGCTGCTTATTGAACATTTCTATTTCAATGTTCCAGGGACTTCTCAAACTCAACTTATCTGAAGTCAAACTCATTATTTCTCCACTACACACATCCTCTTTTGTTGTTGTTGTTCAGTTGTTTTTTCAATGCTGTCTGATTCTTTGTGACCCCATTTGGGGTTTTTGTGGCAAAGATACTGGAGTAGTTTGCTATTTCCTTCTCCAGCTCATTTTTTTTTAAACCCTTACCTTCCGTCTTGAAGTCAATACTGTGTATTGGTTCCAAGGCAGAAGGCAAGGGCTAGGCAATGGGGGTCAAGTGACTTGCCCAGGGTCACACAGCTGGGAAGTGTCTGAGGCCAAATTTGAACCTAGGACCTCCCATCTCTAGGCTTGGCTCTCAATCCACTGAGCTACCCAGCTGCCCCTCTCCAGCTCATTTTTACAAATAGGACAAACATCTTTAAGTGACTTGCCCAGGGTCACACAGCTGGGAAGTGTCTGAGATCAAATTTGAACCCAGGACCTCCCATCTCCAGACCTGGCTCTCAATCCACTGAGTTACCCAACTGCCCCCATAAAGTATGGTTTCTAATACAGAAAGTAAAGGATGTTTTTTTTTTAAGTTTTTCACAATCTGGACACAACCTAATTTTCCAAATTTAGCACACACTCCTCCTTGTTTCATGATCTCAGTTTCTTCACACTTTGGATAGGCTGTCCTCCCATACTTGGAATGCTCTCTTTACCTTTTTCACCTCTGCCTCAGAATTCCTAGCTTTCTTCAAGGATCAGCTCACGAGCCACAGTTGGCTGGAAAGCCTGTCCTAATTCCTCTAATTGTGAATAATCTCTCCCACCTCAAATTAATCATGTATATACTTCAAGGTCTACATATCTATCCCCCTAGTAGAAAGTGAACTCCTTTTGTCAGGGATCATTTTCCATTTGATCTGTAATATTCTCAACACTTAACACATCCTCCTGCCATAAAAGTGTTTAATAAATACTTATTGGATTGGGTTATTGGGTCCAGTGTGTCTTATGTGAGAAAATACAGCATCTGTCAATTTAATTGTACATCTTGTATTGGAAAATCAGCATTTTCATCTCAAATCTGGCTTGTCTAAAACCAGAGTACAGACGATAGTTTCACTTGTTTTGTTGATGTGGCTCTCTCTATTTTTCCTTTCAAAAAGATTTCATTCTAATGGTGTCAGTATTTGAAGGTCAACTCGATTGGGGCCAGTAGAGTATCACCTTTAACATCTACCAAATCTTTGTAAACTGTCCAGATTCTCTATCCAACTGCAGTTTGGGGTAAAATTAGGATTTATTTGAATGAATCATAGGAAGACATTATTTTCAAAGCCACAGATGTTTATCACAGTGATCTTGTGGTCTGAAAATCCAGAAATGATGATCCCACCTCTGAGAATGACTCCATTGAGGAAAATAACTTAATGTTTCTACTTCCATTTCCTTTTGGTTAAGAAGGAAAGTGATTTCTACTTATCACACATAGTGTTGGATCCATTTAATGTTTATGAAATTTCCCAAAGATGTTAATTGCCAAACATAATGTCAGATGATAAATTGGAGGGTCCAGTGACATCTCTGAGAAAATTTTCTGCAGATAACTGTTAAAACCTCATAACACGCTAGTTTAAAAGGGTTCCTCATTTCAAGGGAATTAGTTGTTGGACTAGAGCTGATGTTGCTTCATTTATAATAGTAAATGTATAATTGAAGTCCTCATGCAATGCCAAGCTTTGGCCCCTGATCCCCACTCTTAATGTGGGTGTATCCTCGGTTGCAAAAATTCCCTTTCACCTAGAATCGATAATTCTGTAAAAATTATAAAATGAGTTTATTTGTATTTCTCCTCTCCTCCCCTCCCCTACTCAGCCTTTGAGTGAGTTATTGATAAATAATTTGATGACCAAAAATCATGGGAACTAGAGGGAGAAGGATAAGTATATCTAAAGTGCCCTGTGATGATGATTTCTTGTTTGTTTGTTTTAAGGACAGACATCTCTATCACATAAGGTTTCCCATACTGATGACAAAAAGGAGGGCTGTATTTGGAAATGAAAGTGATATGAAAACAAAATGAAGGGGACAGCTAGATGGCTCAGTGAATTGAGAGGCAGGCCTAGAAATGGGAGGTCCTGGGTTCAAAATTGGCCTCAAACACTTCATAGCTGTGTGACCTTGGGCAAGTCACTTAACTCTGTTTGCCTCAGTTTCCTCACCTGAAAAATGATCTAAAGAAGGAAGTGTCAAATCTATCCAGTGTCTTTTGCCATTGCCTAGCCTTTCTTCTGTCTCAGAACCAATGCACACTATTGATTCTAAAATGGAAGTTAAGGGTTTAAAAAAAAAAAGAAAAACAAAATGCAATTTAAAATATAACAAACTAAACTCTATCTGTGATTTCATCAGGTGAGAATTTCCTTAGAATAACTTAGTATATAGGAGTAAGAGATTTGTGCACAGCTAGTAACTGTCACCTAGCATGATAGCTAGGTTGAAGAAGCAGATAGAGTACCAGATCTGGAATCAGGAAGACTTATCTCTCTGAGTTCAGATTTGGCCTTAAACACTTCCTATCTGTGTAACCTTAGGCAAGTCACTTACCCTGCTTGCCTTAGTTTCTTCATCTGTGAAATGAGCTGGAGAAGGAAATAGCAAACCACTCCAAAATCCTTTCCAAGAAAACCCCAAATGAGATCACAAAGATTCAGACGAGGCTGAACAACTCAACAACCACAATTATCTCTAGCTAGGTGGCACAGTAACTAGAAAGCCAGGCTTGGAGTCAGGAAGACCCGAGTTCAAATCTGGTCTCCTCAGAGGGAGATATAAGCAAATACCTTCGGAAAATTAAATAACTTCAGGTCCTCAAACTCTATATGGAACAAGAAGCCAAGTCAAGCCATTAGAAAAATGTTCCTAGGGCATCATGGAGGAAGCAATGGACTCTCATTTCAGGAGCTTGCTACAAAACTAGCAGGTTTGTTCCTTGCAAAGAGGTTTTCAGAAATAATGTGGGTTTAAATAAGATGAAAAATACCCTAAACATATGATTCAGAACAATCATGTTTTCACGCTTTGCCAACAGCCTCCGGATGCTTAGCTCTGATGTAGGGGAACCTCAGCCCCACTCACTCCTTCACTCTCCCAGATGTGGGCTAGATGGAATCTCTTTTTTATTAAAAAGTCATTGCTTAGGGGTTTACAACAGTTAAAACCTTCCTTGCCATTGTCAAGGCGCCCTCTTACTTAGAACTAAAGTAAATTAAACTTAGCTGGTTCAAAAGCAGTGAACTACATCAGACGTTCAGCAGTATGAGTGCCATAAATTCAGTTTTGCTTGAAGATTCCTGCATTAAGTTTTTATCTTGTTCTGGTCCCCCTGACCTCTCGTCCCCACTCCTAGAAGGACAGTAAGTTTATAATTATCCAGTATAAAGGGGCAATAGCAGGAAGTAAGATTAAAAAGGAGACCCTAAAAGTCTTAAATCATCCCAAAGATCAAAGAGAATAATTTATAAATTGTATCATATATTAACCAGAAATCACATTCTGGTAAGTTAAGGGAGGTCATCTAGGCACTGTGGTCAGAGGCTTTTGGACCTATTGGACAGACAAATTCCAGACCTCCAGAAACTCACAAAATAGTGTTGATATTTTTAACTTTAAATTATAACTTTAAAGTTTTACTGACAACTTTGAAATTATTTGAATATGTGAATGGATTAACCCCAAAGTAACATAGATAAGCTTTAGTCTGTTCCCTCCCCCCACAAAAAAATCCCTATAAAATGAGACCTCAAACACTTGCCTCTGCCCATTCTTCCATCTCCATCTGGATCCTTGCTTCTGAGAGCTCCCAATTGTAATCTGTGGTTACATGAATGATACTCTTTGCCTCTCCCCCTTCCTGTTCTCTTCCCCACTATGCCTTTTTCCCCCATTGGAAATATTTTATTGTTAAATATTCTATTGTTAAATATTGTAAATATTTTATTGTTAAACAAAAAGATGTATATATATATTTTTTTTTTCACCAAAAATGACCACCAGCTGCAGTTGCTGGTCTAAAAGAACGTGAAATGAGTTTCTCACTACTTTGCTATTAATTACGTGGAACTTATGCTGGTGATCTGTAGTCCTGCCATCTTAAAAGTTCAATATGCCAGAATTTATCATGGCAAAGAATGAGATGCTATGTCATGAGCAAAAATAGTTTGAGAACCATCGAAGAGGTTTACTTCAGGCAGCTGGTTCAGTCAGTATCTTCTTTCTTGCTTGTGTTTATGGAAGAATGGATTCTCTTCTGTCTTAGCTTTTCATGATTCATGATTTCTACCCTGAGTCTTCAAAGCCCAGCATCTTCTTTGGACAGCTCCTTGGGAACTTGGCTAGCCTGGGCAATCATGTCTCAGATATTCTGGAGGCAATCTGCCAAACTTCAAAACTGATAAAGGCAGGAGTCAGAGATGATGGTCAGCTCTCCTGATTTGCAGATCTTGTTTTTGAACAAGTTTTCAATCTTTTGTCAGACAGGCTCTGTAATCCAGTCTGCTGTTGTTAAATGGAACTGCACTTCAGCCTTGATATTTACTTCTTTAACATTCTGTCTTCAGGGCCTCCGCTTTTGGAATAAGATAGGCTGTACAAGGGAGAATCAGAAACAATGGAACTCAATAACACAATGTCTGATCAAATGTAAAACATAAATTACCTAGGAAAAAAATTTTTATTTGATCAAAACTTCCAGGGAAATTGGAAGACCATCTGGCAGAAATTAGGATGAGACCAGTATCTGCCACCACATTCCATAATTTATTTTAAATGGATGTGTAACCTTAATATTAATGATCATACTATAAAGAAATTAGAAGAGGAACAGAATATATACCTAACACATCTATAAGTGGGACATGTATTTTTAATGATCTTTTTTATTCAAAGATATTTTATTTTCCCAGTTATATGCAATAATAATTTTCCACATACTTTTTCCAAAATTATAAGATCTATATTGTCTCCCTCCTTCCCTTCCCTACACCCTCTTGGAGATGGTAAGTAATTTGATCTGGATTATATATGTATTATCACACAAAACATATTTCTATATTGGTAGGACATATTAACTAAGCGAGAGAAAATTACAAAAGCTAAAATAGAAAACTTTGACAACTTGAAACTGAAAAGCTTCTACACCAACGAAATTAATGCATCTAGGATAAAAAGGGTTAGGAGTAGAATGGGAAGAAATTTGTATCGGATTTCTCTGATAAGAGTTTGCTATCCAAGATATATAAATAATTAATAAACATGTGTAACTAACAGCCATTCCCTAATAGATGAGTAGTCAAAGAATTTGAATGAGCAGTTCTCAGAAGAACTGCAATGTGTTCATACCTAGATGGGAGAAGGCTCCATGTCACTACAAACTTGAGGTTTTACCTCATACCATACAAATTGGCACCAAAAAAAATGATCAAAAAATTGCAATAGTCAGTGTTGGAGTTGCTATAGAATGATAGGCACACTAATATACTGTTGTATTAGAATTTTGAAATGATACAACTGTTTTAGAAAGCAATTTAGAAATAGGCAAATTAAGGTGACTAAAAATATTCTCCATTACCGACTTACACCTCCAAGAAAGTCATCAATGAGAATCCAAATTATTTATAGCAATATTTTTTGTAAAATAGCTAAGTGGAAACAAAATAGATGGCTTCTCAATTGGGGAATGGCCAAACAAATTGTAATAAATGAATGTAATGGATTATTACTGGGCTGTAAGAAATGATGTGTGAATTGATGCTGAGTGAGGTGAGCAGAGCCAGGAAAACAATATAGACATTAACTACCACAATGTAAATGGAAAAACAATTGCATGCCAAATAATCAAAAGTAGATGTAACAAAATCATAAAGACCAAATAAGACAAATGAGGAGATATGAAAAGCACAGCCCAGGAAGCTGTCACCTCAAATTATAGGTCTTTGGCATATTGACTCAGGTAGCTGGAATTAACTCATCAGAGCCTATATTTCACTGACTAAGTAATGTATTGATAATTATCAGTTATTGCAATAGCAATCTCCTAGTGATGTTGGCAGATGTCTAGAAGTCCTTTTTTTAAAAAATTGACAACATAGACACTATTATTTATTCTACATGTCAGGTGGTACTATTTATTATGAATAAAAATCTCATGAATCCTGTAGTAAAATGTTGTTATTTTGTTCCAACAGAAGGAAACACCACTTGCAAATGCTGCATTCTGGGCAGCAAGAAAAGGAAACCTGGCTCTTCTGAAACTCTTGTTAAACAGTGGTCGGGTGGATGTGGACTGCAGAGACAGTGTATGAACTCGGTATATGCATGGCAAGAGCACCTAACTTTCCCCATGATGGCAAGAGAGCATTTCATGGATCCCTTTCAGTTCCCAATGCTTATTTCCATTTTTTTTGGTTGTCTTTTTTGCTTTTGTTTCTCCCAGTCCAAAATGTAGTCAAAATAGTCATCTAAGTCAAGCATAGAATTTTAGGACATTTTAAATCTAGGAGAAAAGTGGGAAATAAACAAGGGCGAATAGCCAAGGCAAAGTAGAGAAGAGGGGTCACAAAAGGGAGAAAAGAGGAGAAAAAAAAACCAAACCCAAGAATAAAAAGGTAAATGGAATGCAAACATTTTGAACTAATTGCTGTCATGAAAACATTCAAAACAAAAAGAGACCAACATGGAAATATGTCAAATGCATGCTGTGTGTGAGGATTAGAAAGCTGAGCAATTAAACATCTCCACCCATTCCCCATATCTTTTTTTTCTTTCACAAGCATAAAAGCACTAATTGGCTATCTCAGAGAGGAAATAAAAATAGATATTACTCCCAGCTGACAAATACTACTTAGATGACTTGCTTTCTTACCCCAGCCAAGTGCTGCTATCCATCTGTACTCAAAAATATTTTCATATATCTCCACTGACAGAAACCCTTAGATGAACAGAAAAGCATACTAAAATATTTTAATTTTAATTAAGATATTTTTAATTTAATTTAAGATATAAAGGCTTTTTAAAAAGTTATACTATTGGCTTCCTAAAACAAAAATTTCATTACATGATTCAATTGCATTCAGCAGATAGATGACTCCATTGCTAGCCTAAGAATGAAATTTAAATTTTCCCTCCATCTTAGTCATTATGGATGTTTTTGGTTTTTTCCTTCTTGGTCCTGCTGGCCCTATTTTAATTATCGTGACCATGCAGTAGTCCATGGACTGTGGAGTGGATGAGGCCGATCTTCACTTCATACTTTGCCTGTCATTCTTTTCATGGCTACCCATCCTTCCCTCCAGCCCCCTTGGAGGAGGAGGAGGAGTACCCTAGTTTCCCCATGCTACTCAGGATTCTGAGAGTGCCTTCCATGTCCACCCACCCAGACTTACCCTCCCAGGCATCATCTTATGATCAGGACCTTTCCAATCACCAACATCATGGCAGCTTGTCTGTTTTTGTGTCTCCTTTCCTTAGGATGCTCTCTATGTTAGGTAACCATTGATTCATCTGATAAACTATGCTGATATGTCCATTGATGTGCATATTGTCCTCCTAACAAGTACCTTTTAATGGACATAATGCCATAAGGGGGTTGGACTGGTTGGACTAAGATCCCCTCTAACTTGAAAATTCAATGATTCTGTAAAACAGGCTTGGGGGTGGGGAGGTGGAAGGAGAAAGAGGCAACGTATAATTCAGTTTCTTTAAAGGAAATGAAATGAGATTGCTAAGTGGCTCAGTGGATAGAAAGCCAGGTCTGGAGATGGGAGGTCCTTAGTTCAAATTTGACCTTCCAAATTCTGTGACCCTGGACAAGTCACTTAACCCCCGTTGCCTTTCCTGTATTGCTCTTCTCCTTTGGAATGGATACTCAGTGTCAAGTCTAAGACAGAAGATAAGGGATGGGCAAAAAAGGAAGTAAAATAAAATAGAAAAAAAGTGAAAAAAATGCCCTAAAAGTATGGTATGCTTCTGAAAAATCTGTAGTGCCCAAACCCATTCCATAATAAGATCCTTCATTTCTTTATAGGTAATAGGCATCACATAAGATTAAAATATTTAAATATTAATTTAAGAAAAAAAAATAACCCCACCTTCTGTCTTAGGATTCTAAGACAGAGAACTGGCAAAGCCAGACAATTGGGGTTTAAGTGACTTGCCCAGGGTCACACAGCTAGGAAGTGTCTGAATTCAGATTTGAACTCAGGTCCTCCTGACTCTAGGTCTGCTGCCCTATCTACTGTGCTACCTTCCTGCTCTCATTTAATGAACTTTTAGGATCATTAAAGGCCTACTTCTTTCTTGCTCTGTCAACCACCATTGTAGGATGTAAATTTTGCCCTCAGAATCATCAACCTGATCAGGGCCTTCATTCCTTGCCCCTTATTTCACCTGACCTGTACCATTTGTCTCACACTTGACATTTTGGAGATTTCTTGGACAATATCAGAATTATCTTGAATAGGTATACATCTTTTTAGAGTGAAGAGGGGAGGGAAAGAAAGAAAACCCAAATAAACCAGACGGGTTATTTACATCTAAAATTTACATCACTTATTTGTTGGGTCCATAACATGCTTCCACAATATATACAGTAAATACTTTTAAGAACATAGGTACACATTCTCTTTTTTTAATTTTAACTTTGCTTTCCTGTAGTTTTTTTTTAAATGACTATCCAAAAGAATGGTTAGAAGTTTTCTCATTCTATGGGGAGAAAAATTCAACTTCTCAGCTTGGCTCAGAAGCAGCAGCAGCTTCCCATTTCTAGCTTGGTCTTTGAGCTATGAAATATCTAAAGCTAAAATAGTCGTGGTAGAATGGAAACTTGGTTTCCATTCAAGTGTGAACTTGAACAAGTTATATGATTTCTGTGACTTTGTTTTATCATTTGTAAAAATTGAAATAATACCTGAAATACCTACTTCTCTTGACTGTTATGAGGGAAATACCATGTAAATCTTAAAGTACTGTGTAATGTGAATTATTCCATCATCATTATTATTATATACATGATTAGTTTTTCTTGCTTATTGACCCTGAGAAGTAGCTGAAAAAATGCCTCTTAAAACATTAAAATCAGCAATAAACTTTTCCTCTAAAAAACAAAAACAGAAAGAAATTTTCTCATTTTAAATAAGCACAGGATCCCAGAGATTGAAAACACATTTACAAGACAGAGTACCCATGAGACAACACAATCTACTCATTTTTTGCTCAAATTTCTGCAGACTTCGATATCATCATCTGCTAAATATTACACTAGATGCTCTCTGAGGTCCTCTCCTGCTATAGCATTCTATTGCTATATGACCCAAATCTAAGCCTAATTCATCTGCCTCTTCCTCTAACATTGGAGCACAGAGACAGTGCTAGGAGATGATTTCTTTGGGGGTGATATATCAGGCTCCTCTTTGAGCCTTGAGCTGGAATTTCCTCAACCTGTAGTGACAACTCCAAGTTCCCAGGATCCCTTAGAAAGAGCTGGATTGCATGGGTCTATGGGAATATGACTGGGGATGTAGACTCTAAAGGATCACCCTAGTGCAAATATCAATAATATGGAAATAGGTCTTGATCAATGACATACATAAAACTCAGTGGAACTGCTCATTGGCTATGGGAGGGGGAGTAGGGAGAAGGGAGGGAAAGAAAATGAATCTTGTAACCATAGGAAAATATCCTAAATTAATTAATTAAGTAAAAAATTTTCAATAAAAAAAAAGAAATAGCTGGAATGCAGAGTTTATCTTCATAGGACCACTGGGTAACTATATCTCCATATCCAATCTTTTCTGGTAGATATTGCAGAGTGTATACATGAATATCCTTTATACACAAAATCTTATTAACTTGAGTTGCTAAGATACTATTGTATATAGAGAGAATATATATAATGTATATATCATATATATGCATAAATAATGTATATGTGTATATAATATGTGCCTAACCATGTATATATTTCATATAGATATGTGCATTCAAAAAGCTTACAATCTAGCTAGATGAAAGCATATGTAGATGTAGATGCATACAAATTGTTGTTCAGTCATTTTCCATTCTATCTGACAATTTGTGACCTCATGTGGTTTTGTTTTTCGGCTTTTTTTGGACAAGGATACTGGACTAGTTTGCCATTTCCTTCACTGGCTCACGTTTACAGATGAGGAAACTGAGGCAAACAGGGTTATGTTATTTGACCAGAGTCGCACTAGTGTCCAAGACCAGATCTGAACTCATGAAAATGAATCTTCCTGGCGTCAGGCCAGGTGCTCTATCAACCATGCCACCTTGCTGCCCAATACAAATTAGATACAAGATAACTTTGAGTGGAGGGCATTAGCACCTTGGAGGACCAAGAAAGGATTTCCATAGAAAATGGCTGGATTTCCATAGAAAAATGGCTGGAAATCCTTTCTTGGTCCTCCCAGGTGCTAATGCCCTCCGCTCAAAGTTATCTTGAATCTAATTTGTAAGCCTGGAAAGACATGAAAGATATTAAGAGAAGAAGGTGAAGAGGAAATATATTCCATCCATGGGCACAACCTATTCAAAGGCACAGGCAAGGGAAATGGAAGACCACCCACATATGGCAGACAATAAAAAGCCAACATGGCTGGACTATATTGGGCATAAAAGGAGCTAATGTGTAATAAGTCTGGAAAGGTAGCTTGAGGCCAGATCATGAAAGCCTTTAAATGCCAAAGAGAGTTTCTATTTACTACTAGTGTTAATAAGAAGCCACTGGAGCTTATTAAGTAAATGGATGATGTGGCCAGATCTGCCCTTCAGGAAAATCACTTTGGAAGTCATCAGTAGGATGTATGGGGACAAGGAGAGATGTAAATCAGATCTAAGAACCTATTGTGGAGGGGGGAGGCGAGGTGACTTGAAGGATAGAGAGCCAAGCCTGGAGATAGGAGGTCTGGGGCTTAATGTAGCTTCAGATGCTTCCTGGTTGTATGACCCTAGACAAGCCACTTAACTCCAGTTGCCCAGCCCTCACCACTCTTCTGCCTTAGAACCAATGTCCAGTGCTGATTCTAAGATGGAAAGTCAGGGTTTTTATTGGGGGGAAAAAAGAAGCTATTGGAATAATCTAAGCAAAAAAATGAATGGGACCTGAACTAGCGTGGTATCTATGTAAGTCCTGAAGAGTGTAGAAGTAAGAAATGTTATGGAGACTGGCGTGACAAGATTTGGCAACTGATTGGATTTGTGATGTTCAGGGAATGGCAGAGCACATGCAAGGTGAGGAACCTGGGTGACTAGAAGGACGGTGATGATTGCCACAGAAGTTGGAAAGTTTGGAAGAAGGGTAGGTTGAGGTGGAAAGAGAGCAAGTTCAGTCCGGACAGTAGATGGTGAGATTCTTAAGGGCAGGGACTATCTTTTGCCTCTCTTGTATCCCCAGCTTTTAGCACAGTGCCTGGCTCATAGTAGGAGCTTAATAAATGCTTGACTGACATATTGTTGAACTTTAGGATAGGATATTCAGAAATGCCCAGTAGGAAGTTGGCGATGGAGGGCTAGATCTTGGACAGGAAGAATAGATCAAGATGTAGACATCGAGGAATCATCTGCATAGAGATGATCATTGAACCAGTGTGATCAAAAGAGATGAGTATTACTGAGAAAGAATATAAAAGAGATTTAAGAAGAGGGAAGGGGGTACCCAAGACAGAGTTACAATTAAAGGGCAAGGTGTGGATGATGATGCAGCAAAGGAGGCTGAGAAGGAAGAGTCTTGGAAGAGAACCAAGAAAGAACAGTGTCACCAAAAAAAAAAAGGGAAGATAACATCGAGGAGAAGAGGGTGGCCAATAGTGTCAAATGTTTCAAAGAGGTCAAGAGATATCAGAACTGAGAAAAGGTCATTATGTTTAGCAAATAAACGATTTTTGGGGACTTTGGAGAGAGTGGGTCCACTTGAGGTCAGAAGCCACATGGCAAAGGTTTAAAAAGTGAATGAGAGGGATAGCTAGATGGCCAGAGAGCCAGGTCTGTAGACAAAAGGTCCTGGGTTCAAATTTGGTCCCAGTCACTTCCTAGCTCTGTGATCCTGGGCAAGTCATTTAACCCCAAATGCCTTATTACTCTTCTGCCTTGGAATAACACCTACTATCAATTCTAAGACAAAAGGCAAGGATTTAAAAAAATAAAAGGGAATGAGAGGAAAAGCTGTGGAGATGAATGTAGACAGCTTTTTCTGTAGATAGTTTGGTTGAGGAAAAAAAAGAAGAAATATAGGACAGTATCTTAAAATGTCTCAAGTCCTATTCAACTCTTGAACTTCTAGGATTATTTCACTAGGGTATATTTTTTTCACTGAGTTTGTGTGCGGGCATTAAATTATATATTACGCAGGGGCAGCTAGGTGATTCAGTGAATTAAGAATCAGGGGTCAAGACAGGAGGTCCTAGGTTCAAATCTGGCCTCAGACACTTCCCCAGCTGTGTGACCCTGGGCAAGTCACTAACCCCCCCAATGCCTAACCCGTACTGCTTTTCTGCCTTGGGACCAATGCACAGTATTAATTCTAAGATGGAAGGTAGTAAGGGTTGTTGTTTTTTTTAATGACATAAATCTTAAATTATTTTGCTTTTTATTTATCTGAAGTCTGAGTTAGATTTCTCCCCTCCCTTTCCACTCCAATCAGTGTCCCTTGATTTAAATAGAAATTGTTACCCTTAACCCAGATAGGACGCCCATAACTTTGGTGACTAAAGTACATCAAATGATTAGTTCCTATTCACATTTAAGAAGAAACTAATTATGCCAAAAATACCCCACCTTGACTGACTTCTTCCCTCTTCTTCTCCAGCCCAGAAAATAAAAGAGAACTGAGCTGAATGATGAATAGGCAGGCTAGTCCCCTGCCCCAGGTTCCCTAGGGATGCATATGGAATTGGATGGCATGGGACAAAACACACTGCCGTGACTCTAACTGGAAGACTTTGGCAAACACTTTCCAAAGCAAAGTTGTCTTTGGCACCCTGCAGACAAAAGCAGGGAAATAAAGAAATGATGAAATGTTAGGAAACAACAAGCAGATCCCCCACTCCCAACACCCATCCTACATTCAAATAATAGGAAGATTCTTAAAATCCGTTCTGGCCTGGCACATACCACCCAGCATAGCCAGTGTGGAAAGAACCCCTTATTTGCACTACTAGAAAGAAATATGGCTGACTTCACAAGTAGCAGCTGAAAATTGGGGAATTAGGAAGCACAAACCCAATGCTAAAAGGATCCGAGACTTTATAAAAGGCCTTTTTGATTGGGATTCTATATATCAGATGATGTTAATTTAAATTATGCATGATTTAGGCCAAAGTTTATAAAAGCTTGGCTGGCTTTGTTGACTTTAACAATCCTAGTAAAATGGCTAGTGCCAAATATTTTTGTCTAATTCTAGCTGTGCTCTGGTCACAATTTCATATTCTCAAGTCTTGGAACTAAAGAAGTATGAATGCCCATTTGAGAACATTTAGTCCAGCCTCTGAATTTTGCAGATGAGGAAACAGAGACTCAGAATGGCTAAATGACTTGCCCAAGGTCACCCAGCTAATTGATGACAAGAGATGCAACTCGAAATTAGGTCCAAAGCCTCCCAGGCTGATATTCATTCCTCTCTATCATCCTGCCTCTTATCCAAGCCTGAATTGTTAAGAAAATAAAGACTTCTGGCCCTGGAAACTTAATGGGATTGATTTGATGCCTTCTTTGGATTCTTAACAGTGTTTTGAGGCAAGATTCTTAATATTAATCTTCAAATGAGGTCATCACATCACAGCTGCCTCATCTCATAACTCTGCTTCGATCGAATTTTTGGTTATGGAAAAATAAGTTAACTCTTTCATTGAAAATTCCAATTTGGGGGCAGCTGGGTGGCTCTGTGGATAGAGAGCCAGGCTTGGGGATGGAAGTCCTAGGTTCAAATGTGGCCTCAGATCCATCCTAGCTATGTGACCCTGGGCAACTCACAACCCCCATTGCCTACCCCTTACTGCTCTTCTGCCTTGGAACCAATACACAGTAGTGATTCTAAGATGGAAGGTAAGTGTTTAAAAAAAAAGAAAAAAATAAAATTCCAATTTGGATATGAGAATATGCATTTTAGTTCATGTTTGCATTCCTTCCCCTCTTGATGAACATTAAAAACTTGACTCTAGTTAAACGTCTGCCATTGCAGTTAAACCATGGATACTGAGCATCGGCACTGACATTTTTGCAGTCTTTTTTTTTTCTACATGATCTCAGTCATTGGTATGCCAGATGGTCTAATATGCCGATTTGTGTTCCCTCCTTCCAGCATGGCACCACTCTCCTCATGGTTGCTTCCTACGCCGGCCACATAGACTGTGTGAAGGAACTGGTTCTCCAAGGTGCAGATATCAACCTTCAGAGGGAGGTGGGTAAAACCAATAAAAGAGAAGAAATTGGGGGCAGAGCTGAGCAGGTTGTTCAGAACTGGAGGTACCAAGCAAACAGAGCGAGTCTCATAGAAGCTGCTTTCCCTAAGGGACATTCAGCTCCAGAGTTGAGGAATTTGTGTGTTGAAAGTAAGATCTAGAGAGCCATTCATATTATATCCATGCTTCCACTTCCCAAGACTGCTTCCAGAACTGGTATCTTGTCCGTCCTATAGACAATCAAGGCATTAACTACATTCTTTACATATTCATACTTTCCTTCAAGGAGGATAATGTAAGATTTGTAAGATGTTAAGGGGAATTTTGTTAATGTTCAATAGTTATTGTTTTTTTTCCTAAAGAAACAAGTTAATAGTTATCTCCCTGATGATCTTCATAGTCACACCATCACAAATATGTTGACCTAGGGGGCAGCTGGGTGACTCAGTGGATTGAGAGCCAGGCCCAGAGACAGGGATGTCCTGGGTTCCAATCTGTATTCAGACTGTGTGATCCTGGACAAGTCACTAAACCCCCATTGCCTAGCCCTTACTGCTCTTCTACATAGTATTGGTTCCAAGACAGAAGTTAAAGATTAAAAAAAACAACAACATTGATTTATTAGCCCAAATGAACCTCCAAGGTTGCTCCATACAATACACATAATAAAAAGCCTAATGAAAGCTAGTCACATGAATATTGAATAGAAAAATGACCTTGAATATCTTCTTCAGCCCTATTCTATGATAGATCTTACTCCACCGAGTGGATCTTAAATGAAGGAATCCTAGTCAGATGATCCAGCTTTTCAAGAGTGTAGAAGGATCCAAGAGGCCAAACATTTCAAATTCCTGATACTTCAGAGGGCTCTAGACTGCATCAGGTCACTTGAAGTTGGCCTTTACAAATATAAATGCTTGTGATATCCCCAGAAAAAAATCATTCCCTTAAAATACTTCATCTATCATGCTCGAAAGGATAGCAGAGCACTCTTTAACCTAACATTCCAGATTTGGGTTCCCTGCCTCCACAATGGAGCAATTTATACCTCACATTGGCCCGAGGGACAGATTGCTTCAGGAGTCTTGAAAATATAATCCAGTGTTTGGAAAGTCTTCAGGTCTCCCCCAGGCCATTCCTTCATGAGCCTGACTTATATGACCATCAAAGAATTAGAAATAAAGATAGTTGGCACATTGGATTGGTCAAATTCATGACATAAAAAAGTGATCCTCAGAGAGATAAGACTGGTATTATCTTAGTGTTGACAACTTGAGACAGTATAAAAAGGCTACAGTAACTCAATCCAAATTATTCTCTTGTCACCACAATTCTGCCATAATTACATGGATGTGACACAATATTGGCTCATTGTTCAAGGTGGCGAGGAGGGCAGTTTTCATTTCCCAAAATGGCACTCCCATTTGGAAGGACTTATCCTAATATTTTCTCCTGGATTTATAGTCCTTGTTCATTTGAGCTTTTAAGAAACAGCCTTTGAACAATAAAAAAGAACATGAGCCAGGCCTACTTCCTCACAAACTGTATCCTGAGAGGCATTTCCAACAAGCATTGGAATCGTTTAACAATAATTCAAAAGAGCTTAAGAGAGTGGGTGGGGAAAGAGCAACCTGTTTTTGATTTCCAGCCAGCATGCTTCCCTGTGGTTTGCTGCTTGGCTGTTTGTTTAGCTCCTATTGTTCAGTTAAAATCCTTAAGAGAGGTAAAGACTCTGTTCTTTGAGCTTGAGCCCTCAGTGACCCTTCTGGAGCTGTCCAAAATGCCCTCATCCCAGGCAAACCCTGTGGTTCAATGTGGTATGATACAGATTCTGAATTCTCTGGGAATCCAAGTTCATGCATGGTATCGTCTGAGCCTATGGAGCTGCCAGAGCCAAAGGAAGGTCCTTTCTCTGACCTATTTTGACATTTATTGAGTATTGTCCCTGAAGTGACTTGGCATCTTCTTATAGCCAGACTCTTGTCTTGTTCCAACCTTAATATTTTGCAACACTAGATCATGTATTTGCTTTTGCTCATAAATTGCTGCCATCCCTTTATTTGGTGGACTGTCTAGACACATAGCATGGTGTGGATACCAAACTAAAAGCTAATGGCCCTAAGGGAGCCGTTGTTTATTGAGATCTTGCAAAAATCTTGGCTGATGGCAAAGTAAAGATAGAAGAGCTAAATAAAAGTGATGGCATGAAGCCCTTTATTTCAGTAAGAGAGACATGTACACTTAGTAGCCTCTTGTCTCTTACTTTGTAATATGGAGGCTGACCTTTTCCCCTACTCATCACATCATTAGAATAATGATTGGTAATTTAAATGTTAAAGTGTTTGTTCAAACTGCCATAAAGTCACTGTGAGGGGGCCGCTGAATGGATTAAGAGCCAGGCCTGGAGAGATGAGAGGTCCTGGGTTCAAATGTGGCTTCAGATACTTCCTAGCTGTGTGACCCTGGGCAAGTCACTTAACTCCCATTACCTAAACCTTACTACTCTTCCACCTTGGAACCAATACATGGCATTGATTCTAAGATGGAAGGTAAGGGTTTTAAATAAATGAATGAATGAATGAATGAATAAATGAATGGATAGATAGCTAGATAGATGGATGAATGAATAAACAAATAAATAAAGTCACTGTGACTATAGCTATTAATGAATGGAGGACGTACATGTAGAACTTAATCTTTTCCAGTTCAATAACAAATTTTAATTAAGTGCTATATCTAATATAGATACAAATGACTCTTAAGCATGTCCAAATAAAATACACCTATCTGTCCCCATTGCATATCCATCAAGACAGAGCCATCCCTGGGATGAAATGGTATGATCTAAAAATGATGTGGCATGGATTTTACATAGGAAACACTTTAGCTAAGGAATTTCTTCTGCCTTGCCCCACAATCCTCCATTATATCCTCCCTCCTTAAAAACCAGACTTCTTTTGCCATCCCAGCATCTAGTTCATATCTTGAGTTTATGGGATCCAGTTCTCTCCATCGTTGGGGAGATTCTAGGACCTCCCATCTCCATGCCTGGCTCTCAATCCACAGACACCACATTCATGTTCATTGTTCCCATGACACTATAATCTATCCATTCCATCCCCGGTGGGAGTCTTTTCCTTTTGCCTTCAATCTTTCCCAGCATCAGCATCTTTTCCAATAAGTCAGGATAAGTCTCATTTTACACAGGTAAAATGCTGTTTTTGAATTCTACACTTCCCGTAGCATGCTCGAATATACCACTATCTCATGGCCTAACATCCATTTTTACCAGATTCTTTCTATGTATACGCATGAAGACTGGCAGCAACATCTTGTCATGCTAACAGAAGATGCCACACCACTTATAAACATGCATATGTCAAATGTTTTTTAATTATACAAATATACTTGAACTCTGCTACTTGAGCTTTGGCAAACCAAACAATACTCTCCCAGAGGCCAAGAGGGAAAAAAAAAAAACCCTTCTCTTTGCTCCTCTGTACTCCTTAAAGGAGACAGGAAATGATTCAGGTGGGCAGAGTTTCAGAAAAGCATGCTTTAGACCCTAATTATCAATGCAAAGGAACTCTGGCTTTTATGGGAGGAGGATGTAATGAAGAGTTGGGGAATGCAGCAGGACTAGCCGGGCCAAAGTGTTTCTTTTATAAAATCCATGCCATATCACTAGATCATTTGTTCCCAGGGATGGCTAGGTGCAAGAAAGGACTTGAGAGGCCATCTAGCTCAACCCCCACACCCTCTAATTTTATAGATGAGGAAACTGAGATTAGGAGGGGGGATTAAAAGTTACCTTACTAAGGACGAAACAGATTATAAACCATGACCAAAAATAGTCTAGACAGGGCAGCTAGCTAGATGGCTCAGTGGATTGAGAGCCAGACCTAGATAGAGGGGAGGTCCTGGGTTCAAATGTGGCATCAGATACTTCCTAGATGTGTGACCCTGGGCAAATCACTGCCTAGCCTTTACCACTTTTCTGCCTTGGAACTAATACCCAGTATTGATTCTAAAATGAAAGATAAGGGTTAAAAAAAAAAGCAAGACAATGGAGGATAGAAGGGCCTGGTCCATTCAGTCCGAGTCAGACATGGCCAAATGACTTCATCCTGATTCTCACAAATATATACTTTTCCCAGATTTGGGGGCCAAAATCCACTATTTGACAAAAACTGCTGGGAAAATTGGAAGGCAGTATGGGAGAGATTAGGTTTAGATCATTATCTCACACCCTACACCAAGATAAATTCAGAATGGGTGAATGACTTGAATATAAAGAAGGAAACTATAAGCAAATTAGGGAAACACAGAATAGTATGCTTGTCAGATCTTCAGGAAAGGAAAGATTTTAAAAACAAGCAAGAGTTAGGAAAAAATTATAAAATGTAAAATAAATAATTTTGATTACATTAAATTAAAGAGATTTTGTACAAACGAAACCAATGCAGCCAAAATTAGAAGGGAAGCAACAAATTAGAGGAAAAAATCTTTATAACAAAAAAACTGTCACCAAGGTCTAATTACTCAACTTTATAAGGAGCTAAATCAATTGTACAAAAAACCAAGTCATCCCCCAATTGATAAATGGGTAAGGGACATGAATAGGCAATTTTCAGATAAAGACATCAAAACTATCAATAAGCAATGAAAAAGTGTTCTAAATCTCTTATAATCAGAGAAAGGCAAAGCAAAATAACTTTGAGGTACCACCTCACACCTAGCCGATTGGCTAACATGACAGCAAAGGAAAGTAATAAATGTTGGAGGGGATGTAGCAAAATTGGGATATTAATGCATTGCTGGACATTAATGCATTTTCCCCCCATGCTTTCTACCTAGATTCAGAAATGTATCTTTCCAAGTTGTTTATATTTTTAAATTTAATTGTACAAAATGGAACAAAATGCCTACTTTTAAACCAACCTGTCTCTCTTCCTTCTAGTCAGGCACAACGGCTCTATTCTTTGCTGCACAACAAGGTCACAATGATGTGGTGAGATTTCTCTTTGAATTTGGAGCTTCTACTGAATTTAGAACTAAAGTAAGAGAACTTTTTTTTCTTTCATTTCCTTTAAGAATATTTCAGAACTCTATGCCTCATGTTTTCTCTAGATCTAAAATACAAATGTAATTTGCCCCCTTAAAAGTACTTTAAGCCTAAGAAAAGAGGTGTTTCAAGGATGCGTATTTGGGAAGGAAGTATAATACAAAGATTTCTGGAATTATAATTAAAAGACTCAGCAAACCCAGGTCCAAGTGTTGCTTGTCTTAGCCAGTTAATACCTATATCCTTGGACACAACCCTTTAGCCTCTCTGAATTTAAACTCCTTACCAAAAAATAAGGAAAGAGTTGGACCAAAAAATCTCCCAGGAGGTTCAGTCCTAATCTCAGAAATCAATTCAAATATTAATAATGATAATTGATAATATTATTAAAATATTAACAATAATAAATAATAGCTAACATTTGCATAGCACCTACTATGTGCCAGGCACCATGCTAAGCACTTTACAAATGTTATCCCATTTGATCTTCACAACATGCCTCTGAGATAGGTGCTTATTTTAATACCCTTTTTTACAGTTGAGGAAACTGAGGCAAGCAGAGGTTAAGGAATTTGCCCAAAGTCACATAGCTAATAAGTGTCTGAGGCCAAATTTTAACTTGTCTTCATTTATTAAGCACTTATTATTTACCATGCCATCATGGAATACCTGGTCTAGAGTCAGGAAATTCAACTTCCTAAGTTCAAATCTGACCTCAGACACTTATTAGTTGTATAATAACAAGTCACTTAACCCTGTCTGCCTCAGTTTCCTCTTCTGTCAAATGAGTTAGAGAAGGAAATAGCAAACCATGTATATATACATATATGTGATATTTACAAAACCAATGCAAAATAATTTGTATTTCACAGGTATATGAAAGAGAGAAAGTGATTATTATGGGTTCCACATCTTGGATAATTGTGTCTAAGAATCATAATGTTTCCTCTTATGTTACATTTTTTTAAAGGATTGGAACTGGGAAGGAAAGTCAATAACTTTCCTCATATATCTATATTTTTGCCCTCTAGTTTAGTCCCATTTTCCTGGCTATAGTGATCCAGAAGTCTTAATGTGGTCTGGGGGAAATAATTTTAACGTGGGTGTTTCTGAGGTATATAATTTGGCATCTCCCGTTCCTTATAACAGGTGAAAAGTTAACTAATATATAGCAAACATTCACCAATGATACTTAAGAAAGGGGTGGTGGCTATGCTTGTACCCTAATCAAGAACTTTTCCTTTGTCTGAAATGGCTACAAAAAGGAAGAACAAATCAAAACTAACCAAGAATGAATCAAAATAAAATTTAAAAATTCAGTATTAAATAATTTTATGGGATGAAGTTTTTGTCGCTGAATTAGAATGACAATCTTGGACTGACATGGAAGTTTCACAGTTGTGTCAGCTTATTTCTGACCTGATTAGAAACAGAAATTCTTAGAAGTTGTCTCCAATTTGAGTGCTTGTCCAAGGAAAAATCTTGGGAACTTTTGAGTTTTCCCATTGCTAAGCATTTTTTAATCTTTGAACAGCTAAAGTGGTTTTAATTTTCTTTTCTCTCTCTAGGTAGAGATGAATTTCAAAAAGAGATTCTCTGTGGCTTTTGTTTCTTTTCTAAAATCTGTTGTGACCCCAGGATGTGTGAAGGAGAATACCCCCAATAGAGTGGATAATAAACAATACAATGCCCACAAGACACCAAGGAAATACCAAAAGTCCTAGAAATTCCTCCTCTAAAACACAGGCTTCTGCCTCTTAACTAAAGAAAATTTGACATAAATAGTGAGTGTCAGTGCTTAGATTTCCCTTTTGGCTAGCAACTTCAAGCAAAGTTAGCTGGTGGGTGGCAAGTCTTTGCACATTAGTCACTGATTTTCACAGGGCAAAGAACACAAAGATACCAAGTTACAAATTAGTTTTCTTTTCACCAAATCAATCCAAGATATCCATGAGAATTTATCACAGAAAGAGAGAATCTACCGTTCCATTTTCCATGAATTTCTATAATCACATCCAAAATTCTCAAATGTGTCTCCCTGACCCCAGTGAAATTTACTAGTAAAAGCAAAATAAATTTTTCTTTCCTCTTAGCCTGGTAGACAAAGCTCTAGGAAAATGAGCATAATGAAGCCTGAAAACTATGATGCTGGTTGTTCAAGCCCTATGTTTCATTTCATGTTCAAGAGGGTAGAACCTTATTAACCTTTTTCATTGTGAAGATGGATCTGCCATTAGTCTGTACTCCAAATTCTTATCATTAGAATTTGCACATTTTTTTTCTTGTATAGAATGTCTTTGGGATAAACTAGGGAGCATAGTAGATAGAATGCTGGGTCTGGAATCAGGAAAACAATCTTCCTGAGTTCAAATCTGCCTTTGGACACTTTTTTAGCTAAGTGACCCTGCTCAAGTCACTTCATCCCTGTTGGCCTCGGTTTCCTAATCTGTAAAAAGAGCTAGAGAAGGAATGGCAAACCACTCCAATATCTTTGCCAAGAAAATTGTAGTGATGACCAAATGGGGTCATGAAGGGGTGGAGGCAACTGAAACAGCTCACCAACAACAACAGAATGTCCATGTGGATAGGGCACTGAGTTTAGAAACAGAGGGAATGGGTTCAAATCTTGGTTCTGCCACTTACCTGTTAATCTCTCTGAGCTTCAGTTTTCCTCATTTGAAAAAATGTGATGTTGATCTAAATGGAGTTTCTTACCAGAGCTGTGTGTTTGATCTCTCTTCTTATGCTGGACTATTGGCCTCAATGGATGAAGTACTATCTCTCCCAGGGTGTACTTCCCACAAACTCAAATTCATGGTGACCCTATACTTGTCTATGCTGTTGGGACACTTTTAGAAAATTCTTTGTATGCTAAGATGATATTCTAAGGTCTACTCATGAATCTTAAAGTTTAGGACAAGTATATATATATATATTTTTAAACCCTTATCTTCCATCTTAGAATTAATACCATAGATCCAGCCATAGCACTGCTGGGTTTGTACCCCAAAGAGATAATAAGGAAAAAGACTTGTACAAGAATATTCATAGCTGCGCTCTTTGTGGTGGCCAAAAAAATGGAAAATGAGAGAAAGCCCTTCAATTGGGGAATGGCTGAACAAATTGTGTTATATGTTGGTGATAAAACACTATTGTGCTAAAAGGAATAATAAATCAGAGGAATTCCATGGAGACTAGAAGAACCTCCAGGAAGTGATACAGAGTAAGAGGAGCAGAACCAGGAGAACATTGTACACTGTGGTACAATCAAATGTAATGTAGTTCTCCATTAGTGGCAATGCAATGACCCTGAACAATTCTAAGAGACTTATGAGAAAGAGCACTATCCACATCCAGAGCAAGAACTGTGGAACCAGAAATGCACTAGAAAAATATATGATTGATCAACATTATGATTATGATAATATTATCAATATTTGATCAATCAAAGTAATGTGATAGGGATATGATTATGGTTTTGATGTTAAAAGATCACTCTTTTGCAAATATGAAATAGGTTTTGATCATGATACACATATAACCCCGGGGAATTGCTTGTTGGATTTGGGAGGGGGGAGGAAAGAGCTGGGAAAGGGGGATCATGAATCATGTAACCATGGAAAAATATTCAAAATAAATTTTTTTTTAAAAGAATCAATACTGTGTTTTGACTCCAAGGCAAAACAGCAGCAATGGCCAGGAAATGGGGATTAAGTGATTTGCCTTGGGTTACCCAGCTAGGAAGTATCTGAGGCTAGATTTGAACCCAGGAGCTCCTGTGTCCAAACCGGCTCTCAGTCTACTCAGCCACCTAGTTGTCCCTAGTGTATTTTATTAGTCACTCTTTGCCTTTTGTTTTGTTCTGTTTTGGTTTTCTAAAGTAGTAGATTAGATGTAGTTTCCATTTTCATCAAACAGAAGAGTTTTGAATAACATTATATAACTTAAACAAGCAAAGTATAGATCTCTTTGTATAAGAGCCTCCAAATATACAAAACCATAATAAATAGGTTGTGTCATAAAATGAAAAGGGAGGCAGCTAGGTGACTTAGTGGATAGAGAACCAGGCCTGGAGTGGGAGGGTCTGGGTTCCGGTCTGACCCCACACATTTCCTAGCTGTGTGATGATAGCCAAGTCACTTAACCCCCACTACCTAGCCCTTACACTCTTCTGCCTTGGAAAGAACACATGGAATTGTTTCTTATTTGAAAGGTAAAGATTATTGTTGTTATTTTTTAATAAAGTGAAAAGAATAGATGAGAGAAGGGAATAGAAGTGTTTTTCTTTTGAGGAATTATTTTCCATACCTCTAGGGCATGTGAAGAATATCTTTTGTAAAACTTGTGCCTGTGGTCTCTAATGCACTTATTCTCCTCTTGTCCCTAGGACGGCGGCACCGCATTGTTGGCAGCTAGTCAGTATGGCCACATGAGAGTGGTAGAGACCTTACTGAAGTATGGCGCCAACATTCATGACCAACTTTATGTGAGTTTGTTCCCAGTGGACATTCAGTGAGCAGCTTTTTTGTTCCCTCGCCACACATGATCTCAGCAATATTATCTCAACTGCCAGCAATTGCCTCTTAAAGAACACAGAAAAAATAAAACTGTTTATTCCATATTTTACTTAACTGTATGTTTTAAAATTGGAGAATCTTTACAGAGTCAGGAGATGAGGCATAACTGAATTAGATGTCATTTTTCTTGGTTCTGTCATTTTTAATCAATTTATACAAATGTGCCATTCCACTTACCCATAAAATGGCAGATCCCACAACTCCATGTGCAATACATCTTCATTTTGTAACAACCCACCCAACACAGCATATGGAACTGATGAAGAATGAGACAGAATGTTTACTTTACGTGCTTGTGAAATAGGACAGGTTTTTTTTTCCTTTCTTTTCTTTTTAAACCCTTACTTTATGTCTTGGAATTGATACCGGTATTAGTTCTAAGGCAGAAGAGTGGTGGGCTAGGCAATGGGGGTTAAGTGACTTGCCCAGGGTCACACAGCTGAGAAGTGTCTAAGGCTGGATTTGAACCCAGGTCCTCCTGACTCCAGGCCTCATTCTTTATCTATTGTGTAACCTAGCTGTTCCCTGACAGATCTTGTCAACAAGTATAAAGCATCCACTATGTCCAAGGTGCCACAATGGATACAGAAATGGAAAGAGAGAGAAAGAGAGTGAGAGAGAGGTGGATGGATAGAAGGAATGAAGGAAGGAAGGATGGATAGATAGACAGACAGATAGACACACAGACACACAGACCCTATTTTTTAAAATCCTTACCTTCCGTCTTAGAATCACTACTGTGTATTGGTTCCAAGGCAGAGGAGCAGTAAGGGTTAGGCAATGAGAGTTAAATGACTTTCTCAGAGACACACAGCTAAAAAGTGTCTGACATCACATTTGAACCCAGCATTCCCATCTCTGGGCCTGGATCTTAATCTACTGAGCCACCCAACTGCCCCCAGACCCTATTTTCAAAGAATTTAAAATCTAAGAGACAACAGTAGCAAAGCTGCTATTGGGAGAAAGATAGAGTCAGAGAAAGGACATATAGTGGAGGCAAAGGTGCAACACAGAATTGCCTTTGAAGTGCATTTGCAGCTAGGGAGGATAGCTTTCTGCCAATTGGCAATTAGCACATTACTCAAGAGCTCTACTCATTGATTAATTATAGTAGCTGTCTACAGACAGGGTGTATATTATAAATATGATTCAATTTTGTAGATAGTAGCATAAGAAAATTAATAATTTAGTTACAGTAGTTAGAAAAAGCTTCTTCCATCCACAACAAATAATTATAGGTGGGCCATATATTTTTTTTTATTTATGAGAAAGTATTTTTGAAATTAAACTAAATTTTAAAACAAAAATTAAAATATATGTATTTTTAAATGAAGTCACTTTTTTTTTGAAAGTTAAAATGTTGGGAGCAGCTAGATGGCTTAGTGGATTGAGAGTCAGGCTTAGAGATGGAGAGATCCTGGACTCAAATGTGACCTCAGACACTTCCTAGATGTGTGACTCTGGGCAAGTCACTTAACCCCCATTGCCTATCCCTTACCGCTCTTCTACCTTGGAATCAATATATAGTATTGATAAGGGAGAAAGGAATAAATGAAGGAAGGAAGGAAGGAAGAAAGGAAGGAAGGAAGGAAGGAAGGAAGGAAGGAAGGAAGGAAGGAAGGAAGGAAGGAAGGAAGGAAGGAAGGAAGGAAGGAAGGAAGGAAGGAAGGAAGGAAGGAAGAAAAAGAAAGAAAGAAAGAAAGAAAGAAAGAAAGAAAGAAAGAAAGAAAGAAAGAAAGAAAGAAAGAAAGAAAGAAAGGAAGGAAGGAAGGAAGGAAGGAAGGAAGGAAGGAAAAGAAAGAAGGAAAGAAAGAAGAAAGAAAGAAAGAAAGAAAGAAAGAAAGAAAGAAAGAAAGAAAGAAAGAAAGAAAGAAAGAAAGAATGAAAGAAAGAAAGAATGAATGAATGAATGAATAACTACTGGTTCCAGCTATTTATGCTCTGGGTGTTATGTTATCCTGCGATTAGACCTCTTACCTTTGTATTCTGATCTCCTGTACATATGGGGATAAACATGCTAGTTAGATAGGAATTTTTTTCCAATTAATCACATTCCACTTGCACATTGGAACTCCTTGAAAATTACCAGTGATGTAAGTAAGGGTTGATGCCTATCTGTCCTTTCCTAGCATCCTCACCCACTGCTGCCCCTGCATACACCTATCACTGCATCAAAGACACTCCATGAATGCAGATGGAATGACTAAGGCACTGATGGAGGGCCCTAAGAAGCTGATGATGACTCTGCAGCTCCCACCAGTGGGGGACAGTCCAAAGGCAGAGATCATGTGTGCTGCTTCGGCTCCCTCTCAGGAAAGGCCATGGTTTGGACATCAGTGCTGCATTAATAATGACAATAACAACAACAATAATAACTCCTTTATATGGCACTCTAAGTTTTGCAAAGCATTTTATTTTATGGCACCATTAAAAAAATGTTTTTCCAGTTGGGTGTAATAACAAATTTGCACACGAGTTTTCCTAAGTTACATGATTGAACTTATCTCCCTTCCCTTTCCTTTCCCCTCCTGGTACTGGCAGGGGATTCTATCTGGTTTATACACAAATCATATTTCCGTATTCATTTTTGTAACTGAAGAATCTTATAAAACCAAAACCCCAAAATATAAATCCAAATAAACAATTGAAAAATTGGATGCTGCTTTTATCTTGCAAAGCATTTTATAAGCAATTTCTCATCTGGTTCTCTTAACAACATACATATATACATATATGTGGAGAGGGAGAGAGAGGGAGAGGGAGCCAGCTGGGACTCAGTGGTTAAGAGCATTGAGCCTGGAGTCAGGAAGAAGGTAAGAGTTTGTAAATAAATTAATTAATTAATTAAAATAATAAAACCCCTTACCTTCCTGAATTGGTTCCAAGGCAGAAGAGCGGTAAGGGCTAGGCAGTGGGGGTTAAGTGACTTGTCCAGGGTCACACAGCTGGGAAGGGTCTGAGGCCAGCTTTAAACCCAGGTCTTGACTTCAGGCCCAGCACTTTATCCACTGGGCTACCTAGCTGCCCCAAGATAAAGATTTTTAGGGGGGGGGGATAAACACCCCACAGTTAGCTATGGTGCATGGGGTCACAAAGAGCTGGAAGTGACTAAACAACTAAACAGCAACTCCATGTGCATATATTAGAGAAGGAGAGATCCTTGGAAGGCCATTCGCATTTATTAAACTCCCCCTGGAGCTCCCCTCACATTCACGGAGGGCTTTCTCTGGGGCTTCCCAATGGCCCACTCAAGATGACTCAAGAAACTCCATGCCCAGCGATGACATCAGAGCTCCCCTATCATCATTTGCCTTCTAGCCTGCCCCTCCTATGTCCCTTGGCCAGATGATTCAGTAAAACCTTCAGAGAAAGGTCACGGAGACCCCCGGAGATTCTGTAAGCTGAGACAGCCACGCAGGAGAGAACAAGGGGATGCGGAGAGCCTCGGGCAGGCTCTTAGAGAATTCGCAGCTAAGAAGCATCTGAAGTTTTTGTTCCCCCGTGAAGCATCTGCTTGAAAAATCTGCACCATCTCTTTAATTCCGTTTTTAAAAGTCCACGTTGGGTCTCGCCCAAAAGGCTGTCGGCCCAGCGGACACCCTTGCGAAGTGCAATAGTGCACCCTGCATGAGGCACGTGGCTGAGCCTCGCCGGAGGCTGCTGGGGGTACACTAGTGGCTCCTTTCCTGACCCGAGGCAGCGTGCCTGTCTTTCCCCAGAGCATGCTCGGGTTTTCCACTGTGGTCTAGAACAAACAAAGCTCACCCCCAGAAGAGGAGGAGGAGAAGAGGGAAATGCAGCCCCTGCCATCAAGTGGAGGGTGCGGGGCACTAGATTTATGACCCAGCATTTCCCCAGCCTTGTTCAAGGACAAAGACGTGCCCCAAAGCCACATTCCCCCAATTACAAACGATAACCAGGCGGAAATAGAAGCAAGCACGCGTTCTGTTTTTGTAGGCAGCATTACTTCTCTGAGGTCATAGGTGGTGGCTGTCTGTGGCACGGGCATGTTCCGCCAGGAGAGACTTCAAGCCTGCCTGAGAAGGGCAACGATTTCAAAGGCATCACATTTCATCCTTTGGCACTGGTGGGGGAGGAAGACAAATGGAAAAAATCTAATTAGAAGGAAATCTTGCTTCACTCACTAAGACCCACAAAAATGTACTTGTGGGGGCAGCTGGGTGGCGCAGTGGAGGGAGAGCTAGGCTTAGAGATGGGAGGTCCTCAGATACTTCCTAGCTGTGTGACCCTGGCCAAGCCACTTACCTCCCATTGCCCAGCTTTTACCACTCTTCTGCCTTAGAACCGATATACAGTATTGATTATAAGACAGAAGGTAAGAGTTATTTTTTTAAAATGTGTGTGTAACGAGATTTAGCCTGAAGGCTTCTAAAATACTTAAAAGATTCCCTCAACCCTCAGACCCTTATTTTTATGAAGTAGGGGCAGCTAGTTGGTACAGGGGTTAGAGTTCTGGTCTTGGTTATAGGAAGACCTGAGTTCAAATCCAGCTTCAGACATTTACTAGCTGTGTGGCCCTGGACAAGTCACTTGACCCCCATTGCCTAGCCCTTACCACTCTTCTGCCTTGGAACCAACACACAGTATTGACTCCAAGATGGAAGGTAAGGGTTTAAAAAAATTGATACTAATACAAAAGGAAGGGTTTAGAAATCAATAAATAAAATAATCATGAATAATAAAATAAAATGCATTTGAATGGCATTTAATTTTTTCTCTATTTGGTGTTTCTCAGGATGGAGCCACTGCACTCTTCCTCGCAGCCCAAGGGGGTTACTTGGATGTGATTCGATTGTTGTTATCTTCAGGGGCAAAAGTCAACCAACCAAGGCAGGTAATGCTCCTCCCTAGTCCTTGAACTGGCCACATTCATTCAGCAGCATCGTCAGAGAGCCCAGGGCAGTGCTGGGGGTCCACCAAGAAGACTAGCCAGCCTCTGTCTCAAAGAGCTCGGGCTGATGGCTGGCTCTGCCTTTGCTTGCCTCGGCCTGACCGCTGGGCCTCTGAAAGCCACCTGGCCTCTCAGGTCAACATTTCCAAATTGCTCAGGTGCTGGGTGCCTGTTGGCGGACAGAGCAAATAAATCCGTCACCTCCTGGCATGGACACTGAGGCTGCTCTGAGGCCATGTCAGCCGTGGAAGTGAATAAACACAAGCTGATTCGGGTGGCCCTCGCCCAGCCCAACCCTTCTGCTAAAAGACAGCTGGCTCACTGACCTCACAGTTTGTTTTAAGGTCCTAAAGTTCACCCTGCTGTCTCTGTCAGGGATCTTCACACATGAAAAGGGAGAACAAATGTGATTAAGAGGAAATTGGGGCAAGGGACATAGGTAGAGCTGGGTAGCTCAGTGGATTGAGAGCCAGGTCTAGAGATGGGAAGTCCTAGGTTCAAATCTGACCTCAGACACTTCCCAGCTGTGTGACCCTGGGCAAGTCACTTAACCCCCATTGCCTAGCCCTTACCACTCTTCTGCCTTGGAGCCAATACACGGTATTGATTCTAAGGTGGACGGTAAGAGCTAAAAAAAAAAAAGTGACATATTACAGTATTGATTCTAAGATGGAAGTTAAGGCTTAAAAAGAGAGAGAGAGAAAGAAAATTGAGGCACCTAGAAAGGAAAATGGTGATTGCCAGCAGAGATGTTCTAGGACTAAATCACAGAAGCTAACATAACTTCACTTTTTGACTGTGGATGAAGAAAATGCTGCATATACTCTTATAGTGCCTCTAAATTTAAAAAAATTATTTGACAATCACTCAAGCTATCTTTGTGGACAAGAAGAAGTTTAGTTGGTTATATATTATTTTATTTTTGAAGTTGTTAAGCAACCCTACCCTAAGAATGTTGAATAAAAGGTCACTGTGGAAAGAATGTCTAGTGCACCATTAGAAGTCTTCATCATTGGCTCTCCTCTATTCAATATTTGTTAATCAGTGACTTAACTCAAGAGCATACTTATTTGCTGTTGTCATGAAGTCCAAAGGAACAGATAATTCATTCGACAACAGAATCAGAATTCAGTGTTCCCAAGAAGAGGAAATAATGGGCCTAAGCTAACAGTAAGGAATTTAAAAGCAATAAATGTGAAATTGTTCTAGCTCCAAAGATGGAAAGCTCATTTGTAACGGGAAAGATAAGGAAAGCCTTCAGGGAGTAGGTGGCATTTGAACTGAGTCTTGAAAAATGGAAAGGATTCCAAGAGACATATATTTTGAGCACACTAGCAGCGACATTGGAGGCAAAAAGAATAACATGTCTTAAGAAAGGGAAACAGGAACTCTCAGGATCTGCATGGGGCACTGAAGAACTTGGCTAATAACTGAAGAACAACAGATGGATAATTAGCCCACGAAACTGAGAATGGACCTTGAAAATGGCAGTCAGCGATGTTTGGTACCACTGTAGCCTTTAAAAAACAAAATTATTTCATACAGCAACTTGGGTTTAAGAAGAAAAGCCAGTTCTGGGCAGAATTATGAAATAGATGAGGTTTGATTCTGATGTATTTTGGCCCCTCCATTCAGGACGCAGAAAAGGTTTAGAAACACAGAGATATACAAAATATAGGCATAACATAACATCAACATATTTTATAATTGAATGTCATAAATACACATAATTTCTTTTTAAGAGTTAAAGTGTGTGAAAAGAACATGTAAGTCAGCAGAGGACACACAAAGGCTGGAAAATGTATAGAGATCTTAACAATGACCTATATACAGTCTCTGACCAAATACCCAACTTTTACAATGAGGTATTGTAAACACTCCAAAAAAGAAAAAGAAAAAATTCAGACTTTATCTGTGGTACAAAGGGAAGGCCAAAAAAGTTTACCCATATTTTCCAGATCGCAAAGGGTGCCATGCCCCTAACCCCCACGATGTGGAAGGAATATCTGTATTTGAAACTGAACTGTTCTAATGGGACTGTGTTTTAGTAAATTAGAGGGAAGAATGACTGTCATTTAATTATTTACTTTAGAAGTCCATCAATCTCTTTGCTTTGCTTGTTCAAGTAATTCTGGATGAATTTGACTTATTGAGAGGTTGTTGCTTGGGAGGTAGAGCATTAGTCAGCTAAGGGATTGATAGGGGTTCATTGATCTGGTGAACTCATTACCACCTAGTGTCACATTGTTTAGAATAAGAACCTGAAGAGGCAGGACATTGGAACAAGTAATTTTGGGAGGGGGCAGTAGGTGAGTAATTCAGAGACTGAAAGATGCCCCAGTCAGAGATCTTGGGCACATAGAATGAAGGCACTGAGAATCTACAGAGGAAGTTGAAAGAGTCCTGAATGGAGGGACCAAAATACATCAGAATCAAACCTCATCTATTTCATAATTCTGCCCAGAACTGGCTTTTCTTCTTAAACCTAAGTTGCTGTATGAAATAATTTTGTATGATCTTGGACAGATCCTTGAGTAAACTAGACCTCAGTTTCCTCATCTGAAAAATAGGGATACCTATACTGTCTCCCTTTTGCACAGTTGTTATGATGATCAAATGAGATTGTATATGCAAAAAATGCTTTATGTAGTACTTTAGAAACAGAAGCTGTTTTTAATTATATTGTTTTATGTTATGTTTAATTATGTTATATTTTAATTATGTTGGGGGGTGCTGTCTTGTTTTCAAGGCTTAGGGCAGCTCAGGTTTCTTGCAGCAACTTTCAAAATTCATTAGCTAGGGGCAGCTAGATGGCTCAGTGGATAGAGTGCCAGCTTGTAGTTGGAAGGACCCAGTTTAAAATCTGAGCTTAGACACTTCCTAGCTGTGTGACCCTGGGAAAATCACTTCACTTCAGAGGTCTAACCACATCCTCCTGATTTAGAATTAATACTAAGACAGAAAATGAGGGTTGAATAAACAAAAACAAAAGAAAGAAGCTGATGGTTAAAATTGAAGCATGAGAGAAAGAGGGAGAGACAGAGAGAGAGAATGAGGAGAGAGAAAGAGGGTGAGAGGAAGAGAGAGAATGGGAGAGAGAAAGAAAGGAGAGAGAGAAAGAGTGAGAGAAAGAATGAGGAGAGAGAGAGTGAGAGAAAGAGAATGAGAGAGAGGAGAGAGAGAAAGAGGGAGAGAAAGGGAAAGAGGGTGAGAGAATGAGAGAGAGAGGGAGAGGGAGAATGAGGAGAGAGAAAGAGAGGGTGAGAGGAAGAGAGAATGAGAGAGAGAGTGAGAGAAAGAATGAGGAGAGAGAGTGAGAGAAAGAATGAGAGAAAGGGAAAGGGGGGTGAGAGAGAATGAGAGAGAGAGGAGAGAAAGAGGGAGAGAGAGAAAGGGAAAGAGGGTAAGAGAGAATGAGAGAGAGAGAAACGGGGAGAGAGAAGAGGTGGGGAAAGAAAGAGAAAGGGGGAGGGGGAGAGAGAAAGAGAGTATACACCCAGCCATGAATCCTACTGAAGCTGTCCGAGTACTTGGGACAGCTGACAGTCAATCAGCCAATGTTTCTTCTCAGAAGCTACTGGCCAGCCACAGGGCAAATGTCCATGCCTTGTCCAGGTAACTATGTTAGATGAAAATTGTTTACCCAGCTGGCTCAACCCATGTCTCTCATGAAAACTAGCCCCCCACACCCTCTGCTGGAGAGAGAACTTTAAGACATTAACAAGAGGCATATTCCATAACACAAATGGGCAAGCCTGATTTATCTGCAGAAAAAGGAAGCGGCTCCTCATGCCATAGGGTTAGGAGGGTGAGAACACATTTCCCTGGCCCATGAAAACTCTGCCTATGGATGAGCTTACACAAGCTAAGTATGGAGATTAAGTAAACTACGTGGTCAAATGGACAGAATCCTGGCTCTGCGGTCTTCTGACTTGTGTTCAAATCCCACCTCTGATACCATCCTTGTGGCCTGGGGGAAATCAATTCCTGGGTTCCTGTTTCCTCAGCTGAACCATGAGATGATTCTGACTTCCCTTTCTAGTCTACATCTGAAATCCTATGATCTAAGTCATCAGGGAAAGGTCTATAGTCAAGCCAAGATGAGTCAACAAGCATTATTAAGGAATTCCTACGTGAAAAATGCTAAATTAAGCCTGGGAAATACAAATACAAACAGAAACAGCCCCTTGCCCTAAAGGAGAAGACAACAAATAAGTTGAAGGGAGTGAGTTAGAAACGGGCTACATCTTAGAGAAAGTCCAAGAGTCAGAACAATTCAGGTCAAGTTGCATCCCTATTCTTGGAGTATTTGGAGCCTGAACTTCCTGGATTGTTTATGGATCATTTATTCCCCAGAGAGTTCCTAATGGGTGGCTTCTTGGGAGTGTCTTCTTTCCTTAGAAGTTGTATGTTAAACTGTTTAGGGGGCAGCTGGGTGACTCAGTGGATAGAGAGTCAGGCCTAGAGATGGGAGGTCCTGGGTTCAAATGTGGACTCAGACACTTCCCAGCTGTGTGACCCTGGGCAAGTCACTTGACCCCCATTGCCTAGCCCTTACCACTCTTCTGCCTTGGAGACAATACACAGTATTGATTCTAAGACAGATGGTAAGAGTTTAAAAAAAACTGTTTAATTGGGGCAGGTAGGTAGGTGGCACAGTGGCATAGGGATCCTGGGTTCAAATCTGATCTGATACCCTTCCTAGCTGTGTGACCCTTAGCAAGTCATTTAATCCCATTTGCCTAGTCCTCACTCTTCTGTCTTAGAGTCCTTACTAAAATAGAAAGTAAAGATTAAAAAATAAAACTATTTAACTGGTTTCTGGGTCTCTTGCAGCCAGGAGCCAGAGCACGCATAGCTAAAAACTGACACCTGTTGGTCTTTTTTCCCCTAAAGGATGGTACAGCTCCATTGTGGATAGCATCTCAGATGGGACACAGTGAAGTAGTGAGAGTAATGTTGCTTCGGGGGGCAGAGCGAGATGCTACAAGGAACGTAAGTAATGCCAACTCTGGTCATTTCAACCCACAAGAAATGTCCATAAATTTAGGATGAACTATTTTTGTAAATCAGTGAAATAAATCTTAGAGTATTGGAGAATCATACCTTTAAATATTCTAATTTCCTGTGTAATGAGAGCTTAAATAAGCCTGACCTCTGATTCCTAAAACTCACCTCTCTTTTCTAATATCACAAACTTAGTAAGTCTTAGTATGTGCCTAAGTCAAACTTGTTTATTCCCATAACCTTTGTGGCATCTAGGCACTACATGGATTTAGGCTGTTTATATAATTGAAAGAATTCTTCAAGGGGCAGTTAGGTGACTCAGTGGATTGAGAGTCAGGAGGCCCTGGCTTCAAATGTGACATCAGACCCCGGGCAAGTCACTTAAACCCACCCTTACTGCTTATCTACCTTGGAACCAATGCACAGTATTGATTCCGAGATGGAAGGTAAGGATTAAAAAAACAACAACAACAAT